>NC_141174.1:1205000-1805000 GCF_055505025.1 Bos grunniens
CTAGGCCAGGTTTCAGGGCCCGCTGTCACCTGCCCACGTCAGCTGTCGGTTCAGTTGGTTTCACGGTGGCTTTTCAGAGCCCCTGCACCCTGTGACTGAGGGACTTGGTGGCTGCTCGGCCCTGAGGGTTCCAACAGGGATAAGCACTTCTCGAATTAATGTGATAAATAGGAGATGCTCAGCGGCCAGACACGTCCCCTGGCTCACCTGTCAAACCTGATTATCTGGAAGCTTATTCCTCCAGAGTCTTGGATTTCAAATTAGAAATATGCCTTCTGTTCCCGCTCTGATTCCTTTCTCAAGCCTCAGTTTGTCCATTTCCCTTGGAGGGATAATCCTCTTAACCCCCATGCACGCTTTAAGAATACATTTGCCTTCATGAGAAAGAAAAGGGTTGCTTTAAAAATAGGTTGGTCAGGACTAGCGTTTCTAGTTTACCTACGTAAATCAAAATCTATCTTGGCACTTACCATTTCAGTCTATGCAACAGTAAGACGCAGGTTGTTTTGATTATTTTTTGTAATCAGATTTATCTATTCTAATTCATAGTGATGCTTAGCCCTTTCTTCCTCCAAATTCTAACCCAGTGAGAGAGTTTGATATATTTGCACTATTGCTGGGAAGAGTGAAAGTGAAAGTTCAAGTCGCTCAGTCATATCCAACTCTTTGCGACCCCATGGACTATAGAGTCCATAGAATTCTACAGGCCAGAATACTGGATTGGGTCACCATTCCCTTCTCCAGGGGATATTCCCAACCCGGGGACTGGATCCAGGTCTCCTGCATTGCAGGCGGATTCTTTACCAGCTGAGCCACAAGGGAAGCCCTATAGACATTAGCTATTAAGTATTTTTATCATTATTGTAAATCACCTGCTCTTGTTAATAAATATTGAATGCTCAAATACCCACCCCTCCCTCAGAACCTGAAGGGTGTCTGCCCCGTGAGACGTGTGTGAAAAGGGATCATGTAGGAAGGAAACAGTTGTTTCTGATGAACCTCAGTCACCCTCCCTTTGTAAGGGGGTTAGTTACACTGGAGCTGGGGAGCCCCAGGTAAGAGCAGTGTTAATTCATGTGCACCACGGTCAGTCTTAGTGCCAGTGGTTGGGAGGAGCCCTTTGAGCCAGGGAAGGTTCTGGCCCCTGGGCGGTTAGGGAAGGAGGGTAGGGCACCGAGCCGTGGTTCCCTCGAAGGGGGCCACTCTCTTGCAGATGTCATACAGTGACAAGTCTGTTGGCAGTGCTCATTCACTCATTCATTCATTCGTTCCATGAGCATTTACCAAGCACATTTCAGGGCCTGGCATTCTTAGCCCCTAAAGTACCTAGCGGGCTTCCCTGGAGGCTCAGCTGGTGAAGAATCCACCTGTAACGTGGGAGACCTGCGTTCCACCCCTGGGTTGGGAAGATCCCCTGCAGAAGGGAAAGGCTACCCACTCCAGTATTCTGGCCTGGAGAATCCCATGGACTGAACAGTCCATGGGGTTGCAAAGAATCGGACACGACTGAGTGACTTTCACTTCACTTGCAAAATACCTAAATGGAGGACATGACTCCTGTCTTCCAGAACCACCCAGTCTCATAAGAGAGACAGTTAGGTTAACGTTAACGTAAAACAGTGTGGTCTGTACAGGGATCACCATGACCACAGGAGGATATGGGGCACTGAGGTCCCGAGGTCTAACGTTTTGCCTGAGAATGGTAGGGAGGAGGATCCAAAGGCTCCCAGCAGCCTTCCTAGAGGACGTGGTATCAGAGCTGGATTTAGACGCTCGATTTGCAGTTAGACTAGTGTCTGAGTCACCTGCTGGCTATATGCATTTGGGTAACTTACTCACTAAATCTCAATTTTGTCGTCTAAACAATGCAGGTAACAGTGTTACCTGCCTCAGAGAATTGTTTAAAGATTAAATGAAGCAATATACATAAAATGCAAACCAGAGTGCCTGGAACAGGCCTCTAAAACTGATAATCAAAAATGATAATCAAAACTAGTTCACTAAAACTGATAATCACCACTGCCGGCATCATCATTTGCCAGACCTTCTTCACAGTGAAACATGAGTATGTGAAGAATAAATGAATTTAGTTGTGTATGTGAGTGAGTGAAGTCACTCAGTCGTGTTCGACTCTTTGCAACCCCATGGACTGTAGCCCGCCAGGCTCCTCCGTCCATGGGATTCTCCAGGCAAGAGTACTGGAGGGAGTTGTCATTTCCTTCTCCAGGGGATCTTCTTCCTGACCCAGGGATGAAACCCGGCTCATTCAGGCAGACGCTTCACCGCCTGAACCACCAGGGCAGCCCCAGTTGTGTATAGATATCACAAAGAGAAGGAACTTTGACGTTGTTTCTGAGAAGTTGGTTTGTGAATCAAACAGATCATCTGAAAAGCAAAATTAGCCCTTTGTCTAAAAGTCACAAATCCTTGTAGCCAAGGAGTCTGAGAATCTAGTAGAAAATGTGTAGAATTTTTCTAGAGCAGTGGTTTATTATTTTTCTTTTTAAAAAATGAAACATTTTAAGCATTTCTCAGTTTTGATTTCATTTTTGATTTCAGTCCCTAACCCATGTAAACAAGATCTCTTGAGGGGCCTTGCGATAACTTTGCAGAGGGACTTCCCTAGCGATCCAGTGGCTAAGACACCACACTCCTGATACAGAGGGCCCAGTTTTGATCCCCAGTCAGGGAACTAGATCCCATATGCCTTGGCTGAGACCTGGTGCAGCCAAATTAATTAATTAAAGAAAATGACTTCGCAGAGTCCAAAGGGATTCTGAGATAAAAGGGCTCTGAGAACCTCTGTCCTAAAGAACAAGAGCTTCCTGGTCCCCTTTCCCCAGATCGCTGGGCTGCAGGGAGGCAGGACCGCTCAAGCTGGCTGAGCTGTGTAGACGAAGCCCTCAGGCTTTTCTTGACCCACTGTCATCTAATAACACCCTCTTCCTGTCAATCCAGGTCGAGGCCTCAGTCTTAGCTGTACGTTGGTGTTACCTGCATTATTAACGAATAGATGGCTGGCCCCACCCCTAGCATCAGTGATGCTGTAGCTATGACATCATGGTCATTTTTTTTAATCCTTAAGTGATTCTAATGTGAAGCCAAGGTTGAGAACCCCTGTTGGAGGTAGTCAGTAAGAAGGTAAGCCAGCTTGGTAATAGGGTCAGGATGTAGCAACAGCAGTTTCATTTATATAACTAATCATTGCTATTAAAAATCTCAGAGAAGCTATGTCCATCCTTGTTATCAATTTTTAAAATGCTGATTTTCCATAAAGAGGTTGAAAACAGAACAAGACCCCCAAAACCAACAGCAGTTTCATCATCTTGCTGCTTAGGTTTTTTTTTTAAGTAGTCTGACACACTTTGTCTCTGCACGGTCAGTTCTTAGCTGAGCTCCATCAGCTCTCTTGTGTCACCTTTGAACTTGGGCTCGTGGGCCTCCTCGCACAGCAGCGCTGACTCTGGAGGCCTCCCTGGTCCATCTCCAGAACCGCCCTCTTACGTGTCCCCGTGGGTGCTGTCTGGGGATTGTCCGCAGAAGCTGGATTCTCAGGCTGGTCCCCAGCCCCCTCCCCCATTTCCCTTCCACCAACCCCCTCCCACGGAAGGATTTGAGTATATTGAGAAAAATCCACATTTCCTTCATGTTGGGACTGTCAAAACACAATATGGATGGCCAGTTTATCACTGCAAATACTCTTAAAAATGAGTAAATTATGGTACATTTGAAAGCCCCAGCAGAAATTATTTTTATGCTCACAGTCTCCTCTTACCCAGAGTAGACCCAACTCGGTTTATTTGAGTAGTCAGCGTGTATCTCTCTATAATCACCATTTTCAACCTCATAATAAGTTGATAGTTACCACCGACAGGGCTGGAATGTTTATCTCTGTATTTCACTTGAGGATGAATTATAAATTAAGAATGTTGCCAGCGAATATAAATATCACCAGTTTTCAATCTGAAATAACTGAGACTCCTGTTCTCAGTTCTGAAACCATTCCTCCAAGAGGGGATGTGGGAAAGAGGTGGGGAGAGACCCCCGTTTCAGAAGGTGGCCCCTGTCTGGCAGGAGCTCCCCAGGTCAGCATGGGAGGAACGTGTGGTTTGACTCATTTGATGTCTGAGTAGCAGCCCTTTGGCCAGATCCCCCTGGCTAGTGAACCTGTCCCGACAGCGGCCTGCCCCAGCCTCAGAAGAGCAGCTTTCACAGAAGAGAAAGGCGGGCGCCACCTCTGCTCTGACCTGACCTCCAGCAGGCTGGCGTTAGCCTCAGTGTAGACGTCTGCTTACATAGCGGGCAAAAGTGCGTGCTTCTGTAGTTTTTAAGTCACATCCCAGACTATGGCCCCAGATCCTTCAAAGGCCAGGGAACGAAGTGGGCAGTTGCTGGGTGTGTCTTGAGACCAAAACCCTCCACGCGGAATCCTTCGCAGCAGCCCAGGGTGGTCCCTCCCCTGCCGCCCAGGGAGTCTCCAGGTCCAGGCCCCCGGGAGGGTGCTCTGGCACCTGCCTTGGTCGCCCTTCAAGCATGCCAGGTTCAGCAGCGTGTCTCTGCCGGGCGTCCCCCTTCTCAGCCCACTCGAGGCTCCTGGAGAGTCACTCTGCAGTCTAAGCTCTGTGGTGACTCAGAGGGCAGCTGAAGCCAAGGACAGGAACTAGGATGCCAGGCCCCAGCGGTCGCATGGGGTGTGACCTTCGAAACCCAGACACCCCTGGGGAGGGCCGTGCGTGCGTCTTGGTCTCGTGTCTGTGTGGGGGCTGTGGGGTGTTTGGGGTTGGCTGCTTCAGTCTGTCCTTTCACCTCTGATGTGGTCTTCTCGAACCCCCACCCCAACCCCGCAGGCTCCATCCACGCCACATCAGTCGCGGCCTCCAGAGTGGAGCAGGCGCTGTCGGAAGTGGCCTCGTCCCTGCAGAGCAGCGCCCCCAAGCAGGGCCCCCTGCACCCCTGGATGACGCTGGCGCAGATCTGGCTGCATGCAGGTACCGCTCTGCCCCCTGCCCCACCCGGCCTGCTGCTGCACCCAAGGGGGGGTGTGTGCCCGGGGCGGCAGTGTTCACGCGAGAGCAGGGCCACTGCCCCCCAGACAGCCTCTGCAGGGTACCCAGAGGTCCAGTGGTCCTGCTTCAGCTCTGAGCCTCAGTTTCCTCCTCTGAACCGTGGGGTTCACCGCACCCTCTCCTGGGGCGATGAGCCTCGGTTTCCTCCTCCGCACCGCGGGGTTCACTGCACCCTCTCCTGGGGTGATGAGCTCAGCGCCCCGTGCACTCTAGCAGTGATATCCCAGAGACCCTGGGAGAGGGGTCGGGGTTCGGGTGACAAGTCGTCTCCGTCTAGGCGGGGAAGGGGCGGCACCCTGTGTCCAGGCTCCCCTCTCTGACGGCACTCCTGGGGACCCTCAGAGAGTAAGGCAGGTGCCCATGGCTGCGGGGCGGGACACTAGCCCAGAAAGCAGGTGTGACCCCCCCAGTTTCACACGGCTGCTTCTGCATAGCTAGGAAGTCCCCCCCAGTAAATCCAGCACACGGGCATGTTCGCGTGAGAGTCCCCCATAGGGAGCCGGCGATGGCGGCTGAGTTGCTGGCATGTGTGTAGTTCCGTGTGAATGATCACTTTCTCGTGTTTTAGCCCTTGATCTCACAGGGCTTCCCAGGCTCAGCTCCTGGGGTGCCTGGTGAAAGCCCACATCTGGCTGGGGAAAGTGCTTCTTACCCACCAGCGCCCATCTGTTTAGTCTGCTTGTGCCAGGGCTAATTGCACGATGCGCAATCTTGTTTGCGACCTTTGTGTAAGAAGACACAGTTGGGTTTATATACCTGGCTTGGGCATGTCCCAGAGCCAAGCTCAGGCAGCGCCTTCTGTGAGCCGTAACAATGCCCGTAAATTAACAAATTATATTCTTCTGAGCAGAAGCACAGACGAGGGCTGACTCACGGCCTTGCTCATTGTTCTCCCTGCGCAGACGCTTGCCAGCGTTCGGCCTAGGGGACTTAGGCAGGCTGATGCCTCCCTTGCGGCTTGCTTGCAGAAGAGCCCGGTCCCCTGTCTAGGATGTAATGGCCATCCTCTTCCATCACCCTCATGAGCACTGATGGCGAAAAACAGAAAGAGAAGGGGTTCCTGTTAGTGTCCAGGTCAGGTGAGGCTGCCTGAACCTGCAGGGCTAGTGGAGGGGCAGCGTTGTCCTTTAAAACGGGCACGAAGTCGAGTTACTGCTGTTGTCTTTAATGGGCATTTACTTGGCTGCGCAGTGTCAGTGGAGGTAGGCAGGACCTTCAGTGGCTTTGTGCAGACTCTCAGCTGTGGCACGTGGGGTCCAGTTCCCTGACCAGGGATCCAACCTGAGCCCCCTGCACTGGGAGCTTGGAGTCTTAACCACTGGCCTGCCAGGGAAGTCCCTGAAGTTGAGTTTTTGAAAGGCCAAAGTCTGAAAAGCCAGAGGGCTGATGGGGACCCTTCCAGGCTGGAGCCAGCTCCCCGGACCCCTCAGGCCCTGCCGTTCTTGCCTGTGTCTCAGAAATGCTGATGACCTGGATGAGGGTCCGTGAGTCCAGGACGCCTTCGCCTGCCCGTTGTGTGGTAAGACCACACTGTGCCCCTCTTGGCATGACCTGCCATGACTCTTGGGAAGAAACTGCATATCTGCTTCTGAGAGCATTGACGAACTTGGCAGCTAAGATTCCATTTGGAGTTGTCCTAGAAGTTTTATTAATCACATGACATCCATTTCTCATTGCCATAGCCTATAAGAGAGAATAAAGCTCTCATTGCTATTAATAGGTGTGGCTTTTAACATTATAGGAGTTGGTGGAATTGAATTCTGGAAAGCAAATGTCGTACCTGCCGTATAAGCTCTGAGCAGAATATAAATCACGCATATATAGTATGAATAGTGGCATAAATTAGAATCTTATAGGATTGGTGCCATATTGACTCTTTGAAAGCACTGGCTTTGTTTGAGTCAAGATTAGAATTGTGTCATATATTCAACCTAGTCTTTGAAGAGGTAAATTCAGAAAGAATTCATAAAACAAGCTTCCACTGAAATGTAGGATTCTACCATGTGTGGTTTGGGCTTGACTGCTCTGGGCGGCAAAATGCAAGTGACCCACATTTTTGAGAACGTACGGAAACTAGGGAGCATCTGTGTCCATCCTCAGCTCCAGCAATACCACCAGCTTCTGCAAATGGCGCAGGTTTCAGAGCAAGCTAGATCAAGGCCCGGAACCCCAGGCTGGTGTTTCTGTGGCCTGTGGGTCTCTTCTCTCCTGGTCATTTTTCTGTGGTCTGAGTGTAGCGGGAGCTGGTGAGGTGGCGCCCGATGGAGGAGGCGCCCGGTTTGAGAGTGGCAGGTGAGGGCACTCTGAGGTGACCCAGACGTCCAGCCTGTCGTACAAGCAGGTCCCGGGCCGCAGGGTGTGTGTCTGAAAGGCAGAGAGGTTGTGACCAGGAGCCCTGAGCCTCTGCTGCTCTGAGGGGCCAGCCGCCAGCCCTGCAGGGAGCCCAGCCCAGGAGAGCAGGGGCACTCAGCCCCTGAGGGCCCCCGGGTGGGGAGGCTGTGCCCAGGGTGACCCCCTGCCCCAGCACTTCTGACCCAGAGTCCCCGGCTCCTCCCGGGACCCCCGGCGGCCGACCCCTGCGGGTTGTCCGTGTTCAGCCGCTTGGTTCGAACCTTTGTGACAATTTCATTTAAATTATGTTTGAAAAAATAATCCAAGCTCATGGTACACCGTTTAAAGGGCACAAAAGACACGGAGTGGAGGCGTTCCCCACACTGAGCACCGGTCACCCCCCTCCACGGCCGCCATGTGAGTGGCTGCACACCTGCCAGAGGGGTGACGCTCGTGGAGGCCGCTACCTGTCACGTCAGAGACCGAATCCATTGTGTGAACTGACCATCTTTTAACCAGTGATCCGCTGACTCACGTTTAGATTATTTCTAGTATTTTGCTGTTACAGACAGGCATCAGTAATAGCCTTCTGAACACTGTTCTGTGTGACTTCAGTTCAGTCGCTCAGTCGTGTCCGACTCTGTGACCCTGTGAACCGCAGCACGCCAGGCCTCCTGTCCATCACCAACTCCCAGAGTTCACCCAAACCCATGTCCATGGAGTCGGTGATGCCCTCCAACCCTCTCACCCTCTGTCGTCCCCTTCTCCTCCTGCCCTCAGTCTTTCCCAGCATCAGGGTCTTTTCCAATAAGTCAGTTCTTCACATCAGGTGGCTAAAGTATTGAAGTTTCCGCTTCGGCATCAGTCCTTCTGGGTAAGGGTAATTCCTAAAAGTGGAATTGATCAAAAGTTACTCTTTAATCTTGGTAAAGTTTGTCACATTGCCTTCCGCAACTGTGCCAGTTTGCATTCCAGTCAATAAGGTATTAGGACTTCCCTGATGGCTCAGTGGTAAAGAATCCACCTGCAATGCAGAAGACCCGGGTTCAGTCCGTGGGTCAGAGAGATCCTCTGGAGAAGGAAATGGCAGCCCACTCCAGTGTTCTTGCCTAGAAAATTCCATGGACAGAGGAGCCTGGCGGGCTGCAGTCCCTGGGGTTGGATACAACTCAGTGACCACACAGCAAGATGCACAAGGCGCTTCCTCACATCTTCAGGGCACGATGAGTTGTCAGACTTCCAGACCGTTGCCAGTCTGACAGGGGACAGCGGGGCTCCATTGTCTGCTCGTGGGTCCTGCCATTACCTTCTTAGGTACTGAGTGTTTCTTTTTGGTTTGTGGCATTGGCTACACGCCAGAGAAATTTGCCTTGTGTCATACGCGCTGTCTTTTCTCTCATTTAGTTTGTGTTTTACGGTTTTGTTGTTGTGATTTTTTTGCCAACTTTTTTTTCCATTTATCAATCTTTTCTTTATAGCATCTGGGCATCACACGATGTTTCAAAAGCAACTGCCCATTTTTACGCCTCTTTTCCTAAAAGTTCCAAGTATCTTCCAGTGCTATTTGTAACATATACACCATCTTAGAGAGATCAGAAGGCTACTTTCCTCTGTGGTACAGAAGGGAAACCCAGGCCAGAGAGAAGCCAGCCCCTCTGTGGTCTCACTGAGACAGGAGTCAGGAGGGCTGAACTAAAGCATGTGAGGCTAGTTGCACCTCAAGACGTATCTCTCTGGGAGTCACAGATCTGTTTCTCTAGAAGCACACGCACGTGGCCAATGGCCATTGGAAATCCATACTTTCACAGCCCAGGGCTCAACCAGGGTCTTTCTCAGACCAAGCAGCTTCTTGGTGCCCACCCTTCAGTACCCTCTCTGGGGACGGCAGCTGAAATGACTTTGCGGTAGGTGGGTACTTTCTGCTTGTTACTTACTAATAATTACAGCTTTCGTTTTGGCAGCTCTCACCGTCGAAACCAGCGGCTATTCTTAGATGTGCAAGATCAGGTTTTGGATCTCTGCTGGGAATGTGAGGCTGTGACCCTCTCACAATCTCCTGGGCCCCGGCTGGTCTGTGCCTTCTGCCCTGCCCCCTGCCTGCTTCCTCCCGGCCGCCCAGAGGTATTCGGCGGGGTTGCAGGGTGAGCCTGTGGCCTGGGCACAAGGCCAAGATGGAGACAGCTTGCAGACAGGTGGTGTTGGGGTCCCTGCACAGGGCGTGCCTGCCGGAGGGAGCCGCAGTGCCCAGGGGTCAGGCTGCCCTCATGCCAGTCTCCGTGGGTCAGCCCCGCTGGCCCTGCCCTGGGTCGGAGGTGGGGGGGGGTGGATTCCCCGTCTGCAGCCTGCAGGTGGCTGACGTTTGCCAAGCACCGCGCATGTGTCTGATCTTATCTCAGGACTTCCTTCGTCTTCACTTGTTTGCTCCATGCAGTAGCCATATAAAATGTGTGTGTGTGTTGAGTTGCTCAGTCGTCTCCAACTCTTGGAATTGCATGGACTGTAACCCACCAGTCCCCTCTGTCCATGGGATTCTCCAGGCAAGAGTACTGGAGCGAGTTGCCATTTCCTCCTCTAGGGGATCTTCCCGACTCAGGAACTGAACCCACGTCTCCTGCGTCTCCTGTATTGCCAGGGGATTCTTTACCGATGAGCCGCTGGCGAAGCCCAGCCGTACGAGGTATACTTACCTTCAGTCACCCCGTTTTACACATGAAACAGCAAGACAGAGGTCTCCCGTCACCCCCTAGGGTTACATGGCTAACACGGGGAGAAACCAGAATCCAGACCCAGCGTGGCCCCAGAGCCCCGGCCCCGCCCCGGGCGGCCCCCAGCCGGGAGCCCCGCCGGAGCCGCCGGAGGGTCTGAGCTCCAGGCTCTGGAGGGGGCGCTCGGCGGACGCGCGTGTCTCCCTTCGTGGAGTTTGCGCTTCAGCTGCCCTGGGCTCCCCGTGCCGAGGGCCCTGGGGCGGCGGGGCGGGCTGGGGAGAACGAGAAGGGAGGTGGCCGCCGGGACGTGAGAGGACCAGAGGGCGCGTGGTCAGAGCAGGCCCGCGGAGGGCGGGCGGGGGCCGCGCGGGAGCCGGAGCGCGTTCCTGGGACGGCGGGGGCTCCGGGGCGGGGACGGCGCCGAGCCGCGTCTTCCGGGTGAAGCTGATGGACACACACGGGGAGCTGCTGGGTGAGACGCGCGCGTGAAGGACTCCGCGCGTGGTGGTGACTCTGCTTCCCACCACTGGCGGCCTGGGTGGGGGAACAGGTGGACATTCAACCCTCGCTTGAGGTTTGGGCAGGAAACAGGAAGTCGTGAGCGGCGTTTTAAAGCCAGGGAATGTGAGGAGACGGCCTGGGCCGGAACGCTGATGGAGGAAGGGACAGCCAGGACCCAGACCTGAAGGGACGTCCCTGGGGGTCCAGTTCTAAGACTCCACGCTCCCGATGCAGGGGCCCCGGTTCCATCCCTGGTCAGGGAACTGGACCCCACAGGCCGCACCTGAGAGCTTGTGGCCTGCGACTGGAGAGCTCTCACCCCACACCTGGGATCCAGTGTAGCACCCCCAAAAAATGGGGGAGGAGAGGAAAGCCAAATCAGTGGCAAGGGAGTGGTCAGCAAGGTGGGGGAAAGCGAGGGGGTGCTGTCCCTGTAGCCAGGGGGCTGCAGAGGGGCCTGTGTGGACCCCAGGGGCTTGGGTCCCAGGCTAGACCCAGGGAGACCCCGGCCCCGCCGCCATCTGCCGGGACCTGCTTCCCCAGGCCTGCTGCTCTCCCTGCAAAGTCACACCGTCGTGACAGTCACGGTAACGCACAAGCGTGCTCAGCAGGCGGTGATCACTCAGGAGCTTCTAAGATAACGGTTTCTAAGTCAGCCTTGCATTTTTTATGTATTTTTAAAGGTTATGCTGCTGCTACTGCTAAGTCACTTCAGTCATGTCTGACTCTGTGTGACCCCACAGACGGCAGCCCACGAGGGTCCACCGTCCCTGGGATTCTCCAGGCAAGAACACTGGAGTGGGTTGCCATTTCCTTCTCCAATGCATGAAAGTGAAAAGTGAAAGTGAAGTGCTCAGTTGTGTCTGACTCTTAGCGACCCCATGGACTACAGCCCGCCAGGCCCTCCATCCATGGGATTTTCCAGGCAAGAGTACTGGAGTGGGGTGCCACCGCCTTCTCCGTTAAAGGCTATACTGCATGTATAAAATACAATGTGATGAATAATGTATGCTGAATACTATATTGGGCTTCCCAGGTAGTCTAGTGGTGAAGGACCCGCCTGCAACGCAAGAGTGACGAGACCTGGTTTGATCCCTGGTCAGGAAGGTCCCCTGGAGGAGGGCAGGGCAACCCACTCCCGCATTGCCGCCTGAAAAATCCCGTGGACAGAGGAGCCTGGCGGCTACGGTCCAGGGGGTCTCAAAGAGTCAGACACGACTGAGTGTGCACACACTGTACACGTGTATACATTAGGCATATAATGTGTGCATGCACTCACTATACCTGTATATAATAGTACATGTTATATTAGTTATATCTTACAGTATGCATATGTATTAAGTGTATATCATAATATACTCCGTGATACCATCAAGTGTCCCCGTGCCCCGTGCTGTGCAGTACATCCTTGTATCATAATATACTCCGTGATACCATCAAGTGTCCCCGTGCCCCGTGCTGTGCAGTGCATCCTTGTAGGTTTTCTTCTCTAATAGTCTGCATGTCTCAGTCCCCTGCCCCTGCCCTCTCTGCTCTGTGAATCAGCAGTGAGTTTTCCGTGGATGGAGGAGCTAGGAGGTGCTGAGAGGTGGATGAGGAGGAGACAGGAGCCTGTGTTGGGCTTGGCATCTGGGAGATGGTGACACGGATACACGTGTCCGTGGAGCATCAGGGATGGAGCCGCCCTGGTAGGGGCTGGGGCACAGGCCTCACAGGAGACCCCTGAGGGGCCAAGCGGGAACAGCAGGGGTCAAGGACGGAGGTTAGGGGCTTCCGTGCCGGCTGCCGCCACCTCCTCGGGCGGCGAGTCAGGGTCAGCCGAGGGCCGGGGACAAGGTGTGTCACACACATGGGGGACACGGCGCCCTGGTCTCGCCGTCGCCGACACTAAGGGGTCGCCCTTGACAGTGGACACAGCCGTCTGCAAACCCGGAAACAAATGTCAAACGTGCAGCAGGACCCCGACGGGGCCTCCACGAGGGCAGGACGTGGGCTGCGCTCCTCGCGGACGGCAGGCCCGTCGTGGGGTCCCAGAGGGGCTCAGGGCCGGGCCGCACCCATGAAAGCAGAGCCCCTGCCTCCTTCCCCTTCCCGAGCCCCCCAAAGCAGAAGCAATGAAGGGCATTCCCATGGGAGCGGATACGGGTAGCTGCCTCCCCAGGCCTGCTGACTCTGCCCGGGGCAGGAATCGTGTGGGTTCGCAGGACCTCTGTCCTGTTAGCCCTCATGCGATTTCCACATGAAAGAGCCGATTCACGAAGGCAGGGGAGCCCGCGCTGCCCAGGAGGCCAGCACCAGCTTGCCCAGCTTGTTTCCCAGGCACCAGGCTCCTCTCCCTGGAGAACCAGGGCTTGGGGTGAGGGAGTGGTTTGCGGGGTCAGGGAGCCGCAGGATCCATGGGAAGCTGGTCCCCATGCGCCTTTTCCTTCCTCTGCCCCTGCCAGCGGCCCGGCTGAAGGGCATCCGCACCAGGAGTGGCCCTCCTGCGGGTCTCAGAGAAGTGCCCGTGGGCAGCTGGAGCCCCGGGGAGCAGGAGTCTCGGTGAGGGGAGTGTCTCCGTCTCCAGGCGCACAGCTGGCCGGCGGGGTCCAGGCTGCTCAGCGACCACCCCCTCCCCCCCCCCACCGACCCCGCCCTCGCCCGACAGCTCTGCGCGGTCCTGAGCCCCAGGCAGAGCACGGGGCCCAGATCTCAGCCTCACAGCTGACACTGAGCGGGAGCCTGACTAGTATCCGAAACTAGAAGTAGGAACGGGGACACCGGGCGCTCGGGGGCCTGGGGGTGCATCCTGGGCTGGGTCCCTCAGTCAGGAGCCCCCCTCACCACTCGGGGCGAGACTCCCCAGGCCTGCATCTGCCAATGAGCTCAGAAGGCCCTTGTCCCTCTCTTTCACCTGAATTTAGCCCTGGTGAAGGGGTCCTGCCTGTGGGGTCAGGGAAGGCTGCGGGCTGAGGGGTGCCCGGAGCGGGAGACCTCAGGGAAGGGGCGACCCCACCAGGGCTTTGCCGGGGAGGGTGGCGGCACGGAACACACGGAGGGGCTGGAGGAGACAGGAGCAGGGAGGAGGTCGCACCTCCGGAAGGCAACGCCAGAGGTGCATGAGAAAGAGCAGGCATCTCGCTCTTTTCCGTGGCGTCTTCCATCACTGGTATTCTTGTGTGCGTCCGGTTCTACGCAACATGTTAGTATGTGTGGAGCTTGGACATGTGGGCACAGAAACAGCTTTCTCTGCCAGGGCAGAGGGCAGTGGTCAGGGCAGGACGGGTGAGGAAGGGAAGGGGCTGCCCTGAGCTGGGAGGCGGCATCGGTGGGCCCAGAGTGGGGGACAGACCGACGGGTGTCTGCACGGGCCCTGCGTGCAGATGAGGGCGCCCTGGGGCTGCTGGAGGAGGGCTCCTGATGCTGCTGTTTGGAAAGTGGCAGCCTGGGGTCTCAACAGGCCGAGTCGGTCTCAGCTAATAGTCCCTGCAGGTGGTGGCTTTCCTGGTTCGGCCCAGGGCGGGGTCGGATCGAGCAGCCATCTGACTTCACACCCACAGACATGTCAGCCTCCACCCGCAGCCCTTGTCACACTTGCGGGCTTCAGAAGAACCGGCTGAGGGGCAGCGCCATTGCCCGCCTAGGGGCTGTGCACCTCTGCTTGGCCCGTCCTTGGGCTCAGCCAGCGCTTGGTCTGTGGACGTCAGACCTGAGGGCCGGTGTCCCGGGTGGGCCTGGGGGAGGAGTCCTCCGGGGGCGGGAGTTTTCCGGGGGCGGGAGTCCCCCGGGGGAGGTGTCCTCAGGGGGAGGGAGTCCTCCGGAGCGGGGAGTCCTCCAGGGGCGGGAGTCCTCGGCCAGTGGGGGGGGGGGGGAGCGCAGGCTGTCCTCCGGGGGCGGGAGTCCTCCGGGGGCAGTGGGCCCGGCTGGCCTCAGGCCCCTCTTGGTGGTGACAGGTGTCTCCTCGGAGGCCCCGCGTCCGTGACTCTCTTGTCCGTATCAGGGGCAGGAAGGACTGTCACCCGGCTGTTCCCACTTGGGCTGGGGCGGGCTCTGGGCCCTGTGTTTCCCAGACGGGCCCCTCTCAGGCTCCCTCGGGGGAGGTCGGCGTCCCAGCCGCAGCCCCGGCCCGCTGCAGGGCGTCTGGGGGGCCGTGACCCGGGATGCATCCGCCTGTGCTCTCGTTCTCACAGCGGAAGTCTACATCGGCATCGGGAAGCCCGCGGAGGCCACGGCCTGCACGCAGGAAGCTGCCAACCTCTTCCCCATGTCTCACAACGTCCTCTACATGCGCGGCCAGGTGGCGGAGCTGCGCGGGAACGTGGACGAGGCCCGGCGGTGGTACGAGGAGGCCTTGTCCATCAGCCCCACCCACGTGAAGAGCATGCAGCGGCTGGTGAGTCCGGGGGCACCCCTCCGAGGCAGCGGCAGCTCTGGACCCTCAGCCCGTGTGCCGGTTCCGGATGCACTTGCCGGCCGGGGGCTCCGGGTGTGCCTTCCCCGCGGTGGTCTGCGCAGGTGGAGCTCCCGGGAGCGGGCAGCGCACGGCCCGCCTGGGCACCTGGGCCGACTGAGGGCGGAGTCTGGGTCAGAGGCCTCGGGCCAGCCGGCCAAACCATCTTGTGGCTCCGGGCTCAGTGAACACGTTCTTGTGGCCCTGGGCGCCGTCATTGTCCTCTTGGTCTCTGCGCTGTCGGTAGCAGCCCCCTTGGGGGGCCCACACCCCGGGGAGCCTGCAGGACGAGACTGAGCACTTTACATTTTCGGGGGCCCCTTGGAGCCAAGAACGCAGCCTGTCCCCAAGGCCACTGGGTGGCAGGGACATCCGGTCAGAGGAGGGGGGACAGCCTCCCTGCACTGAGGACCCAGGGAAGTCACCACAGCCTCCCGTAAAATGAAGACATTCAGCTTGCACCCAGAGAGGCCGTGAGGTTGTGTCTGGGGCTAAGAGGAGACGGTTTTGTAACTAATAAGTAAAATGTACTCCAGAGGGTCCCAAAGGCTCCATTCTCTCGCCGTTGCCCACAGTAACATTGCAAAACGGACAGAACTGAGCAGCATCTACTGGTTTTCAACAGAAGGCCGGGGCGCCCACTGTTAGGGACCATGCGACGTGTGTGCTTCTGGGTCAGCTCTGGGTTCCATTTCAGCCCCATCTGTGGTCCTGGGGCACCGTGGGCTGGCCACGCACCCCCAGGAGCCTTGGTGATTCTGTATCTTGACCCGCTCCATACCCAGCTCACATGTGAGAACTCCTTGAAATGATCCACATGACGAGCCCAGCAGAGCCCCGGCACCCAGGAGGTGCTCATTCAACAGAAAACCGAAGACAGCCATTTTCAGTTTTAAAAATAAATTGGACCTTATAGTAATTACAGCTGTTGAGTTTTTTCAGCTTCCCTGTATGAGCCTTTCATAGCTCAATACAGCTTTATAAATAATCGTATGTATTATCCAAACATTCCTTTGTTTGATTAGAAGCATTACATGGCTTTTTATCTTTGTCTCACTATTTTAAAAGGAATTTGTAAAGAGCTTCTCAGGTCTCTCTGCCTTTGCTGAAGTATCACAGAAGAGGTATAATCAAGGCCATGTACCCAGCTTTTTATTAAAAAGAGGCAGCGTGTTTCTACCCTGGGGCCTATAAATTATTCAGAGAAGTATTTCTTGTTCATCCCCAAGGGGAACACGTGAGACAAAAGATCAAATAGGAAAATCGCACCAGGAAAGTTTTCGGTTTCACCTTTGGAGCTTGTCAAGACACCTGAGCTCCCTGACAAATGCCAGGCGCTTTCCCTTCTGAAAGAAGCGGCCGAGGGCCCAGGCTAGGAGAGCTGGTAAGCGAGGGACGGGTGATGAAGGAGCCTCGCCTGTTGGATCCAGAGCCACAGCTGAGCCTTCTCTGGCCCGCAGACATTAGCTACCTTAGGGGTCTCACCAGTAGAAAACTGTAATAATAATAATAAGCCCCTAAGATGTCTCAGTGGGCTTCCCTGGTGGCTCAGGGGTAAAGAATCCACATGACAATGCAGCGGATATGAGTTCCATCCCTGGGTGCGGAAGGTCCCCTGGAGGAGGGGACGGCAGCCCACTCCAGTGCTCTTGCCTGGAGAATCCCATGGACAGTGGAGCCTGGTGGGCTACAGTCCGTGGGGTCACAGAGAGTCAGACCTGACCGGGTGACTAAGCACTGGCCGTTCGGGCCTGAAAAGATCAGAAGAAGTGAAGACGAAGGGGCAGCAGGGAGACGAGGCTGTCTTTTCACCAGGTCACACCCCAAGGAAGAGTCAGGGCTCTAGAGTTACATGGCAGAGGAGGTGGAAGCAGACGTGGGTGTCGGCACCCACCTGACTCTCCAGGAGCAGGCTGTGCAGTGATGGGAGGACCAGGGAGGCCTGCCTGGCCGGCCAGGCCAGGGGTCAGCAGTCAAGACTAGAAGGAGTTTGAAGAACCTGAGCAGCAAAGAGGACCTCCCCCCAAAGATCAAGGCAAGGGGTTCCAAAGGAAGGAACTGCCTGTAGGCCAACTGCAGCCCGTGGAAAAACCCAGAGGGAGGAAGCATCTGCACCAGCCCTGATGCTCGGAGAGAGAGGGGAGGGCAGAGGGGCTGTTGGAAGAGCTGTCTTGAGAGAAGGGAGCCGTGTTCCACGTCACAGGTGGAGACCAGGGGCTGATGTTAAACCTGGAGAGTGGTACCCGGTCAGGGCCGTGAGCTTGTTCCCTGAGGTGGGGACATTTGTTCCCTTTGAGAGCAGGTTAGTGGTGATGTGTGCCAGCCCCCTCCATCAGCCCAGCTCATAGGAGAGGCAGGACTGCAGAGAAATGCGAGCACAGTAATATTGTTAAAAAAGCATTAACGACTTGGAGGCAGATGGTTTTCATTAAAGCGTTAAATGCATTAAAGTTAACATAAGGTCAGACTTGACAACAGAAATGTACATGAAACTCCAACAAAAATTGACAGTTTTCTAATAGTTTCAGCCTTCAGAGATGCGTTTAAATTCGTATACAGTGAGAAGAAAGAAGAGAAATCGTGTGTTTAATATTAATAATGAGTTAGCACAAGATAAGAGAGCTGAGTGTGGGCAGAGAGTAAGGGAGCAGTGAGCTGACGGGCTGAGGAATTACAAAGTCATGCTGTTGACAAGGGAGGGATTCATAGAGTGATCAGACGTTTTCTCCAGAAAAATCTAAAGGCATATTTTCATATCATTTTTGCAAAAGTGTATAAATTTACATACATTTGCATGCTATGGTTAAAAAGCCTTTCACTCCCAAGACCCAAGATGAATTAATGAAACATGGAGCAACTGTTTCCATACCAGTAGTGCTGTGATCGGGAGTTGGGGGCAGAGCGGGGAACTGAGGGCAGAGGAACAGCCTCTGGGTGGCTCCACCCAGGCCAAGGGTGGGCCGGGCTCAGAACCAGGGCCACGGTGACCAGAACAGGGCCAGGCTCCGCGAGCAGCGCCACGTGCCTGCCCTCCGATCATGTCAGCCTGGGCTCTCAAGGGCAGAATGTGAGATGAGGGGAGAGAGAGGAACAGAGCCTCTAAGGGAGAGGTGAGTGTGGAAGGAGGCCAGGAGGGTTGGGTGCAGGAGCTGGGGTTGGTAAGACCAGAGGAGAAATGTTGCTGAGAAATAGACTTATCCTGGAGCACATTACCAATGCGCTCAACTGATCTAAAAAGGTGTGAAGTCAGAAGCAGATGGTGGGGCTCACCCAGGACATGCTGAGGGCGGCACGGCAGCGTGTGGGCGACGTGCCCATGCAGCTTTATGGAGGACACGAGCTGGAGAGGGACTGGACCCAGGGGCCCCTGCCCGCCCCCGGCCACAGAAAGGAAGAAGATGGAATAGTGCCCTGAGGGCAGGGCCTCCAACTGAGGCGGACAAAGATCTCAGAGCGGGTGCTGAGCAGGAGAAAATAGAATGAAAGTTCTCAGGGCCATGCCCTTGTATGTCGAAGGTCTCGCAACAAGGCTGGATGCCTGTTCAGGGACAGAGGCCAGCTGTCCTTCAAAGGAGGGTAGTTGGGAGACCAGGGAGCTGGTAAATTTCTCCTGCTCTGCCGTGGGAAGTAGTGAGAAAGGCCCCGTGGTGGAGCTCCCAGAGAAGGGGAGGACAATGGGGAAAAGAGACCACTGGGGGCCAGGGGTCGGGCGATCCACCATGGGCACAGGGTGAAGGCCCGCCTGCCTGCCTTGGATGGACGGCCCCTTGATGGTGGGTTGCAGGGCAGAAAGGACCCATCAGTGAGGCGGGAAGGGATTCGTGCTCAGGGGAAAGACAGTTTGGGGATCACCATAATAAAGGGCCAGTCGAGTAACAGAACAAGCTTTTTGTTTGGGCATCAAGTGTCCAGAAGTGCTGGTTGACCTCTGTGGCTGGACGGAGGTGTGAGCTCCAGGCAAAGGTTCCAGGACGAGCTGTCCCTGAGGGTTTCCTCCATGATCTTACATTTTCTTTTTCTTTCTCCTTCTAAAAGTCTTTATTGAATTTGTTATAGTATTGCTTCTGCTTTATGTTTTTTGGGGGGTTTTGGCCCCAAGGCATTTGGGTGGGATCTTAGCCCCCCAAAGCTGGATTCAAACCCACATCCCCCACACTGGAAGGCCAAGTCCAACCACTGGAAGTCCAGGGAAGTCCCCTGTCTTAGGCTTTCTGAAACACCGGAAGTCTGCAGTGACGTCGAGCGTGAGAACTTTAGACGTGGGTCGCAGTTCTGTTTCAGGAGCACATGAGTCGCAGAGGCTGGCAGAGAACAGCCGTGCTGTTGGAAAAGTGGATTTTATTACGAAATACCCGGGGGCACGCCCTGTTGGCGGTGGGGCTGGAAGGAGGACGTGAAATGCGAGGCTCTGCATGGTTACTACAGCTTAAGTTGTTTTCACGGCTCTAAAGTTTGAGCCAGAAGCATCAAAACAAGGCTCACAACATCACTCTGAAGTCGGAGCTTTCTTTTAACCATCTAGAAGCTTACAGGCTTGATTACTGAGGGGAAACGTTTCATCCTGTTATGCATGACGGGCCAGAAGGATGGCAGGGAGGGGTTGAATCCAGGGAAGGAGGTGAGCTCCGGCTTGCTTGAGGCAGGCAGCTTGTGCCACTAAATTACGAAACTCTGGTGTTTTTATTCCTCTCGCTCTTTTAAAGTGTCTGTCTGTTTCATGAGATTTGGGGGAAATTGCTTGTGTCTCATATTTCATTATTTAGAAGCATGTTTTCCAATGGATACCCCTGTTGGAGGAGAGAGGCAGCAGGAAGCTGGTGAATTTTTCAGGGTGATTCCAGAGATGGTCCTGCTGGCTCAGATGGTAAAGAATCTGCCTGCAATGCAGAAGACCCAGGTTGGATCCCTGGCTGGGGAAGATCCCCTGGAGAAGGGAATGACAACCCACTCCAGTATTCTTGCCTGGAGAATTCCACGGACAGAGGAGCCTGGTGGGCTATAGTCCGAGGGGTCGCAAAGAGTAGGACATGACTGAGCGATTAACACTTTCACTTTCACCAGAGATGGCAGCTGTCTGTGGATCTAATTTATCCATCAGTTTAGCAAGGGGGACCCGGGGCCCAGGGCACAGACAGACAGGGCAGAGCTACGCATCTTTGCCTTGGAGAAACCAGTCTTAGAGAAGGGAACTCTGATCCTGTTACTCTAGATGAGACCCAGGGACAATTAAGGTAATGGAGCAGAGTGGAGATGTCCTTCCCCTTGCGAACGCTCATCCTCAGAAACCGATCTCTTTCATCCAAAGTATCAGTTTCTCTCCTCGCACGGGAGGCGTGATTGGGAGGGAACAGAACTCTACCGCGGTCTAGTGAGAAGGCTGTCTCATCTATTCATCGTATTTCATTTACTTTCAGGATTTTAAAACTGCTTTTAAACATAAGGAGGACGATTGTTTGCTTTAAAGAAAGACTAATGAAATATTTAGAGGGCCACCCTTTCTGCACGCCTGTGTGCTGTTGATAGCCCTCTGAAAAGCGTACAGGCCTTCGCTTCTCTGCTGTCGTTCTTGGCTGTTTATCTGGGGCTCAGACTGACAGAGAGGAGGGTGCAGGGCTTCCTACCAGCTGCTGGTTCTCCAGCCAGCTCCGCTGCTGCCTTTTCATGGTACACACTGCCTCTTAGCAACTCTGACAGCTTCAGGCCCTTCCGAGAACTGGGAATCCTTGGCATGAACATAACCTTCACCTCTGAAAAGAAATTTAAAACCTCATCCTCCACGTCTGATGTTTATTCTTGCAAGATGTGGTGAAATCGAGAATTTCGTTTTTACTGACGGGAAAGACACTGCGCTTGCTGACCTGCCCCAGGTCACATTTCAAGTTAGGAGCAGAGCCAGGACTGGAAGGTCAAGTCTGTTAAGGGTCTGGAGCTTAAACAGTAGGACAGTGCAGCGGTCAAGGGCATGGCGCCAGGGCCAGCCCGCCTGGATCCCTGCTTTATCGCGTCCCGACTGTGTGGCCAAGTCCCTTAGCCTTCCTGGGCCTCCATTCTCTCAGCTGTGGAACGGGGGGAATAACAGTGACCGCTCGGTGGTATGGTTTTGCGGGTTGAGTCCCGCAGGCTCTCTAAGCACTTTCAGGTCACCTGCCCGTGAAGGAGGCCCCTCTGTGTCTATTTGAGGGGAGTTCTTTTCCGGAGGAGCTGACCTCGGGAGTGGCTTTCCCCCTGACCGAATTTCAGCAACTAGAGGAGCCGTAGTAAGAACATATCATGGCACATGCTTGGCCAGAAGCATGGTGCTTTCCTTTTCAAGTATTACTTTCTGACTGTGGCTTTTGAGCCTGTCGCCCTGGTCATGACGTCTGAAAGGCGTCAGGAAACAGCGGAGGCCTCCCCTGGCCTGACCTGTCTCAGGCAGAGACAGAAGGCGTCACCTCTGCCCGGGCTCAGGGGTGGCCATGCCGGGCCAGACCGGACTGCTGTGGACGATGGCCCGTGGCCCCCGGCCTGGGGCAGAGGCTGCACGGGCAGGAGGGACGGAGCCTCTCACGGAGCAGACTTGGGAGTCACTGCCCAGGGGAGCCTTTCTTGGCCCCCGCCCACCCACCCTGGCGGGAGGTGTCGGCCCCTGGACCTCGCTCCTTGGAAGCACTGGGGGAGCCGACACGGAGCTGTCTGCTCCCTGGGGGAGGCATCCCGCCTGGCAGTGCAGTGGCCGCGTAGACTGGGAGGTGACCGCCGGCTTGGGGGTTGGGGGGGAGAGGTGACCGTGCCCTTCACAGCTGCCACCGCTCCCCTCGTGAGTGAAGGCCCGGCCCAAAGCCTAGGGGCCCATTACCTTGACTAGACTCAGCAGAGCCCGTGGGAACAGGCTAGTCTCGTCGGCGAGGTTCACCGGCTCTCCGTCGCCTCGGCCTTGGCTCAGGTACAGTCGGCTACAAGGACAGGAAGTGACGTAGGGGGCACCGTGGAGGCCTAGGCGGGGCTGAGTAACCGGACTTCCGGGCGGTGGGTCTCAGGAGGATGTGCCGGGCTCCCGGGCGGGGCTCCAGGTGTGCCGGCCTGGCGGGGACCCTCGGACCTGCTCCGGGGGCTGAATGCGAGAGAAGGCTGCGGGGCAGCCCTCTGCTCGAGGGCTGGGAGGGCGCAGCGACAGCCCCTCTCACGCTCAGACTCTGTCCTGTCGTCTCCAGACACTCCTCTGTGCCAGACCTTGAACCCGTCTGGGGGGCGTGGTGGCCGGGACCACAGACAGCCACAGCTCAGGACTGGAGTCGCGTGGCCTCGGCCCCCAGGAGCAGCGTCGGGGTGAGAGGCCCGGCCGAGGGGAGGCGTCTGCCGGGGCCTCGGGGTCTCAGTCCAGTCGGGACGCGGCCCCGCGAACACGCCCACAGACAAGAGGCCTAGTTCCCGACCAGAGATCAGAACGGCAGCTCAGAAAGAGTCCACCCGTCCTTGGTCGGAGCCCTGTGCGCTCTCCCTGTTCCCGGCCAAGCTCCATACCAGGCCCCAAGGCCTGACCCAGACACGGGTGCTGGGAGGCTCAGGTGGTCCCCGGGGCGGCGGCGGGGGCGCGGAGGCAGCTGGTTGGCACGGCGGCACCAAGGGGCTGCGCTGATAAAGGCAGCGCCTCTCCCGCCACGGAGCTTTTTCAGGGGCCGCTTCTCACCCACCTTCTTCCCCCGAGACCAGGGCCTCCCGGGGAACGCCCCCTGCAGACAGCCCAGCCCAGCGAGGGACAGCCTCCCATGCGCCCTGCGAGTGTCCCTAAGCATCGTTTCCTGTCTGAAAAGAGCGACACCCAGACCCCACTGCCCCGGGCCGGGTGAACTCTCCTGCGGGGTTTCTGTGGGTCACCCCTCTGTCCTCTCTCCCCAAGGACACTTCCTGGTCCCTTGATGGTGACTCAGCCCTTCCTACTGGCTCCCCCATGGACCGTGGGCCTGGTGTCCTGTCGGGGCGAGACCACCTCTGCTCTTGGTCCCAGACTGAGGGAGATTCTTCTTTCACCCCCGACCCCCACCCCAAACCCAGTTGGAAGCAGCTTCCTTATTTCCACAGCAGCGCGGTATCTTCTTCGCCCTCACAGCTCGCTTAGAGGGCGGCGCCTCTGGGGAAGGGACGGGGAGACCACGTTGCCCCAACTGGGTTTGCAGAGTGCCTGCTTTGGGGCTTCCCAGGCGGTGCTGGTGGTAAAGAACCCGCCTGCCAGTGCTGGAGCCGTAAGAGACGTGGGTTCAATCCCCGGGTGGGGAAGATCCCCTGGAGGAGGGAATGGCCATCCACTGCAGTTTTCTTGCCTGGAGAATCCCATGGACAGAGAAGCCTGGCAGGCTACAGTCCATGGGGTCGCAGAGTCAGACACGACTGAGCGCCCTAGCACGCACCCGTCTCTGGGTGGGAGGCGACAGCAGTGGCAGAAACAGAGAGCGGGTCTGCTGAAGCGGGTTGTGGGGGGCGGCGCGTGTGAGTGGGTGGGGAGGGTGCTGGAAATGACCTAGGGGGAAAAGCAGGCACTCGAATGGTTTTTATGGCACCAGCTGCATCTTCACTCCTTTTGGAGCTGCGTCCTTTAGCTGAGAGCATTTTCAGCTCGCTGGGCATGCGTGTCCTCCGTGGAGCGAAAGGCGTGTTCCCCAGGACTCTGGAACTTCTGCTGGGCGACTGCACAACCCCTGTGTGGCTTGTGGCCTTGTTCTCGCCGCCCACCCTGCCCGCCCCACCCCGCAGGCATCCTCCCAGCCCCAACGGCCTCATTGGGTGAAGACGTAGTCTCTGCAGACATTTTCTGCTTGATTATTGGGTCCTTCCTCCCACTGCAGCATTTTCTGAGTGCTGGCCAGGGCTCCGTGGCTTCGGGCCACCCCTGATTTCACTGAGGACTGAAGTCACAGGCCCAGAAGCAGTGCAGACCCGGCACAGGCTCTGAAATGCAAGCCACGTCACCAGGCGTTCCTTTGCAGCAAGTTAAGGGAACAAAAAGAAAGAGTTCTGCATTTCTTTCTGTTTTCTGTGCTGTGCTCTTGTTGTTCAGTCGCTCAGTCGTGTCCGACTCTTTGCAACCCATGGACTGCAGCACGCCAGGCCTCCCTGTCCATCACCAACTCCCGGATTCACTCAAACTCATGTCCATTGAGTCGGTGATGCCATCCAACCGTCTCATCCTCTGTCATCCCCTTCTCTTCCTGCCCTCAATCTTTCCCAGCATCAGGGTCTTTTGTTTATTTCTATTTTCTGCTTTGTACTCTTAGATGACTAATTAATTATAGGCAGTGTGGTTCAGTGTCTCATTAGTAATGATGATCTAAAATTATTTAAAATCTGACGTACCCTCCCAAACCACTTATTCTTAGAAATTCTGCCCCAGTCTTCCAGGACGATTTGCCATCTCGCTTGCACCGCCTTCCTGCCTCGCCGCGGCTCTTGCTCTCTAGCTTGGATCTGCCTCACCGCGGCTCTTGCTCCCTAGCTTGGGTTAGGAATTTGGTCCGGAGTTGTTTCCTTTACCACGGTCGTCCTGTGTTCTAGATGCCAGTCCCTAATTAATTCCCTCCTTGTTTCAGGCCTCCCTGGATCTCAGCCCTGCTGTTTCCCTGGCTTCCTGAGCATCTTCCCCCACAGTGCCTGACTCTGAACTCAGCCGGAGGGTGTGGCGAGGTGGCCCCCGTCTCCTCCTGGGGGCATTGGGGCTGGCAGCCCCAGCCTGTCTGACACTTAAATTGCCCCCATCTTCTGCTGCTGGTCTCAGAGAGGCCCCTCACTAGTGTTTCTGGACTTTCCCTCTGGGCCGTGTCTTCCCTCGTGTGGTCCGGACCTTCTGACAGTCTGAACTTCAAACCCTTTAGCCCAAAGGCCTAGGGGGGACCTCCCACTAGAAGTTCCCTCAAGGTCTGCTTCTGGTTCTTCCTCACCAATACCAGGCCCCCTCTCCTCCCGTCCGCACCCTCCCTCCCCTTCCTCAGCGGCTTGGTGTTTACAGATCACCTGTCTCTTAAGGTACACCTCTGCAGGTATGGTTTCCTCTCAAGCCTTTCGGAATGTCCCCGAGTCATCCGGAAGGCCTGTGGCCCCTGTGCCGTGTCGGCGCTGCCTCTAACCCTACCTAGACCCCTGCTGTCTGACAGTGGACGTGGCCTTGGCTCTCAGGAGAAACGTGCTCCGTCCCTTCTCCGTGTCTCCAGGAGACCAGAGTCTCTTGCCAGGTGTCAGCCTCCCCGGGGAGGGCGGGTGACCCAAGATGATGATCAGAGGGTCTGTTTCTGCAAGGAAGCTTGGACACACAGGCCCCGAGCCTGGGGCCTGGCCTTGCCAGGAGGTCCGTCTTGAAGAGACCCATGATTGAAATGCCAACTGACGTCCTTCCAGACCAAGCAGAAACTGCCTGCCTGGCCCCACGGGGGAGCCTGTGGGTACCAGGCTGTGTCCTTCCTCATAAACAGAAGCATGAAGCAGGCCTATGGCAGAAAGCAACCCTCCCCTTAGGGACCAGAGTCCCTGCAGTTTCCCTCTGATGCCCCGTGTTGGGGCCACAGGCATCCGGACAGAGGCAGGGGGCTGCAACCACAGTGCCAGCAAGCCGTCCCCGCGGGGATCTGTCAGAACAAACCAGAAGCACAACCTGCTTCTTCCTGAGGACAGACACGCGTTTTTTCCAGGCCTGTCAAAGCCAGGCAGGCCAGTGGGGTTATAATTGGCTCTCTAATCAGAGCTCCCACACGCTGCTAGATCTCTCTACCTGCCGCTGGGGTCTCACCCAGAGGGATGGATCAGCCTCTGCCTCTGGGACGGTTGACGCTACAAACCCCGTTCCTCCTGCTGACTCTGCCCCTGCCCCCAGCGCCCACCATGGCTGCAGCAGGGGGGCGTCCCAGCTCACAGGGACTGCTGGCTTTAGGGGGCCAGGCCCAGAAGGCCGGGTGCCCAGGGAGCCTTGGCTGAAGGGGAGGAGACAGAGGCATGGGGGCATTCCGAGGGCATTTCACTGATACCCTCAGCTTGCCCAGGGCTTCCCCAGCAGCTCAGCAGTAAAGAACCCGCCTGCAGTAGGAGGCACAAGTTCGATCCCCAGGTCAGGAAGATCCCCTGGAGGAGGGCATGGCAACCGCTCCAGGGTTCTGGCCTGAGGGATTTATGGTCCATGGGGTCACAAAAAGTCGGACACGACTGAGTGACTTAGCGTAAGCTTTGTGGAGTCACATCGCCTGATGAGGGGAGAAGACAGGCCGCTTCTCCCCTTCCACCCTCAGCCCTGGAGAGAGGAGCATCCTGGGGCTGACCTGCCCCGGCCCTGCAGAGACATCCCTTGAAATCGGCCCCAGAGGGGACGTTCATACCACGGAAGGTGGTTAGGATTCTGGCAGCTGTTAGGATTCTGGCAGCTGTTAGGATTCTGTCCCTTCCTTTGGCTCCAGGAAGCGGCTACAAGAACCGTGCAGCGTGCCCAGGCCCCCGGGGCCTGGCAAGGTGGATGTTGGGTGTCCCGGGGCCCTGCCCTCTGGGAGACGGGGAGGGCTCCCTTCTCAGCAAAGCCCCCCAGACAGCGAGCAGGGGTCCTCGAGTGGCTACGGGGGCTGAGAGCAGACCCCCGCTCCTTGGGCAGTGCCGCTGAGGGTAGGTCCCCCTGCTTGCGAGTGGCCGCCTCTGGGACCAGTGAGTCTTGCCTTCCCTGAGTCCACGTGCACGTCCCATGGCCTGACCACAGGTGCCGTTTGCAGCAGCTGCCCCTGACCCCTCTGACTGCCTCCCTCCATCCAGGTGACCCGTCCACCCTCGGTGTCCACTGGGGAGTTCCCCACAGGGGCTTGTGGCCTGCAGACTTCAAGGTGCCGGCATCGAAGTCCATGGAAGGGCAGGTGGCCAGCACCTCAGCTCAGCCCCGAGGGCCTCTCTGCAGGGGACGGCCACGTCCCTGCCCTTCCCACGGGAACGGAGAGTGTTGAGGAAGTGACGCTGCTGGCTCTTCTCTGGGGCGGTCAGCGTGAGGGCTCGGCCATGTGGGGAGAGGAGGCCAGGCCGTCCGTTCCACGGGCTCTGCAGCCCCGAGGGCAGGGCAGGGTCCCCACATCCCAGCAAACGGGCAGCGGGACTTCCCCCGCAGACCCCCGCCCCGCAGCCCCGGAGCCCCCACCCGCCTTCCTGCCTGGACTCTGTGTGCTGACTCCTCCTGTTATTTGTGGAAAAAGAATTTTCCAGGGTTTATCAGTTCCTGTCCTCCCTTCGTCAGAAAGTGTCTTATCGTTCCTGTCTGTTCCTGTGTAAAAGTGGAAAAATAGTTCACGCCCAGCCCTTGGCAGGGATGCAGCAGCCACTGGCCAAGATGACCGCGTCCCCCTACAGGTAGGGAATCGCCGCCCTCCGGGGGGTCCTCAGCCAGCGACCCTGCAGGACTGCCGGGAAATCCCCGGGCCCTGTGGCGTCCGTCGTGAGACTCCAACAGAGCCTGCCAGGCCCAACCTGGAGGCCCACACGCCCCCACTGCGCCCTCCCTGCCCCGCCGCTCCCAGACGTGCGTGCAAGGTGCCCGCCCTCCTCGGGGAGCGGGTGACGCACATGCCCAGCGTCCACCCAGCACGGACGTGTCCTGACTGCCTTTCGGACAAGCAGCGTTTACCGAGCGCCCACTGGGTCCCAGGGCACACAGGTCCCAGGGGACTGAGACAGGCATCCTCAGGGTCTCCCAGACTCAGAGAGAGACCCCTTCTCTCTCCCACCCACGCTGGGCCTTGCAGTGGAAGGGGCCACACCTCTGGGGCCGCTCTCCCGTTTGTGTCTATCTTACTGCTGGAGGGCCCCCCACTGACGAGGGCCTCTCCCCAGGAGGCCCCCCACAGGCAGCCCTTCCCAGCCCCCTTCCTGGCCCTCCGTGGACACTCTGCCCTGCTGACGGCAAGGAGAGGCCTCCCTGCCGTGTTTTCTGCTTGTTTCTCCAATTAAAGTTTAAGCCCTGAAAGAATAGATATGTACCAGGTATGTAGCTCAGTTCAGTCAGTTCAGTCGCTCAGTCGTGTCCGACTCTTTGCAACCCCATGGACTGCAGCACGCTAAGCCTCCCTGTCCATCACCAACTCACAGAGTTCACCAAACTCATGTCCATCCAGTTGGTGATGCCATCCAGCCATCTCATCCTCTGTCGTCCCCTTCTCCTCCTGCCCTCAATCTTTCCCAGCACCAGGGTCTTTTCAAATGAGTCAGTTTTTCCCATCAGGTGGCCAAAGTATTGGAGCTTCAGCTTCAGCATCAGTCCTTCCAATGAACACCCAGAACTGGTCTCCTTTAGGATGGACTGGTTGGATCTCCTTGCAGTCCAAGGGACTCTCAAAAGTCTTCTCTAACACCACAGTTCAAAAGCATCAATTCTTAGGTGCTCAGCTTTCTTTATAGTCCAACTCTCACATCCATACATGACCACTGGAAAAACCATAGCCTTGACTAGATGGACCTTTGTTGTCAAAGTAATGTCTGCTTTTTAATATGCTGTCTAGGTTGGTCATAGCTTTTCTTCTAAGGAGCAAGCATCTTTGAATTTCATGGCTGCAGTCACCATCTGCAGTGATTTTGGAGCCCAAGAAAAGAAAATCTGTCACTTTCCATTGTTTCCCCATCTATTTGCTGTGAAGTTTTGGGACCAGATGCCATGATCTTCATTTTTTGAATGTTGAGTTTTAAGCCAACTTTTTCACTCTCCTCTTTCACTTTCATCAAGAGGCTCTTTAGTTCTTCTTCACTGGTATGTAGCTGATGCTCCAAAAAATACTTGTTGGGTGGAAAATTTGACCAAATACTCGAATTTTCATCTGGAGATCACCTCCTCCACCCCTTCATTTTCTAGGTCAGGAAAGAGGCTAGAGAGAAGGTTCTGCCTAAGCTGGACAGTTGGTGGTGGATGGCAGAGCTGGCCTGAGAGGACCTGCTCTCCACCACTGTGACGCTTCCCGGCCCAGGGGAGGCCAGGACTCTTTGCTGGAAATAACAGGACAGGCTTTGTTTTCATTGTCTTGGTGATAAATGTTCAGACCCAAATGTAGTGATGCTTCAAAGGTGCGACCCCCCCCCACCCCTGTCTGAGGACAGGTTGAGACGGGGCCTGACAGGGGTGTGTCAGTGTTGTTGGGAAGGGGTCCTGGCCTGGGACCACGGGATGGGGCTAGGGTCTCTAGGGCCCGCGCCATCGGCTTCTCCCAGGAAGCCTGTCAGTTTAGCAGTGCAGTGTGTGTGTGTTGGTCACCATGTCCAACTCTTTGCGACCCCATGGGCTGTAGCCTGCCAGGCTCCTCTGTCCATGGGATTCTCCATTTCCTCCTCCAGGGCATCTTCCTGATCCAGGGATTGAACCTGGGTCTCCTGCATCACAGGCAGGTCCTTTACCAGCTGAGCCACCAGGGCAGCCCAAGCAATGTGGTAGTCCCGTGTGAACTGTTTTCCTGACCACAGAGAACCTCCAGTCCGCAGGCTGGACTGTGGGGCCATGTCTCCCCCACCATCCCCACCCCACCAGCTGCTGGGGGGAGCCAGGTGGCTTCCTGGGCTGCTGTGCTCCCCGGGGGTCCCTGGGCCTGGGGTGCGGGGGAGGGGAGAGGCCTGGCCTGGAGTGGACCCCAGGGGGGCAGGGCACCATCTTCCCAAACACACGCCGGGCGGCGCCTCCCTCAGGGGGTGATTAGCACTGACTTTCCACAGCGGGCACCTCATGGGGAAGCGCTGACTTCCAGGCCGCCCCGTGCTGTTGCTCCTTCTGACTCATTGTTGGGGAAGGCCGATAAAAATAAAGAAATAAGTCAACCTGGGAGATGTTTAAATAAGTCAGCGGGAGTCTCTTGGCCATTAGAGTGGAAAAGTGCGAGCGTGGGGAGCTGGTGGGGGCACTGAGGTCCTTCCGGGCACCGTGGTGCTCTCCTGAGGGCTGGCGGAGACTCAGGTCCTTCTCGGTGGCAACAACAGGGCACTTGTTTGCAATGGCAGATGGAGGGCAACGAGTCTGGAGATGGGCTGGAATGTTACCGAGAGCTTTCTTGGGCCTCAGAGTGAGGAGAACACCCAGCATCCCCACATCTTCAGAGCTGCACAGGCTGCCCCGAGCTGCCTTCTCGAGGATGTCCCTTGATAGCGAGTGGGGCTGGCTCGATCTGACATTTCTTTAATTAGGTCGGTGCGTCACGCTGAGCTTTTGCGACGTTGATGCTGGTGTTTCTGAGCATGAGCTCATTGAATTTATGAGTCCTTGTCTCAGGCTGCAGCTGATGGTGAAATCGCCTGCCCGGACCCAGGATTTCCCATCACCTGGCCATCCCGGCCTCTGGGGGGCCCACCATCCTCTGGGGGTCCTGCCACCCTCTGAGGGTCCCTCCCAGCTTCTGAGGGTCCCGCCATCCTCTGGGGGTCCCGCCGGCTCCAGTGCAGGACACCCAGACCTTGGGACGCAGATAGTAATTCAAGTCCTGGGGCTCCGGGTGGAGGCTGCATTGGGTGTAAAGAGACGCAGCAGCCGCCTCTCCGCTGGTTTTCAGGGAGGAAGCCGCTGCCTCCGCATCTTCCTAGTGGAAGTCAGAGAGGCGCTCAGACCTCCTGACGGAGAGGTGGCGTCACGTCTCCATCGCTCTGGAAACGCCGCACTACGAAGGGCGAGTGCACAGAGCTCGGGACAGCCGGATTGCAGCGGGGGCTGGCAAGGGCTGCGGACGCCAGTGCGGCGTTTCTTCCGACAAAGCTTACGGGTGGGAGGGTTGTTGAGAGGTTGGCCCGGGTGGTGCCAGGGTTATGTCGCAGGGAAGGGGGCTGGGCCCCCCGCCCCCGGCCCACCTCCCTCCTCTCCGTCGTCCCCATATCCATCTCTCCATCCATCCAGCAGACGCTCACCAAGGCCCTCGGGGGTGCTGGGCCGCCCCGGGCACCGCACACGCAGAGGCGAATCGGAGGCTCCCTCATCTGACCGGGCGGCGGCCGAGAGGGCACAGGGGCGGCAGGGGCGGGTCATCGGCCGCGGGCCTCCAGGAGCCCCTGCCCCGTGGTCGCTCAGAATCACGGTGTTGACCACGGGACGGTTCAGCGAAGGCTACCGTCACTGAGCCCTCCCAGGCCTCATACGGGCCTCGCTGCTCTCCCGTGTCTCAGTCCTTGTTCGCATGATGCAGGCAGAGCCCCTGGGACCCGCGCAAGCTGCCCGAGTCCATGGTGGAGCTGGGCTCGTGGGCATGCGGGGAGCCAGGGGCCCGTGCTCCGACCTGCCTCCACCCTCTCGGGCTCCACACGCTCCGCTGCCCCTGGTGGGTCCCCCCAGCTCGGGAGCCCCCAGCAGCGGTGCCATAGGGCGGGTGTCCCGACAGCCAGTGAACCCCCAAGCGAAGCGCTGGCTTGGCACTTGGGCAGAGACCCGCGGTGACGTCTAAAATCTCCAAGAGGCAGGACTTCTTCCCTGGGGGGCCCGTAGTTAAGACTGCTTGCGATGCAGGGGGCACCGTTGCGATCCCTGGTCCCTGGACGAAAATCCCACAGACCACGTGGTGCAGCCCAAAAAAAGGGAAAATAAATACATTAAAAAAAAAAAAAAAAGATCTCCCAGGGGCTTTTGTCCTGGGCGTGGACAGAGGGGCTCCCCACAGCCAGGGCCCCTGCATGGCGCCCCCGCAAGCAGCCAGGGGCTCCGTCCCCGGGCAGCAGTCTCCACACGCATGTAAAAGTGTGAGGAAGACACTGATTATCCTCAAACCCGCCAAGTCCCTTTTGTCTCCTTTGAAAGAACAGGTTTAATTTAATCCCTCACTTCCAGTGTGGTGCCTCACCAAGGTCTTCTTTGTACAAAACACCTGATTATAATAATTGCAAGCTTAGCAAGCTGTGTTCATTTGCACCTGAAGACAGGGACTGAGAGTCGCCTCCTTGAGGGCTTCTGTCTGCTCGGGAGGCCGGCCCCAGCGGGCCCTCATCTCCAGTGGCCCCGGAATCAGCAGGGCTGGCAGAGGCGCAGGCCATTTGCACGTCTTCCCTCAGAGGAGGAGCGGGGGCCCAGCGTCGGGGCCACAGCAACCACATCTCAGCTCCGACGCTCAGCCCAGCAGAGGCATCTCGGGCAGGAGCCAGCCTTGTGGCCCCGGCGTGCAGACAGTAGAGGTGAAGTGCAGTCTTGCCGGCGGCTGAGGCAGACCCCAGTGCCGGGCGCACAGCTTGGTCACGCTGGGGTTGTCACCGGGTCCCCGGCTTTGAGAGCAGGACAGCTTCTTGCCCACATCCGTGTCCACAGTGCACGGCTGGGGTGTGCGCTTTTGTGCCTTTGATGGGGGGAGGGTGCTTGCTTGCTAAGGTAATGAACTATGTCGGTCATCAAATTCTCTCTCTCCTGCCCGGCTGAGGGCTGGAGGCGGGAGCTAAATGCCACTGGGTGAGTCAGTCAGTTCAGTTGCTCAGTCGTGTCTGACTCTTTGTGACCCCATGGACCACAGCACGCCAGGCCTCCCTGTCCATCACCAACTCCTGGAGTTTACTCAAACTCATGTCCATTGAGTCACTGATGCCATCCAACCATCTCATCCTCTCTCATCCCCTTCTCCTCCCACCTTCACTCTTTCCCAGCATCAGGGTCTTTTCAAATGAGTCCGTTCTTTGCATTAGGTGGCCAAAGTATTGGGAGCTTCAGCTTTAGCATCAGTCCTTCCAATGAATCCCCAGGACTGATTTCCTTTAGGATTGATTGGTTGGATCTCCTTGCAGTCCAAGGGACTCTCAAGAGTCTTCTCCAACACCACAGTTCAAAAAGCATCAATTCTTTGGTGCTCAGCTAGCTTTATGGTCCAACTCTCACATACATACATGACTACTGGAGAAACCATAGCTTTGACTAGATGGACCTTTGTTGGCAAAGTAATGTCTCTGCTTTTTAATATGCTGCTGGGTAGAGCTGCCTAAGGGCTTCCCAGGCAGTGCCAGTGGTAAAGAACCCACCTGCCAGTGCAAAAGACATGAGAGACATGGGTTCGATCCCTGGATCAGAAAGATTCCCTGGAGAAGGGCCTGGCAATCCACTGCAGTACCCTTGCCTGGAGAATCCCGTGGACAGAGGAGCCTGGCAGGCTACAGTCCATGGGGTTGCAAAGAGTCAGACAGGACTGAAGTGACTTAGCACACACACACACACGCACAGTGCTGCCTAAGGGGTTGGTGTGGCCTGGACTTTGGGATTGTCAGGGCTTCAGGCAGATGGACTAGAGCTCCAGAAAGGGGCAGATAAGACTGACCAAGGTTGGGGAGGTGGATGAGGGGTGGGTGCTGCGTCCTGCAGAAATACCTGGGCTGAGGGATCAGCCTGGATGAGCCAAGAGGCCTGTTCTGGGAGAAAGCAGGGCCTGGCTGGGGGTGAGCACAGCAGATTGCCAGCCTCAGGGGGTGAGGCCTTGATCTTCAGAGAAGAGAGAAAGCGGGACCTGAAGAATGAAGGGGGCTTCAGGGACAGGAGCACATGGAAGCCCCTCATGACACAGAGGGGCTCCAGAGGCGCTTCAGTCCCGATGGCCAGGCGTGTCCAGGTGCCAGCCCAGCTCTGGCCACCCTGCCAGCAACGCTGGCCCCTAGCACTGACTCAGCCCCCGGCCGGAGCTTGCTCTGGTTGCCCTCACTCTGCCTGATTTCTGAGCCACCCTTGGCTCACTCGGGGACTGGGGAGAGGCCGATGTTTCATTCCCTTGCCAAGCGTGAGCTGGCAGCCCCTGGCAAGCCTGTGATGCCTCCCCAAGCTGCCCCGGCTTTAGGAATTAATTCCACTAAACAGATTGCTCAGGAAGCTTCAAGGTCATCTGGAAATGGGAGCCTGTTCTTACGTTCGAAATATAAGTCCAGGGATGGGCTAGAAATTCCCACGCCGGTAAGAACTCTAGAGAATCACAAGGCCCTTAGCTGGCCAGCCCTAAGGACAGTGGGTTGGATTAGCCCACAGCTGGTTCCTGCAGGCATTTTGGGAGGGGTGCCCTTGTCCCTGCCCTGTGCCCCTGGAGCCTCCAAGGTCCAGCAGCTGCCACTTTCGAAACAAAATTACCAGCCAGTGGACCGGTGTCCTTGTCCCCACTCCTGTAGGGTGGGGTCAGGCCAGTGCTGCTGGGAGCACTCACCTCTAGGCCCTGCTGGACCAAGGTCCCGGTGCTCCTGAGTCTCATCTCACAGGTCTGCTTTCTGACTAACAGGACCCCCAGTCCTTCAGCGTCTGCAGCCACCCTGAGCCTCAAGGTGACCGCCGGCCTGTGGCCCCCAGAGAGAGGCAAGGAGCGCCCCAGTCCTTGAGCGAATATGCAGGGTGCTTCCGAACAGCAGAGAAAGGGGAGAAAGGCTGTGCCCTCGAGGGGAGCCACCCCATCACAGATGCGGGAAGGAGGGGCTGGGAGGGACCCACAGCACAGCGGGCGCCCTTCTGCTCAGTTGGAGCTGGGCTGGTGCCCGGGGGCCGGTCTCTCACAGTGCCAGCGGCAGCATCGAGCGCTGAGAAGCTGCCGACTCCACCCTCCTGGGCCCTGTGACCTCTGGCGAGACACTAGGCCTTTCTGAGCCTGTCTGCTGTGCTGTGCTGTGCTCGGCTGCTCAGTCATGTCCGACCCCATGGACGTAGCCCACCAGGCTCCTCAGTTAGGGGATTCTCCAGGCAAGAATACTGGAGTTGGTAGCCTTTCCCTTCTCCAGTGGTCTTCCCAACCCAGGGCTCAAACCCAGGTCTCCCACGTTGCAGGCAGACTCTTTACTGTCTGAGCCCCCAGGGAGGCCCTTGTGACGTCATTAGATATGATGATGTTACTAAGAAGGCAAACACATGCTATTCTTGCAGTTTTCCCCTCCGAGAGGGGGACCTGACCCTGGGCTTACTGTCCTCTGCCCCGGGAGGACAGCCTCCCTCCACCTGAGCCCTCCTGCTCCTCCTCCTCAATCAGGAACCTGCCCCGCCAGGACCGAGGCGCGCTCGTTGCTGAGGCTACGGGTGTCCCGGCCGTCACCCTCTGACCACAGGCTCCCGGGTCAGCCTCACTGCCCCGAGTCGGGTGCTCAGAGGTGCCGACGGCTCTGGGCCGTCAGGGTGCTCTCTGGTCCTGAGAACTACCCAGGCACAGCCCTCGGGGCCTGGGGGCTGCCTGCCGAGAGCGCCCCTACCCGCTCCAGGAGCTCATCTCGGAGGCCGGAGCCCCCTGGAGTGTGGGCTCAGGGCGCTGGTGGCTGTGGCTCGGGCCGCAGCGGACCCTCGGGCAGCACAGCCCGACTCTGCCCTCGGCCCCTGGCGAGGCGCAGCCTTGAGGAAACCGGGCGGCCTCAGCCCCGCCACACGCGAGGCACGGAGAGAACGCGCAGGGCTGAGGTCTGCAGGCCCGGAGGCCAGGCCGCGTTCCGGGCAGGAAGACGAGGCTTTGTCAGGCTTCTCCCTGCTCTGAGAGCGGTCGTGCGCGCATAGCCAGAGGGACTCACAACGTGACCCTGAAGCTCGTCTGACCAGTGCAGGCCAAGACGGCCCGCGACACCCTGCAAGCGAGAGCGGCGAGGAGAGGCTCCGCCCCCGTTCAGCCCCGACGGGAAACGAGGCAACGCAGGGGTGGGGGGCGGGTGGTTCAGTCGCTTGAGACGGGGAAGCCTGGGTGTCTCCCCGTGAGAGGGTCCTTGAGTAAATGAGTGTCTGTCGGATGAAATCCAGACACACCAGTTGTGGAGACGCACAACCTGGAAACACGATGAGGGTGGAATATTTGGGGACCAACGCGCGCAGTCACTAAAACTGAAGTGACAGCTGTGCGGGCGCCGAGCACGGAGGGGACCGTGAGATCAGGGTGCGGCCAGGGTGGGGGCTGTGAGCAACTGACATTTCTGTTCTGTTTGTTGTGACTTTTCTTGAGGTTAAAGAAAAGTAAAAGATGGCAAACAGCCCTCTGCGGGCGGGCGTCAGCAGACAGACCGTGGCCGCCCCACGCGGTGCAGTCCTGGGTGGACCTTTGGAAATGGCATTTTTGTTGCTGTTGTTCACAAATGGCCGAATGCCGGTGACTTCGCACGGTTCATGGTTTGAGTGATCCTTCTGACTCCCGCCCTGAGCGCAGGAAGAACTTGAACTTCCACTGTGCCCGGCCTGGTGGAGACACCTGCCTGCCTCCGAGGAACGTGCCGAAGCTCAGGGACAGCTCGGAGTCCAGAGCGTCGTCTCTCTGACTGACTGTCTGTCTGTCTGTCTGCCTCTGCAGGCCCTGATCCTCCACCAGCTGGGCCGCTACAGTCTGGCCGAGAAGATCCTGCGGGACGCGGTGCAGGTGAACTCCACGGCCCACGAGGTCTGGAACGGCCTGGGCGAGGTCCTGCAGGCTCAGGGCAACGACGCGGCAGCCACCGAGTGCTTCCTGACGGCCCTGGAGCTGGAGGCCAGCAGCCCCGCCGTGCCCTTCACCGTCATCCCGCGCGCGCTCTGAGCCGCCCCGCCCCGCCCTTCCCCGACATCCCCGCCCTCCCGCGCCGTGCCCTTCCCGTCATCCCCCGCGCCCTCTGCGCGGCCCCGCCTACCATCATCCCGCGCGCGCGCTCTGAGCCGCCCCGCCCCGCCCTTCCCGTCATCCCTCGCCCCGCGCCTTTCCCGTCATCCCCCGCGCGCCCTGAGCGGCCCTGGCCTCCCGCCGCTCGGGCACACGGCCGCGTGCTGCGCGAGGCCCCGGAAGTGTGCAACCGACCGCGTGGACTCACCCAGCCGACCCCCAGTCACCACCCTCAACGTGCATTTCTGTTGCCGTTCCCGCCAGCCCGATGATAGTTCTCGAATCTACTGACGTGGTTCAAAATGGATTACGTGCCATATTTTGTTAGTCGACATCTGAGTTCTAAGTAACATGATAATGGAATTAATCCGCAAATGTAGAAGAATGTATTCAAAGTTAAAATTCAGTGGCAGAGCAGATTATTTTTATCAGAGCTGTAAAGAAAACTATTCGCTCCCCCCCATCACCACTCCCGCTGTATCCTTGGCCCAGAAACCAAATGTGAATTTTCTGTTCCCACCTCAGTAACTAGTCCAAGCCAGGACACCAGCTGACAATTTCTTGGTTTTGTTGTCAATAATTGTACCATGTGATAAATTACTGTCCTCACTTAGAACAAAGCCTGAGTCCAAGAATATTTATATTTTGCCAATATATGCCTGTTACAAGAGAAGGAAATATGAGTTATTTAAGTTTAACTTTTTTATGTGAATTCAGAGTTTATTTATCGATGGAAATATGTACAAAGAAGCTTCAAATGGAATATTTACCGACATTCCTTATACATTACAGACACTTGGCTAAATGGAAAGATGATGTTAATAATAAAATGATTTTTAAATGGACCCTCAGCTTGTGTTTCTCATGAAAACCCACAGACCACAGAGAGCCTAATACTCAGTTCATAGAATAGGGAGCTTTTGGTGCCTGGGGGCTTCCCTGGACTCCTCAGCCCTTGGAATGAGGAGGTCCGGCCCTGATGTTAGTGGGGCAATTCTCCTTTCCCGTGTTGCCTGAAATTGGAGCTTGTGACTCAGGCCTAGCCAGTCAACATCTAGCTGTTCCCTCCAACAGACGATCAGGAGTGAGCATGTGACCTGAAGTGGTCCAGTTAGGATGGGAGCTGCAAGGAAAGGCTGTTCTTCTCTCACACTTGAACCTGAGTTGTGAGGCTAGAATGGCAGCAGCCCTCTTGCCACCATGAAGAGAGGTGTATGAGGGGGTTGGAGCCAAATGTGAAGCTCTGCCCAACAGATTGGACAGTAAAGACTAGACACCAAGAACCAGAGAGAAGTTGAGCAGGCCTCCCTAATCCCCCAGAGCTGGTTGGCTGAGCATCAGTGTGGTGGCCCCGCATTGCTGGGAGCACCCTGAAGCCTTGAGAGCCCCCGCCTAAGCTGGGCATGACTTCCCTGACTCACTGAGCAGGCCGGTGAGGGTGCAGCTGATGTCTGGGGAGAGACTTCAGGCAAAAGCTCCCTGTGGGCAGGGCAGGCAGGCATCCCAATGTCAGCACTGCCACTTCAGGCAGCCTCCCATGGGTGGTCATAGGCATGGGACTTGCAGTGTGAGGCACTGACAAGAAAGGGTGGTGCCCAGTGGGGCAGTGGGTAGCCCTGGCTAGAGTGTGAGCGCCTAGCCTGAGATCCTGTGCAGGACTGTGGCGGGAGACCCACCCAGCTCAGCATTGAGAAGGCAGGAGACCAGGCCCCCCCGAGGATAACGGTCCAGGTTCCATACCAGCCACTCTCTCCCAGGCCAGCTCCGTGCCAGGACTTTACCTTGGAAAATCCTGTGTGCACCAGCCCATGCATGGCTCCTGTCTGCCTGTCCAGCATCTTCCCTTCCAGAGCGTCCCACCTCTCGGGAGAGCCCAGACTCCATCCACATGGCTCAAGGGTGAACTCGAAGGTCCAGTCTTTGCATCCAGAACCGTAGAGCCTTATAATTTAGTGATGGTAAGATGGGCTCAATAAAGGACAGAAATGGTATGGAAGAAGCAGAAGATATTTAGAAGAGGTGGCAAGAATACACAGAAGAACTATACAAAAAAGATCTTGATGACCAAGATAATCACGATGGTGTGATCACTCACCTAGAGCCAGACATCCTGGAATGTGAAGTCAAGTGGCCCTTAGAAAGCATCACTATGAACAAAGCTAGTGGAGGTGATGGAATTCCAGTTGAGCTATTTCAAATCCTGAAAGATGATGCTGTGAAAGTGCTGCACTCAATATGCCAGCAAATTTGGAAAACTCAGCGGTGGCCACAGGACTGGAAAAGGTCAGTTTTCATTCCAACCCCAAAGAAAGGCAATGCCAAAGAATGCTCAAACTACCGCACAATTGCACTCATCTCACATGCTAGTAAAGTAATGCTCAACATTCTCCAAGCCAGGCTTCAGCAATATGTGAACCATGAACTTCCAGATGTTCCAGCTGGTTTTAGAAAAGGCAGAGGAACCGGAGATCAAATTGCCAGCATCTGCTGGATCATCGAAAAAGCAAGAGAGTTCCAGAAAAACATCTATTTCTGCTTTATTGACTATGTCAAAGCCTTTGACTGTGTAGATCACAATAAACTGTGGAAAATTCTGAAAGAGATGGGAATACCAGACCACCTGACCTGCCTCTTGAGAAACCTGTATGCAGGTCAGGAAGCAACAGTCAGAACTGGACATGAAACAACAGACTGGTTCCAAATAGGAAAAGGAGTATGTCAAGGCTGTATATTGTCACCCTGCTTATTTAATTTCTATGCAGAGTACATCATGAGAAACGCTGGGCTGGAAGAAGCACAAGCTGGAATCAAGATTGCTGGGAGAAATATCAATAACCTCAGATATGCAGATGACACCACCCTTATGGCAGAAAGTGAAGAAGAACTAAAGAGCCTCTTGATGAAAGTGAAAGAGACTGAAAAAATTGGCTTAAAGCTCAACATTCAGAAAACCAAGATCATGGCATCTGGTCCCATCCATCACTTCATGGCAAATAGATGGGGAAACCGTGGAAACAGTGAGAGACTTTATTTTTGGGGGCTCCAAAATCACTGCAGATGGTGATTCCAGCCATGAAATTTAAAGTTGCAACCAACCTAGATAGCATATTAAAAAGCAGAGACATTACTTTACCGACAAAGGTCCATCTAGTCAAGGCTATGGTTTTTCCAGTAGTCATGTACGAATGTGAGAGTTGGACTATAAGGAAAGCCGAGCACCGAAGAATTGATGCTTTTGAATTGTGGTGTTGGAGAAGACTCTTGAGAGTCCCTTGGACTGCAAGGAGATCCAACCAGTCCATCCTAAAGGAGATCAGTCCTGGGTGTTCTTTGGAAGGACTGATGTTGAAGCTGAAACTCCAATACTTTGGCCACCTGATACAAAGAGCTGACTCATTTCAAAAGACCCTGATGCTGGGAAAGATTGACGGCAGAAGGAGAAGGGGACAGCAGAGGATGAGATGGTTGGATGGCATCACCGACTCAATGGACATAGGTTTGGGTGGACTCCAGGAGTTGGTGATGGACAGTGAGGCCTGGTGTGCCGTGGTTCATGGGGTCGAAAAGAGTTGGACACAACTGAGTGACTGGACTGAACTGAACTGAACTGGGTTTGGATGTTTGGTCCAAGCTTGGCCAATGGAAGGCCCCTCTAGGACTTGTGTTATGGAAACGTTAGGAAAAAGCCTCTTTTTCTGTTGGGTTTGACATCCTGTTGAGATGCCAGCTTGGGCCTGCTGGTAGCTGTTTGGCGGCATGGGATGGCCTGCCTGGGACTGATGCCAGCTCAGAGCCGACGGTGGGGCAGTAGAGAAACTCCAGAGTCATCACGGAGAACTAAAGCCCCAGAGCTTTCCATCCTGGGGACCAGTGCATTCTCTGTCTCGCTTAGAGCCAGCAGTGTAGCCTTCCATCACTTGTGCCTGAACGGGGCCTGAGAAGCACAGGGAATTATCACCAGACTCACTCCCCATGCGGGAGCTCCCAACTGCCTCTCCTTGTCCTTAACCCCACCCGCCGCCTCTGCCTTCTACCATTCAGGAAATCCTGTCGTTTCTCCGCAAATCCCATCTGAGGCCTCTCCACCTCTCCCAGCACCATGCCCCAGCCCCCACGTGCTGCGGCAGTTCCCTGCTTCTACCTCGAGCCCTGCGATCCACTCGCTCACAGCCCTGAAAGTGAAAGCCTCTCAGCCTTGTCCAACTCTCTGCGAGCCCGTGGACTCTACAGTCCATGGAATTCTCCAGGCCAGAATACTGGAGTGGGCAGCCTTTCCCTTCTCCAGGGGATCTTCCCAACCCAGGATTGAACCCAGGTCTCCTGCATTGCAGGCGCATTCTTTACCAGCTGAGCCACCAGGGAAGCCCTCTGACAGCCCTGAGTGTCCTCTATTCTTTTTTTTAGCTTGTCTGCAGCAGGTCTGAGTTGCGGCATGTGGGCTCTTTGCGGCATGTGGGGTCTTTTTAGCTGCGGTATTCAGGCTTTTAATGTGGCATGTGGGACCTAGTTCCCTGACCGAGTGAATGAAGGATGAGTCAAGCCAGGCCTGAGTCACGCGCCCCAACCCCAAGCAACGTGGGGAGAGTCGGGCAAGGTGGACCCCACACTGAAGCCAGGGCGGGACCTCCTAGCACCAAAGGAGACTGGAGACTCAGAGGCCAATTTTAAAAAACCCAATTTTAAGGAGGAAAGGGTGGTTGGTTGGCTGTGTTCATGCCCCATGGTTCCAGTAGGGCACATCTAGGAATTGACCCTTGGGTTTGCCCCACAGACATCAGCAATGATCTGGACAAGAGTTATACTATGGATTGACGTGTGTGTGTGTGTGTGTGCACGTGTGCGCTCCCAGCTATGGATTGACTTGAGTGTGTGTGTTCCCAACTGTGTCTGACTCTCTGCGACCCCATGGACTGTAATCCACCAGGCTCCTCTGTCCATGGGATTCTCCAGGTGAGAACACTGGAGTGGGTTGCCATTTCCTCCTCCAGGGATCTTCCTGACCCAGGGATCAAACCCACATCTCTGGCGTCTCCTGCATTGGCAGGCAGGTCCTTTCCCACTGAGTCCCCTGGGAAGCCCCGGATTGAACTGTGCGCCCTCCCAAATGTATTTGCTAACCCCCACTCTGTGTGCTTGGAGATGGCTCCTCCAAGGAAGTAATTAAGGTTAAATCAGGTCAGAAGGAAGGGCCCCTGACCCTGTAGGGTTAGTGGCCCCGTAAGGAGAGACACAGAGAGTTCACACACGGCTGAGGCCACCGGCAGGGAGCCAGCAGGAGACCTCTCACCAGAGGCCGAACCTGCCCGTCTCCTGATGGTTGTCCAGCCTTCAGAGCTGTGAGAAGGAGCAAGTCTGCTGTTGAAGCCATCCAGGCTATGGTTAGGTTTGTCGTGGCTGCCCCGGCTGAGGTGAGCTGTTTGGGCAGAGAAGGGGGAAGGCCAGGCTGGCGGGGCGTCAAGAGCAGAGGGAAGGCCTGCAGCTCGCTGCACAACGAGGGGGACACGGGCCTCGAGCTGCGGCCATTCCTGAGAAGGCGCCCACCGCGTGTTAGCGAAGAGGCCCACTGACCAGGCCGGAGCCAGGGCCGTTGGGGCCGCTGTTCCTACAGTCCTGGCACCGGGCCCTGAGGCCAGGGGCTCAGCGTCCCCCTTGAGCTGGAGGGGACGGGGCATGGGGGCCAGGGGTGGGGGCGGAGTGAGGGGCAGGGAGGCCCTCCTTCAAGGGGAGGTCCTTGGGGCCAGCTCACTCTCGGGACGCGGAGGGCACGGGCTTGGGGCCACCCAGTGGGAAGGGAGACCTCCACCCCCGGCCCTTCCCTGCCTGCAGGGGAGACTTGGGGCCCGTGTGAGCCCCCAACTCCTCCGGACGGTCCCACGAGCTCCTCGGAGGCGTGTGGTCATCCCAGGGTGGCCCGTCCCTTTGCCCCCTGGAGGCCCTGCCCCTCTATTTGGAGATCAGCCCTCACGCTGTCAGCTCCGGGCACCCGGGGCAGACTCTCACCCCGTCTGCAGCCTGGCCCAGCCCCGCACCGCACCCCCCCACCAGCTCCCCTGGCCCAGCGGGCACCAGCTGAGGGGGCGGCAGGATGGTCCCCCGTCCCCGCCTCCCCCCATCCCCGCCTCCCCCTCATTCCCACCTCCCCTCCCACCAGGAACCCCCTCTCTGCACAGAGCCCTTCGTACCCTTGCCCGACTCCTGCCTGCCCGCCCCGCCCCACTTGGGAATGGCCGCCTTGGGAATGGCCGCCGGCCGCTCAGGCCTCACCTGCTCCTCTCTGGAAGCGCCCAAAGCCCTGGACCACAGTTCCTGAGCCCGTGAGGTCCTGTCCGGGTGCAGACAGGCCGTGGGCAGACCCTGCTGGGCTGGGGGACCCCGGTCTCCCGCCAAGGGGACAGGCAGATGGCCGCTCCCCGAGGATGGACGCTCAGCACGGCCACCGTCCCCGCTGCCAGCTGACCCCGCTCGCGGTCAGCTCATTCCTGCTGCCCCCGCCCTGCCACGGCCGGATGGGACAGGGAAGGGCCGGCCGCCAGCGTCTGGGGCAGGCGGGGGCTCCTCGGGGGTCTCTGTGGCTGCACCCCGGGGTCCCAGCTCTGTGCCTGCCTGGGGTGACCCGAGTCATCGGCCCTCTGAGCCCCGGGCCCCTGCTCAGCCTGCCTTTCCAGCTGGGGCGTGGGTCAGCAGGCAGCCTTAGGGATCCGGGGGCCAGGCCCCCAGAGGCTCGGGCCAGGGTGGAGCCGGCCGCGGGGAGCGGGCGCACAGCTGATGGGGCGCCGTGCACCCGTCTGTCGGCAGCAGGAGCCCCAGCCGGCTGCCCCTGCCTTCTCGGTCTCCGGCTGGTCACCCCCTGGCCCCTGAGGACAACAGGGCTTCCTGGTGACCACGGGGCAGCGGGTCTCACAGGTCTGGCTGGAGTCCCAGCCCCGCCCGTCACGTCACCCGAGGGGGAAGGGCCTGCGGGGCCTGTCTCGCGTGGGGGGCCACTTGGCCTCCCGGGCCGTGAGCTGTACTGTAACCTCGAGGAAGCACGCTGCCTGGGCGAGGGAGGCCAGGCTGAGGGACGGGGGCTCTGTCCCCGCCTCCTCACAGGACTGTCTGCAGCCAGAGGAAGGCTCACAGCCTCTCCTCTCTGCCCGAGGAGGCCGGAGGCTCGGGCTGGGCCCCCTGCCCACAGGGCCGCCCCCAGAGCCGCCGCTGACGCCCCGCCTTTGCCGCCCAGGGCCGAGCCCAGGAGCCGGAGGCCAGCCCCGAGCCGCGGATCCCCCGTCTGCAGCAGCCCGAGGCAGGCCTGTGTCCACAGGCTCCGGGGCCGGGGTTGGAATCTGGGCCTGGACGCCCACTCTCCGAAGAACCTTGCGGGGACGGGGTCCCTACTTCTGAGTCTCAGTTTTGTCATCCGTCGAATGGGCAGGACAAGGCCACTGCAAAGATTTCAGGTGTATGCAAAAGCAGCCCTGCTCTCGGCAGGCACGTGTGCCCCGTCGTCAGTACCGTTTAACATACCTCCAGTGGGTTTCTCATCCCTCTCCAGGCCGCACCCCAAGGCCGTGGCCAGAAGGAGGGCATTCCAGACAGAGCTGCACCCCAGCTCTGCTGACCCAGCAGCTCCAGGAGGGTGCAGCTGCCAGGCAGGGAGACCCCCGCCCAGACTCCCCAGGTTTCTGGGTGCCCTGCCTGCTGTGGAGCTGAGTCCCAGGGGTGACTTCCCGTATTAGATATCGAATTTCAGGCACTTCCTGTGGGCCTGAGATTTCACAGCCTCGGTGGGAATTCAGGAGGCAGATGGCAAACAGAGGGGTGAAGAAATGAACTAATTACCGGGTAGGTGGTGCTGCTGGGAGCAAGTTCTAAGCGATGGATGGTGGTGGTTTTGTTGGGTGGCCAGGGGGCCCTCTGAGAGGCGGTGACACTGAGCCACAGAGCATTCCGTCAGCAAGCGGGGGCCAAAGCGGGCACCCAGTCTGCACGGCCGGGCCCTGTTCCCTGGCGTCTCCTGAGAGAGTCCACTAGAGCGGACGCAGCAGGATTCCAACAGCAGAGTTCAGCTTCCCCCTCCCCTAGTCTGACCAGGGAACAAAAACCTCAGAGGCGTCTGGACATAGAACTAGATGGAGGTTTGCATGGCCAGGGGCTACTGGGTACATGAGAGGCATCTGTACAATTTTGCTAACCAATCCACCCTGATGGTGGATTGATCCACACTTTAACACCACCCATTTCACCAAAAAAAAAGCATTTCTCAAATCCACCCTCATTTTATAAATCAGAATACTGAGACTCGGGGTAGTAAAGGGACTCTCGAAAGAGCAAAACCTGTATTCCATCCAGGATCCAACTCCACGATCCATCCATGGCCTCCCTGGGGGAACCAGAGCAGAATCATTATTAACATGCCTGATGCCCTTGATATGTGTGAACAAACTCCCCTCCCGGTTTATACTCGTAGGCAGTGACCATGTCTGCCCACTGTGGGGCCCGAGCACTCGGAGGGTTGTGGGGCCCCGAGCACTCTCTGCTGTACGGCCAGTCTGGGGGCATCCCAGACTCCCAGCAGGGTGGAGGGGGTCTTGTTGGGCAGGCACCTGGGCGGTACACGTGCCCCGATGACTCTTCACTGCTCATAGAGAAAGCACGTCACAAGCAGGTCTGCACCCTTCAATCCTCACATGCCCAACTCATCTACCAACAGATGCCTACTCTGGACCAGGGAGGGCACCCTTCTAGACCTCTGCCCTGGCCCAGGGCCCCAAGACCACCTCTGTGATAAGTGAGTCACCTCTGTCTACGGGCCTCACTTTCCTCATCTGTTAAAAGGGTGAGAAAGGCTTTGAATGAACCATCCTTTGTAACCCTAATCATCGCTGAGTTTAGGGGTAACTGGAGCCTCTCCCAGAGGGACCGTGGTGGAGCCGAGGGTTAAAGGAGTGTCAACGTGAAGGGCCTGGCACAGAAGGCGCTCGAATCTAAGTGAGGCTTAGGGAGCTTAAGTGCTGGCTGGACCCAGCGGCTCCTTTCCAAACAGCAGAGTCTGGAAAGAGGGAAACAACAGCAGTGGGAGAAACCTGGCAGACGGCGCCTTGACCCAGTGCTCAGGTCATCACCAGCGGCTGGTTACGCAGGCAGCGTGCACCTCGATACCAAGGGAAGAGAAGGCTCTTGGTCCCAGAACCCACCACCCCGCTCATGAGAAAACATCAGAGAAAGCCAAGTTGAAGCACTTTCTACAAAATACCTAACAATACTCCTCAAAACTGTCAGAAGCGTGGAAAACAAGGAAAGTCAGAGAAACTGACCCAAACCAGAGAAGCCTATGGGAACAGGAGAATATAACGTGGTGTCAGTTCTGATCAGTGTAACGGACTGGTGACCCTGGATTAAAATTAGAGATTAATTAACGGCAGTATAGCAATGCTGGTTCCTTAGTTGTGACAAATATCCCAGGTGATATAAGGGGTTACTATTAGGGGAAACTGGGTGAGCAGTATATGAGAATGTTACGTTTGCAACTTTTTAGTAAATCTAAAACTACCCCCAAATTAAACGCTTATTTAAGGAAGAAGTGCAATCTGGGCCAACAAGCTCACGGAAAGATGTTCAACATCCTTGTCATGAGGGAAATGCAAATCAAAATCGCCGCGAGGTACCGCTTCACACCCGCTGGGGCGTCTGGAATCCAGAAGACAGACAAGAGCAAGTGTTGGCTCCAAAGCGGAGAAATTGGAGCCCTTGGGTATTGCTGGTGGGAATGCAAAACCGTGCCGCCACCTTGGAAAACAGCGTGGCAGTTTCTTTTAAAGTTAAACATAGAAATTCCTCTTGTGTATTTACCGTAAAGGAAATATCTGTCCACACAAAGACTTGTCCATGAATGTCCAGAGCTGCTTTATTCATAATCGCCCCAAACTGGAGACAGCTCAAGAATCCGTCAACACGTGAATGGAGAAACAAACCGCAGTCCATTCACGTGATGAGGTCGTCAGGGTAATAAAAAGGAGTGGGCTACGGATACACACGACAACATGCGTGTATTTCAACGGAATGATGATGAAGCCAGTCATAAAAAGAGGGCAGACTATGGGCTTCCATTTACAGAAAATACTGCCAAATGCAAGTGAGGCAGTTTCAGAAAGCAGGTGCGAGGTTTCGGGGGCAGGAGGGAGCGGACGATGGGGGGCAGGGGTGGGGTGGGCTTGCAGAGAGGGTCGGGGGTCTGAGGGCTGACGGCTGTGCTCGCTGTCTGAACTGCGGTGCTGGCCCCACTGGTTTAAACGAAGGTCGTATCAAATTGAAGCATTTAATTATGTGCAGCTTACTGTGCGTCAATTATACTCCCAATAAAGTTGGGTTTTTTAACTTATGTGGGAGTATAGCTGATTAACAATGCTGTGATAGTTTCAGATGGACAGGGAGGGGACTCAGCCACACACATACATGTACCCTTTCTCCCCCAAGCTCCCCTCCCGTCCAGGCTGGCCCATAACGTTGAGCAGAATTCCGTGTTATACGGCGGGTCCTTGCTGGTCATCCACTTTAAATACAGCGGTGTGTCCATGTCCCTCCCAGACTCCCATCCTTCCCCTCTGGTCGCCATAAATTTATTCTCTGAGTCTGTGCGTCTGCTTTTGTTTTTGTAAATAAGTCCATTTATATCATTTTAAGAGTTTTTTTTTTTTTTTTTAGTAAGAGTCACAGATGTAAAAAACAAATTTACGGTTACCAGTGGGGAAAGTGGCGGTGTGGGGGCAGCAGAAGGGATAAATCTGGAGATTGGAAGTGACCTAAACACACTGTTTGCTGTTTCGTCACTAAATCACATCCAGCTGTGTTGTGACCCCATGGACTGTAGCCCACCAGGCTCCTCTGTCCATGGGATTCTCCTGGCAAGCATGCTGGAGTGGATTGCCATTCCTTCTCCAGGGGATCTTCCCAACCCAGGGATCAAACCCACATCTCCTGCATCTCAGGCAGATTCTTGCTGAGCCACCGGGGAAGCCCCATATACACACCATTATATATAAAACAGATGACGAGTAAGGTCCTACTGTTCAGCACAGGGAGCCCCGCTCAGTGCTCTGTAACGGCTGTATGGGAAAAGAATCTGAGGAATAGACACGCGTGTATGTGTGTGACTGAGTCACTGTGCTGCGTCGGAAACACAAAACGTTGTGAATCAACTATATTCCAATAAACTATTTTTTAAAGGAATAGAAAAAAATGTTAAGCTTTTTTTTTTTTAAGTAAAGACTGAGGATGAGGACAAGGGCCAATGGCCTCAGTCTCCTCACCTGTAACTTGGGGTGATCGTGGCCCCCAGCCCCCTGAAAACCCGGGATGAGGAGGGATGGAGGGGAGCCCCGCCCCGGCCCGAGGCCCTGGGTCCGTGCTGCGGGCTCCGTGCTGCGGGGACCCTCCTGGTAGAGGGGGCACCCACTTGCTCCCTCTCTACTCTCTTCCTGAAGAAGAAAGTGCATGATGCTGCATGTACTCTGGGAATTTTTCAACACAATTGTCTAAAAATAGCCGGGCCGCCGCAGCCCGATTCCTTTTTAGGAATGTTTTCAGGAGCCCAGCCCGTCCTGGCTGCCGGCTGGGGAGGCGGCGGCCCGGGGGCGGGTTCGGGGGCGGGGCTGCAGGCGGGGCCGGGGACCCTTCCCTTGCTCAGGCCAGGCCCACCTCCTCTCCCGCCCGGGGGCCCGCGGCCAGGAGCTTGGGACACACAGGCGAGGCCCGCAGCCCCGGTGCACCCCAGACCCTGCTGCAGTGACGGCTTCCTCGTGACTCAGTTTCCCCGTCCGGGAAGTGCAGGGCTCTGCTCTGTGCCCCACTCGCGCTAAGGCCGGGCTGTGCCCGCTGGTCCAGGGTGTGGAAACCGCCCCTGGAAATGGTGCCCGCCTGCCCTTCCCCGCAGTGGAGTGGACAGGGCAGGCTTGAGAAAGCTGCGCCCCAGCCAAGGGCCTACCCAGGCCACGCTCCAAGCCCTGGGCCCCCCATTCCCCGGGGGCGCGGGCCTGTGCTCCCCGCGGGCGTGAAGGGCACAGACACAATGTGTGAAGACCCCAGACCAGGCCCCGCTCTGTGGTGATTAACCCTCGCAGCAAACCCCTGAGACTGCTACTCTCATCACGTCTGTCAGGGACTGAGCTGTAAGCCCCCCCAGGATGAGACGGCGGGATGGCATCAGTGACCGAATGGACGTGAACTCGAGCAAACCCCGGGAGAGAGTGGGCGACAGTGCGGCCTGCTGGGCTGCGGTCCATGGGGCCACAGAGAGTTCGACTCCTTAGCGACCGAACAACAACAAGCCCCAAATTCCGGTGCTGAAGGCCCCCCCCAGGACCTGAGAGTGTGATTGCATTTAGAGACGGGGCCTTAAAGATGTGAGCCGTCTATACGGAGCCATGCGGGTGGACACACCCAACCTGAAAGGGAGACAAGAAAGGAGATGAGGACAGCCACCAACAGAGGGAGGACCACTGAGGACCCGGGGAGGAGGCGGCCATCTGCAAGCCCCGGACCAGCCCGCGACGCCCTGCTCTCGGATATCCAGCCTGCGGACCTTTGAGAAAATGGAGGTCTGCTGTCTAAGCGCCCATGTGGGGTACTTTGCCGTGCAGCCTGGGCGGTCTGGCGGTGCCCTGTCACAGGTGAAAAGACCAAGGCTTGGAAGGGATGAGAAGTGCACCCAGGGTCACTGACCCACCTCTGTCCCCCAGCTCTTTCGGAAGTCCTTCGGAGGACATCGCCCTCTCTCCCTGAGCAAGCCGGGTGGGGAAGGAGCCTGGCCTCCGATGAGGCTGCAAGTCAGGGGCCGCTTACACACCCCTCCTGGTGATGGGGGCACAGCAGGAAGAATGCAGGGGACTCGGAACCCTCAGCCTCCAGTGCTCAGCTGACCGGGTGGGATCCAGCCCGGCACCCACTCTTCTTTCCCCAACCACCTCCCCCCAACCCTCAGCCCCGTGGGCCCAGGCTCTGCCCTACACAGGCACTCCATCTGCCTGGGGCCTCCACACAGCTGCCCCGAACCTGCCCCAGGAGCAGGGACAGCCGGTGAGCCTGGAGCTCTACTCAAGAGGGCCAGGCACGCAGTCCATCAGGACAGAGAGAAATGTGTGATTCGGGGCAGAGGACTCAGGGGCAGAGCCTGGGCTCGGAGCTGGGAGGCCCGGGGAAGCACCTTCTCCCTGCGATGCTGTGGGCAGAATGCACCGTGAGCCCAGCTTCCTCATCTACACAGTGAACTGCATCCCAGAGACTAGAAGGGTCCGCCGAGGCATCCTTCCCTCCCTCCCCTCTCCTTCCCCCGCAGCATCGAGGCTACGGGGCCCACAGAGACACACACCAGGGCACGCACACCCCACTGCACACTCCTGCTCGCACACCCCACTGCACACTCCTGCTCGCACACCCGGGCATGCACAGGCACACACATCGGCTAACAGCACTTAAGCATGAAGGAGGCTGGCTGTGAGTCCCCAGCACCTGGCTCCCCGCCTCTGCTCAGCCATCAGGCCTGCCTCCCCTAGGGCTGCTGTTGCCCTGGCAACCCACCCAGGCTCAGGTCCCCCTCCCTGGTGGAGGGGTGGGTCTCTCTGAGAGGCCTGGTCCTATCTGGTGTCACATGGAGGTTAGGAGGGCAGGGGGCCGTGTGGGGCCCAGAGGCAGCTTCAAGAAGGGGCAGTGTCCGGCTGGGGGTCCGCCTTGACTCCCCTCCGGGAACGTGATGCTCCCTTGGGGCACAGGTGATGGGGGCAGGCTCTCAGCAGAAGCTCCAGAGGCCAAGGAGGGCTGTGGCTGGAGGACAGCAGAAGCCACAAGAGCCGGGCGTCTCTAGGTCTGGACTCCCAGCTGGACGCAGCGCCTGGAGGAAGCTGTCCAGCCACTGCCTGCCTCGTTCACCCTGTGGGGTCTCCTGCCACCACCCGGCTGGGTCTCCCTGACAGACCCCTGTACTCTGCTCAGCTACTCCCTGAAAGGTCCTGACCTCATCCTCACGGACCCCAGCCTGTCCCTCCTCCTGAGCAGACAAACTCCAGGTTCTGGGATTGCTCCTCCCATAACCACAGCAGACCGTTAAACTGCACTTGGGATTATTCACAGGATTAGCATTAGTCACTCGGTCGTATCCAACTCTTGTGACCCCACGGACTGCAGCCCACCAGGCTCCTCTATTCATGGGATTCTGCAGGCAAGAATACTGGACTGGGTTGCCATTCTCTTCTCCAGGGGAATCTTCTGGACCCAGGGATTGAACCCAGGTCTCCCGCACTGCAGGCGGATTCTTTACCGTCTGAGCCACCGGGACCCCCTGACCGCTGCTGCAGCCTCCGCCTCCTCTGTCTCCTCCGTGACATCTCCACCAGCGCCCTGCTGCTACGTCTGCTCAGTCTGCCGGGGCTCTATTCCGTGCCACGGCCACTGGGCGCCCACGACGCGCCAGGCGCCCTGCAGAGAGAGCTCACGCCTTCCCACCGGCACGTGGCTGGGGGCAGCGAAGGGAGGACTGCGTCAGAGGCCGTGGACACGGGTCAGAGGCCCAGGTCTGAGTCCCACCGTGTGGCCCTGGGTCTGTCCCTTGCCGTCCCAACTCACTCAGCTGTAAATGGGAGGGTGACGGGGGCCCTAGGCTGCCAGTTTGTTGTAAAAAGCAACTGGGATCATGTACTGAAGACCCAGAGCACTAGGTCTGTCAGCTGCAAATGGGCGCCGCCACGAGCACTGCCAGCAGCCAAACAACAAGGCGTTTTCCGTCTGCCTCTGTGGAGACTGCGCCCTTCAACGCCCGCTGAGGGGCCCAGGGTGCGGGAGGCGCTCTGTGCCCGGGGAGTCTGGTGGAGCAGGTCTTCAGACAGCTGGGTGTTTGCAGGAACACATTTCGTGATCCTCATCCTCGCCTCTCCTCCTTTCTAGAGAAGCACTAAATCCCTCCCCGGTGACGTCAGCGCCTCGTGACTGGCAGAGAGCCTTTTGTAAAATGAGTCCTTGATTGCGCTGAGCTCCCCTTCACCCGCCTCCTATATCTTGCCCTCCCCCCGCCTCTGTGGAGCTCTCTCTCCCAGAGCATCTGAGGGGCCGCCGCCCGGGCCGCAGCCCTCATTTTGCCCCAAATAGCACTTAACTCGTAACTCTCGCCGTGAACATCTTTTCAGTCAACAGCCCCACGTGCAGCTAGTTTCAGGGACTTCCTGGGAAGGGAGGGCCAGTGATGAAGACTGTGCTTCCGCCCCCGAGGGCACTGGTTCGATCCCCACACAGGGAACTAAGATGCCGAAGCAGCCAAAACGAAAAAAAAAAAAAAGCACCAACTACTTGGTTTGGGCAAGATGCAGGGAGGAACAGGAGCCGAGTGTTTCACCCCTGTCCTGCCAGAGAGCCCACGCCAGGCCTCAGCTTCTGCAGCAAGGGGCTGACACAGCGAGACAGGAGCGACGCCTCTGAGAGCCGCTGCCTCGACTCTGCACCGTCTCCTGGAGGCCAGGGTCGGCCTCGAGGGCTGCAGGGGGTGTGGGAACAGCCAGGGCTGTCCCAGCTACTCTTCGGCACTCGGCAGGTCACCGCTCCCAGGCCTTGGGGTCATCTGTCCTGCAAGGGGCGCAGGTCGGTGTCCCCCCAAACACACACGCGAGCCGTGGGAGCTGCGACCCACGGGAGGCCTGCCTCACCAGAGCTGCTCCACACCAGGGGCCAGGCGGCGGCCCCGGGGGCTGGCCCCCACTCAGCTCGAGTCAGGGGTGAAGCTGGGCTCCCAGCTGGATGGCAGCCACCCCCTGTGCCCACCCCCGCCCACCCTGAGAAGCTCCCTGAGCTCCTGGGGAGGCCAGAGCCTCGGCGTGCGGCAGCGTTTAGCTCTGTCCTGTCAGAAGAGCACTTTTCCCCTCTCCTTGGCTGCGCCTTCTTCTGGTGACTTTTTGGCTCAGGGCCCAAGTTGGATCAAAGACTCCCTGGGGGGAGGACAGCAAGACAGTGCTCTTGTTGTGAGAAAATTGTGCAAGGGAGGCCTGCAGCTGGGGGGCTGGAGGGGCCGGGCGGGCCCAGAAAGCGGGACTGCCCTGAGCTCCAGGTTGGGGGTACTCTCCCACCAGAGACGCAGAAAGGCAGGTGAGGACCAGGAGCGAGGAGGGGAGGCGGGTCCCGTCAGCTGAGAGTGGGGGGCTTCCCAGCATGTTTGCAGCGACGGGCGACCTCTGGGCCAGAGCCTGAGGTCCTGGTGGACCCTGACTTCAGGACAGACAAAGGTCCGCTCCGACAAGCGGGGGTGAGGGCAGGCGAGGAGCCTGGAACGTCTCTCTGAGCTGCTGCCGCCCTTCGCCGGCTCGCTCTCACACAGGGTCCCCACCCCACCCCCGGGCTGGCGCGGCCGGAAGAGTCTGAGGAGCCCTCCTTGTCTGGGGGTTTGGCATCAAAGGAGAGGGAAGCAGGTGCAGCAAAGTCAGCCCGCCAAGGCGCGGGCGGTGGGGGGGGCGGCAGGAAACCCGCCTGCTGGTGCCAGTGGCAGCCTAGACCAGCCCGGGCAGCACAGCAGCAGGGCAAACAGGGGGAAGCTGTGTGTCCCCTGGGCTGTGACTGTGGCTGCTGTGGACTCTGCTTTGGAAAAGGGAGAGGCAGGCCCCGGTGCCCTGGGAGCTGGAGGCAGTCAGCACATAGGGGCAGGCCTGCCGGAGCCCGGGAGTCTGGGCAAGCCCGTGCAACTGGCCTGCATGCACACACTCTTCCACACACACATCGCTGCACACATGCTCCTGTATACACACCCTGCACACACGCCCCTGCACACACCCCTGCACACACGCCCCTGCACACACACCCTGCACACACGCCCCTGCACACACACCCTATACATACCCTGCACACACTCCTGTACACACACCCTATACACACACCCTATACACACCCTACACACACCCTGCACACACACCCTGCACACACACCCTATACACACCCCACACACACACCCCTGCATACACACCCTACACACACACCCCTGTACACACACCCTATACATACCCTGCACACACTCCTGTACACACACCCTATACACACACCCTATACACACCCTACACACACCCTGCACACACACCCTACACACACCCTGCACACACACCCTGCACACACACCCTATACACACCCTGCACACACACCCTATACACACCCTGCACACACACCCTGCACACACACCCCTGCACACCCCCCTGCACACACACCCTGCACACACTCCTGCACACATGCCCCTGCACACACACTCCTGCACACACCCCTTCACACACTCCTGCACACACACCCCTGCACACACCCCTTCACACACTCCTGCACACACGCCCCTTCATACACACCCCTGCACACACACCCTATACACACATTGTACACACACACCATGTGTGTGTGCAGAGTGTAGCCTTCCAATGCCCCCAGCACTGTGTGAGGCCATGTAGAGAAGCAGAAAATTTGATTCAAGTCCCAGCCTCCCCACTTCTCAGCTTGTGACTTGGCCACATCGCTTTGTCTCCAGGAGCCTCCTTTCCCCCCTGCCAGGCAGAGCCAGAACTCTGGCCCTCCCGCTGGGTCCTGTTGACACCTGACACATGAGCTCCAGTTCAGTTAGCTGTCACCATCCTCTGAGTTTAGTTAAGGAAGGGCTGTGCCCCAGGGCTGTGCCGAGTCACAAGACTTGGTCTTGAATCACATTTCAACTCTGGAGGTCACGTGTGCGCATACACTTCACACGTCCATCAGCCATCCACGCACACCCATGTGGGTAAGCGACCGAGTGCACGTGTGCCACAGGCACACACATGCCGGGTGATTATGACCACCATGCCGGGCGGGTCACACACGCTCACGCTGAGTGAGACACACCTCACTGCCGCCCTGATGTGTTTGTCTGCAAGTGTCAGAACCCAGCTAAGCCACAAGTACAGTAAGTCCTTGTTTAACAAGAATCCTGGATGTAGGGGGCTTCAGGGTGACTTGGCAGTCTGGTGAGGTCATCAAGAACCCAGGTTCTTTCCATATCTTTGAGCACCATCCTCAGTGTTAGCCTGATGCCACATGCTTGCAGGATAGCTGCTGCACCTCTGGACATCACGCCTACATTCCAGCATGAAAAAGGAGGAACAACGGCCTGAGCGAACCCTCCCTGCATATCTGTCCCTTTTATGAAGAAGCAAAAGTTGTCCCAAATGTCTCCCTAACTTCCTCCCTGCAGACGTCCCCTTATATCTCGTTGCCTGGGACTGAATCAGTGGCCACCTAGAGCTTGCAAGGCAGCTCAGGAAAGAGAGAATGTGGAGAAAGGGCACAGCACCATCAGGGCGGTGGGATTCATCCCACAGGCCTGGGTACGCTGCTGATTCGAACAAAACCAGGATTCTCACTTAGGAAGAGGAGGGGGAGGTCAGTGAAAATATCTGGCACATGTACCCACATGGCCATGAGCGCCATCCTCCAGGGCAATGTGAAGACAGAGGCACAGGAGGCCCAGGGGTTTGCACTCCCTGCGGAGGAGAGGAAGGGACCCCAAATCCTGAGCAGCTGTGCCCTGAAGACAGGGAGCCCAGTCAGAAGCATGTCTGCTGCAGACAGCCAGCTTGCTAGGAGCAGGAGGGGCCTCTTCCCTGGTCGTGCTCATCCCAGACACCAGAGTCTTGGCCACAATATTCTGTGTCCCCCAAACCCAGACACCTAGGTCTGCTGTGCTCAGCCTTTGTTTCTTCCTATCATGACATTGTTCTTGCTGTTCAGTCTCTCAGTCGTGTCTGACTCTTTGCGACCCCATGGACTGCAGCATGCCAGGCCTCCCTATCCATCACCAATTCCTGGAGATTACTCAGACTCATATCCATTGAGTTGGTGATGCCATCCAACTATCTCGTCCTCTGTCGTCCCCTTCTCCTCCGCCTTCAATCTTTCCCAGCATCAGGGTCTTTTCCAATGAAAAATGATGCTCTTTGCATCAGGTGGCCAAAGTATTGGGGCTTCAGCATCAGTCCTTCCACTGAATATTCAGGGTTGATTTCCTTTAGGGTATATCAGGAAGCATTTAACAGGAGGTTTCCTGTGTGCTGTTTTGGATCTGTCAGGAATCCTCTGTTCCTTATTTATTCCTGAATATTCAGGAATTACGAGGAGAGGCAAGCCTCTCCCCAGGGCTGAGGAATCCAGGCATTTCCTTCGTTAGTTTTTCTATACGGTGATAAGTACCCTCTTCCTTTTTATGAACCATATGGTAAAAGTGATTATTTACAACTCTCTCTCTCTTTAATATGGATCGCCTATGTTTTGTAAGTCTGGAATTTTAATCTTTATCTTTGCTTTATCTTTATCCAGTGTTCTTGCCTGGAGAATCCCAGGGACGGGGGAGCCTGGTGGGCTGCTGTCTATGGGGTCGCACAGAGTCGGACACGACTGAAGCGACTTAGCAGCAGTATCTTTATCTTAATCATACAGTATATATGCCCACACCATGTTGATTAAAACACCTTTGCTCCATCAGAGGTTTGGTCCCCATGTCTTTCTTTATCTTTCTTTCTCTCTCTGTCTCCCTCTCTCTCTTTTTCAGGCTGATCCCCTGGAGCACAGAGGCCCTCTGGGCTCACTTTCCTGCCTGGGCTTCTAAGACCCTCTCGAGAAGGCACTCTGTGCCTTCACCCCATCGAGAGGGCACCTGAGGCCTTCGTGAACAGAGCAAGCCCCGTGCAGGGGCTTTATTGGCTTTCTGCGTAAACCAAGTAATATCAGCCTCTTTCTCTCGCCTTTACTTTCTTACCAGTTGACTCCAGACCACCAGGTTCCGGTCCATTGAAGGACCTCAACAAGGGTGGACTTCCCATGGCACGCCTGATGGCACTCCCGCAGGGCCCACTGGCCACCCGCACTCACCAAAACACCTGCTCGCCTGCGGGCAGTGGCGCCACAGGGCTGCCTGGGGTCCCCTTCACTCTGAAAAGCTAGGAAGCCGTTTAGAAGCTCAGATACTTTAGTGTGGTCCCTGCTCCGTGGACCCCAGGGACCAGGAGTGCTGAGAAGCCCTGAGGCGGCAGCAAATGAAGGTCCTTATTGTGGATGGCTGGCTGGCAGGCACCTTCTGAAAGGAAGTCCACAGTCTGCCCTGCAGCTAACAGAGCCCGAGGACGGGGAGCCCGGCAGTGGGGCTTGGTTATCAGTTCCAGGCTCTCCTCTCCGGGGACTGGTGACCGTCCTTCTCCTGGAGTCGTGGCTCTGCTCTGCTTTTATCTGAAAGCCTCCTCCTTGGGGCTTTGCTGACACCCATGAGCCCCGTGAGCTCTTGTCCAAGACATGAGGTCTGCAAAGGGTCCTTCCGAAGGGATGATTCGTGTTGCCATGTGGGTCCCTGAACCTGCAGATGCTCTGCCAGCTCCAGCCAGGCAGCTGCCGCAAGTTTCCTTCCTTCGATGCCCTGTGTGCCCTGCTGGCTGCCCGCCTGGAATGGCTTCTCGCTTTATGTTTGGCTGGGCTTGTCCTAAGCATGGGCAGAGGGAGGTGGCCGTCCCTTCCGGATCACAGTCTGAGAAGGTCGAACCTCTCACCTGTGCTGCTCCCTGCCCCGGCACACTGGCCTCATGAGCCCCCACCCCCACCCCACCTGGGGTCCTGCACCCCGCGGCGCCCCTGCCCAGGGCCCCTCCTGGCCATCCCCACCTGCGGTCTAGAGGCGCAGCACCGTCCTCCTGGCGTGCCAGCCTGAGAATTTAGCTCGTTGTAAATACTTCGGATGTTAAGGATGTGGTGTGGCATCCAGTGGTCCCACCCTCTGAGCGAGCACGTGCCAAGAAGATGCGAGTGAAGGATGCGGGCGAAAGATGAGGGTGAAGGATGCGCAAAAGATGCGGGCAAAGGATGCGTGTGAAGGATGTGAGTGGAGGATGGGCACAAAGGATGCGAGCGAAAGATGCGTGTGCAGACCCAAGGAGAGGGAGTCACCCCCACGCGGGCTGTGTCCCCGGAGGCCAGCTTCCTGGTGTGCGGGTGGAGGTCGGGGGGCAGTGTCTGAAAAGGTTACTGAAGCTTGTTTCTCTCCAAGGATTTGTTTCTTTTCATCATGGTGACTTGGAGACCAGAGCTGGTGGAGGTGGGAGGGAGCAGTGGGCTTTCAGCATCCTCGGCTGGGCAGGCATGGGCATTGCCCAGGGGCGGGGCTGGGGGTGGGGTTCCCGAGGGGCGGGACCTGCCTGCCCGTCTCTCTGTTGCTCCTGCCCCGCCTCCGCAATGGGGAGGGGAGAGGCCTGAGGGAGGCAGGGCTGGGGTCAAGCTCTGCTGAGTCCCTTCTGAGCACCCAGCCTGAGGGGTGCTCTGAGACCCTGCCTGGGAGGAGCACTCAGTCCTGGAGAGGGCAGATGGACACAGAGGTCACTGTGGGGTCCCAGTTCCCATTTGGGGGTGATTGTGCCACCCAGGGGCCATGGGGTGACGTCTGGAGACATTTGGGGCTGTAGCTCAGATGGTAGAGTCTGCCTGCAATGCAGGAGACCCAGCAATCCCTGGGTCCGGAAGATCCCCTGGAGAAGGAAATGGCAACGCACTCCAGTATTCCTGCCTGGAGAATCCCATGGACAGAGGAGCCTGAAGGGCTACAGTCCATGAGATCGCAAAGAGTCAGACACGTCTGAGCGATAAACACTGCACTTCGCCTTGATAACCGGCAGGGGCGCATCTGGCGTCTGATAGGTAGAGGTCAAGGATGCTGCTCAACACCCTACAGGGGACAGGAGAGGCCCCACCGAGTGCCGAGTGCCAAGGAGGGCGAGTGCGTCTCTGCACAACCGGGGGCGTGGCCAGAGCTCAGAGAAGAAGCGCGAGTCTCCTGTGAGTGTGCGACGCCTCTGGCCCGAGCCCTGTGGTGACCAGTCAGGCTGTGTGGCGGCCTTCATCGGCCTCCGGGGTGGGAGAGCCGTCTGACCACAGCGGACCCAGACCCTTCCGAGCTCTCAGCGCGGGGCCCGGGCGGCCCGGGCCCTGTGGGGCTAGGGGAGACTCGGTCAGGGCCGCAGCCCCGGCCCCGAGCCGGGACGACCTGCTTGTGTGTGAGCCCCAGCCTCCTTAGGCCGGTCCCCCGCCTTTCCCAGGCGGCCCCGCCTGGAGCGGTGAGGCCTGATTGTGGGCAGCCAGGAAGGGGCAGGGCCCGCCCCAGCCTTCCAAGTGACGGCCGCCTCCCGCACGGGGGCTGCTCCCGCGATCCGACCTCCTCCACGCTCCACGGCTGTCCCCTCCACCACGCTTTGCAGCCCCAGACTCCTGCAGGCCCTGACCGTGCAGGGCCCCTCCTGCCCCAACCCCGGGCCCCCCTCCCTTCCCGACACCCCACCACCCAGACAGACTGCGTCTCTCCCTGACTTGAGTCTCCATGCCCTGCTCCGTTCACAAACGTTGAGAGCAAGGCCTTCATGACTCCACTCAACACTTGTTGCATTTGAACTTTAACAACAGAAAAGGTTTGAGTAAGCTTAAAAAAAAACAAAACTTTATACATGTTTGTGTGCCTGCAAGTGCTCAGCGGTGTCCGACTCTTGTGGCCCCATGGACTGCAGCCCGCCAGGTTCCTTTGTCCATGGGATTCTCCAGGCAAGAATACTAGAGTAGGTTGCCATTTCTTCTTCCAGGGGATCTTCCCAACCTAAGGATCCAGCCCACGTCTCCTGCGTCTGCTGCACTGACAGGTGGATTCTTTGCCACTGCACCGCCTGGGAAGCCCGTGTCTGCTTGCACTGTAGCTTAAATAACTCAGGAAAATATAAAGAAGAAAGTAAAAGCTACCTGAAGAGAAAGCCACTGCTGGCATTCTACTGAATATCCTCACACACAATATAAAACCTATACATCTATGTTTCCAGTGGATTTCACATAAACGGGATTTCTTTATATTTGCAGTCACATGACCTCCTTTTTCATCCTTTGGCGTGACAGGTAGAACTTTCCATACCAATACAAACATCTCTGTCCTCTGTGATCTGATGGCTGGGCGGGATTCCATTGCATAGATGGGTTACAGTCTAACTACTCTGTTTCCTATTAAGCCATTTGGATTCTTTCCAGTTTTTTGTTCTTTCAAACAATGCTCTGATGCATATCCTTTTATATAGCTCTTTTCCCACTTGCCTGATTGTTTCCTTAGATCTGGAAAGTAAAGTGAAAGCATTAGTCACTCAGCCTTGTCTGACTCTTTGCGACCCCATGAACTGTACAGCCTGCTAGGCTCCTCTCTCCATGGAATTCTCCAGGCAAGAATACTGGAGTGGGTCACCATTCCCTTCTCCAGGGAATCTTTCCCACCCAGGGATCGAATCTGAGTCTCTTGCATTGCAAGCAGATTCTTTGCCATCTGAACCACCAGGGAAGGTCAGGAATTGGTGGGCAATTTAAAACTGAGATTTAAAACTGTGTTTCCAAATTGGCCTTTACAAAGACTGTACCAACTTACTTTTTAAATAATAATAAGTAGCTACCATGGGCATCCAGTCCCATCACTTCATGGCAAATAGATGGAGAAACAATGGAAACAGTGGCTGACTTTATTTTCTTGGGTTCCAAAATCACTGCAGATGGTGACTACAGTCATGAAATGAAAAGACACTTGCTTCTTGTAATAAAAGCTATGACCAACCTAGACAGCATATTAAAAAGCAGAGACATTACTTTGCCGACAAAGGTCTGTCTAGTCAAAGCTTTGATTTTTCCAGTAGTCACGTATGGACATGAGAGTTGGACAATAAAGAAGGCTGAGCACTGAAGAATTGATGCTTTTGAACTGTGGTATTGGAGAAGACTCTTGAGAGTCCCTTGGACTGCAAGGAGATCAAACCAGTCCATCCTAAAGGAGATCAGTCCTGAATATTCATTGGAAGGACTGATGTTGAAGCTGAAACTCCAATACTTTGGCCACCTGATGCGAAGAACCGACTCGTTGGAAAAGACCTTGATGCTGGGAAAGATTGAAGGCAGGAGGAGAAGGGGACGACAGAGGATGAGATGGTTGGATGGCATCACTGACTCAATGGACAGGAGTTTGAATAAACTCCGGGAGTGGTGATGTATAGGGAGGCCTGGCGTGCTGCAGTCCATGGGGTCGAAAAGAGTCAGACACGACTGAGTGACTGAACATCAATACCATGAATTAAGCACTTTTTCTTTGCCTGGCACTGCTCTAAGCATTTTATACCTGATAATTCATTTAATCCTCCCCCCAAAACTGTGAGGTGGGTACTTTCATGCCCACTTTACAGACAAGGAAAGTGAAGAACAGGTAGGTTTATGTCAGTGGCCAAGAGTTGGAAGGTGACAGAGTGTTAGTTTGCAGGGGCTCCCATGTCCCCACATTTCTAACAACACTAGGAGAAACGTTTCCCATCTTTTGATAATCTTCTGGGAGGAAAAGAAGAAAACGTCACGTTGCTTTATTTTTATTTTTCTTACAGTGAGTGTGGTGCCCCTCCCCCCAAGTGCTGATCAGCCACTCTTTTCTGAAGTGTTTTATGAATTACTTTCTCATGTCTCCTCGTTTTTCAGCCAAGGCATTCCTCTGTGTCCTGGTTGGCAGGAGCGCGCCACGCCCCGCATGAATCCACCACTTGTCGTTATCTGCCTCACCCCCTGTTTAGACAGCGAGGAGAGGGGCTTACCCAGGGTCTGGGATAGAGCAGGTTTCTGGAAGAGGGGCTCCTCGTGTCAAAAAGGGGGCCTGGGAGCCTGGAGCCCTCAGCACTCGACGGGGGTACGACTAGTTTCGTTTGAGGCCTGGGAGGCCTCGAGGCTGATGGGGTGCAGCCCCTTGTTCACACCAGGTACTGGAGCCCGGCCCCGCGCCCGCGCCCGCCCCCGAGCCCGCCCCCACCCCCACCCCCACTCCCACCTCGGCCCGCCCCTTCCCCCGCCCCCGCCCCCGGCCCTGCCCGGCCCCGCCCCTGGCCCCGCCCCCGCCCCTTCCCCCGCCCCCGGCCCTGCCCGGCCCCGCCCCTGGCCCCGGCCCCCGGTCCCGGCTGGAGGTGCTCCACCTCTGACTGCAGAGCTTCCTGTCCACGGAGGACGCCCCGGGCCCGCACGCAGCAGGTCCCCTGCCCGAGGGCCCTCCCTGCGCTCGCGGCTGGCACTGAGCCGGGGAGGCGCGGGGCCGCTGGCACACAGAAGCCCTTTGTGCCCGTTGCCAGGGCCCGGCTGTGTTTACTCAGCCTCGGTAAACAGGAGGTGCCCGGAGGCCCGCTCTGCTGTGACAACTCCAGAAGCATGTTCTTTCCTTCCTGAGGCGGCTCGGGGGTTCCCCCACCACGAGGGGCTTCCCCGGAGCTGGGCAGGCGGGGCTGCAGGATGGCAGAGCGGGCGCTCGGCTGGTCCCTCGAGGGTTTGACGGACACGCTGAAGACCAGGGGGGTGGCGGGGGGTCCCGGCCCAGGAACACAGGGAAGGACCTGGCGAGACGGGCCCAGCCCCGGGTCCTGTTCCCTGCAGGGGCGGACGTGGGGGCGTCCACCTGCCCCCCACACGCTCGTCATCGCACTCGCCACACCTGGAAAGCCGCGCCACCACCCCCCCGTGGGTGGGTGCGGCGAGGGCTGACCCCACCTCTGTCATTTCTAAGGCTCCCCATGCCTGACCAAACCAAGACGCGTCAGGAGGGGGCGGTAAGAATCACAGCGTGAGTTTTAAGGTTCACAACGTACGGATTGTCACGGTTAACACCCCATCCCACCTCATCCGCGCGGCAACTCTACAGCGGTTATTACAGGCTGGTCAGAGGACTGATTCTGCGCAGACCACACTGAGGAACCACGGGAGGTGCGTCCAGGGAGGCCCCATAAGAAGAGCTCGCTTTTGCTCGGCAGATGTCTCAGCCTTGCCCAAGGCCGTCTCCTCCTTGGGGGGGAAAGTCAGAGGGCAACCTGGGGGGCCTCCCGGGACAGGCCTGCGAGGTGGCCGGCGGCCAGCACTCCGTGCGACCTTCAGCCCAGGTGCGCTCTGGCTCCTTCCTGCAGGGGAGCTGGGCAGAGCGCCGGGCTCCCCTCTTCCCGTCGGAGGCCCCTGGTGGTCCTCCCCTCACAGGGGGTCTGGCACCGCTAGGGTAGGGGCTCTGAGGCTGGAGGCTTGTTTGGAGGATGACCACCCCTCCTGGGTGGGTGCTTGACGAGTGTCTGTCGGTTCGGCCTCCTCCCGCCCAGAGCCTGTCCTCACATAAAGGGCCTGTGTACCTTGGCAGGACACTGGGGCAGGGAGCCCTGTGGGGAACCAAGTGGATTTCCTCAAGGTGGCGGCGGGCCGTGCCAGGGAGGCCATCTGACATCAGGGTCGCCCCCGGGCTGAACCACCCAGGGCTCAGCCTGCACGGCCGCTGTGCGCCTGGCCCCATGCTGTTCAGAGTGCACCCTGGCCCCCCGGCCCCGACCAGCCAGACCCAGGGTTGAGGCTCCTTCCCCACCCTGCTCTGACCTCCTTCTACCCTAGCGGCTTATTCCAGCAGGATCGTGTTGGCAAGCGCTTCCAAGCCAGCCTTGGCAGGTGGTGAATGGAAAGGAGAGAGTGGAGCCAAGCCCCCAGCCCTCCCCACCCCCAGAGCAGGCCATTATTGTCCCCTTTTACAGACGAAGAAACTGAGACCCACAGGGCACCTGGAGGAGCTTATGGGACAAGACTGTGTCCAGAGACAGATCCAGAGCCGTGCTGTGCCCTGTTCTCAGCTGCTGCCTCTCAGAAGGAAGCAGAGAACCCTGGTCTAACATCTGTTAGCCACGTGACCTCCAGAAAGCTACTCAACCTTTCTGAGTTTCAGTTAATGAACAGTATCCATCTCCTTGGAAGAAAAGCTATGACCAAACTGGACAGCATATTAAAAAGCAGAGACATCACTTTGCCAACAAAGGTCCATCTAGTCAAAGCTATGGTTTTTCCAGTAGTCATGTATAAATGTGAGAGTTGGACTGTGAAGAAAGCTGAGCGCCAAAGAATTGATGCTTTTGAACTGTGGTTTTGGAGAAGACTCTTGAGAGTCCCTTGGACTGCAAGGAGATCCAACCAGTCCATCCTAAAGGAAATCAGTCCTGAATATTCATTGGAAGGACTGATGTTGAAGCTGAAACTCCAATACTTTGGCCACCTGATGGGAAGAATTGACTCCTTGGAAAAGACCCTGATGCTGGGAAAGATTGAAGGCGGGAGGAGAAGGGGATGACAGGAGGAGATGGTTGGATGGCATCACCGACTCGATGGACATGAGTCTGAGTAAACTCCGGGAGTTGGTGATGGACAGGGAGGCCTGGTGTGCTGTGGTCCATGGGGTCACAAGGAGTCAGACGTGATTTAGAGACTGCACAACAGCATCTTCTAGCGTTGATGTAGTAAGTCAATTCATATTTTTTGAACACCAAGAATGGTGCCTGGTACATCATAATTATTGCTTAAACGAAATACAACACTTATCAAACAAAACAATACATTGTAATGGGATCATGAGAATGACAAAGATCACAGAATGAAACTGACTTGGGGAAAGCAGAGCAGCTCAGGCCTGTGGATTCTAGAGATTTCTTCAACTGAGGTGCCTCCAGGGCCCCTGGATTCTGGGAAAGGAAATCCATCATCCTCCAAGTCACCGCCGCCTACAGTGGGCTGGGTTGGGCTGGTCCTTGGCCCCTGTCTAGGAATTCTCCAAAGGTCAGGTGGGCTGAGACCATGCTCCTTGCCCTCGCCTGCCTCTGCCTGCTGACTCACCCCAAGGTGCTCCTTGGGAGCTTCTCCCCTGGGTTCTCAGGCCCAGCTAGAAATCCCATATCTGCACATTTGTTCCTCTGGCTCAGGGTGGTTCTCTGTGTGTGGCCCAGCGCTGGGCACGGGGTGCCTGACAGGGGAAGTGGTGGAGGCCCCACGCCCCACCCCACCCCCAGCGCCCACGTGTAAAGGGCAGGCCAGTCTGCGCACACGCCATCCTCACGGACTGTAGGGCGGGGTGAGGGCACCAGAGAGCCTGGAAAAAAGCAGGGGACCAGCTTCGCGGGCTCATGACCCACTCAGCATGGGGTCCTGGCTCAGCCCGAGTGAGGCAGGCAGCCCCGACGCCTCAAGACCGCAACTCCTGCGCCCCTTTCAGAAATGACAAAACTGAGGCTCAAAGACAGAAAGGAGCTTGCCCAGGCTCAGACGGCTGGGGGGGACAGAGGTGTGTCCCCAGGCGCTTTGGGGGTCACGTTGCTCCAGCAGCCCAGACTCCAGCCGTTTGTCCCTGACGCCAAGGCCAGTTCCCAACCCCCTGCTCTCCGGGGCCTTTTCCTCTTGGTTTGGGGTAAACAAGAAGAGAGAGGGGTCTGCCAGGACAGGGAGAAGAGCCAGTTCTGACTCACACGCCCGAGAAGAGAGCTGGCTTGTGGCTCCCTGGACCGTGAGGACTTTGGTGGGGGTGGGGGCGGGTCCACTCCAATAGTGTAAACAACAGATAGTGTCCCACAGTGAAGAGCAAGTTGTCAGTTCACGGGGAAGACGGGCTCGGGGCCAGAGCGTGAGGTCGGGTGGAAGCGGGGCAGTCAGAGCCAGGAAACGGAGGAGCCGGGGCTGGGGCCGCCTGTGCTCCGCTGGGCTGCGTGCCCGCAGCAGGCCACCTGGCAGGCACGACGGCTGCGACTGCTGACAGCGGGCCCCCACGCAGCAGGCACTGCTGAGCGCACATCACACGCGTCGTCTCCCTGAGCCACCCCACTGCCTCCGAAGGGCCGCTGTCCCCACGCCTCCAGAGGCCAGAGACGGTCAGTGCCCCAGCCAAGGCCACAGAGCAGGGCGGGCCTGGTTCCCTCCGGGGCTGTGTTTCAGCCCCCGCCCCCGCCCGACTCTGGAACCTGTAACGCTGGGGTTACAAGCAACACAACAATTCGCTGCTGTTCATTTTTAAAATATTTATTTCATTTCGGCTGTGCTGCGTCTTCGCTGCTGGGCGGGCTTTTCCCTAGTTGCGGTGAGCGAGGGCTCCTCTGGAGTTGGGGTGCATGGCTTCTCACTGCGGGGGCGTCTCTCGTTGGGGAGCCTGGGCTCCAGGGCAGGTAGGCTGCAGCAGCTGCAGCCCCTGGGCTCCAGCGCGCCGGCTCAGTAGCTGTGACACCCAGGCTCAGTCGCCCCACACACAGCATGTGGGGCCTCCCAGACCAGGGATCGAACCCGTGTCCCCTACACTGCAAGGCAGATCCTTAACACCTGGACCACCAGGGAAGCCCCTGTTCAACGTTTTTAAATAGCAAATCGCCCCCACCACTGAGTACTTAAAACCACAAACCACAACATTCTACATGCACCTCCAACAGTCACAGCACCACCATTTACAATAGCCAGGACACGGAAGCAATGCAAACGGCCATCGGCAGAGGAACAGATGAAGAGCTTGTATAGATACCTAGACACGATCTATATGTAGATAGATATCTATTCCATTACATAGATATCCATATATGCAGTAGAATACTACTCAGCCATAAAAAATGAAACACTGCCATTCGCAGCAACGTGAACGGACCTAGAGATTATCACACTAAGCGGAATATGCCAAAGACAAACACCATATGATATCACTTACATGTAGAATGTAACTCAGAAAGTGATACAGAGGCTTCCCTGGCAGTCCATGGTTAAGACCGATTCCAATGCAGGAGACATGGGTTCACTTCCTGGTCAGGAGACTAAGATCCCACCTGCTTCACAGAGTTCACAGTATGGGGGGAACAAAGAAGAAAGAAAGAAGATACAAAATAAGAAGAAAAAAGATACAAATTAATTTCTTTACAAAACAGACTCACAGACACAGAAAACAAATTTATGGTTACCTTAGGGGGAGGGGGAGGAGGGATACTTTAGGAATTCAGGATAGCAGACACACTACTGTACATAAAACAGATAAACGGGCCCTATCGTGTAGCGCCGGGAACTATAGTCAATGTCTTATCCTAACCTACGATGGAAAAGCGTCTGAAAGAGAGCACCTCCACGCACACGCATGCATACACACGCATTTATAACTGAATCATTTTCCTAACCTATGATGGAAAAGCGTCTGAAAGAGAGCACCTCCATGCATATACATGCATGCATACACACGCATTTATAACTGAATCATTTTCCTAACCTATGATGGAAAAGCGTCTGAAAGAGAGCACCTCCATGCATATACATGCATGCATACACGCGCATTTATAACTGAATCATTTTCCTAACCTACGATGGAAAAGCGTCTGAAAGAGAGCACCTCCACGCACACGCATGCATACACACGCATTTATAACTGAATCATTTTCCTAACCTATGATGGAAAAGCGTCTGAAAGAGAGCACCTCCACGCACACACATGCATGCATACACACACATTTATAACTGAATCATTTTCGTGTGCTCCCAAAACTAGCGCAGCCTGCTAAATCAATTATAGTTCAGGGTTTTGAAAACCGCATTTTGCTCCTGTGTCCTCCGCTTCTGGGGGTCAGCTGGCTCTCACTGAGCCTCCGAGGCGGCTCCAGTGTCTGCACTGGCGTCATTTTGAAGACTCCCGCACACCCGTGTCTGGAGGTCAAGGCCGGCTATCAGCCGGGGCCTCAGTGGGGCAGTCGGCCGAAGCAGCTGGAGGCCTTTACATGGCCCGGGCTTCCTGAGAGTATGGTGTCTGTGATCCAGGGGCGAACATCCCAGCAGAAACAGACGGAGCTTGTCACCCGTTCAGACCCAGCCTCAGAAGTCACGTAGCATCATCCTCACCTTGTCACAGGCCTGCCAGACTTCAAGGGGATTGAGCACAGACCCCGCTACTCAAAGAGACCGATGATGGGGAACTCACCCCTTCACTGTTCATGGGCGTCTTCAGTTACTTAATGTCTTGACATGAATGAAAATATACCTCCTGTGACTCCACCCCCAGGGGGCGCTAGTGGTAAAGAACCCACCTAACCAATTCGGGTGGACCTAACGTGTTTCCATCGCTGGGTGGGGAAGATCCCCTGGAGAAGGAACTGGCAGCCCACTCCAGTGCTCTTGCCTGGAGAATCCCACGGACAGAGGAGCCTGGCTGGCTACAGTCCATGAGGTCGCAAAGAGTCAGACACGACTGAAGCGACATCGTCAAGTTCAATTCAGTCGCTCAGTCGTGTCCGACTGTTTGTGACCCCATGGACCGCAGCACGCCAGGCCTCCCTGTCCATCACCAACTCCCGGAGTCCACCCAAACTTATGTCCATTCAGTCGGTGATGCCATCCAGCCATCTCATCCTCTGTTGTCTCCTTCTCCTCCCGCCTTCAGTCTTTCCCAGCATCACGGTCTTTTCAAATAAGTAAGCTCTTCACATCAGGTGGCCAAAGTATTGGAGTTTCAGCTTCAGCATCAGTCCTTCCAATGAACACCCAGGACTGATCTCCTTTAGGATGGACTGGTTGGATCTCCTTGCAGTCCAAGGGACTCTCAAGAGTATTCTCCAACACCACAGTTGAAAAGCATCAATTCTTTGGTGCTCAGCTTTCTTTATAGTCCAACTCTCACATCCATACATGACTACTGGAAAAACCATAGCCTTGACTAGACGGACCTTTACCATACATGTAACTCCCCCCACCCAGTACAGCCTGCCTCTGGGACCACTGAGTCCTTCCTCCTTCCCTCCTTTAAAGAGGTGGATGTCTAACTCTCCAAGTCTTCTCCACATAGAAATCCAACCAGTTCTTTCCCTCATCCTCCTGAATGTTCGCCATTCTGGCCATTTATATCTGTCCTTTTTCTACAGAGAGACTGGCAAAATATAACCCAAGGGCCAGATCAGGCCCTCAGCCTGTTTTTGTAAATAAAGTTTTATTGGAACACAGCCGTGCTCATTTGGCTACTGTTGTCTATGGTTGCTCTGTACAGAGTTGCATGGCTGCCATGGAGACCATGAGACCCTCGATATCTTCTCTCTGGCCTTTTATAGAGGAAGTTTTCTGGCCCTGATCCTGAGTGTGTGTGCCTTAAGTTTCTCTCCGGACGAAATGCTGAAAATGACTACAAGGGGTGAGAGTGGAGGCAAGGAGGCTGGACAAAGTAACAAAATGCCCAATGACAGCACTGTGACAAAGTAACAAAATGCCCAACGACAGCACTGTGACAATCTATGTATTTCCAGGACTGAAATATTAATTTACACAAAGATATTTTAACATTAGACCCCATATATCTAATTCTCTGCAGACGTTCCCAGGACTTGTCTCTGGCTGAGTAAACACAGAGCCCTCTGTGGTTTTGTGAGCTGTCAGTGTGACAATGCCTCACGCCTTACCTGGAGTCTCTTGCTCTGCCTCTAAGGAGCCCAGCGGTTGGGAGCAGAGCAAGGTGGTATGTGTCCTGGGGTGCAATTAAAACCCACAGATTCTTAACTCCGAAAAATAACAACACTGAAAACCGCAGCGGGCTCGATGCCTGCGAAGAGGAAGTCCGGGGCTGGCCACAGGGGTCGGGTAACCACGCAGGCACCAAGGAAAGCGGGCCAGCCCACCCCGAGGCCGAGTCGGCCTCCCTAGGAAACTTGGACTCTGCCCCAGCTTTCCAGAGAAGACTTTTCTCAGTCACTATGGTCACGAAGCAGGAAAAGAAAGCCCTGAATTGTTTTCCGGGAAGAAAAGGAGAAAAAGAAAATAAAATGTTGCCATCTCAAAAATGCATGCTTTGTCCCCAGGCTACCTAAAAGACAGCAAACAGGCAGGGGGGTTGACTTAGACGAGCGGCTGAGACCGCGGAGGCCCTCCCCGCGTCTTAAGCTGCCTTCCAGAACGCGTGCCCGCTGACTGAGCTGTGTGACCTCTCTGGGTCCCCTTGCCGCGGGTCTGGGTCTAGGACTATGTAGTAGAAACCCCAAGGCCGCCTCCTCTGGGGCTGCTACCGGTCTCCTTGAGCAGGTACGGAGGAGCCGCAGAGGCGGCGGCCCCGGGGCTCCCAAGGAGGGCTGGGAGGGAGGAGACGGACAGAGGGGCCAGCGGCCTCCCAGGCGCGGCTCTGCTGGGGCACTGCGGCCTCACAGGATGCGGGCCGGCAGGGCAGTGTGTGGGCACCGCAGGAATCCAGGCGCCTTCCGGAAGCCTCATCAAAAAGTCCACGGTGAAGAGCTGAGAAAGAGGGACGAGCACCATGCGGGGGAGAAAGCTGGGCGCACAGGTAGGGCTCGGCCTCGATCCTGCCCACTCGGCCGGGTCCCTCCACGCATGCCTGTCTGGGGGTCCCCGGGGGGCACCCTGCCCTCCTGCTCACCTCCCCCGAGGGTTCCCAGGCGCTGAGCCTGCTCTCCAGCGCTGCCCAGAACTCCTTTGTGCCGCGGCCCCGGCAGGGCACCCAGAAGCGGCCCCTGGATCAATCCCTGGATCGATCCCCTCTCCTCCGCTCAGGGTCCCTCCGGGTGTGGGAAGGTGGCTGCCCTGCTCCGACCTCCGCAGCTTCAGTCCTGGGTGAGGTCATTTCCTTTTCGCAACTGCTCCGTGAAAAAACCTCTCTCCAGGTTGGTGACCGGCGAGGCACAGCCCAGAGCTAGACTCCCGGGAGAAGAGGCGAGCAACTCGGGGAGCAGCGTGCCGTCTGCAGGGGCTCGGAGGGGCTGAGACCAAGGCTGAGGTCTCAGGGTCCCGGCTGCTGCACCCTCGGAGCTGTTCGCTCTGACACGCCCTTCATCTGCGGAACTAACCGGTCTACAGAATTCTAGCTCTTCTGAACACGCACCAATGGATGATGACTTTGTTGTCTAAGGTCAAAGTGCGCAGTATAAAGACACCAGACCAGGCAGCTGAGACCAGCTACAGGGACGACGCGGGAGCCCCAGCCTGCCTTGCAAGAAAGTCAACCAGCTTCAGCGGCATAAAACCTCACCTCTGTCCACGAATCACGTCTGATTATTCACGCACTCACTCAGCCTTTCCATTCTTCCTCCTGCCTCCCCTTCCGTCCCGTTCTTCCCTCCATCTTCTCAGCCCTTCATTCATCCAAGCATCCACTCACTCCTTCCATCCAGTGATTCTCTGAGTCATCCTTCTTCCCTTTCTTTCGCCTCTCCTTCTTTTCATCCAAACTTCAGTCTTTCTAGCCACCCGTCTGCCCAGCCTTCATCCTCCCCTCCTTTCAGTCACTTTCTGCCCTTCCTTCACCCTCGCTCCTTAACGTGTCCATCCATCCATCTTTGCTCTTCCCTTCCTTCCATCCACCCACCCATCCAATCATTCTTCTATCCTTCCCCTTGTCTTCCCATCCTTGCTGTCTGTCAACACAGTCGTTACCTGCATATTTATGGACGCCCACTTGAGCTGGGTGCTGCTTATACTTACATGTGAGCATGGGTGGTCGTGTTCAGTCTAAATAAACCACAAGCCTGTTAAAGAAATCCCTCATAGGGGAGAGAAACCTCCAAACCTTGAGGTACAACGTGAGAAATGTCATCCAGTACTCACAGTAAGGGGCGCAAGTTTGAGGAGGAGCTGTACAACTCTGAGCAGTCAGGACGCGTTTCCCTGTACGTGCTTCAGGAATGCGCGGGGTGGATATCTCTCCTGCAGACAAGGGAGGCCTTGACACATTCCGGGCGGAAAGAATGAGATGCGCAAAGGCACAGAGGCATAGAGGAGCGTGGAGGTTCCTGAAACAAGCGGAGTGACCTACAGGCAGAGCAGAGGGGCGCAGAAGGCCAGCTTCGGGGCCTCCCGGTGGTCCAGTGGCTCAGGCTCTGCCCCCCAGTGAAGGGGGCCCAGGTTCAATCCCTGGTCGGGAAGCTAGACCCTGCATGCCGCAGCTAAGACCTGGCACAGCCAAATAGATAAACGTTTACAAAGAAGAAGTCCAGTTTCCAAGGGCCGCGCAGGGCCTGCGGAGGGATCTGGACTCTCTCCTGAGGACATCGAGGAGTCCTGGAGGAGAAGGACCCACTTGGCTTCGGCAGGAAGGACGGAATTGTGTGCGTGATGGGGGCTGGGGGCATGGACTAGGGAGGGGCCACTGGGAGGCCACTGTGCGGTCAGGAGGGGACAGGAAGTGATCCAGCCAAGTGATGGAGCTCAGTGGGTGGAGCTGGGAGTGATTAAGGGCATGCAGGGAGCCGGTGACGACAGAGAAGAGGGAGGGGGTCCTGGAGGGGCTCTCGCTGGTGGGCAGGGACGAGCGTGCTGGGCAGACGCGGGGGGGTGGGCAGGCAGTGAACAGGCTCAGGGACACGGAGCCTGAGGCCTGGAAGTGGCCTGACTGCACGGTGGGCCCTGGGATGCACAGCAAACAGCACATCAGGGCCCCCAGCTCCGGGGGCTGTGTTCTGGGGTGGGGGCCCCTAGGACAGTCTGCAGGTCTGAGAGCTGAGGGAGTCTGCCCAGGGGGACGGCCAGCTGTGGGCCGGGGGAGCAGAGCCCAGGCTCGGGTGGTGGGCAGGAGGCGGGGACGGAGCTGAGCAGGCGGCTCATGGGGCTGGAGAGCAGGGGTCCCCACGGCCCATAACTTGGCACACGGCTCTTCTGCGGGAGCTCGGGACTCAGGGCCAAGGCAGGCGAGGTGTGGGCCTAACGGGGCAGCCAGGTGTCCGTGGCAGACTTTCCTCTGCCCCTCAGGGGGCCCCGGGTTTCTGCTCCCTCCTCCTGCTAGAAGTGCACACCCCGCCCCCCAACGCTGCCTGTCTCCTCTGCTTCCTGCTCCAGCCTCAAGTTCCCACCGCACCTTCACTTAGGTCAGTAACTGCCTCTCTCCTGAGCGAGACACGGGGCTGAGTTTGCCCTGACCAGTTGTAGTGTCACTATGGTTTTTCCAGTAGTCACGTATGGATGTGAGAGTTGGACCATAAAGAAGGCTGAGCACCGAAGAATTGATGCTTTTGAACTGTGGTGTTGGAGAAGACTCTTGAGAGTCCCTTGGACTGCAAGGAGATCCAACCAGTCCATCCTAAAGGAGATCAGTCCTGGGTGTTCACTGGAAGGACTGATGCTGAAGCTGAAACTCCAATACTTTGGCCACCTGATTCGGAGAGCTGACTCATTTAAAAGACCCTGATGCTGGGAAAGATTGAGGGCAGGAGGAGAAAGGGACGACAGAGGATGAGATGGCTGGATGGCATCACTGACTCAAAGGTCATGAACTTGCACAAACTCCAGGAGACAGTGAAGGACAGGGAGGCCTGGTGTGCTGAAGCGCAAGGGGTCACAAAGAGTCGGATCCAACTGAGGGACTGAACAGCAGCAACAAGCTGTAGGGTCTGAGAAATGTCATCTGGCCTCTCAGAGTCACCATCATTCCCGTGTCTGTGAAATGCGGCGCCTGAGCACGTGGGTTGGAGCAGGCTGTGTGAGCCAGGGCAGACCAGGGCTGGCTGGACTGAACACAGGCTGAGGTCGCACCGAGTCAAGCTCCACCCACGACGATGGATGCTCACATTTCCTGAGCGCTCACCGTGTCTAGACTCTCTCTAGGCGTTATCCCCCTTCACGAAGTCTGCAAAGGAAAGCCTGTTAGTTATCTTGTCTTCAGAAGACCTTGAAGCACAGAGGGCTTGAGTCAGCTGTTTCGGGTCCCAAGGTGAGAATTGGGCCTGGGTTGGATACCTGGCTGTGGTCTGTGGGCATTCTTCTCCACTGTGCTGCGTTCCCTCCAGAGGCTCTGTGCCCCGCACGCCTGCCAGGGGGCGGGACCACACTCACCAGGGGGAGGGCGTGGGCGGAGCTGGGCACGCTCAGTGAGGAGAAGAGACTGCCTGAGGCCGGGGACCCCCTTCCCCCTCTTCATCCCATTAACTCCAGCCCAGCTCCCTGACTGCTGCCTTTCTGGGCGCTTCTGGAGCAAGGTGACTATCCTGCCTCAGGTGACCGTCTCATGGCATCTAGCACCTTCTCCGCGCCAGGCGCAGGGACGAGAAGGGACACGTCCTCTCGCTGAGTCCTGGCAGCCCCTCTGTCCATCCTGGGCTTGCCTGGGCAGGGGTCCCTGGGCAGGGCGGAGCCCCCTGGAGCCAGCTGAAGAGAAGGGGAGCGCTGTGGGGGAGCTCCAGGTATCCCGGGGAAACCCGGCCTCATGAGGGTCAAGCCAGGCCCGGGGGCGGCGTCAGAACCCCATGGACCGCCTCCGCGTCTCAGTGTCTCTTACGCTGAGCTCACCCGGTGTCTCTCATCCGCGTCTCCTTCGGCGGTCCCGAGACGCGGGGACAGAAGTCTGCTCAGGGCGGGAAGAACTGTCTCGCTCAGGACTGTCCCGACACACGGGGCGGCCTCAGCAGACAGCAAACCCACCCTGGGACCTGCCAGCCGCAGTGGGAGACGCGCGAGGAGACGGGCCGGCTCCGAGGGGGCCACTCGGGCTGCGGAGTCCAGGTCACGTTTCAAACGCCTTCTCCACGTCTCCACTGCGATGCCCGATGACCACCTCAAAAAGAACACGGCTAGGGGCTCCCTGGTGGCCCTGCGGTTCAGAATCTGTCTTCTCGTGCAGGGGATGCAAGTTCAGTCTCCAGCTGGGGGACTAAGCTCCACCTTGCCTTAGGTCAGGGAAGCCCGCACCCACCAAGGAGAGCCCTTGTGCTGCGCAAGGACACGGGCAGCAAAACTCTAACAGACAAACACCAACCAATCGCTTTAAACAACACACACAACCGAATGTGAGACCTTGTTCTATCTCCCAACTGCTCCTCCCACGTAGTCTTCCTCATCTCAGCGGATGGAGCTCCATCCTCCCAGTGGCTCAGGTCGAAGAGTCGTTCTTGAGTCTTCTCTCTTCCATCCGGTATTTGATCCTTCAGCAAATCCTGCTGGTTCTACCTTCAGAATCTGTTCAGAACCTGACCTGTTTTCTCGTTTCCCTGGCTACTGGCCTGGTGGAGCCTCCCCATGGTCTGGTCCCCCCGTTTTAGATTCTTTCCCATGTAGCTCATTACAGAGTAGTGAGTAGATTTCCTGTGCTAAACAGCAGGTCTTTGTTGGTTATCTACGTTTTAATTTTACTTAATTTTATTTTTTAAAATTTTTACTGGAGTATTGACAGGGTGGTGCTAGTGGTAAAGAATCCACCTGGCAATGCAAGAGATGTGAGAGGCACAGTTTCAATCCCTGGGTCGGGAAGATCCCCTGGAGCAGGAAATGGCAACCCACCGTTCTTGCCTGGAGAATCCCATGGACAGAGGATCCTGTCGGGCTACAGTCCATGGGGTCACACAGAGTTGCACATGACTGAGCGACTTAGCACACACACACTGGAGTACAGCTATTTACAACATTGTGCCAACTTCTACCATACAGCAAAGTGAATCGGTCACACACATACACGTGTCCCCTCTTTTTTGGCTTTCCTTCCCATGTAGGTCACCAGTCCCTCTTAACCTGCCAGGTTTCTTCCTTTATTTCCCAGCACATACCACTTTGAATAAACTATGTAATTTTGTTATTCAATTATTTACTCTCTGTATCCATCCACTAGAATATAGGCTCCGGGGGTCAGGGAGGGCATTGACTCCACTTTTTCTGCTCACTGGTACCTCCTTAGTATCTAGAACAGAGACTGAGCCAGCTAGATGCTCGGTTAATATGATGCTGGAGAGATGAGGCTGCAGGTAAGTCGGGAGCCGGGAGCCCAGGGTGCCCCTAGCAGTGCTCAGGGAGCATGGCCCTCAACACCTGTCTTGGGGTCCCGGCAGACTCAGCCAGCTTCTTTCTCCACCTTTACCTCCCACGCCTGCTCATGCGGGGTGGGTTATACTCTGGAGGGGCACTGGTTCTTAAATGTGCCCACGGAGGGTTCAGGCATGCTAAAAATCAGATACAGAGAATAAACTGGTGGTTACTGGTGGAGAGGGAAAAGGAGGAAGGGATAAGATGGGGTAGAGGATTGAGAGTTACAAACTACAATGTGTAAAAGAAATAAGCTACAGAATCTATTGTATAGCACAGGGAACACAGCCAATACTTTATGGTAAGTTTAAATGGAATATAATCTACAAAAATATTGAATCACTCTTGTATTGTTTACCTGAAACTAATATAAGATTGTAAATCAGCTAAACTTCAATTAAAAATAATAAATAAATAACAGATAGATGATCTTAGAATGCCAGAAAGAAAAAAAAAGAACTTCCTAAATTATACCAAAAAATTCGGTTCACTTGGGTGTGCTTTTTTTTTTCCCACTGGGGAGGGAGTGCCCTTTTCCCCGTGACATTTATGACCTTCTGACACAGTATTTAATTTACTTTTTTACTATGTTATGTTTCTAAATTTATTCTTCATTGTTTGGGAGATTCTCAAAGGGATTTCTGATTCTGTAACAGTTTGCGAATCACTCGTCTCAATCACCCTGCCATTTTGCTTGTGGCCAGCAGGGTTCCCAGACTCTCAGGCCTGGGAATTACCCACCAGGCTTGGGTCTGCTGACCGTGGCCATCATGCAGTTGGAGAGGTGACAGCTGGGCTTCAGTCAGTCCCCAGATTCTCCTCCCTCTGCTTCTAACCTGGTGGTCCCCAGGCCCCATGGACCTGCCTGTCTCCTCGGGCCTTGGCCTGAGTCTGCTGCTAAGTCACTTCAGTCGTGTCTGACTCTGTGCGACCCCATAGACGGCAGCCCACCAGGCTCCCCCGTCCCTGGGATTCTCCAGGCAGGAACACTGGAGTGGGTGGCCATTTCCTTCTCCAATGCATGAAAATGAAAAGTGAAAGGGAAGTTGCTCAGTCGTGTCCGACTCTTAGCGACCCCCTGGACTGCAGCCTACCAGGCTCCTCCGTCCATGGGATTTTCCAGGCAAGAGTACTGGAGTGTGGTGCCATCACCTTCTCCGTGGCCTGAGTCATATCCCTGCAAATCAGCAAGTTCAAAACGGTGCAAAGTCCCTGTGGTGCTCTCCGTGGTCCTGAACCACCTGCTGGTCTCTGCTCAGAATGAGGTCGTTTCTCTGAGAAAGGGAATCGTGTGGCCCCCAGAGAACCCCTCCCTCTCCGGGTTACACTTATCTTTCCTAGAACTCTAACACTACTGGCTTTGCTTATGTTAAACCTTCTTATCTTTGAGATCTCGGCTGAGTTGTCACCTCCTCTGGGAAGGCTGCTTGGGTTCTGCAGAAACCAAGGTGGTCTCCTCTGTATCCTGTACTTCCCACATTCCAGTGTGTGAGGACCACTTTTGACCTCATCAGTTAGGAATAAGCTTCTCATCTGTCTCCCACACCGCTGTGTCCCCAACGTGTAAGTGATGACAATAAATTTTGTTTGAACAAATGAGCAAATTAATTAATGAGACAAATGAGTGGTGGATGGTCTGGGGAAGGAATGTTCTTGTGGTTGGTTCCTATCCTTTGATTTCTCCGGGACTATTACGCCAGGCTGTCTGTAACAGGAATGTGGAAGAGAAACAAGAGGTTAATATGGTCCTTCTCCTGTGGAATACGTGACCTGGTGAAGGAATGAACAGAGGCCACGTTTTATAAATGGAAAGACTGAGGCTTAGAGAAGTGATGTCATTCTTCTGTAATCGCTCAGCTCAGGAACAAGAGGTGGAGCTTGAGCTTCTATCCCGTGGCTCTGGACCTCGTACCCACCCCCTGCCTGTGCCATCACTTCCTCACCTAGATTGCAGTTCACAGCCCTGGGCAATGAGGACATTGGGCAAAATCTACCTCAGAGGGAATTTTCCAACTCCGAGTTTCCGTTGAAAATTAGAACTCATGGGTTTCATCTCTAGTTTGGGGGTAATAGCTTCCAGGGCCACTAAGATGGCTCAAGGAAAGCCCTTTGCTTCCAATAAGTGCTTTTGTCATCCACGTCATAGTATCAGAAACAGGATGAGAGATCCCTTCGTTACAAGAGCTGGACTCTCAGCAGACCACAAGAATCTTTTACATTCCTCAGGGCTCCCAGGAGGTGGGCTGGGCCTGACCTGGTGCATCCTGGCCTCAGTAACCACAGCTCCCAAGACAGACAGTCCCCGTCCTTCTCACTGGTGGATTTGTGGAACTTGGGAGAAATCCCATCATCACCAACCTGGGGACCTTCACCTGCATGAGCCCTGAGCTAGTGTCAACTTTCATTTCTTGAAACATACCCACCATCCAACCACACAAGTCCCATGTCTCTGCCTCGGGGGCAGGCCAACCTGGGGTATCCAGGGCTGGGAAGACTTTTTTTTTAATGGGCTATGTGAGCAAGTTGCTCAATAAAGGCTTTTTGCTCAAGGGACAAAATATTAATATTTCTGACCGTGCTGGGTCTTCAGTACTGTGCACCGGCTTTCTTTAGTCGCTGTGGGCGGGGCTACTCCCTAGCCGGGGTTCACTGGTTCCACACGTTCTCGTTTGTGGCTTGTCTTGTGGGCCAGGCCGAGGGTCGCAAGCTGCAGCAGTCACGGAACACGGAGCTCCAGAGGCAGGCTCCGCAGTTGCGGTGCCGGGGCTTCACTGCCCGGAGACACGCGGAATCTTCCCGGACCAAGGGTCTAACCACGTCCTCTGCACTGGCAGGCGGATTCTTCACCACTGGACCACCAGGGAAGCCCGAGACAAAGTTTTGAAAACATGGATCCACAGAAGAAAATCACACTAAAGAAACGAAGTAGATGAGAAGTAAAAGAAGCCGGGACCTCCTGACCCTTGAAGGAGACAGTGACTCCTTCTGGGAACCAAGGCTCGGTCTGGGGGAGGGAAGGGCTGGAGGCGGGGCTGAGGCGGGGCATGGGCCCCACCAGGGAAGGCCAGGGGAGGCTTGCTAAAGGCTGGCGTTGCAACCTTCTCACTCTGGCTGAAAGTCGGAGCTGTTGGGAGGAGAACAAAAATGGCCCCCCGCAAAGCCCACTGAGAACTGTGCTGGGGCGGGGGTCAGTGGCGCTCTCCCCAGGGTCTCCGGGATTTCCTGTGTCCCCCTGGTCTCAGCAACCACGCAGTTCCCCAGAGCTGGCCGCCCTGCCGTGGACTCGGTCCTGCCTGTGGCGTCCCCAGCACCCCGCCAGCAGGACTCACAGCTGCACCCAAGGGAGAGGGCCCAGGGCAGTCAGGAGGCCTGCGTCACGCACGTCGCCTCTCTGGCTCAGCGTCCCACCTGCAGAGGGACAGACTGGATGCCCTCTGAGGGCCATCGGTGCTGGTGGTGCAGGGGCTCCCGGCCTGGATTCTGGGGGGCTGTGTCCCAGTGGAGACAGGAGGCCCTGCGGCAGCCGGAGCCGGCCGCCCACGCACAGGCAGGCAGGGGGCGGGGCGCTGCGGTCCCGTTGCCAAGCGCAGAGAACTTTCCACTGGGTCCAGGGTTCCGTCACCATGGCAACTGCTGGGGGTGGAAGCAGAACTCCTCAGAATTCTGAAGAACATATGCGGGAGGGAAGAACAAGAGAGGGAGCCCCAAGCAGGCCCAGGGAGGGAGGGGCAGCACCCAGTGGCTCCCCTTCCTCTGCCCCCTTCATTCCCGTCTTCTTCTGAGCTTCCTCTCCTTGTTCTTCTCTCCTTTCTCTAGGTCCTCCATGCCCTTCCCTGAACCCTGGCTCTTAAGAGCAGTAGGTGATGTTTACTGGGCACCTACTATGGACCCGGCACCATACCAAGTGCTTTATGCATCTGAGCTCATTTAACCCTCTCACTGCTGTGTGGTAGGTACTATCATCTTCCCCATTTCACAGATGGGCAAGTAGAGGCCCAGGGAGGTTGGGTGACTTGCCCAGTAACCGGCAGACCCAGGAGTTTGGTTGGATCCTGTGACTGCACCCCCAGCCTCTGCTGTATCTGGACAGTCTCCATTGTCTGAGAAACTCCAGGAGCCCTCTCCTAATGAAATGAGGGTGTGTGGAGGTCTGGAGACCTGGTCTCCACTTCCCCTCCCCACTGCCTGGACCCCACACTGGCCTTCCCGGGTAAGGCCAGGGCAGAAGGCAATGCCAGCTGCCCATATGTGCAAGGCACCTCTGTTGGCTGAGTTTCCCGGCCTTGGCTGCCCAGTGTTCACCCCCACGGGACCAGAGAAGCCCCTGGCCTAGGGCTGGAGTCAGGACATCCAGGAGACCAGAGATCTGAATGCCACTCCCAGCGCCCTCTCCTGTCTCCTGCAGGCCCTGAGAACCTGATCCAGGGAGTCTGCTACACGAGACCGACTCAGAATCCCAGGGGGTCCACTGCTCTCCTCTCACCCAGTCTGGTGATACTGGGGGGTGATGGGAGGTCGTGTATAAAGACACTGTGAGAGCAGCAAAGTTGGCAACTTCACCAGGCCCATCACTGGGCATGACATCCCTGGCAAACTCCCTGGAGAAACGCAAAAAGACCAGGACAAACTGGAAGCCAGGAAACATCTGCTTCAGCTCTGGCTTTCCAGATGGGCAGCTCATCTCCACGTCAGCTCCTTGCTTTCCCCTGGCTTCTGTGTCCGTGTGCTCAAACTCCTCCACTCACTACCTTGGTTGGGACTTTTGTCTCCAGCTCCCTCTAAGGATCTTAGGTCTTACTCCAACTCTCAGGACCAAATTTCCAAAAAGGAGCTCTAACCAGGACATCTTTATTGCTGGTGCCTCGATTGGATGGACTCCCGCTCTACACATCCCACTGCCTGTCGGCCGGGCCACTGATTGGCTGCTCTGAGTCCAGTGCTTTCCCCTGATCCAATCAGCTGTAACCAGGGAGGTGGGGTTCCATGTTACCAGAGGATTGCGGTTGACATAATGGATGTATTTCTTCACTGTTGAAGCTAATTGGAATTGGGGAGTCTCTTACCTGAGCAGGCATCTCACTAACTTGGATTTGGGTCTCATGCCTTTGGTGATGAGTCACTTGCTTCTCTGCTTCTGTGCGGTCAGGTGAGTTGGAGTTTCTCTTCCTAGTAACCAAAGCCTTGTGGCTGGCACCTCTGGTTAATTCCAAGATTGAATGAGTAAGACCTGGACAAGGGCGGTCACGACCTTACAGAACTGAGGTGACGGGGTCCAGAATGCTGAGTCAAGAAACCTGGAGGCCCCGCTTCTGTTAGCAAGCTTCCTTCCAGCGTCAGTCAAAACTGACCAAGGAGGCTTGCATTTCCATCTGCGGGCGCCAAGGTGCCTATACTCTGAAAGACCAGTGGATTGAGCGCATCCATTCTGGTTACAGTGGGAGCTCTAAACGCTCAGTCCTGGGCCAGTTCTCCCATTTGAGGAACCAGCTTTCTCTCACCCAGGGGGGCAGGGGAGCGTGTCTGCAGCCAGAGCCCCCCCCCCCCCGCCCCCACGCCCACCAGGCTCACCACAAGTCTCCCATCAAGGCAGTTCTACAAATGTCCCCCTGTCTCCCCACCTCCTGATGCCAATGATCAAAGGGACTGTGATGCCTCTCCCGTGTATTATTCATGCCTCACTCTGTGGGCAGGGTGTACCAGCTCCACACTGAGTACTGGGAAGGAAGGGAACACAGGGACGTCACGGGAGGCAGAACAGTTTTTTACTCCAGAGTAAGACTAGGCATTAAAGAGCACCCAGTCCAATTCCCCCACCCCCCAGTTTCTGCGTGCTCACCTCTGAAGACACAGAATCATCTCTTTGCTGATTTATGGGGTCTTCCTTGACATGAAGGCAAATAAGCCTCTTTATGACTTCCCCCCATCACAGTTTTCCGTCGAGGACCACTGGGTGGGCACGCCTAACTCTCCACACTGAATCCCACCTGTTTCTTTTGCCAATTCACCTATGCCTCAGCCTCCAGGACCCTGACAACTCCAGTCATTTATGTCGCCTCTTTCTAAGTAGGGATTGCAGACAACAGCCCAAAGACCAAATCTGGCCCATTCCATGTTTTGTAAATAAAGTTTTATTCGGACATAGCCACACTTACTCAATTATTGTCTATGGCTGCTTTTGACTTGCAAAGGCCAAGCTGAATAGTTAGCACGAACACTGTATGACCTACCAAGCTTAAAACATTTAGTGTCTGACCCTTTACAGAAAGACTGTTCTCATTCCTATTCTGAAGCATCAGTGGTCCCTTAAACGGAACAGGAAATCCCAGGTATGGCCTGACCTTCGGGATGGACACTTCCCAAAGCGTCCCCTCCTGGGATCCTTGTGTGTGCTTGGTGCAGGCCCAGAATCTGCGTGTCTCGGCAGCCATGACTTGACGTTGGCTCCACGAGAGCCTGTGGTCAGCAGGAGTGTCCAGGGCACTCTCGAGCAGCCTGTTGCTAAGGCCTGTTGCCAAAACAAGGGCCCTGGCCCTTGAGTTTTGTAGGACCTGCATTCATCTTGGTTCACTTTTTATTTGTAGCCTTTGTCCCAACTTCTTGCCTAACAGAGACTATTTTGAACCATAAGTCCCTCATCCATCTATGAACCAGCCCTCCCAGCTTTGTTATAGACTGTCCCTGACTCACAATTTTTTGACTTCATGATGGTGCAAAAGCCATATGTGTTCAATGGAAATCATGCTTCAGATTTTGAATTTTGATCTTTTCCTGTCTGTGAGATGTGGTACCATCCTCTCTCGTGATACTGGGCGATGAGCCACAGCTCCTAGCCAGTCAGCAATCTTGGGAGTACACAACCCGTACACTCACAACCATTCTGTATCCAGGCCACTGTTCTGCTTTCCACTTTCAGTATAGTCTTCAATATATGACATGAGATATTCAATATTTACTTATGAAACAGCCTTTGTTTCAGTAATTTTGCCCAGCTGTAGGCTAATATGAGAAGGTCTCTAGATAAACCCATGAATATAGCGGGATGTAACCCCATCGCAAGTTGAGGAAGATCTGTATTTATTCAGTTTCCTTTCTATGTTGTCATCCAAATCATTGATTTTAAGAGCCCTGTAGCATGGCGCTAGGGACCTCCTTTCCCTGTTGTTACTGATCTACTTATCAGTGGTCCTTAGACATCATTAATCAACCGATCCCCACCCACAAACTGCAAGGTTCCACTTTACCAGGTTATTAGTAAGGATGTTTGGGTCATTTTGTCAAATATTTGACTGGGTTTCTATTCTCAAATACTACCACCCACCTTTTAGGAACAGACTTGTGGAATTGTGGAAGAGACTTTGGAAACCTGTTAACTGACCCTCTTTCCTCGCAGATGGTGAAACCAAGGCCCAGAGCAGTGAGTAGTCCAAGATGACCGAGTGAATTGGTGGCAGAGCCGGGAGCAGGGTGCTCTGCACGACACCCTGGTGATTCAGACTGTGTGTGAGTGAGCAGCTAACTGCTATAACAAACGGGCCCAAAATGTGACAGACTGCCGCAGCAGAAGTCTCCTCTGGCCGCACTCGTCCTGATGAGCATGCAGGGTGGCGTGTCAGCTGTCGGCCTGACCGTCCATCAGAGGCCCAGGCGCTTTCCATTCGTGGCTCGGCCGCCCCACGGGGCCTGCCGTCCTTCACCGTCGGCTGACAGGAGACGGCTCCGGCCCGGTCAGGGGAACCCTGCTTTGCTGAATCCCAATGACCTTCTCTGGCTTTCACTGCTCCCCTCACCGCCCAGAGGCCGTCCCTCCCGACACAGGCCTGTATCACACGCTCAGCCCCTCGTCCCATCCAGAAAGGGTTGGTTCCAGACTCAGGGCTGGCCAAGGGGGCTGGGCTGCAGTCCAGTCTACCGAGCAGGAAGGCTGGACTAACTGAGCAGCTGGGGTGAGTCCAGAGATCACCCACTAGCGGGGAGCGGGGGCTTCCCCCATCCTGTGGCAGGAGAGAGCGGGAAGCGGCAGCCGGCAGTTCACAGCTGGAGTCTGCCACAGCAGCACACCCCTCCTCCCCGCGTGTGTGTGCCTGGCGGTCCGCACCCCGAGGAGGCGCCATCAGGCTGAGAGGTCGGCCAGCCCTGAGCGGTCGCCCTCTTTGTCGTCAGTGCTGGGGCGGCTGGGTAACTGGGGCTTGGAATCCCCAGCCCAGATCCTTCCTACTCCATGTCCACCAAGCCCTTTCTCTCGAAGTAGTTTTCTGGATATCTGCGTTTGTGAAGCCTGGGATCTTACTCCTGGTAAGAACGGGGGACCCCTTCCAGGGCCCGAGAGAGGGCTCTTGTCTCACACGCAGACGCGACCTGTCCAGGGAGACGTGCACACAGGGAAGAGCCTTCACTGGGAGGGGCGCCCGGGCGGAGGACAGCAGGGTGAGGGGGCCAGGGGAGCGCCCTGCCGCGGGGCTCCCAGTCTTGGGTTTGATGCTGATGAGATGAGTTTCCAGGCTGTCTCTGGCCAGCGTCCTGACTTGGAACCCTTCCTGGCGGTGTGCGCATTGCTCAGTCAAGATGGACCCCCGTGGAAGGACTCTGGGACGTGGGCAGGACATGTGGACGGGCGCCTCCTCCCTCCTTTGACCTTTCCCGATCTTCTCTTGCTGGTGGTGTCTTGTTAGTTCTGTGTTCCTTCCCAGGACCTCCCGCTGCACGGTAACTCATGCAAGTGGTCACCGTCGTCCCAGGTGAGGGCTGCCGTCTCTTTGAACCGTGCCCTTTCCTGAGGCACTGTGGCGTCACAGGTCTTTAGAGCCGTGCACTTCTTACTTCTGCCCCTACCAGCAGTACAGCCAATCTCTCCATGATCCAGTTCCCTTATCTGCAAAGTAGAACTAACAGTGAGTAGTTAGCAGGGATTATTGTGTGGATGTACTGTATGGATTAAATGAAGGGTGTAAGCAAGCCTGGCGCCGGGCTTCATAAATACCTGTCTTCTCTGTGCCTTTCCCCTCCGTTACCTTGTTTTGTTCAGTCGCTCAGTCGTGTCCGACTCTTTGCGACCCCATGAACCACAGCATGCCAGGCCTCCCTGTCCATCACCAACTCCCGGCGTTTACTCAAACTCATGTCCACTGAGTCGGTGATGCCATCCAACCATCTCATCCTCTGTCGTCCCCTTCTCCTCCTGCCCCCAATCCCTTCCAGCATCAGGGTCTTTTCAAATGAGTCAGTTCTTCGCATCAGGAGGCCACAGTATTGGAGTTTCAGCTTTAGCATCAGTCCTTCTAATAATATTCAGGGTTGATTTCCTTTAGGATGGACTGGGTGGATCTCCTTGCTTTCCAAGAGACTCTCAAGAGTCTCCTCAACACCACAGTTCAAAAGCATCAATTCTTCGGCACTCAGCCTTCTTTATGGTCCAACTCTCACATCCATACATGACTACTGGAAAAACCATAGCTTTGACTAGACAGACCTTTGTTGGCAAAATAATGTCTCTGCTTTTTAATACACTGTCTAGATTTGTCATAGCTTTTCTTCCAAGGAGCAAACGTCATTTAATATCATGGCTGCAGTCAACATCTGCAGTGATTTTGGAGCCCCCCAAAAGAAAGTCTACCACTGTTTCTACTGTTTCCCATCTCTTTCCTATGAAGTGATGGGACCAGATGCCAAGATCTTAGTTTTCTGAATGTTGAGCTTTAAGCCAACTTTTTCACTCTCCTCTTTCACTTTCATCAAGAGGCTCTTTAGTTCTTTTTCACTTTCTGCCATAAGGGTGGTGTCATCTGCATATCTGAGGTTACTGATATTTCTCCCAGCAATCTTGATTCCAGCTTGTGCTTCCTCCAGCCCAGCATTCCTCGTGATGTGCTCTTCATAGGAGTTAAATAAGCAGGTGACGCTCTGTCACCTGGGTTCCCGTTATCTCCTCTTCCTCTCTGCCTAACCTGCTGCCACTTACATCTCAAGCCTCTGTCTTCTCTGACCAGCCCGTTCCCCAGTCACCTCCGCTGCAGTCCTCACTGATGGGGGCTAGTCATACTGGGATAAGACGCAGGGCTCCCTGTTAGTCAGTCTTTGCATAAAGTTGCACTCAAAGACAGTCAAGCACCCGAAAGTACTTTTTAAAGACATTTCGGTCCTTGTTTCTTGAAAAAGAATCAAATTCATAATCCATGGCAGATTCTCAGAAGCTCCTTTGCAGCCCCCAAGTTCTCATCCACCCTGAAGCTGCAGCTCTCACAAGCCCACCCTAGCCCCACCCTAGCCCCACCCCCTACCGTTTTTCTTTCATTCTCTGCCCTCTCGCTTTTTATTACAGACATTGCAGGGTGGGGGAAGGCAACATGAACACTCACAGATTAATACACAGCTCGTCTTCCTCCTATTTGGGTTTCCAGCGAGTATCTCCTTCATCTAAATTATAAGCTCCACGACAACGGAACTATTGAGTTGGGAAAATGACTTGTAATTTCATGTCATTTCAAACAAACAAATTTTACAAGACTAGTAAAGGGTCCCCCATATATTCTTTTTCCTTTTCTTGGGGTTTCCTTGCTTTAGGATTTTACTCTGGCTGGAAGGCTCCCCCATATAATCTTGACCCAAATCCATCAATTGCTTACTTTTTGCCCCATTTGCTTCTTCTCTCTTCCTCCTTGTATATATTACCATATATAGCATATTTATATATTACACATTATATATATTTACATATATGATAAAAATAATATTTTTTTTCTGAAATCATTTCAAGTAAGTCAGAAATTTCAAGTCACTTTATCCCTAAACACTTCAGTGTGAATTTCCTAAGAAAAAGGATATTTTCTTACATAACCACAGTACAGTTACAAAAATCAGGAAATTAAACATACCAACAATATACTATTGTCTGTTCTACAATCCATATTAGAATCTCTTCAATTGTCTCAATAGTGTTCTTTATACTTCTTTTATTTTCCCAGCCTAAGACCCAACCCAAGGTCTAAAATTGCTTTCAGTTGTCATATTTCTTTAGGAGGAAATATTTTGTTTGGGGGCTTTTTTCCTGAATCCCTGCCCCTACTGAGCAGTGCTTAACACAATGCTGTGAACTTAATAGAAACTCAGTAATCACTGAACTGAGTTTGGAACAAAGAGTTTAGTAGTAATAATTGTAGCTTCTCACGCCCTATGGCAAAACTGTTTGTCATGTACCCAAGTCATTGCCCTGTTCCTTCAGGCTGATGGATGTCACGGTGGTTGGATGGAAAGATGGGTAGACAGGTGGGCACATGGATGGATGGTGGCTGGGATGGGGGTAGAGGGGCGGATACAGACTAGCTGGATAGGCTGACAGGTGGGTGGATGGATGACAGAGGAGCGCAGATGGAATGCGGCGTAAGGGCGGTTGAATGGAGTCGGAGGGATGAGCCTTAAATGCGGGGAACTGGCGGCTGAATGTCGGTGGGTACCCGATATTCACAATGATGTGCTGGGTGAAGCACTTGGGTGGAGTCAGAAGTCCTGGCTCCTGCTTGCCTTCTCCCAGCAGGTTCTTGAAGAGCTCCTTGTTCCCACGAGACTAGTTGGCCTTTATGATCCTTTCCCGTTTGGACCAAGTCTTGTCTCAGAAAACAGGAAGTGATGCTCCCAAGGCCACGATGGGGCCCAGGGTTGGGTCTGGTCAGCCTGGCTCTGAAGGGGGTGCGTTTCGCTGGTCCCGCTCCCCTGCCGCTGCGGGAACCCCAGAGGACCGGCCGGAAGGCGTGGGGCCCCCTCTTCCCCGCCGCCCGCCTCCCGCCGGCCTCAGCGGCACGAAGCCCCCGGCCCTCGCTGCCCGCAGCCCCGCCGCAGGCTGAGCCGCGGCCTCTCCCCGGCCCTGCCTGCTCGCCCCCTCCCGGCTGCGCTCCCGCTGCCCGAGGCCTCTGTCGCAGGCTCAGCCCCGCACCTGCGGGCCTTCGCGCCCCCTCCGAGCCCGCAGGAGCTGGGGGCCTGGCTCCCCTCCCGCACGGGTGAGGGGCGTTAGCACTGCCCGCGGGGGCAGGGGGGCTCCGCTCAGGGTCAGGGCGCTTTCTGACGGGCCCCGCCTGCCTCCTGGGTCCCACGCAGGAGGCCCAGCGGGAGTGAAGAAGGCAGCAAACAGAGGCAGCAGCGATACGCGCGGGAAAAGAAAGCATTTTAGAAAGACGTTGGTATGCAATGTTGTAAAAGCCCTGTCAGGATAATGACCATGAAAAAAAAATCAGAACTCATTTGGACTGCCGTATTTCTAGTACTGTTCTAATTTTGTGTGACTTCTGGTGGTGGCGGGCTTCCCTGGTGCCTCAGCTGGTAAAGAATCTGCCCACGACGTGGAAGGCCAGGGTTCGATCCCTGGGTTGGAAAGATCCCCTGGAGAAGGGAAAGGCTACCCACTCCAGTTTTCTGGCCTGGAGAATTCCAGGGACTGTATAGTCCATGGGGTCTCAAAGAGTCAGACACGACTCAGCGACTTGCACTTCCACTCTAGGGTGGCAGCAGCCCCCAGAATCTTTTCCTAAGGTAATGGCCTCCCTATGGGGAGTGTGGAGCCCTAAGATGCTGGAGCTGAGTGACCGAGGCGGGGGAACTGAGGCCTGGACCCGCGATTCTGCACTCGCTGACTGGACGCCGCGTGGGACCCAGAGAAGCCGTGGGTCTGCCCCAGCCTCAGGCCCTGTCGCTCCCCAGGCCCACCTCCGTCAGACTGTCTCCCTCCTCCCAGACACGCTCTCCGAGCTGGAGGGGTGAGGGGCTGCGTCTGGGCCGGGGCAGGGGCAGCATGTCCGAGAGGGCACAGCCAGGTCCACACAGAGCCGGGGCTTGGAGCTCACTGGTGGGGGACGCAGGGCGGTGCCGCCCGCGCCGTCGGCACCAGCGCAGACCCGAGGGCTGCACTGAGATCCGTCCCAGCAGAGACCGGAGCTGTGACTGGGCCGACGGTCCGCTTTGAGACTTGAAGCTGGACGAGACGGCGCGTGTGTTATTTCCACAGCCTTTTGCAGACATCAGCCAGCCTTCCGTTGTTTTCAGAACATGGATCTGGTGCCTCTTCACACTGCACACGCGGTCCTTGTTCAGCCCACTAACCTCCCCAAGCCCCAGCTGTGGGCCGTGGGAGCACAGAGACTGAGGACGCACCTGCTGCCCCAGGGGGTGAGGACAGGCTGGGGGAGCGGGCGCTGCGCGGGTCACAGGGGCGGGCAGAGGGGAAGGGGGAGCAGGAGAGCCTGCCCACCGAGCACGGCGAGGGTGGAGACGCCTGGAAACGGCAGTGGGCCAGACGTGGCAGGAGCTCTCTGTGTGTTCACCAGAGTCTGAAGCCGTGTCTCTGATCAGCGGGTGACTCTATTCCAGGGCTTCCCTGGTGGCTCAGAGGGTAACGAACCTCCCTGCAATGCAGGAGACCCGGGTTTGATCTCTGGGTTGGAAAGATCCTGGGAGAAGGGAATGGCAGCCCACTCCAGGATTCTTGCCTGGACAGTTCCATGGACAGAGGAACCTGGTGGGCTACAGTCCACGGGGTCTCGAAGAGTCAGAAATGACTGAGCAACCCAGCAAGCAAGGAAGCTCTTCCATCTGGCAGTGGAGGGGCCCAGCCTCCTTCTGCATTGCAGCTTCACTGTCTTTGCCTCGCTTGTCTACGTCAAACTAGCAAAAGAGAAGAAGCATGGAGAGTACCTGTGCGACGCTTTTTACGGGCCTCACCTAGAAGTGTCACACATGATTTTGATCACATTCCATTGGCTAGCACACACATGGCCACCCCTAACTACAAGAAAGAAGGGAAATGTTTTTAAAGGCATTCTCAGGGAGAGAGTGGGTCTGGTAAATAGCTATAGCAGACACATGCTAATTGTACTGTCTCTTTAACGTGTTACTCACATCAGCAATACTGTGAAGTAAGGCATTAACACTACTTCCATTTTACAGATGAGAAAGTTCAGGCTTGAAAAGATTCCACAGTTGGCCCAAAGTCACAAGACTGGTAAGTGGCTGAGCTGTGATTCAGTACTGGGTTGGTCTGTGTGAGTCTGAGGTCTATTCACTTAGCCAATACCATCAGGCCTCATCGATTCCCAGGACATACCCAGCACCACCAGGCCTCATTGCTTCCCAGAAAAGAGAAGAAACAGGAAGCAAACATGAGGGTGAGTCAAGAAAAATTTAAAAACCAAAGGAAGACAACAGAAAGGAAGTGAAGGGGAGGGAGGTGAGGATAGCAGCCAGTGTGCAGGAAGTTGAGAGTGAAGTTCACGAGAATCTTAGTAGTTCTTGCTATTACTCATGCTTAGGCCATGGTTACCACAGAAGTGCTCAGAAACAGGCCCCGTGAATCTCATCTAGGAACACAGATAGAAAAGTCTTAAATAAAATACTAGCAAACAAACAAAAACAATAGCAAACAAAATCTAACAGCACATTTTAACATAGCACATTGTAGCTGACACGCATTGGAGGTGTTCCCCAATAAAATCAGATAAGAAAGAGGAAATAGAGGTGTTAGAATAAGAAAGGAGAAGTAAAAACTATCTCTTTTTGCAGATGATGCAACCATATGTATTTGGAAAAGCCCAGTGGTCATGTAAGGATGTGAGAGTTGGACTGTGAAGAAAGCTGAGCGCCAAGAATTGATGCTTTTGAACTGTGGTGTTGGAGAAGACTCTTGAGAGTCCCTTGGACTGCAAGGAGATCCAACCAGTTCATTCTGAAGGAGATCAGTCCTGGGTGTTCATTGGAAGGAATGATGCTGAAGCTGAAACTCCAATACTTTGGCCACCTCATGAGAAGTGTTGACTCATTGGAAAAGCCCCTGATGCTGGGAGGGATTGGGGGAAGGAGGAGAAGGGGATGACAGAGGATGAGATGGCTGGATGGCATCACCGACTCGATGCACATGAGTTTGGGTGAACTTCAGGAGTTGGTGATGGACAGGGAGGCCTGGCGTGCTGTGATTCATGGGGTTGCAAGGCGTTGGACACGACTGAGCGACTGAACTGAACTGAAAGAATATGGAAAAACTGCCCTGAATATTGAGAATTTAGTAAAAGAGTAAGATAAAATTAACACGCAGAAACCAAAAGTCTTCATAAATATAAAAAATAAAATAACAGCAGAGCAGACTACATTTATAATACAAAAACTTAAAAAGTATTTAAACATAAATTTTACAAGGAATGTGTAAAACCTACGGGAAGACAAAAAGAAGTTCCTGAAATGCAAATATGGGCACTGGAGCAGGCTGATGTACATGCCATGCTCTTGAGTAGAAACATTTAAGGTTGTAAAAATATCAGCTCTCCATAAGTTAATTTGCAAATTTAATGAGACCTTCCACTCCCAAAATGCCATCTTTTTTCCCCCTGGAGCATCAGAAGTTGATTATAAAATTTATAAGAATAAAAGCTAGTAAGAGTAGCCAGGGAAAAAAAACTTAAACAATAAGAGCAATAAGGGATCCTCACATTATAAGATATCAAGCATATTTTAAAGCTTCTGTAATTACAATAATGCAGTATTGGTGCACAGATTGATGAAAATCCAAAAATAGACCCAAGTGCATATGCAAATTTGATATACAATAAAGGTAGCCTTTCAGGTTAATGGAGGCAAAGAAGAGCATTTTAGTAAGTTGTGGTGAGAGCTGGATAGCCACACAGAAAAAGGTAAAGTCAGATTCGATCTTCACATCGCATGCCAGGATAAATTCCATATGAACTAGGAATCTAACTGTAAAAGCTAAAACAATAATGCTATAAAGAAAGCATATGTGAATTCCTTTATAACCTGGGGTTGGAAAAACATTTTCTTAACTATGACTAAAAGTGCAAAGCAATGAGGGGGAAAAATTACCAAAATTTTAATTTTACCAAGTAAAATTACCAAATAAAAAAGTTTAAAATTTTCCATATAGAAAAATAAGCACAGTGACAAAAATGTTAAACTGGGAAAATATTTTTAAACTTACCTCACAAAGAGTACCCCTAACAACAACTCAGCAGAAAGTGGATAAAAAATTTGAATGGACAGTTCCCAGGAAAAAAAGCATATAGCCCCTAAACTTATGAAAATAGAAAATGGAAATTAACACTAAGTCAAGATATTACTACTTCTTACCTGTCATATCGGCAGACTTCAAAAACTTAACAACATATGCTGCTGGAGAAGCCATAGGGAAATAGTCACTCTCAGACAATCAGTCCAGTTCAGTCAATCCTGGGAGAAAAGCAAAAAATATGCAATCCCTATCAAGAATTTGGCAAATGGCAACCCACTCCAGTGTTCTTGCCTGGAGAATCCCAGGGATGGGGGAGCCTGGTGGGCTTCCGTCTATGGGGTTGCACGGAGTCGGACACGACTGAAGTGACTTAGCAGCAGCAGCAGCAAAATTATATAGGCATTTACCTTACCTTTTGTAAAGAGGCCTTTACCTTTTGACCCAGTAAAGTCATTTCTAGGAATCTACCCCAAAGTACACCAAAAGAAATACAAAATGATATGGGCAAATGGTCTTCATTGAAGCATAAAAACACAAATATTTATCAATAAATAATTGGTTGAATAGCCTATGTACAATGTAATCCATACAATGGATTATCATCAGTTCAGTTCAGTTCAGTCACTCAGTCATGTCCAGTTCTTTGCAACCCCATGGACTGTAGCACGCCAGGCTTCCCTGTCCATCACCAACTCCTGGAGTTCACTCAAACTCATGCCCACTGAGTCAGTGATGCCATCCAGCCATCTCATCTGTTTCCCCCTTTCTCCTCCTGCCCTTAATCTTTCCCAGCATCAGGGTCTTTTCCAATGAGTCAGTTCCTTGCATCAGGTGGCCAGAGTGTTGGAGTTTCAGCTTCAGCATCAGTCCTTCCAATGAATATTAGGGAGTGATTTCCTTTAGGATGGACTGGTTGGATCTCCTGGCAGTCCAAGGAACTCTCAAGAGTCTTTTCCAACACCACAGTTCAAGAGCACCCATGGATTAGTGTTAGTCGTTAGTATTAGTCGCTCAGTCGTGGCTGACTCTTTGCGACCCTGTGGACTGCAGCCCACCAGGCTCCACTGTCCATGAGATTTTCCAGACAAGGATACTGGAGTGGGTTGCCATTTCCTTCTCCAGGCAATCTTCCCGACCCAGGGATTGAACCCGGGTCTCCTGCACTGCAGGCAGATTCTTTACCAACTAAGCTACAAGGGAAGCCCTGTTTTGATCATAGACCAGCAGTCAATTCTTTAAAAAAAAAAAACCCTCTGATCTGGGGCTCTCACTTCACCCCTCTTGCCTCCAGCTCTTTACAAATGCCCCTACTCACAGGCTTGACTATATTAACTAAATCCACCTCGTCTAAAGAGCAGTGAGTCACAAGCTCGACAATGGATTACTATGCAGCTATACAAAAGGGCGAGGACAGGGCCTTCCTGGGAAGTCCAGCGGTTAAGTATCCGCCTTCCAATGCCTTCCAATGCAGTGGGCTTGCTTTCAGCCCCGAGGCTGCTGAGCCTGTGGGCTCTGGAGCCCACTTGCCACAACTAGAGAGCCCACACGCAGTAAGGAAGCTCCCGTGTGCCGCAGCCAAGCCCCAACACAGCCAAAGGAAGACAGAAGGAACGAAGACAATCTCCAAATAATGCTACGAGCAGTTTCCAAGACATATTGTTCAGGGAGGTTGCCAGACAGCATGCACAGCTTGCCCTTTTTGTGTATAGAACAGGAAGAAACACACACACACACACATACACGTGTGTGTATTTTATTTATATTTTTAAAAAGAAACAATTGAAGGAATCCCCAAAACTAATAAAAAGATGGTAGAAGTAGACTTATCTGAATGTACCTTGTTTTACAGCTTTGACTTGGGATCAAGTAAATAAAAGTGAAAAAAAGATCAAAGAATCTCAAAACGTCTTCAAAATAGCACAGGTCAACCTGCAAGATTCCTATAGCACTATTTAAAGACCCAGCTTTAACCCAGTTCCACCATCAGCTCTCGGTGTGACCTTCAGCCTCTGCGAGGCTCAGGTACGTCCCCTTCTAACCCCCTCCGCTCCGTTTGCTTATTTGGGAGACACAAATCCAGCGGGCCCACTGATTCGGGTGGTCACCACCCCTGTTCCTTTGTAAATGTCGACCCAACAAGTCACAGGTAGGGGGGACTGTTAACAGGAGTCGCAAGCCCTTCAGAGCATTTGTTCGCTCCATCAGTTAAAATTAGAGTTTCTACCTCGTGTAATGCTGAACACCAGTCGCCTATTTTGAACTTAATGCTTCATAAACAAGGGTTCTTGAGCACTGTTGGTGTCCCTGAGCATGTATTTATTGAATCAAATAACTCTCTGGGGCTATTTTCAAATGTTTATTTGGCTAGCCAAAGAGTTGATCCATGTAAAATTGGGTGAATCTTATGTAAGAATGCTGGCAAACCATGGAAGAAATGGTAATTACTATTAAAGGAGCAAGAAACAGACTGTACTGGAAGTCTGGACCCGAGTGCTAAAGCTGACTGATCTGAGCGCAGAACGACAAAATCAGAATTCTCATTCAGATCTTTACATACAAATTGGGAAGGAACTGAAGCTTTACTAACGTTGAACTGACTGCAAACTGACCTCTCCCAGTCAGGCAGCCACATGGTGGAGAGATGAGGGCAGGCTCTGGCCCTGAGTATTTCAAGGCATGGGTTTCACTTTTGCTCAGGAAGCTGAGTTTGCAAACTGCTTTTCCTTGAATTAGTTCTCATGAAGTGGACAGATGGCTTTAAGAGACTCCCAAGAATCCACAGGCTGCTCCTTGGTGGCCAGGGGTTAAGAATCCATCTGCCAATCCAGAGGACACAGAGTTTGATCCCTGGCCAGGAAGATTCCACAAGCCTCAAGGCAAGTAAGCCCAGGTGCCTCCGCTTCCGAGCCTGCTGGCAGGAGCTACTGACACCTGGGTGCCCTGGAGCCCACGCTCTGCAACAGGACAATGTGAAGTGAAAAAGTGAAAGTGAAAGCTGCCCAGGCGTGTCCGACTCTCTGTGACCCCATGGACTGCAGCACGTCAGGCCTCCCTGTCCATCACCAACTCCCGGCGCTTTCTCAAACTCCTGTCCATTGAGTCAGTGATGCCATCCAACCATCTCATCCTCTGTCGTCCCCTTCTCCCGCCTTCAAATCTTTTCCAGCATCAGGGTCTTTTCCAGTGAGTCGGCTCTTTGCATCATGTGGCCAAAGTATTGGACTTTCAGCTTCAGTCTAAGTGGAATGATAATCCTTGGGCTGTCTTCCCCCATGGGATACACATGACGTCATCTACGCAGGCTCCAGGGGTGACAGAGATGAGAAAGATCAGATGCTGTTGGAGCTCCCAGCCTGAAGGTGGAGGCAATGATACCAACACGAGGCCCAACGAGACAGACGCTTAGACCGAGGAAGGTCTGGCTGGGGTCAGCTTTCCCTTCTGCCTGATGCTCTGATTCCGATCATCCTCCTCCTGACCCTGCGTCCCCACCTGGAGCTCAGGGTCTTATCTCCCACAGCAATCAGGTTCCCGGAAGGAGACCTGTGATCTCAGCCACTGAGCTCACCCACCTGAGGGGAGGCGCGGCTGTCAGTGCCCAGGAGCCAGGGACCCGGGGCGGGGGCCAGGGGCACCCAGCCCACCCACCCGGCCTCCCTGCCTCGCGGCCTGAGGCTCTGCTGTTATCCAAGCAATGTGGGCTGGAAGTCAGTCTGCTTTCCAGGCACCCCGAGGGCTGGGTGCCCTATTCCACCCATCAAGATAATAACTAGGCAATTAGTAAATAGTAGAATGGAATCGATTTTGTAAAGGGCAAGCGGTTGGATGGCTCGGGGGCTGGGGCCAGGAAACCCGGGGCTGGCGGGGGCAGGGGGCTGGGGACGGCAGGGCAGGGCAGGTGGCTGTGCGGGGAAGATGGGAGGGGCACTGTGCCTGTGTCCCACCCAGAGCCATGTGCGCGGTGGTCCGGGGACCCTCCTCCCCGCCCAGCGCAGGCTCCAGCTGGGACCGGGTATTGAGGGGGGCGGGGCGCTGCTCGCCAGCGCAGATTTGCGCACAGGTCGAGGGCTCTGTCGTGGCCACCAGGGCAGTGGTGTCCTCGCGTTCCCAGCACCTGCGCCCGACCTCGATCAGAGCCAGGGCCCATGGAGTACTTGGCGAAATGAACAAAGAAATAGAAATGCATTGGCTCAGAAACCAGAGGGGCGATGCGCGAAGGGGCGAGTCGCTCAGACCTGGACCCAGGGAGCCTGCCTTCTGTCATTTCCTACTGTGACCTTGGGTGTGTCATTTAATCTCTCCGCCCTCTGTTGCCTCATTTGTAAAAAGGACGAGGGGATTAAATGAATTGCGAGTCCAGGGCAGTGCCGGGCACCTGACAAGCTCTAGCTGTTGCAACTCGCAGGGCCATGGACCCTGGGGACGCGGCATGTCAGGCAGCACTGTCACCTCCACGCACGTGCCAAAGTCCCCCGTGCGTCCTCCCTGACAGCTCCCAGGGACCCCTCTCCCTGACCTCATCTCCTTCCCTCCCCTCCCCCTCCTCTCTGAGCTGCAGGCCTCCAGGCCTCCTCCCCTCTCAGGGGCGTCCGATGCCAAGCCAGTGATGGGACAGTCATCTAAGTCTTTCCTCCTCAAACCGTGGTCTTTGGACCTGCAGCGCTGCCATCGCTGGGGAACTTATAAGAAATGCAGACCCTCCGACCCCACCCTGGCCCACAGGATCCGAGCTGGCACTTCGGCGTGATCCCTGGCCTCTGTGTGCGCGTGAGAGCCTGGAGTGGTCCTCACCCCGGCCACGTGTCAGAGTCACCGGGAGCATTACTGAGAGTTGCCGGGGGGTGATGCTCGTGTGTGCGCTCAGTCTCGCCCCCCTTTCTGTGACCCCACGGACTGCAGCCCGCCAGGCTCCTCTGTCCATAGGATTCTCCAGACAAGAACACTGGAGTGGGCTGCCGTTTCCTCCTCCAGGGGGTCTTCCCGACTCAGGGATGGAACCCAAGTCTCTTGCCTCTCCTGCGCTGGCAGACTGATTCTTTACCACTAAGGCCACCTTGGAAGCCGGGGGTGACGCTTGGCCGTTAGTAACTTCGACAAGGCTCCCAGAGCCAAGAACCAGTGACTAGACAAGTGCCCTCCCTCTATTCAACCACGGTCCGATCTGGCCGGGGAAGAACGGGTCGTGGAGCACAGGCTCCCTCCTCCTGACGGGACACCGTGACAAAGGAAGAGCTCGGCCCTGTTCCAGGCCCCCTGGAAATGGTCGTGGATGAGACTCTCTTCTGACCCTGAGTTGCTCCTGGTCTCGGGAGGGAGACACTCAAGGGAGGAACAGACAGCAAGGCCAGGTGGGAAGGGCTGGGGTCTTGATGCAAACTCGGGAAGCACAGAAGAGAGAATGAAGGACTCAGCTTGGGGAGCCTGGAGGGGACGTAAGGGGTGGATGGTCTCTGAGCCTTGTCCTGAAGATCTGGAATTTGGCAAATGCAAGAAGGAAGAACATTCCAGAAAGAAGGAACAGCACTGTGAAGGCACGAATTCAGTCAGGCTTCATGGTGAATGGGGCCTGGTGAGAAGCTCAAGGGGGTGGTGCCTAGCGTTTGAAGCGTATCGCCTGGCGGGAGGCGAGGATGGAGGTGCCGTCACCAGGCGGACATAACTGCTGCGAGGGCGTCTGCACTTCATCCCGAGCGCGACAGGCCGGCGCTGGAGGGAGGGGCAGAGACAGAGCCATGCCTGGCTTTCACGGTCACTGGTGGCAGAGCGGAGAGTGGGCTGGGGGGACACGCTGGGGGAAGGGGGCGCATGAGACCTGGAGAGAGTGGCCGGAGTGGGGAGGCGGAGCCCCGGGCAGGTGATGGAGCAGAGGCGTCGGGAGGGCCGCGTGGGGCCGGCCACGCCCGGGGTCTAGAGCAGGGAGCTCGGTGTGCGCCCGGTTACCCGCCCCGCTCGGAACCTGAGATTTAGTCTCTCAGTCGTGTCCAACTCTTTGCGACCCCGTGGACTAGAGCCCTCCAGGCTCTTCTGCCCATGGGACTTCCCAGGCCAGAATACTGGAGTGGGTAGCCGTTCCCTTCTCCAGGGGATCTTCGCGACCCAGGGATCAAGCCCAGGTCTCCTGCACTGGGCGGATTCTCTATGGCTGAGCCACGGGCTCGCCCGGGGCCCTAGGTGCCTTATCATAGTCCTCCGCCGGCCGTGACGTGAGGACTGACCGCGCAGTGCGGACGCGCTCACAGGAAGCTGCTTGGTGCGCTGCAGGCGCTCAGCCAGCGCTGGTTTGCGGCACTGCTGATCCAGACACCAAGCTGTCGCGCTGCGCTCTCTCAGTCTCCGCGGTGCCAGGAACACTGGGATGCTTGGGACTGTATCTCCCTGCTCCCTGGATCTTGAGATGGGCCCAGCTGACTGAATTCTGAGCAGCAGACTGTGGGGCACATGGCGTTCGCCGCGTCCCAACCTAGCTCAGAAAGCCTCCCGGGATGCCGCCCCTCTCCTCCTCCTGCGGCAGGATGTCCAGGCTCAAAGTGGCCTGGTGTGGGGGGTGGGGTCAAAATGATAAAGACCAAAGACCATCGCTTCCTTCCTCCTTGATGGCAACTCGGATCCATTCTTCTGTCGCCTGGCTGGCATCATGGAAGAATCAGCTGTCCCACAGAAGTTCATTATCCAATCCAGATAGTAAAGCACGTCAGAAGAACTAGGTTGGAGTCCCCTCTCTGATTTTAACTGAGTGGCCTTGAGCGAGACACTTGACCTTTCCGAGCCTTGATCAAGAAAATGGGGATAAACTCATTTACGGGGCTGCCAAGAAAAAGGGTATGTGTAAATGTTCTTTGTAAATTTATATAACAATGGTTGATTTTCTTTAAGATGTGGTCATCTGGTATGCCTCATTTAGATCCATTTCTTAGTGGATCTAAGAAATAATAAAAAATTTGGATGGCCAGAATGATCATTTTGGACGTTGATCATTGCCCTCAATATGAATGGACAGTTCCCTCTGGGCTTGTAGAGACGGGGGTGGGGAGGCTGCCTGCTACTTCCTTGAGTAGCCCCATATCACTGTCTAGGACTTGCTATTGCTCATGTTAAGGCTATAGTGAAAGATGAAAATCGTACATTAATACATATAAATATAGAAAACTATATATATATGTATAATTTTTAAACTTTGGGTCTGTGAGATCAACAGTCAGCCATGGTTGAGAAGACCCAACCCTTAGCAAGCTTGCAGGGTCACCTGGGAAGTCCTGGCCCTGCTTTGCCCCTGGGTTCCTGGTACTCGTGTGTGTGTGTGTGTGTGTGTGTGTGTTAGTCACTCAGTCGTGTCTGACTCTTTGTGACCCCATGGACTGTAGCCCACCAGGCTCCTCTGTCCACGGAGTCCTCCAGGCAAGAACACTGGAGTGTGTAGCTACTCCCTTCTCCAGGGCACGTTCCCAACCTAGGGATCGAACCTGAGTCTCCTGCATCGCAGGCGGACTCTTTACCATCTGAGCCACCAGGGAGGCCCTCCTGGTGCTCTTATGCTCCTTGAAAACCCAGCTCGAGGTTGACCCCTGAGCCCCGCCACCGCACACCCCCGGGCTCCTTCCGCCTTCTCCCCGCAGGGGCTCAGCAGGCCGTATCGCACGTCCTCATCCCCCAGTGCTCGCACGGAGGAGCTGGGTCACCGGCCTCTTCACCCTGACCTCACACACTGCTTGGCACCTAGTGGGCACTCAGGAAGCTTTGCTAAATGAATGACTCATAGATCCAGTCATTTTGAATAATGATGAGAACTATATCACCTCCCACTGAAAAATCATTTCTCTTTATTTTTGAGTCATACTTAGAGTCTGAACTATTCCCTTCGTTTCAATTACATTAGCTAATTAGTGCCATGCTTAAGCGTTTTCTTGGTTATTTTCCACTAAAGATATCATCGGTTTCCATAAATAATTTAGGTGCACACTGTATCCCATTTAGAAGACAGTAAGCACCTCCAGATACTTCTGAAGAGGCTGGAGCTAGAAAGAGAAGGCAGCCACCCTGAAGGCTTCTTAACAAGACAGGTGCTGGACAGGACAGATAGCTCCATGCCAGGCTGTCCTTTCCAAAGACGGCCGCGATAGAGCCTCCATCTCATGTGCGTGTCTGCAACAGGACCCTGACACTCCTCCCAGCAAGAGGGGCACACGTCTGCTCCCCACCGAATCCGGATGGACTCGTGATTTCTTTGACTGATGGGGAAACCAGCACTGCAGAGCCATGATGCCTCACTTCCTGGGGCCATCTGCTCCCTTACTCACCCCCACACCCACAAATGCTCCTTCTAGCCTCAAATTCAAGAATATTTCTGAATCTGCCTCTCACAGGCTTGTGTAATCTGACTTGTCTGGCCTCTTTGATGTTATTTCAAATGGCATCTTCCAGTCCCTCTTATAACCTACATACACACGTTAAGAAGAATATTCTTTCTTCAAAGGAGGCATATAGATGGCCAATGAGCATATAAAGATGCTCAGCACCACTAATTAGGGAAATGCAAATCAAAACTGCGATGAGATAGCACTTCACGCACAACGGAATACTACTCAGCCATGAAAAAGAATGAAATTTTGCCATTTGAGACACAGGGGTGGATCAAGAGGGCATCATGCTAAGTGAAATAAGTCAGAGAAAGACAAATGCTGTATGATTCGATTACATGTGGACTCTAAAAAGCAAAACAAACAGACAAACATAGAACAGAAACAGTCACAGACCGAGACACGAGAACAGAGGGGAGGAGGCCGGGATAACGGGAGAAACGGGTAGAGGAGGTTAGAGGTGCAGCCGTCCGTTACAGAATAAACAAGTCACAGGGAGCCCATGTGCAGTGGGAGGGATGTAATCAACAGTTACATAGCATATGGTGACAAGTAGTGACTCAGCTTACGATTATGATTATTCTGAAATGTATAGAAATACGAGATCACCACAGTGTACGCTAGGAGCTAGCACATGTTGTAGGTCAATTACACTTCAAAAACAAATAAATAAATTAATGAACTCATAGAAAAAGCAATCAGACTTGAGTCTACCAGAGGCGGCAGGGGCGGGGGGGCGTTGGGGAAGGGGAAATTGGATGAAGGTAGTCAAAGGTACAAACATCCAGTTATAAGATAAGTAAGTACTAGGGATGTGATATACACGACAGACTTAACACTGCTGTGTGTTACAAATGAAAGCAGTCAAGAAGGAAAATCTTCAGAGCTTGCATCAGTTCAGTTCAGTTCAGTTGCTCAGTCGTGTCCGACTCTCTGCGACCCCATGGACTGCAGCATGCCAGGCCTCCCTGTCCATCACCAACTCCCGGAGCTTGCTCAAACTCCTGTTCATCGAGTCAGTGATGCCATCCAGCCATCTCATCCTCTGTCATCCCCTTCTCCTCCTGCCCCCAATCCCTCCCAGCATCAAGGTCTTTTCCAATGAGTCAACTCTTCGCATGAGGTGGCCAAAGTACTGGAGTTTCCCCTTTAGCATCATTCCCTCCAAAGAAATCCCAGGACTGATCTCCTTCAGAATGGACTGGTTGGATCTCCTTGCAGTCCAAGGGACTCTCAAGAGTCTTCTCCAACACCACAGTTCAAAAGCATCAGTTCTTTGGTGCTCAGCTTTCTTTACAGTCCAACTCTCACATCCATACGTGACAACTGGGAAAACCATAGCTTGCATCATGAGGAAATAAATTTTTCTATTTATTTCTACTGTGAGATGATGAATATTCACTAAACATGACAATAATTTCATGATGTATGTCAGTAAGATCATTATGCTGTACACATTAAACATACAGTACCAAATATCTGTTACACCTCAACACACAGCACTGAGTGTCTGTTACACCTCAACATACAGCAATGAATGTCTGTTACACCTCAACATACGGCACTGGATATCTATTACACCTCAACATACAGTACTGAGTGTCTGTTACACCTCAACACACAGTACTGAGTGTCTGTTACACCTCAACATAGAGTACTGACTGTTACACCTCAACACACAGTTCTGAGTGTCTGTTACACCTTAACACACGGCACTGAGTGTCTGTTACACCTCAACATAGAGTACTGACTGACTGTTACACCTCAACACACAGCACTGAGTGTCTGTTACACCTCAACACATAGCACTGAATGTCTGTTACACCTCAACATAGAGTACTGACTGACTGTTACACCTCAACACACAGCACTGAGTGTCTGTTACACCTCAACACACAGCACTGAGTGTCTGTTATACCTCAACATAGAGTACTGACTGACTGTTACACCTCAACACACAGCACTGAGTGCCTGTTACACCTCAACATACAGCAATGAATGTCTGTTACACCTCAACATACGGCACTGGATATCTATTACACCTCAACATACAGTACTGAGTGTCTGTTACACCTCAACACACAGTACTGAGTGTCTGTTACACCTCAACATAGAGTACTGACTGTTACACCTCAACACACAGTTCTGAGTGTCTGTTACACCTTAACACACGGCACTGAGTGTCTGTTACACCTCAACATACAGTACTGAGTGTCTGTTATACCTCAACGCACAGTACTGAGTGTCTATAATACCTCAACATTTAACACTGACTGACTGTTACATCTCAACACACAGTACTGAGTGTCTGTTACACCTCAACATATAACACTGACTGTCTGTTACACCTCAACATACAGTACTGAGTGTCTGCTACACCTCAACATACAGCACTGACTCTCTGTTACACCTCAACATATAGCACTGACTCTCTGTTACACCTCAATATACAGTACTCACTCTCTGTTACACCTCAATAAATCTGGGGGAGAAAATAGGAAAGAGGTATTGGGAGGATGTGGAGAGATTGGGCCATTGTGCCCTGTTGCTGGGGCAGGGAAAACAATATGGAGGTTCCTCAAGAAATTACAAAAAAAAGAATTACCATGTAACATAAGAATTCTACTTCAGGATATATATTCCCAAAATTTAAAAACAGAATCTCAGAGAGACATTTGTAGATCCATGTTCATGACAACACTACTCACAATGGCTGAAATGTGGGAGAAACCTAAGTGTCCATTGATTGATGCATAGATAAACAAAACGTGGCATATACATATAATGGAATATTATTCAGCCATACAAAGGGAAGAAACTCTGACATACAGTACAACATAGATGAAACTAGAGGACATTATGCTAAGTGAAATAAGCTTGTCAAAAAACGGCAAATATTATATGATTTCACTTATATGAAGTACTGAGAGTAGGCAACATCACCGAGACAGAAGGTAAGAATATGCCTGCCAGGGACTCGGGGAGGGGAACCAGGAGTTACTGCTTTGTGGGAACAGAGTTTCAGTTTTACAAGACAAAAAGAGTTATGGAGATGGATAGTAATGCTTGCATAACTTTATAAATGTATTCAATACAACCGAACTGAACACTGAAAAATGGCTAAGATGGTACATGTTATGCTACATGTATGTTAACACATTTTTTTTAAATGAAAAAAACAAAAAAAGAAAGAACCTTCCCATTAAGTCACATTGATCTGCAGTTCTCATTCTCCATAACTCACTGTGGGTCACTCGCCCTTTACCTTCTACTCAAGCGGTGCCCAGGGCCTGAAGGCCTTCTCCAGTCGTCTCAGCTGTTCTTAAGCATTATTCATTCTATGGATAGGTTTAGGCAGGGCTGTACTCATCCGATTTTCAGCTGTGGAGCCATTGATGTGAGCTTCCCCGGTGGCTCAGGGTAAAGAATATGCCTGCCAATGCAAGAGACACAAGAGACGTGGGTTTGACCCCTGGGTGGGGAAGATTCCCTGGAGGAGGGTACGGCCACCTACTCCAGTACTCTTGCTTGGAGCATCCCCTGGACAGAGGAGCCTCGGGGGCTACAGTCCACAGGGTCACAGAGGGTGAGACGCTATTGAAGTGGCTGAGCAGCATCCATCGATAGAGGGGGTCAAAATATTAAACTGTCTCCATGCTGGTTGGTGACTATCTGCTTCACCAGGCTCCGCCACCCCAAATCCCCCAATCCCTCCCTCTGCTGCTCTATCCCTAGGGCCACAGTCTGCTCTGTTCTGACTGGTCAGTGCCTGTGCCTCAACATTTAACACTGTGCCTCAACATTTAACACATTAACATTCCAACACCTTTGGAATTAGGTTCAGCTGCGTACAACAGAAAAAAGCAGGGGGGAGGGTGGGCGGGGCACTTAAACAGATAGTTTACTTCTCTACACAGAAAACGACAGAGATAGGCAGTCCAGGGGCTTTCTGGTGACTCCACAGTCATCCGATACCCAGACTCCTCTCAGGTTCTATTATCCTCAGTACACATTATCTATCTGCAAGATCGGTTCACACTCCAAAGAGGATTCTAGAGCTGCAACCATCACATCAATGCTCCGTACCAGCAGAAGCAAAAACATACGGGGCAAGGGACTCTCCTCCCAGCTGAATCAGATCCTTGAAGCAGCCTTTCTAGAAGTCCCACACCACACTTGTGCTTTCGCTTCTTTGGCCAGAACTTAGTCACAGGCCCGTGTCTAGCAGCAAGGAAGGCTGGGAAATGTAGTCTTAGCTTTTTTATTAACGTAAAAGAGGAGAATGAATGGTGAGGGGCACTTAGCAGTTTCTTAGTACAAGACTTCCTTGTGAAACCAGTCCCCTAGGATGTATCACACATCCCCAAAACCACCCAGCTTATCTTCACTGTTAAACATCCAAGGTTTTCTGTAAAAATAATAATAGTGGTAGTTATCATTTACTGAGCCTTACAATGTGCCAGACAGTAGGTGACCGACCTGCCTTATTTATTTAATCCTCCTAAGATCCCTATATGCAGATATTAACTATCATTACCCCCAATTTGCAAGTAAGGAAAAGGAGGCTCAAATGGAGGTTCAGTATTACTTGCCTAGGGCCACAAAGCTAGGAAAGGCGGCCTCGGGATTTGACTCATTAGCTCGCTGTGACAAGAAAGCAGGTCGCCTTAGAGCACCCAGCACGGTCCACGAAGAGAAGACGATATTAAAAAGAAACAAATAAAACCCTGTTGGCTGCTCGAGGAATTAATTCAGCATAAAGACAAAACGGGAACTAGACAAAGGGCTTAGTGGAGTGATCTGGGCCTTCTCCAGATACAGGAAACCACAAGTCTGAGAAACAGGCAGGAGATGAAGGCTGCGGCTTCAAAACCCGGAAGATTTGCAAGGCCACGAGGCAAAGCAGGGGTCGACGCTGCCCCCTCTTTGGGGTGTTCTGGCCAACGGTCCTCAGGGACAGGTTAGGCTCCGGGAATGACCCAGTGTGGCTTCTTTCAAAAGCAGGAAGAATTTTCACTTTATCCTCCATCTCCTGCTTGTTTGGATTGCTTTAATTTTTTATTGTTACTTATTAAGCAGTTGAAACATCCATGATGTCATCTTCTGCAGCAACCACATATCCAGTCAACTCACTAGGCATCTGCCTTCAGTCACCTGTAAGTTATAATATTGTTACCGTGATCATTCGTTCAACAGAAGTAATTCATGCAGGCAGCAGAGGCCGCTGAGAGTCGTTTCAGCTTTTTTTCGTAACAGTCCCATAGATTTTAGTTCCAGCCTGGGATACCTCTCTCCTCTTGGAAAAGCAGGACTGGACTCTTCCTTTGGCTCTAAAAAGTGTTTATTATGAAGACTTTCCAACATATACCAAAGGATTAGGTGGCATCACATGAAATTGCCATTGTGAAGCTCCAAAATGGTTAAATAAATAGCAACACTATCATATGACTTAAATTAATATCACTTCCCAGGTGGCTCAGTAGTAAAGAACCCACCTGCCAATGCAGGAGATGCAAGAGTCTCAGGTTCAATCCCTGGGTCGGGAAGATCCCTTGGAGGACGAAATGGCAACCCACTCCAGTATTGTTACCTAGGAGACCCCCTGGACTGAGGAACCTGGTGGGCTCCAGTCCATGGGGCTACAAACAGTGGGACATGACCGAGCGTGCATGCATAAATTAATATCGTAATACAATGATCCCCTAGACCCATCACCAATCAATCAGCTCAAGGCCAACCTTGTCTCATCTAGACCTCCACACACCCTCCTCCGCCATGGATTATTTTAAAGCACATTCCAGACCTCGCATTATTTTACCCACAAATATTTCAGTATGTAGTCCTGAGCAATCAGGGCTCTTTTTAAGTATCATCCCTAAACCAGTTGAACATTCCCTAAAATTAAAATCATTCGTTGACATCAGCAGATATCCAGTCAGTGTTCAGATTTCCTCAACTGTCTCACGACTCTCTTTCTGTTTGGTGGGAGGCTGTTTATTTTGCTTGTTTGTTGTTGCTGCTTTGGACCACACCACCCAGCGTGTGGGACGCTAGTTTTCCCAGCCAGGGATCGAACCCACGCCCCCGACGCTGGAAGCGCAGACAGCGAATCGCTGGACCACGAGCGTCTTAGGTTTTACTGTCGTTGTTGCTTCTTAGTTTATTAGTAAGAATCAGAATCCAAATAAAGTTCATATGTTATCATGGGTTGGTATTTCTCTTGCTGCTGCTGCTGCTAAGTCGCTTCAGTCATATCCGACTCTGTGTGACCCCATAGATGGCAGCCCACCAGGCTCCCCGTCCCTGGGATTCTCCAGGCAAGAACACTGGAGTGGGTTGCCATTTCCTTCTCCAATGCATGAAAGTGAAAAGTGAAATTGAAGTCGCTCAGTCGTGTCCGACTCCTAACGACCCCATGGACTGCAGCCCACCAGGCCCCTCCGTCCATGGGATTTTCCAGGCAAGAGTGCTGGAGTGGGTGCCATGGCCTTCTCCGGTGGTATTTCTCTTGAGCTTCTGTTAGGTTCATCTGTAAGCCCCCCTTCTGTTTCATTTGAAGTTATTTTGATTTGCCTTTTGTTCTTTTTCTTTACAATCTCCTGTGGATGAAACCTACAGTGTTCTTCCTTTAGGCAGGATCTGGCTGCAGTCCCTGTAACTCAGAATTACCTCTAGAGGCTTGATCAGATTCAGGCTTGATTTTTTAAGTTTTTTGGCAGGAGTACTTCAGAGATGGTGCTGTGGTCTTCCATCAGAAGGAAAATAAAAATAATTTCCAGCTGTCATCATTTATGATGTTAGCTGTCATTGACAACCACTGCCTAGATTCATTGTGTTCTAAATGGCCGTAAACCAACCTTGGTGACAGACAGATGGCAAGATTCCGCTAAAGGACTTCTCTTGTTCTCCTCCCTTCCCCACCCCACCCCCCTCACCCTGGCGGTGTTCCTTGAGAAGCCTCATCCAGGCTAGGATGGGGCTGGATGCTGCACTTCCCGTCCACCTCTCTCCTCTTCTCCACAGCCTGCCCCTCAAGCCCGTGGGGGACACACATTAGTGGAAGGCTGGGGGAAGAGAACAACCTTGAGTTGGGCCTCGCCCTGCGGATGCCAGCCTTGGAGGTTGCTAGGATACGCGGCTCCCAGAGCCTCCTCGCAGCGGCGTCCTTCTGCAGCAGCGCAAAGACACTGGATGGGCTGGCCGTGCAATGGCGGGGGCAGGGGTAGTGAAAGGTAGCACCCAACAGGCAGGCCTGCCAAGGAAGAGAAGGCCGAGGTCCCTCCTGGCCTTCCGTGAAGCTGGGACCTGTTCCCCCAGAAGCATCTCTACATGGAGATGAATTCTAACACCTATGGTGAAGGCAACTCTAAATTTCAAAAGTCCCCAGTCCCCCCTTCTCCTGATACTTGCATTTCTTCTGCAACACGCCCTTCTATATATAATTCGGAAGATATAGCCTGAATAAATGAATGAATGTGGGAATGACTGTCAGCCCTCTCCCCAGCCCCCGTCTGGCTGGCAAGCTTCTGATCTACTTTAAGATTCAGCCACGGGCTGCATCCTTATCCTCAAAACGCCCTTCCCTCAGGCTCCCAGGCAGATTCAGACACCCACTCCCTGTGCTCACACTTACCCACAACATCAAAATTACCTGTTAAAGTGTCCCCACGGGCCTCATCCTCCTCTGGACCCCCGTACTTGGCAAGGTGCTAAAGTGTCCCCACTGGGCCTCACTCTCCTCTGGACCCCATACTTTCCAAGGTGCCTTGCCCAGGTCAGTTTTGATGCATGAGTGAAAGGGCTCCGTTGCATGCCTCTGGCAACAGGGAGCTCACTACCACAAATCACCGCATTCTAGGCAGCTTCAAAGCTTTTCCTTATGCACAGCTGAAATATGTCTACCAGAAACCTCCTCCTAGGACCCTTGGTGAGCCTGCCAGTGCCACAGTGAGCGAGCCAGCTGCCTCTTTCACAAAACCACCCGTCAGAGTTGAATCGCGCTTCATTCCTCTCTGTAGCACCTACCAAGAAGCAGTGGGGAAATGGCCAGACGTTCATGTTTGAAGTCACCAAGCTTGACTTCACAGAAGCTTCCCTATGGTTAGAGTCGTTGGTCCCATTAAGCATTCAGGCACTTGTACCCCGGTCTTGCACCCCCAAAACTGCATCTTGACTCAAAACCACCGGGCACAGGCCCAGATGCCAGAGAGCTCAGGCGGAGGGCACCGGTGGGGCCCTGCAGGCCTCCTGGGCGTGAGGGCATCCATCCCGGCCCTTTCCTGGCACAGGTGAGCAGATGTCAGGCCCAGGCAGTAGGCACCGTGTTCTCAGGATCATACAGGAGAAAGTGTGTAGAGTTCAAACAAAAGCCAAGACAGGTGGGGAGAGAGAGGAGGGAGGCAGGCAGAGAGGAGGCAGTGACATGCACCATCGAACGCCACAGTTGATCTGCCATGAGCCAGCCTGCTGGGGTTTATGTGCCCCCATCCCTGGGGTAGCAGAAGAGCTGAAATGCTCTTCTCAGGACCGAACTCCTCAAATCCCAGCAACGGCTTTTCCGGGTCTACCCCGGGGCTCAGTGACAGCAGTTCAGAGAATAACCCTGCCCTGACAAGCCGGCTGGGGGCAGGCTCCTGCCAAAGACTGCCAGGGAGCTTAACCCAGGCACAGGGATGACAGTTGGCCCTATGTTCCCACGGCCTTGAGATTAAGGGCTCTGGAGCCAGGGCTTCCCCTGTGATGCAGGGGTAAAGAGTCTGCCAGTGCAGGAGACACAGGAGGGTTCCACCCCTGGGTCGGTAGGATCCCCGGAGGGGGAAATGGCAGTGCACTCCAGTATTCCTGCCAGGACAATCCCATGGACAGAGAGGCCTGGCGGGTACATACAGTCCATGGGGTTGCAAGAGTCGGGCCCCACTGAGCCACTGGGCACACAGGCACACTTTGGAGCCAACCTGCCTGGGTGCAAAGCCTGGCTTTCCCTCTCACCAGTCTCATGACCTTGGGCAATCATTGTCCTCACCCAGCCTCGATGTCAGTGGGGAGTTAACATTTATAAAATGAATAAAGTGATATATAAGGCTCAGGACAACGTCTACCAGTTAGAAAAACAGTCAGTTAGAGCTGACCATTATTAAACATGTCCACGTCCTGCCAGGCTCTGGGGACGAAAAGAGGAGTGGCCGAGACAAGACCCTTGTCTCCGCAGGTCTCCTGGCTGGTTGGTGAGGAACCCGGGCAGAGCCCGAGCCTGGGGGTCCTCTAGGAGGCGGGCTGTGGGGAGGACGGGAGAAACTCGCCCCTCTTCCGCAGGAGGAAGCTGATGCCTGGCTATAGCCTGGACCCCCAGCGGGCCTGTCCGCAAGCCTAGCGCCAGCGCTCTGCGCGCCCCTGAGGTTATTGATATTTCTCCCGGCAATCTGGATTCCAGCTTGTGTTTCTTCCAGCCCAGCGTTTCTCATGATGTACTCTGCATATAAGTTAAATAAACAGGGTGACCATATACAACCTTGACGAACTCCTTTTCCTATTTGGAACCAGTCTGTTGTTCCATGTTCAGTTCTAACTGTTGCTTCCTGACCTGCATACAGATTTCTCAAGAGGCAGGTCAGGTGGGGCGCAGCGAGGCCCGCAGTCCCCGGAAGGCCACGCTTCCGACCAGTGAGGGCCCACGGCGATGATGTAATGCGTGGTCGCTCGCGTGTTCATTGGCTGCCCTCCCTGCCACTCCAGAACCGGGATTAGGGGTGCTTTCGGCCGCAGGGAAGTGGTCCGGGGTCCGGGGAGGGCTGGGCGCGCGCTGAGGGAGCCGGGGCCCAAGCCCCTGCCCAGGCCCCTCCCTGGACAGACCCGGGGGGCGGGCTCCCAGCACCCCCTCCATCGCCCCAGGGCCAGCACGAGCATCCGAGGGCGAGCAGCTCCTGAGGGGTTAGAAGGTCGGCACCCCGCCGCCGCCTGCGGGACAGCCCGGCCCGGGGAGGGGCTGAGCTGAGAGCGCGGGGCCTGGCTTAGCGGACTTCTGCACGAGGCCCTGACACCTGCTCCAGACGCGCGATGAATTGCAGGTCTGAGTCCGAAATGTGAGGCCGGCCGCCAGGAGCTTTCCAGGACCTGGCTTTGCCTGAGAAATAATCACTGTGCTTCTTAAAAAGCAGCTCAAGTGACCCGAGGGAGAGGGACCGGGGAGGCTGGGGGTGGAAACCCGAGCAGAGGAGAGGGTGAGGCCCGCGTGCTGGGAGAACCCGGGTCCCCTGCTTGCTGCCCTCTGCCCCGGAAAGCCCAAGCACGTGCCCTGCTCCCCAGGGCCTCGTCCTCCCCCAGCCCTGTGAGGGCATCCCTGTCGCGGTGCCCCCTTTACAGGTGGGGAAGCTGAGGGATGGAGAGGTGCCTGGGGAAGGCCAGGACCCGGCTCAGGACGGCCTGGAGCCAGTTCAGCTGCTCCCTGGTCCCCACCAGAGCCCCCCGTGGGCTCAGCAAGCCCCAGGAGTGTGGGCAGCCTGCTGAGGGGAGGCTGGGGTGGGGGGGAGACTGTGTTGCAAAAAGCCAGTTCCAGCTGAAGCCGCAGAGTCAGGATACCAGGTCGTTTCCTCACCCTCCTCACAAACAGGGGCCTCGGACTACCCATCCCCCACCCAGCTGCACTTTCTGGGCAGAGGCAGTTGTTTTTCAGATGCTCAGTCGTGTCCCACTCTTTGCGACCCCATGGACTGCAGCACGCCAGACCTCCCTGTCCATCACCAGCTCCTGGAGCTTGCTCAAACTCGTGTCCATTGAGTCGGTGATGCCATCCAACCATCTCACCCTCTGTCGTCCCCTTTTCCTCCCACCTTCAATCCTTCCCAGCATCGGGGTCTTTTCCAATGAGTCAGCTCTAAGCATCAGGTGGTCAAAGTATTGGAGCTCCAGCTTCAGCATCATCCTTCCAATGAATGTGCGTGCCAAGTCACTTCAGTCGTGTCCCACTCTGTGCGAGTCCCTGGACTGCAGCCTGCCAGGCTCCTCTATCCATGGGACTCTCCAGCCAGGAGCACTGGAGTGGGTTGTCACGCCATCCTCCAGGGGATCTTCCCGACCCAGGGCTCGAATACGCAGCTCCTGCACCTCCTGCGCTGCAGGTGGATTCTTGACAGCTGAGCCATCAGGGGGCCCTTCCAATGAATATTCAGGGTGATTTCCTTTAGGAATTCCCTTCTGGTCCCTCCCAGAACTCTGGCCTTTGCCCTCTGGCCTAGGTCTGAACTAGGCTGTTTTCCCACCTACTTCCTACCTGCACTTTTGCCAGAAGTTCACTTCTGTGCAGGTGACCTGGGGCTGTGTCTCTCACAGAGAGCGCCTCAGAGTGGCTGAGACGGACTCCAGTCCCTGTCTGGCCTCGGCCTCTTCTCAGCGATGGACTCAGCCATGGTCTTGGATCCTCTCTGGGCCTCACTCAGGGTCCTGGGGGGTCTTATCCACTCGACAGGGGCAGAGAACTCCTGGGCAGTAGCACAGCCCCCTCCACAGGTGGCCTCCTTGCCTTCTCAGATGCAGATCTTCAGGGGGTGACACCCAGAAACTTCAAGCCAGGGATCTGGACTGGATCTCAGAGCTCCCCTAGACTCCTCACCTCCACCTCCTCTGAGTAAGTGAAGACACTGAACCGTCCCGAGGCCGTGCCAGGACCGGGGCTGGGTGCCTCCACACTCGGGGTCTTTCCAGGCCCCAGGGCTTCTTCCCCACTCCCCAGCCTCCCCTGCTCCATCACTGTGCCCTGGTGGTGAACTTAGCTGACGTTAGCTGGACTTGGTTGAACCTAGCTGACTCCTCAGTAATGAGTCAGGACGGGGGCAGGACAGGCTGGAAAAGAGAAGGATGGGGTGCGGAGTGGGGAAAGGGAAGGAGGGGCCTCTCCCTCCAGAACGGCAATGTCCTCCTCTGTGGGGCAAGCTGGGCTCCCACCCCAGGCCTCCTGGGCGGCCCTGAGACAGAAGCGGAGGTGGTGGGAGAGAACAGGCCCAGGAGGAGGAGGAGGGGGGCGGGTGACGGATGACGAAGGTATGGGGAAGGTGCGCAGGGCCCGGAGGGGACACAGGTGCTCGACGGCCATCCACCCAGCCGGGAAGCCAGAGTGCCCTGCGTGGGTTAGACCAGATGACTTCAGGGGTGCGTTTCAGCTCCAGCACCAGCAAAGGAGGGGCCCGTGGGAGATGCTCTGACCGTTCTTGACCTGGTGCCTCCCCACTACGTCATCAGCCTCCTGTAAACCCTCCTCCCGTGTAGCAACTACAGCAGCAGGCATGACCAGCCCCATGAGGCCATGGGGGCACTGGACGCCCAGAAGGCATCTTCGTTCACTCAGTGGTAAGAGAATACCACAGACTGCATGACTGAGCAGACAGACGTTTATTTTTCATAGTTCTGGAGGCTGGAAGTCTGAGATCAGGGGCCAGCATGGTTGGGTTCTGGCAAGGGCCCTCCTTGCCTGGGTTGCAGATAGCTGTTTTCTCACTTATTTCTGTGTGGCAGGGAGGCAGAGAGAGCTCTGAGGTCCTCTTTATAAGGGCTCTAATCCTATTCACAAGGGCTCCACCCTCGTAACCTAATCACCTCCCAGAGGCTCCCACCTCCTAACACCATCACTTTGGAGGTTAGGATTCCAATGCATGAATTTGAGGGAGACACAAGTTTTCAGTCCATAACAGAGGGCATGAGTGAGGTGCTAAAGTCACCAGTGGGCAGGATCCACCCAGAAGGTGGAAGCAGCCTTTTGATAGGTGTTTCAGAGGCCTGGCCACAGGCACATAAGGAAAAAATGGGTGACATCAAATAGGCTGGCCTGTTTGTCTGCAAACCTGGCAGGCATTCAACTGGTCAGCTCATCAGATAGTGGTCCGGCTGGTGGCCAGTGAGCCAGACAATCAGATACTCACTTGATCCATCAGTCAGCAGCTGGCCAGGTCAGCTGCTCTGGAGGTTCCAAAGCCCCTGGCTGGAGGATACTTTGGGGATGCTTTAGGTCTTCCCTGTGAACCAGAAATTCTGAGCTGCTCACCACCCCCAGACGCCCCAAACACTCCACCTCCAAGCCTTGTCTTCCCGGACCCCATCCTGAGCGTGTGTCAGCTTTCTCTTTCACAGTCATGCCTCGTAACAAACCACAGCACTCGCGCTCAGGTGTGTGTGTATCCTCAGCCTCTGAATCTGGGAGCCCGGTGGGGGCGAACCAGCTCTTTTGTCTTGACTGGCTCACTCGTGAGTCAGCTGCCGGGGCTTCAGCTGGGACAGTTGGGTGAGCAGCCTCTGCTGCACGCAGCGTCCCCTCCTCCGGGAGGCTGCAGAGGAGGCTGGCGTCCACCAGAGCGGGAGGCCGCGTGCAAGTCCTCTTGCGGCTTGGGCTGGGGACTGGCACCCTGCTGCTGCGTCCGTCAGTCAAATATCAGGGGCGTCTCGGATCAGAGGCTGGGAGGAACTGCAAGTCTCCTGGCAAAGCGAGTGGGTGCAGGGAGGCCAGGCCCTGGGCCGTTGGCATCGGCAGCAAGCACCATCCCTGCCCCTCCCTGCCTGTTTCCTTTTCCTCAACACCTTTCTCAGCCTCGTTCTTTGAAGCTTTCCCCAATGTTCCCCTGCGCAGTCGCTGAAGACTATGCGAAGCGCCGGCTTCTTTCTGCCCTCCTGCTGTATCTTGGGTTCCTATCCTAAAGCCCCCAAGTCGGTCCCCAAGGCTGCAGGTTGATTTCCCCCAGCCTCCGCTGCTAGGCATGAGCCCCCGAGGCCCTGAGCCGCATCAGGGTCCCTCCCACCCTCAGAGCCGAGGCTGACAGCCGGTGGGGCCGCAGGCAGGAGGCTGGCCTGGGGAAGCCCCCGCCCCCAGTCCTGAGCAGCACCCCAAGTCCTGAGCAGTACACTGTGTGAGACACCCCATCCCTTCCAATTAGCAGCTATCTGTCCTCGGGCAAAGCAGCTCACTTCTGAGCCCCTGGAACTCCCGCCGTGGGGAAGCTGGCAGGGAGAGGGGCGGACAGAGGAGGGCACCTCAGGGCCCACGGCCAGCGTGACACACGGCAGCTCCCAGTCTCCTTGCCTCGGTCGTCACAGACCCAGGCTCCAGGTTTTCCCCAGCACGATGCATCCCACGCGATGCTTTCCAGGCAGGCTGCGTCCTCTCCACGCTGTTCTCCTGCGGGCTCCCCCCGTCTCGATCCCCGCTGGCAAGCGTTTGTCCACATGTGAGCACACAGCCTAGCCCATGGGGACCACGTGTGCCTGCTTCTGCCACCCGTCTGCTGCGCCGCCCGCTGCCCTAGCCACACATTCTGTGTCCTGTCTGGTCTCCTCCCCACCCCCTTGCTCATCCCCTGCTGATGCTTCTGCAGAAAGGCCCTGCCAGGCCATCAGGGCCTCCCCCCGCCCAGGCCATCAGGGCCTTCCCAGGAGGATGCTTCCAGAACTTGGAGGTGACGGGAGGCTCCTGAGGGCACCCGCTGTGTGCCTGCCACGGAGTCCATCCACCAGAGCCTCGCCAGCACCAGGCACCTGGCCAGGGCTGCTGGGTGGCATCGTGACTGGGAAAGGAGGGTCCCAAGCTGGCCCAGATGATGTGCTATGGTCCACCCTCTCCCTGAGCTCCTATTTTTACTCCTATTTCTCCTATTTCTGAGGCAGCTGTGTCCCCATCCCTCCTCCCAGTATGTGTGAGTTGAGTTTATGTGCTCAGTCATGTCTGACTGTTTGCGATGCCATGGACTGTAGCCCCACAGGCTCCTCTGTCCATGGGATTCTCCTGGCAAGAATACTGGAGTGGGTTGTCATTTCCTTCTCCAGGGGATCTTCCCGACCCAGGGATCAAACCTGTGTCTCCTGTGTCTCCTGCATCACAGGCAGATTCTTTACCCGCTGAGCCATTCTCAAGCTGAGCTGTGAAATTCCTACAAAATTCACCATCGTGGGGCGGGGGGCTCAGGCTGAAGAGTGCAAAAGTTGAGTTTGGATGGTGTGGGTTCAAAACCTGCCTCTGTCACTTTCCAGCTGGGGCACCTTGAGCAATTAAAGCAAAAAGCGTTTATTCACTAACTGAAGTGTGTGAGGTGCTTGAGCCAGGCCTGGGCACCTGGAGTTGCAGCTGTCACTGCAGGACTGATGCTCAGAGACGCAGCTGCAGGGAGGAGAGGAACTGCTGGTTCAGGTTTCAGATGCGCACAGGCCTGCATCCTGGCTTCAGTACTTCCTAGTGTATGACTTTTGGTCAGTTTCTCAAGCGCTCTGAACCTCAGTTTCCTTATCTGTAAAATGGGGATGAAAACAACCACCCTGTTAGTTGCTGGGAGGATTCAGAGATGATACGTGGATGTGCCCAGCCCAGAGCCAGGAACAGCCAGCAGGCCTTTGATGGGTACTTGTTAGATGACTGGAGGTTAAGTGGAAGTCCCTTATCCAACCCATTCAAGTCACAATTTGAATCCAGGCCTGCCTGATTCAAAGCCAGTCCCTAGCCATCACCCCGTCCCCTGGGTGGTTCACAGGGGCAGGGAGGGGCCCCTGGGCCTCAGTGATGGTATCTAGGATTGGCTGTCACCCACCTGACTGCCAGGGGTTACAAAGGAACCTGAGTCCTAAATGCGTGGCAGGGCTCTGGCTGGTACTCCAAACTGTGCCCCAGAAGGCATGGAAAGGTGCCACCAGTCTCCAGTGCTATAGCCGTGGCCTCTCCGCACACAGCAGTTCCCGCGGCAGGCACCGTCTAAGTGCTGTTCTTCAGTGACCCATCACTTAACCCTCCCAGGAGGACATGGGGAGAGGTGCCACCGTTACCAGCGCCCATTTCGCAGATGAGGAAACTGAAATAGAGAGAGGGGGGCGGGGGGTCCCTGGTGGTCCAGTTTAACCCCTGCTGTGGCCCTGCGCTCACTTCTGGCCCAGAAACTACGGTCCCACAAGTCGCACAGTGCAGTGAAAGCAGAGAGAAAGGCGTCTAAAAAGGCTACGCGGTACCCTGGATCGGACAGCAAAACAGAAAGGGGACCGTGCTGGAAAAGCTGGAGATGCCTGAATTAAATCAGGAGTTCCGCTGACAGTAACTGCCAGCAGCGCTGCCTTCCTTGGGGTGTATCACAGCAACGAAAGACGTTCCCAGCGGGGCAGCTGCGTGAAGGGTATGTGGGAACTCTCTTTGCAAGTCTTTTGTAAATCTAAAGTTCTCTTGAAATAAAAAGTTTGAAAATAACCTATTGGCAGGGAAGCAGGGAGGCGCAGACATAAAGACCAGCCCCGTGGACAGTGGGTGGGGAGAGGCAGGGGAGGGCAGGCCAAAGGGAGAGAGCAGCGTGGAATCGTGCACTCGCACGCGTGGAAGAGACGCCGGCGGGGGTTTGCTGTGTGAACTGGGGCTCTATGACACCTCGAGAGGCTGGGATGGGGCGGGAGGTGGGAAGGAGGGTCAAGAGAGGGGCACGTGTCCACCTGTGGCTGATTTCTGTTGATGCGTGGCAGAAACCAACACAATATTGTAAAGCAATTATCCTTCCATTAAAAATAAATTTAAAAATTTTTTAAGCTTCAAAATAAAGGAAGTTCAGTGGCGTGCCTGGGGTCATACGGCTTCTAGGCGGCAGCAGGGCGATGTAGGTCCCAGACCACTGGCCGCAGAGGCCGTGCGTGGGGCCCTGCAGGCTTCCAGCCGAGGCCGCCGTCACCGGCCCTGCCCAGCACACACACTCACTCAGCGGTGAGCCCGCGTTCGGGGCCTTGGCAGAAGGCTCCTTTTCATCTCTTTTAACTCAGGTGGGGAGTCCTTGTGTCAACATAACTCTCTCTAAAGATTGCGTGGGCTCCCTTTGTTTTACACCCCACTCTACTCCATGGGCAATGGCCACCCACTCCAGTACTCTTGCCTGGAAAATCCCATGGATAGGGGAGCCTGGTAGGCTGTAGTCCATGGGGTTGCGAAGAGTCGGACACAACTGAGCGACTTCACTTTCACTTTTCACTTTCATGCATTGGAGAAGGAAATGGCAACCCACTCCAGTGTTCTTGCCTGGAGAATCCCAGGGATGGCAGAGCCTGGTGGGCTGCCATCTCTGGGGTCGCACAGAGTCGGATACGACTGAAGCAACTCAGCAGCAGCAGCAGCTACTCCATGGGCCAGGAGCCATAGCAACGGAGCAGACTCTGACTCCATCTCTATGATGCTACTTGCGGACTGGGCAGTTATTCTGTGAGCTCATCTCTTTTTTTGTAGTGCCTTATCAAACGCAGACGTAAAAACCAACTGATGCTTTCAGTAATCTGCTGAGATATCCCTTTGCCCGAGTCCAGGAGTTCATTTGATACACTTTTTGTTCCTTAAGTTTCTACAGATAAGTTTTCCCAAATGATTCAGCATTACATGGTGTGAATTGCCGTTCTTCTAGCCTGCAACAGCAGTTTCCTCACCGTTTTTTCAGCCTTCCCCACAGTTTCCTCTGTCCCGCCATCCAGTCCCCCAAAACCAATGCCATGCATGTTTTACATCCACGTACCTATTTATGTATCAGTCATTCACTGCTATATAATGAAATATCCCAAATCTCAATGGCTTAAAACAGCAATCATGAATATTAAATATTTCAGACTTTATTTACATTTGGCAGCTCTGGGTCTCCCTTGCTTCGTGCAGGCTTTCTCTGCTTCTGGTTTCGCGGGCTTCTCATCATGGGGCATCCCTTGTTGCAGAGCACAGGCTCCGGGGTGAGGAGGCTTCAGCAGTTGCAACATGCGGGCTCAGTACTTGTGGCAAACGGGCTTAGTTGCCCCGAGACGTGGAATCTTCTGGGACCAGGGGTTGACCCTGTGTCCCCTGCATTGGCAGGTGGATTCTTAACCGCTGGACAATCAGGGAAGTCCATGCATGATTTTTTTTACATGTCTGTGAGTCACTGGAGGCTGGCAGACCCAGGCTGAACCTCACCGGCTCTGCTGGTGTCAGCCGGGCTACCTTGAGAGTCTGAGGCTGGTTGACCTGGGCTGGACTCAGTCAGGGATGGCTCCGCTCTGAGTTTCTTTCATCCTCCCGCTGAGACCAGGGGGCTCATTGGGGTACGCCCATCCGAAGGTGATGGCAGTAGCCCAGGAAGGCAAGACCAAGCCTGCAAGCCCTATCAGGTGCCTGGACCCATATCTGCTGTCGTCCCCTTGGCCGAAGCGCATGGTGGAGCCCAGAGTGAAGGAGAAGGGAAGGGCCTCCCACTCTCAAGGAGGAGGACACGGCACCATCACGGAGAGGACGGGGATGGGGCAGGGGCGAGGCCTGGGCACCAGCGCTGTCCGCCCCTGTGGCCAAGGGCACGCGCTCACTCACTGCCTGTCCTCTGCATCTGCTTTAACCCTTCCTTATAGTTCCTTTTCCCTGTTCCACACGGTCGTATCATCCTTTCTCAGATGAGAGCTGAAGATCAGATGAGAGGCGTGAAGTCCCTTCCTCAGGATCCCGTCGCCAACAGGCACAGAGCTCGCATTTGAATGCAGGCCTGTCTGGGCACCCACTAAATGTACATGCAGTGAAAAGGAAATCATTTCTGCCATGGTTATACCCAGAGGGTTCTTGAACTGTAGAACCTAATTCTGGCTAACAAGCTGGAGAAAAAAGCGATTCATTGGAAGGAAATCGCACGGCCCACAGTGGTGGAAGAGAAGTCAAAGAAATAAAGGTAGGTTCAGAGAACTTGTCAGAAAGGAGCTTTTGAGGGCCCTCACTGTGACGATTGAAAGGTTGAAGGCGGAAGGAGAAGGGGACGACAGAGGATGAGATGGCTGGATGGCATCACCGACTCGACGGACATGAGTTTGGGTGAACTCCGGGGGATGGTGATGGACAGGCAGCCTGGCGTGCTGCAGTCCGTGGGGTCGCAGAGTCGGACGAGACTGACTGAGGACTGCACTGACTGTGATGACGACTCAAGTTGCCTTTGTCACTCAGCCTGGGAGTCAGGGCCCTGAGAATCTCATCGGCCCAGCTTGTGTGCGCCCGTGGGTGGGGCGTGGGGGCGACAGCCAGCCCCTCCCTTCCCCCCGCCCCATGAATGGGGTGGGGGCTTCTGAACGGAATCGCGGGGTGACATGTCCCGGGAGTGAGCAGGGCGGGTGGCCTGGCTGCAGGGATCGGGCGCGTGGACTTGGGAGCGGGCTCTTGGCTCTGCCGCCCTGGAGGGCCTGCTGACTGGTCGTCCTTGACCCGAGCAGGCAGGCGTCCGTCCGCCTTCCCTCCCTCCGGCGCTCTGCGGTGGTGTGTGAACCTCTCTGGGTGCTCGTGAGGGGCAGTGAGCGCTGACTGGTGGCGTGGCTGTGTCTGGGGCTGGGGGGGTGGGCGGGCGCATGGTAAACCCTCCAGGAGATGCCACGGGCCCTGCGGTCCTGACGGCCGAGGCAGCCGAGGCCCCAGACGGGCCGTGACCTCCCGGCCTGGAGAAGCGCTCGGAGACGCTGGCAGCCTGCACCCGGGCCCGTTTCTCGGTGGAGGAGCTCCGAGAACCCAGAGATGCAGGGGCTGAGCCCTCACCTCAGAGGGGGACAAGCTCGTGTGCGTGATTCTCAGTCTCAGCTTTGCTGGCGTCGTGGCGGGGACTCTGAGCCTGTGTGAGCAGAGCACAGGGCTTCCCCAGCTGGCGCCAGACGCGAAGTCAGGGAAGGTTTCAGGCACCGGGAGCTGGCCTCGGCCTCGAGAGGGCTCCTGGGAACCTCAGTCCGCTTGTCACTCGCTGTGACCTGGGGTAAGTGCTCCAAGCCTGCTCGCTCATCTGCCCAGGAGAGGAGGTCAAAGGGGCTCCCAGCCCTGTTCCAACCCCTGGTGCTGCCTCTTAGAGCTCCCCCAGGATCCTCCCTGGACTCACCAGGCTTGTTTGTTTTGACAATGGCCTGGTGATTCCTTTTTTTAAAAAAGTTAAAGAAAAAAAATTTTTAATATAAATTTAAAAAAATTAATTTGTATTGGAGTATAGTTGCTTTATGGATTTCCTTGGTGGCTCAGATGATAAAGAATCGGCCTCCAATGCAGGGGACCTGGGTCGGATCCCTGGATTGGGAAGATTCCCTGAAGCAGGACATGGTAAACCACTCCAGTATTCTTGCCTGGAGAATACCGTGGACAGAGGCACCTGGAAAATCCCATGGACAGAGGAGCCTGGCGGGCTGCAGTCCACGGAGCTGCAAAGAATCAGACACGACTGAGTGACTGAGCACACACACACGTAACTGCTTTACAATGTCACGTTGGTTTCTCTTGTACGTGAGTGAGTCAGCTGTACGTATACATATATCGCCTCTTCTTTGGCCTCCTTCCATCCAGACGACCACAGGGCCCTGAGTAGCATTCCTCGTGCTGTCTATCTGGCTCAGTTACCCATTTTATACATCGTCCAGATATGTCAGTCCCAATCTCCCAGCTCCTCCCCCCTTGACCTGGTGACCCCCAAATACCACCCCCTGTGGCTTATCTTTGCCCCCCACTCAAGCAGGCACTAAGTCAAGCCAAGGCGAGCCTTGGGTTCCCCACTCTGTCTGGGTCGACCCCGCTTTATGACAGTGCAGCGTTACCACACAGAGAAGGGCTGAGAGAGGCCTGGTTTCCCTCCTCCCAGCCTCTGGCCTTTCTGGCCATGAAGAGAAGCCGGCCTGTGCTGGGGCGGCCTGGGGCGGTCGGAGGAGGCGAGCCCCGCGTCCATCCGGCTCAGAGGGAGACCCTGGCGCAGAGGGCCCAGGGACCCCCGGCTGGCGGTTGCTCCCCCAGACCACAGGCGGGACGGCCCCGGCCTGGCTTCTCCGGGGCTCTCGTGATCTCCAGGAAGGAGCCGGTTGGCCTGACAGGCTCGTCTTTTACAGAGCTGAGTGCTTGTCACGAGGTTTGTGCCGTTGCCCTGTGTGACAATAAGCTAGAGGAGCAGCCCATCAGCCATTCTCAGGGTGGACGAGGAGGGACCCTGCAGGTCGCCTCGCCCCATCCCCTCACTTTGTGAGGCTCTAGAAGACAACCAAGTCAGACACCGAGGTGCGGATCCTGGCTCCACCCTTGGGCTGCCGCGGACATTAACCTCAGGATAACTCAGCTTCCCCATCTGTTAAAAGCGAACGTTCCCTTTATGATAAAGTAGCAAGGCCAATAGAAAACGTGTAGGGTCCTTGCAAGTCTCAAGTGAATTTCTGAAGATTCATTCTTTCCTTGTGGCTGCGCTGGTCTTCGCTGCTGTGGCGGGCTTTCTCCAGCAGCGGCGAGCGGGCCGGCTCTTTGCTGCGGTTCAGGGGCTTCTCCTCGCGGTAGCTTCTCACTGCAGGGCTCAGTCCCTGGGTGCTGGGGCGTCCGCGGTTGCAGCGGCTGGCTCTAGAGCGCGGTCTCAGGAGCCTAGCACACGGGCTTAGTTGCTCCGAGGCGTGTCGGGTATTCCTGGACCAGGGGTTGAACCGGGGTCGGCTGCATTGGCAGGCGGCTTCCACCCCTGGACCACCAGGGAAGAGCCGTTTCGAGTGAGTGAACATGTGAAGGTGCTCGGCACAGTGCTCTCGCCCTGCCCAAGGCTGGGGGCTCCCGGGGAGATGCTGCGCCTTCCTGGAGGGGCCCCGGGACTCCGTCACAAGGACCCTGGAGGACGCGCCCCAGGCCGCGGGCTGTGCCCTGGGCCTCCCTGAGCCCCGTCCCTGCCCTGTGACCCTTAGGCGGCCCCGCCCCGGCCCCGCCCCCGAGGCCGCAGGGAGTGTCTTCAGATCTTCGTCCTCCCGGCTCAGGCCAAGATCCCTCCTCCTTCCCCTGTCTTCTGAAAACCCGGAACCTCGCTGCAGGCCAGGATATAACCGAGTTGCCAGGAGCCCCCTTAAGACTGTGAGGAAACACTTTATGCCAGTGGTGGAGACTGAGGACATTTCTCAAGACTCCAAGGCCCCTGCATGAACCCGAGGGGCCATGCTAAGGCGGGGGTTACATGAAAGAACAACGGCCCAGCCGCGGCTGGAGGGGTCCGGGGGCGCCCGACGGCTGTGAGCGCCCCAGTTCTGCCTTACGCTTGTGTCAGCCTCAGCAGCAAGAGCCTACGAGGGGGAATGCGAGGCTTTCTCGAGGAAGAAATTCAGAAAAAAACTGCTGTTTTCATTAACTTCATTTGCTCACTGCTACCCACAGATATTTAGCGTTGGGTTCTGTTTGTTTGTTTGTTTTGGTATCCCCACTCTGGCATGTGGGGTCTAAGTTCCCCATCCGGGGATCAAACCCAGGTCCCCTGCACTGCGAGTGCACTCTTAGTCTCTGGACCGCCAGTGAAGTCCCACTGACACACGGCTCCTCTAGGCTTGGTTCAGCAGCAGGGCCACGGCTCCTATCCCAGGCCACTCCTCTGCCTGTTGTTAGAAACGGGTGTTAGCAACCGCAGCAGGTAACCAGGCGGTGTGGACTTGTGCCCAGCGTTGCCAGGACTTGTTACGTGGCCTTTAGTGTGTCATTTCACTTCTCTGAGGCTCCACTTCTTCATCTGAAAGAATGGGCAAATGTCACAATCCTGATTTTCAGCAAAAGAAGCTGACACAACTGACATGCGCTGTGTGAGTCCTTTGTACACAATTCAAAAACAAGCAAGGCTAAGCTTCACTATTGAAAGCTGCATACACAGTGGCAAAGCTGAGACGAAAAAGCAATGGTCTTCGTAAATAAAGCTGTGAGTGCCCATAGGCTACGGGAAGGGACGTGAACAGGAGAGAGCGCTCAGGGTTGCTGGCATCGTTCTGTCTTGATCTGGATTGTTCATTACACAGATATTTGCTTTAGAATTTACTACGATTAGAATTACTCCTGGGATTCCCTGGTGGCCCAGTGGTGAAGAATCTGCCTGCCAATGCAGGAGACAGGGGTTCGATCCCTGGTCTGGGAAGATCCCACTGCCAGGGAACAACTAAGCCTGAGTGCCCCAAGTACTAAAGCCTGTGTGCCCTAGAGCCTGTGCTCCCCAACAAGAGGAGCCCCCGCAGTGAGAGGCCCCCGCGCCACAACTATAGAGCAGCCCCTGCTCGCCGCAGCTGGAGAAGAGCTGGCAAGGAAAGCTCGCCCAGCAACACAGAGCCAACACAGCCAAAGTACACAAAGTTATACACAAAGTTAGACACATATACATGAAAGCATTGCTCGTGGCGGTTTCCAGTCGCTCCTGCCCTCTTTGGGGTGTCTGCTGGATGACCATGAGCAAGAAGAGACTGACTCTGTCTTTAAAGAGGCTGTTAGCTGCACTTTGCACACATTAGGGCCGTGAATGACCCTCTGCCCCCCTCTCTGGTCCATACCCCAGAATGTCCAAGCTCCATCCTGCTCTGCCGCCCGGGTCCCGTTTCACAGCTGAGTAAACTGAGGTGCAGGGAGGCGAAGGCGTGATCTCTTCCCCCTGCCCCCCGCCCGCCCCACTTCCTTTTACCCTCAAGGGCCTCCAGCCTGAGACCTACTCTCCTCTGCAACCTGAGGCTCCCTTTCTGCCTTGAGCTGCTGGAGTGCCATGTGTGAATCCAGCCACCTCAGAATTAAGAGCGAACAGAGCATTTCCTCTCCTTCAGAGTCTGTTCCAACACCCTCACTCTCAGGCTGAAAAAAAAAAAACCAGTTGCAATTTCCTTCCGCCCACAACTCCCCCATCACATGCACTCAGCCCTGGGAGTAGTAGAAGACTTTATTATTTTTCAAAGAACCCATGCACACCGTCCTGAGCTCGCATAAACCCTTCTGAGCATCCTTCTGCAAACCACTCCAGGAAAATACAAGCTGGGCTGGGGAGAGTACCAGGCCCACCGCAGGCGCACCTAAGATCCCAGCTCAGGCACCACGAGCTCGCAAGAGGCCCCGACTCCCCATCACCTCAACAGATGCGGCCCTCATTTCCGTCGGAATAAACTGCCTCCAGCTTGGAGCAGTGAGAACTTTACAAGCAGTCCTTCTCCCAAGGCCGGAAATTTGCCAGAAATTAGCAGTGACTAAGACACACCAGCCTCCCCTTGTTCTAGGTGGTGGGGACCAGCTTGTCCCACACTCTTCATTTCCAGCGTTGGTTGGAGAGCTGTGGACGCAGCCGTCCTGAGCCCCCAGGCCTGGGATGGGTGGCTTTCCTTTTCCATGTCCCCTTCCCCTCAAACAGGCCAAGAAGGGAGACGCTGCTGACTCCCCACGAGATCTGTTCATCTTCCTTGTTTCTCCCCCACTTCCTATTCACTCATCTTCCAGAACAAGAGAGAAACAGAGTGGGCGGACTGAAGGCCGTTTTTACTGCTTTGTCAAAAACTGGAAGTTTTTCCAAAGGCTGGTGAGATCTTCCAACACCCTGACCTTTAAGAGCTGGAGGGAAAGGCCCCCCACTTTGTGGATTTGTAACCTGTCCTGCCAGGCCCAGCGCAGGCGTGAGGCCACAGCAGCAAGACTGCCCTCTCAGTGACGTGAGCTGCACTTGGCGCAAGTCCACGCCAGGGCCCTGCTCTGCGCTTTGCAGGCTGGGAGACTTCATGCATGTCATTTCACCACCCTATGCCTCAGCTTTTGCATCTGTAGAATGGGTATGACAAGGCGGAATAGGATGTCCCACAGGGCTTACGGAGAGGCGGTGCCAGCTGCCTAATTAGCAGGACCTGGTGCAAAATCAAAACGCAGGGTCCTGTGTGGAGCCAGGGACCCTGCCTTGGTGGCCTGTCCTAGGAACTTGCCCAAGACCTGGGACATGCACGTTCGCTCACTCCCCATTTCCCACAGCTGCTTTGCAAAGGATATTAATATGTCTACTCCCTACCTTAGAAAAAAAAAAAAGCAGGGACTTCCAAGGTGGTCCAGGGGTTAAGAGCCCACCTGCCAGTGCAGGGGACACAGGCTCAGTCCCTGGTCTGGGAAGATCCCACCTGCCACAGAGCAGCTACGCCCGTGTGCTGCAATGACCCAAGCCCTCACGCCCCGGAGGCCGTGCTGCTAAGAGAAGCCGCCAAACGAGAAGCCCGCACACCCCTGCTAGAGGGTGGCCCCACTCACCGCAACCGGAGGAAGCCTGTGCACAGCCACGAGGCCCAGCGCAGCTGCTCACTAAATACATTTATTAAATTAATTTTCAAAAAAGCAGGTCTCTTCTTCAAAAATTATGAAACATTTCAAGACGGCAACAGCAGAGCATTAAACCAAGCCTGGGGCCCAGGGGGCCTGCCCAAGAAGCAGGCCCTGTGTGAGGTGTTCATTCATTCATTCAGCAGACAGTGGGGATTCTGTGCCAGGTGCAAGTCATATGAGCTAACAAATGCCAAGGCTCAACAGATCTGGTTCGCAGGGGTACTCTGTAAACAGCACCTCCAATTTCATGTAAGCCTCATGATACAGTGCAGCAGGTATCATCATCTCCATTCGCACATAAGAAAACTGAGACTGGCCCTTCCCTACCCGGCTGAGAGCCAGACTCCCAGGGACACTTCGAGTACCTACCTGATGACTGTAGGTCATAAGTATGAAAAGAGACATCCGCGGGGCCCCAGAAAAGCTCTCGGGTACCAACTCGACTGTCGCTATCTTTAAAGACACAAAGACAACCTTCCTTGCAAGCCAGACTTGGCTACAAAGTTGACTTTCGCGTTTGGAAAGTGAAACGTCTGCATTGAAAATGTGAATGTGGTCGTTTTATCAATAAAGCAAGTGCATTTCCTCTAATTCAAAATGTAATAGAGAGACGTCCCTGTGGTCCAGCGGCTAAGACTCAGGCGCTCTCAGTGCAGAGAGCCTGGGTTCAACCCCTGGTCAGGGAACCAGACCGCAGGTGCCGCAGCTAAGTGATCTCACGCCCTAATTAAAGATCCCACGTGCCGCCAGAAAGATCGAAGATCCTGCCTGCTGCAACCAAGACCCAGTGCAGCAAAATAAATAAATGTTTGACAAATGTAGTAGAGAGCACATGGAGACACAGAGGCCTGAATGAGATGGATCATTTGTTACGAGTTGGCACATAATGCTTGCTCTAATGCTCACATGCTCAGTTGTGTCTGACTCTTTGCAACCCCATGGACTGCAGCACACCAGGCTTCCCTGCCCTTCACCATCTCCCAGAGTTTGCCCAGACTCATGTCCACTGAGTCAGCATGAGTTGGATGGCATTGAGTTGGATGGTGATACCATCTAACCATCTCATCCTCTGTCGTCCCCTTCTCCTGCCTTCAATCTTTCCCAGCATCAGGGTCTTTTCCAATGAGTCAGTTCTTTGCATCAGGTGGCCAAAGTATTGGAGGTTCAGCTTCAGCATCAGTCCTTCCAATGAATATTCAGGACTGATTTCCTTTAGGATGAACTGGTTGGATCTCCTTGCAGTCCAAAGGACTCTCAAGAGTCTTCTCCAGCACCACAGTTTGAAGGCATCAGCTCTTTGGTGCTCAGACTTTTTTATTGTCCAGCTGTCGCGTCTGTGCATGACTACTGGAAAAACCATTGCTTTGACTATACGGACCTTTGTAGGCAAAATAAGGTCTCTGTTTGTCCATGGGAGTTTCCAGGCAAGAACACTGGAATGGGTTGCCATTTCCTTCTCTAGGGGATCTTCCTCACCCATGGATCAAACCTGGGTCTCCTGCATAGCAGGCAGCCTCTTTACCAACTGAGCCACCATGAAAGCCCAATGGGAGCTCAGTGTGCGTTAGTTCAGTCTGAAATTGAGCTGGTCACTAAAGTGGACCAAGACCAGCCTTTTGGTTCTCAGAGCCAGGGTCTGTCAGGTGTTGGGCTGTTTTCCCTTCAGTCAGGCACCTCTCCTTCCCAGACCAGGCTGCTGTGTACAGCAGTGTGGGTTGTGCACTGCACAAGAGAACCGACGCTCCCCAGAGCCGTGCAGCACGCATGCTGCATGGAGGCCAGATGAGGCAAACCTGCTTCCCTCAACCCAGGTGCCAGGAGGGACAGCAATGGGCTAGAGCCTCCGCCCTCCCCCAGCCAGCGGCTTCAGCTCCCTCAAAGCTGACCCTTCAAAGCTGACTGTGGAGGGAGAGTCTCCGTGTGGCGAGAGCGCCTGGGCCCTGCAGTTCGGTGCTGGAGGGCCTCTACCGGGTAAACCCTGCCGGTTGCCTCTGGTGCTTTGTTGGCGTACTGCCCACGACTGGCGTGAGTCTGATTGCTGAGGCGACCGCCTCAGTGACGGCGCTCCGGATAAACAGGTGCCGGCCCCAGGCCTGACAAAGCGCCTCCTTGCTCCTCCCATGAGACTCCTTTGTGTCGGAGATCTTGCTGATTTCCATTCCTGACCATTAGGGCCACCTGTTTTTTCTCTTCCCATGCTTTGAGTTCTCACTCTTAATGTTTTAAATTCGCCAATAAAGAGTGAGCCCACGAAAGCCCTGACCTCATAAAAGCAAAAGCCCAGGCTCTCTCTCTCTCCCTGCCACAAGGCCTCACTGTGCTGTGTAATTGCCAGGTCCTGTAAGTAAGAAACCTTCATCTTTTCCAAGGTTTCCTGATGGGTATTGGTGAAGGATCTTACAATCACAATAAAAAGCACCAGGACCAATCCAACCCCAGCATTGCTTACTGATAGGCTGAGCTGGAGACAAACAGCCTCCTGACCCTCCTAAGGGTGTTTTCATAATATGCTGCCACCAGGCAGGGCTTCCTTGGTGGCTCAGCAGTAAAGAATCTGCCTGCCAATGCAAGAGATGGAGACGTGGGTTCAATCCCTGGGTCAGGAAGATCCCCTGGAGAAGGAAATGGCAACCCACTCCAGTATTCTTGCCTGGAGAATCCCATGGACAGAGGAGTCTGGCGGGCTACAGTCCACGGGGCTGCAAAGAGTCGGTCACGACTGATGACGAAACGACGGCGGCTGCTGCCCGCCATGCCGCCCCCCATCGGTCCCTATAACCTGCTTTGCCCACCAAAGATCAGCCGGAAGCCCTGAATCAGGACTCCCGCAGAAGCGCTGGGAGGACGCCTGGGATGAGCAGCTGCCCGCAGCCGGGCCATCTGCCTGGCCTCTGGCCTCAGCACTCCGCCTTGGGAGGGATCCGCCAGCAACGGCTCCCGTCTGCTGCTGCGGAGCCTCCTCACACAGAAGCTACGCCTCCAGCAGCAAGGCAGCTCTTCTGCATGTCGGAGTTCCCTCACTTCGACCCTGGGACCCAGATGAGGAACGCAGTCCCAGTTCTAAGCAGCCTGCAGCCTGCATTCTGACTCTGGGACCCCATGGACTTAGCCCACCAGGCTCCTCTGTCCATGGGGTTCTCCAGGCAAGGATACTGGAGTAGGCTGCTGTGCCCTCCGCCAGGGGCTCTTCCTGATCCAGGGATAGAACCCATGTCTCTTAGGTCTCCTGCGTTGGCAGGTGCCAACTGGTGCCACCTGGGTAGCTCCAGGCAGCCTGCATCCTACCCTCTTACTCTCCCCTCCAGCATTTTCTGGAAGCTTCCATCTCCACAGGCCTCACACTCAGAGCACCGAGGTTTAGGGTCAAGAGACCTGCATTCAAGTCTTGGCTCTGCTCTGAACTACCTGTGTGAATTCCAGAAGTCACTTCACTCGCATCTCTGGCCCTCAGTTTCCCCATCCATAAAATGGGGACAATATTGGCTTCCCTCCCAGAGCTGCAGGAGGGGCCTGTGAATGCTGAGGGGAAATTGCTTTCTGGGTTTCTAGTAATGCCTGTCCAGCGTGGGTATTTCAGTTCTCTCTAGAACCGGATGGTGTCCCAGAGCGGGCCGTCCAGGCGCAGAAGGCCGCCGTTGATTGGCAGCACCTTGTGAAAGCTTCCCGTGGAGAAAGCAGCCACGTACGGCTCCCATCCTGCTCCTGTGGAGAAGGGAGACACAAATCACGGGCCCTGCCCCAAGGGCCTCCTCCCACACGGTCACTGGTCTGTGGGGCCTGGGGTGCGGTTAGCAAGGGTGCAGCTGCTGTGTCTTCAGAACAGCCAGCTCTGCCCCTGGTGATACGAAAGGAGGGGCGGGCTTCCCTGCTGGCTTGGGGCTGAAGAACCCACTAGCCAGGGCAGGAGATGCGGGTTCGGTCCCTGAGCCGGGAGGATCCCACGCGCTGTGGAGCAGCTAAGGCTGCAAACTGTAATTACTGTCTGTGCTCAAGAGCCCAGGAGCGGCAGCCACTGAAGCCTCTGCACCCTCCAAGGAGATGCCCAAGCCCCTCGGCTAGAGCGGACCCCGCCTGCCGCAGCTAGAGAAAAGGCCTCCCAGCAAGGCAGACCCAGCGCAACTAAAAATAAATAAGTTATTTAAAAATAAAGAAAAGGAGGGAAGAACAGCAGAGAGATGGAAAGTGGAGACAGTGACCCAGAGAGGGAGACAGAGGACTGTCCGCGGAGAGAGACGGGGGCGTCCAGACACAGAGACAGAGGCGCGGGGACACAGTGGCTGGGGATGCCGGGAGGACGGGAGAGCAGGAGGGGCCGTGTCTAGGAAAGCAAAAGCCAGGACTGACTGCAGCCCTGATGCCTTCCGCCTCGGTGTCCCAGGCAAGGTCACCAGGGAGGCATCTGACCAGCAGTCTGCAAGGGGCAGAGGTGGTCATTCACATCAATGCAGCCCCACAGTCTCGAGGTCGCCCCCCAGACGGGGCTGCCCTCGCTCGCCCGCCCTCCCTGTGGTTTCTGGAGTGGCACCAAGGGCACCGGGGGCAGCAGGCGGGTCACTCCAGCCCCAGCCTGGGTGCCAGCCCTCCTGACCAGCGGAAACCGATGAGGGCTGCGTCCCCCTGGGAGCCCCTCTTCCTCTGAGCTCGCGGGGCTGGGCCCTTCCAGCCATCGTAAAGCCCGGGGTCCCCTCCTCCTCTGTCTGATCCTTCCATGCACATCATAGAGCCTGGGGTCCCCTCCTCCTCTGTCTGTCCATCTGTCCACATCATAAAGCACAGGGTCCCCTCCTCCTCCTTTCATCCCTCCATCCACATCATAAAGCCCAGGGGTTCCTCCTCCGTCTGACCTCACCATCCACATCATAGAGCCTGGGGTCCCCTCCTCCTCTGTCTGGCCTCACTGTCCAGTCTGGGCTCCAGATGACCCTCCCTACCCCAGGCAGCAGGGCCGCCGGGACACGCAGGCTCGGAGGCCCCAGGCTGGGCTGAATCAAGCTCTGCCTTCTCCTGTGCCCTCACTTCATTTTTACTTGTTTATTTGTTTGCCAAGCGGCACAGGGGAGAGCTCAGTTCCCCGACCAGGGATCGAACCTACACCCCCGAAGCGGAAGCACAGAATCCTAACCACTGGCCTGCCAGGGAAGCCCTGAAGCCTTATTTCTTTCCCAATCTGAGCCTCAGTCTCCTTGTCACTCAGAGAGGCCACCCTGTGCATGCTCCATAACTGCTCCCTAGACGAGCGCCGGCAGCCAAGAGCCCAGGACCTGTGGTCTCCTGGGTCCACCCCTTCCCCACAGGTCACTTCCCGCTTCTGGGCTCTGTTTCCCCGAACGTGAAGCAAAATGATTGGGGTGATTGGCTTTGCCATGCTTTTGATGGCAAGCTGCAGTGAGAAATAAATTTTTACATCTCAGTCCAACAGACACTAGATGCTTACGTAAGTGAAACGAAACTGGCAGGAACCAGACTGTGCGCCACGGGCTTGCAGACTGACTTCAGACCTCACGGAGTCTGAAGAGCAACTGGGCAAGGCTCCTCAGCGGCGCTTAGACGCCCCGACTCGGGGAAGAAGGGTGCCCGCTGGGCAGGGCGTCGTCCCTGGCATCACCCAGCCCCCCGCCTCCCGCAGAACAATTCAGCCCTTCTGTGTTTCATTCACTGGGCTTCTCCGTAAGGTTTAGTTAGGGAAAGGGGCTCTTTGGTTAGACGCGTGAAAAGGTAAGTCTAAAACTGACTGGACTGTCAGAGATTGGGTGATTTTTGAGCTTTGATGTTCTATGATTCTGTGGTTTGGATTGAACTGAGCAAAGTAGACTAACTGTGAAACCAAATAAAAGTTTCTGGGAAGAGATGGAATTAGTGCCTCTGAAGAGAAGGATTGTATTTTAACACATGATTATTTGCACATTAAGTAAAACGATTACTTGTGTCGAGCGCCTTCCGTGGCCCAGTAGCATTTATGTTACTCAGTGTGGGCCTCACCAGAAGCTTGTGAGGAAGGCCTTCACGTGCCCATTTTGGAGATTAGGAAACTGAGGTTCAGATACGTTCAGAGCTCACCTGAGTTGACAGAGCCACGAAGGGCATCTCTCCTACGAGGAGAGACTCCTAAACAGGAGAAGGCGGCACGGGAGGCCTCAAAGGGTTCAGTTTCCTCCTTGTCGAGTGGAGGGCTGACGGAGAGAAGCACGTGTGTGGCTCATCATAGTCGCTTAGTAAATGGGAGCTAATGTCGGGCTCATGATCCTTCCATTTGAAAAGATAAAGCCCACCACACACACACACACACACACACACACCCCACGTGCTGTTGCTCAAATCCCACTCTATGGCCAGTTTCCAGTAGAAAGAGCCACAGGCAACAAAGTCTCTCGTCTAACAAACGTGAAACTGCCTGGACAGCTTTTAACACAATTTCTGAAAGAACGTCTTCACTCCTCCTCTATGCTCCCCTCCACCCTTGCAGATGACAAGGAAGACACTTTCCTTCCAAAGCAGGGATCCAGAGCTCCCCACGTCGCTGACATGGAAACCCCCAAAGAGATCACTCAACCACATGCTCCAGCCCACTTTACAGAGGAGCACACTGAGGCCCGAAGGTGGCAAAGGGTGGACTGAAGGCCATACCACACGCCTGTGGCAGAGCTGGATCCAGAGTCCCAGAAGCTTCCTTCTGAGCCTTTATAGCTCCAAACGCAGGGCTTCCTCATGATGCAAGCTATGGTTTTCCCAGTTGTCACGTATGGATGTGAGAGTTGGACTGTGAAGAAGGCTGAGCACCAAAGAATTGATGCTTTTGAACTGTGGTGTTGGAGAAGACTCTTGAGAGTCCCTTGGACTGCAAGGAGATCCAACCAGTCCATCCTAAAGGAGACCAGTCCTGGAATTTCTTTGGAAGGAATGATGCTAAAGCTGAAACTCCAGTACTTTGGCCACCTCATGTGAAGAGTTGACTCATTGGAAAAGACTGTGATGCTGGGAGGGATTGGGGGCAGGAGGGGAAGGGGACGACAGAGGATGAGATGGCTGGATGGCATCACCGACTCGATGGACATGAGTTTGAGTGAACTCCGGGAGTTGGTGATGGATAGGGAGGCCTGGCGTGCTGTGATTCATGGGGTCGCAAAGAGTCGGACACAACTGAGTGACTGAACTGAACTGAACCAATGCAAGGGACGTGGGTTTGATCCTTGGCCAGGGAAGATTCCACATACGGGGGGCAGCTAAGCCCATGGGCCAGAACTACTGAGCCTGAACTTGAGTGCATGAGCCACAACCACTGATCTGGAACTCCACGACTGCTGAAGCCGTACTGCCGGGCCCGAGCTCCCCAAGAAAAGCCAGCACCGTGAGAAGCCCATTCGTCACAGCCAGAGAGCGGCCCCCACACAGCAACAAAGACCATCACAGCCAACAATAAACAAGGAAATAATCTTCTAACATTAATCATTATTATTTTAGTAATGCTTGTTTTCTGTACCCCCATCACCTAACAAATCACAGTGCCCGGCAAAAGCATAGATGTTTAGTAAACTTGCAGGAAATAAACACACCAGGAAGGGTATCATTTATTAATCACCTGCCATCTACAGAATTTCTGCTAAATACATCACTCAGCAGTGGCCACGACATGCTGTGTCTAACAAAGCGTCTCAAAACTCTGAGCATTACAGCCGCCATCATTTATTCTCTGAGGGTCTTCAGGTCAACAGGGGCAACTCTGACCCCCTAACACGTCCATTCTGGGTCCCAGGATTAAAGGGCGGCAGCGGTCAGGAGACACTCCTCTTGTGACGATGGCAGACACGCACCAGGACGGGTGGAAATACGCGCAGCCTCCGACTGCCCAGGGCGCGAACTGGCGCGGCCACCTCCAGCCGCTTGCCGGCGGGCGAAGCCAGTCCCGTGCTCAGCCGCGGGCTTAGCAGAATGAGGATGTTAGGAGGCTGTGGCAGGGTGTGGATGTGTGACGCGGCAGAGACGAGTGAAGAATCGCGACCAGCCTGCCGTGGGCTGACCTTCCCGTGCACTTTGAACTTACAGGTGCCCGAGGGCAGGTCTCTCTACCGCTGTCTTCCTCCGGTCCCTCCAGGAGTCACTGGAAGGATGCCCCCCCACCAGAATCTTGGGGAGAAGAAAAAACCCAGGACCAAAGTGAAATGGATGCTGGAGCAGTTTGCAAGTAGAACATGTAAAGCGTAAACAAACAGACTAATTCCTCGCGATTTGCCCTCTGCAGTTAGGGATGTTCGCACAAACCCTTCCTAGCAGTGTTTAATTTCAAGAAGCTGAAAATCAAGATGACAATGCGGTTTACGAGCAAATTCCAGGGTCTGGAAATAAGAAGGAAATACGGCTCAAGTCCACGGATTATTTTTCCCTTCAGGATGGAGCCTCCGTTTTAACCTAACAGCACCCCTCATTTCAGGAGGGCCCCCCTTTTTCTCCTCCAGGCCACTGGGCCAGGTCTGATGGGAGAGGGGAGAGTTTAGAGGGTGGGGACCCATGTGCCGACTGATGACACTCTTAAACAAGGCGCTGTCTTTTGAGCTCCAGGTGTTCCCGTGGCCTGTCGCTGGGGGACACCCTCCACCCTTGGAACTGGGTCCTCGGGCCTTCCTGGGACACTGGGTGGTGCCGGAAAGAGGTGCAGAGGAAGCAGAAGTGCCCGAGCTGGGGATGGGCAGGGAAGCCTGCGTTCGCTCCCTCGCAGCGGCCAAGACTGTTTACCTTCAAGTCTGTGTTTTTCACGGAAGCGGAGACCAGCAGAGGAAAAACGCCCTTGTGAAAACATTTCCATGAATTTATTTTGTTCATCTGGAGGGACACGACCCCTCAGCAAGGCCTCTGGGATTTGGCGTGGTCAGGATGAAGCTGGCCAGACTCTGGCTGCTGAAAATCCACCTCCACCTGGTACCTGGTCTGCTGGGTCCATGATAGGAGAACAAGGGCCCCCTGGGCTCTGCAGGGGGTACTCATACCCCACGGGGCCCTTCAGTAAAATTCAGGTCTGTCTTTTATCTGAGGAATGAACAAGGGAATCAGAAGTCCTGGGTCTGTGGCGCCAAGTCTGCGAATGCAGGAACCTGTGACCTTTGACAAGTCACTGAACTGCTCTGGATCTCACGGTTCTGTTCTTAAAGTGGGTCAAAAGCTCCTACCTCACAGGGCTACTGTGGGACCAAACGTGGAAATGAGTGTGACATGATGCATCTCCTTGACTGCCTGAACAGGGCAGGGCCTGGGGACGGGTGTCTGTGCGTGGACACAGTTCCCTTGCTGGAACAGGAAGAGGTTCCAGGAAGCTACTGAACCAAGCCAAGGGGATGATGCTTGGAGCTCACGGATCACCTGGGAAGCCAGGTGTATTTCGTCCGGGCCAGATGAGAGGCCTGGTCAATCAGGGACACACAGAGGAGGCTTCCAAGGATGTCCTCCAGAAAGGAGGAGAAAGGCCTTGGGAGATAAAGAGTACTCAGCACTTCAGTTCAGTTCAGTTCAGTCGCTCAGTCGTGTCCGACTCTTTGCGACCCCATGGCCTCCCTATCCATCACCATCTCCCAGAGTTCACTCAAACTCATGTCCATCGAGTCAGTGATGCCATCCAGCCATCTTGTCCTCTGTTGTCCCCTTCTCCTCCTGCCCCCAATCCCTCCCAGCATCACAGTCTTTTCCAATGAGTCAACTCTTCTCATGAGGTGGCCAGAGTACTGGAGTTTCAGCTTTAGCATCATTCCTTCCAAAGAAATCCCAGGGTTGATCTCCTTCAGAATGGACTGGTTGGATCTCCTTGCAGTCCAAGGGACTCTCAAGAGTCTTCTCCAACACCACAGTTCAAAAGCATCAATTCTTGGTGCTCAGCTTTCTTCACAGTCCAACTCTCACATCCATACATGACCACTGGAAAAACCATAGCCTTGACTAGTACTAATCTAATATACTCTACTTATCTAAGTACTACTGGGTGTACTGAGTACTTAGTGTGTTGAGTACTGAGTAGTACTGAGTACTACTGAGTGCTGAGTACTTAGCTCTTAGATAGACAGGACAGGCTCTCCTAGAGGGATGGTGCTGTAAGCGACACCCTGGAGGGTGGGTTGCCCACAGTGTTTGGAAAAGGCCAGCTGGGTGAGTGTGCCGAGTGGAGGAATTGTATGGAGTGGTTAGGGGGGCTGCAGATAAAAGGGGAAAGGAGCAGATGGCAATGAGCCTTGAATGCCAGGCCCAGGGGCTGAGATCTGTACGAACAGAAAGCTTTCTCAGGAGCAGATGATGGGAAACCAAGCCAGCTAGCTCGAGCACAGTGGAGAATGTCTCGGCTCAAACAACCGAAACGTTTGGGGGCTGGGAGACGGGCTTCAGGCAAAGCTTTATCCGGGACCGTGCTGTCTCAGCACTGCTCCTGAGCGGTGGCTCCTGTTTCTAGGGGGGTGTGCCCCCTCGTGGGCTCGAGGTAGCTCCCAGCACACTCATCCAGGTTCATGTCCAGAGAGGAAGGAGGGCATCTCCTCAGAACTCCGGGCCAGCATCCAGGACATGTCACTTGCCGTTCACATGTCCCTGTGGCCAGGCCAGCCTCCCGCCTGGAACCGAGCTGCACGTGTGCTAAGTCACTTCATTCACGTCTGACTCTCTGTGACCCCATGGACTGTATTCTGCGAGGCTCCTCTGTCCATGGGATTCTCCAGGCAAGAATACTGGATTGGGTTGCCATGCCCTCCTCCAGGGGATCTTCTGACCCAGGGATCAATCCCCAGTCTCTCACGTCTCCCACACTGGCAGACAGGCTCTTTACCACTAGCACCACGTGGGAAGCCCGAACTCGGGGTGAGGTTAGTCCCACTCAGACCACATGCCTGAGCCTCCAGGATGGGCCAGCCAGGGAAGCGTTCCAGGAGGGGGCACAGCCTGTCCTGCAGACTCATCCTGCCTGCAGAGAAGAGCTACACCAAGGGACCCGCCAGGGCATGTCCCTCGGACTAGGCTGAGTCTCTGGGAGGCCTGTCCCCACAGGAGTGGGCCTGGCGTTGCGGCAGAGGCCTCCACATAACAGAAAATGGTTCAGTCTCCACGCACCCACACCAGCTCCAGGAATGCTGGAGATGCGTTGCACTGGGTCCTCAGCTCTTGGGCCTGCAGGCGGCAGGGGAATGAGACAGGCTGAGGCTGGAGCGGTGGCCGAGCCCCAGGGATGGGGCTCTAGATCGAGCAGTGGCCCCGGGCCTTCCCCAGCACCAGTGCCCAGCTGGCTCATCAGCCCTCTCTCCCACCTGCATATCTTCTCTCCCTTTTAATCCAGCGAAAAGCTTTTATCTTGTTTTCCTCTGCAGTAGAACCTGAGGATTTAGGTCTTTTGCATTTCAAATGTTTATTGGTGCTTTAATTTAAACCCCCAGAACTAATTCTGGGAGCCCCATCTCCACATGGGCCCCTGGGGTTCTGAATCCTTTTTCTCATCCCCCCCCACCCCTGCCCATCTCATCAGACTAATGTGGTCCAGTGGGGTTTGGGAGTGTGTGTTTTTAAGAGTGGGGGAAAAAGAGGGTTTTTGATATTGAACTGTGGTTTTAGTCTTTTAAATTTGGGGTGGTTTCCATGGTAACTGGTAAGTTAGCTTCTTTGTTCTCTCCAGATTTTTAGAGAAGCCGAGACAGCTCTGGGTAGCTTCTCAAGCGGGTTGGGATTGAAGCCCCCGAGTCCCTTCGGGGTGGCAGGGGGCAGGCTGCAGCCCCAGTGATTGGGAGCAGCACCCGCTGGGGCCCCATCACTGCTTAGGAGGGAAGTCAGTCAGGACGAGCCCCACGTGGACCTGACTGCCCTCCCCACATCTCCCCAAGGTGCCAGACTGGCCGATCAAGGCCCAGGGGCTCCGTGCGCCTGCTGGCAGCCCAGGCCAGCCCCCTGCGGGCTGAGGGGGCAGGCTGGCGTGTGAAAGGGAGAAGAGCCTGTCCACAGGCTCAGCATCCCCACTGCCTGCACTTGGGAAGAGCCGTCTGGGCTCATCCTCCTGGGAGCCGCCGGTGTCTCCCTGACCGTCTGTGGGCTCAGGGCCTCCTCTCTCAGCCCTGGCCTCCGCAGAGTGGGCCGTGGCTTCACCCAGAAGTCCTGCTGTCCCCTGGGGTCTGCTCTGGGGTAAGCCTGGCGCCCCAGTGACTGTCAGGCCCCCTTTAGCCTCCCCTCAGGGTCCAGCGCCATGCTTGTTGACTATTCCTGACCTACAGGGTCCACACCCAGGTCCTGGCAGGAGGCAGAGGGAACCCGCCAACAGGGGGACCCGCCAACAGGGGACCCGCCAACAGGGGACCAGGGCTGTTTACAGGGTGTGGACAGGGAGAAGGGGACCAGCGTGGGGAACGGGAGCATCACAGGCTGGACACTGGCAGGAGCACCCTCAGAGGGACCCTGGGCTGCAGGGGAGGGCTGCCCACCTGGGCTGGAACCCTCACACACTCATACACACACTTAGTCACACACACGTGCACACAGTCACTCACACACACACTCACCCGCACATACTCAAACTCACTCACATGGTCACTCACACACGTGTGTGCACTCAGCCATGTGCACACACTTAGTCACACTCACACACTCGTGCACACACTCACACGTGTGGTCACTCACACACAGTCACACACATAGTCACAGTCACACACACAGACACAGTCACACACACATGTTCACACAGTCACATACATATGCACACGCACACATACACAGTCACAAACACAGTCACACACACAGTCACACATACACATGCGCACACACACACTCATGTGCATACGCACACACATGCATACACACTCAGTTATATTCACAGGTGCACACAGTCACACACACATGTGCACACAGTCACACACACACACTCACACATGCACACACAATCACTCTCTCTCTCTTTCACACACACACACACAGCTACTGGGGCACAGCCCCTGCCAACTCATGGCCCAGCAATGACTGGGTCCCCTGCCCTTCAACCTGCCTAAATGCGTTCCCTTGGCCCACGCCAACCAGAAGCCAGCAGGTGAGGGGCCCACTGTGGCCGTGGAGGCAGGCCAGCCCTACTCGCGGGCACTGAGCAGCAGAGAAAGGCGGAGATGAGTCTGGGGGTACGTGGAGAGCGAGCAGCCCGACAGGCCCCCGGCTCCCCACTGCCCCCTGAGTCAGGCACCCCCTGCCTGCCCCGCGTCCTGGGCTCCCAGCCAGTCCTCACACCGCTCCCCGCACCCCGTCTGTTCACAGTCAGGACCCTCTAGGGTCCTTGTGGCCTTGCTGCGCACCCAGCCCATCCTTTTTTCCTACAATTTACGTGCTGGCTGGGTTTCAGGTGCAGCATCCAGTTCCCAGACCAGGGACTGAACCGGGCCCTCTGCACCGGGAGCCCGGAGACTTCACCTCCTGACCGCCCAGGGAGTCCCCACCCCGCCTGTCCTGAGCAAGCGTTCACAGGCACCCCTCGGCCCTGCGGTTAGAGGTGAGACCGGGTGCTCAGCGGGCGCCATCAGGAGGGCGGTGGGCCGTGGACCGCGGGATTCCAGAGCCCGCCCCGGGCCCCGCCCTCCCCGCCCCGCCGTTCTAAACGGACCCCCTTGGGTGATCAGTGGCCATGCGCCCGCGCCGAGCCTGCCCCGAGCTGGACTCTGCCGAGAAGAGACCACGCGTGGACCGGCGCCGGCCTCCAGGACGCTCTCAGCCGGGTGGGCTGGTGTGGGGTGGTGCAGGGAAGGGTGAGCTGAACTGGGTGAAGGCCACACATGCCCCAGAGCGGCTCTCATCACCGCTCCGCAGTGTCGGTCAGCCGGCCAGTTCAGTGGACCCCCCGCCCCTGCTCCAGGAGACCAGGACTCGGGAGGGCACGTCCTGATGGGAGCTGGGAGAAGACCCATGGTCACGGCTCGAAGCAAAACCCTGGGCCAGCTGGGACCTTTCATCCTTGGGGTCCTAACCCAGGAGGGAATCGGGACACCAACAGGGGGGTCATGACTTTCAGGGGCAGAAGGTGCCCTCTGGGCCTGGGGAGGGCTCACCACCCTATGGGGACGGCTTCCCTCATAGCTCAGTCAGTAAAAAATCTGCCTGCAATGCAGGAGAGATGGGTTCGATTCCTGGGTCGGGAAGATCCCCTGGAGTAGGAAATGGACCCACTCCAGTATTGTTGCCTGGAGAATCCCATGGACAGAGGAGCCTGGCGGGCTACAGTCTATGGGGTCACAAAGAGTAGGACACGACTGAGCGACTACACCACCACCACCACCTCCAATACTGGGGACCTATTTCTTTACCTGGTGAGTGGAGCGCTCGGCCCGGTTACCTCAGAGTGCCTTCCCGGCTCCTAAAGCTGGGAAAGCCAGCCTTGGCCCTTCCTACAGGCCTCTTTCCAAGGAGAAGCCCCGTGCAGGGTGGGATTTTCTCCCTGCGATCGTGTCTGGCAGGAGGGGAGGGCAGTCAGGAAGCGTGGCCGGCAGCTGGACCCCGGCCAGAGGACCTGCAGACCGCCCAGGGCAGGTCAGAGTTCAGGGCGCGAGTGGCTCCTTCCCTGCAGCATCTCAGGCCAGAGCTGAGGGGAAGGTCGGCAGGCCGGCTGCGAGCCGCCTGAGCCAGCCTGGCCTGGCCTCGTTCGAGGAAGACTGACCGCAGGAGGCCAGCAAGTCTGGGGGCGGGCGGGTGTGCGCTCGAGGGGTGTGCCCTCGGACGTGCTGACGGGCGAGCAAGGGCTCCCGGGGAGGCGGTGTGGACATTCGTCTGATGCGTGCCTGGTAAACACCGCCATTGGCTTTCGATCTCTCAGTGTTCTACAGCATCCTTGTCTGGTTGCTCAGTCGTGTCCGACTCTCTGCAACCCCGTGGACTGTAGCGCACCAGGCTCCTCTGTCCAGGGGATTTCCCAGGCAAGAATACTGGAGCGGGTTGCCATTTCCTTCTCTAGAGGATCTTCCAGACCCAGGGATCGAACCCATGTCTCCTGCATCTCCTGCACTGGCAGGCGGGCTCTTTACTGAGCCACCTGGGCTTCCCTGGTGGCTCAGACAGTAAGGAATCCGCCTGCAACGCAGGAGGCCTGGGAGGGAACGGTCCCAAACACCCAAGCGTCCTCTCCTGCCCCAGCCCGGCCCTGGAGCCCTGGCACAGGCGAACCTCCAAAGGGAGGGCTGCCCCAGCCCAGCCCTGGAGCCCTGGCGCGGGCGAGCCTTCAACGGGAGGGCTGCCCTGGCCAGGCCCCACTGAAGGAAAGAGCGTGTCCTAGTCGGCAGAGGTAGTGCGAGTCCCCTCCGTGGCTCTGGGTCTTGGCGGCCGCCCTGCCCGTGTGCACAGCTGTGTGCAGGTTTGTGTCTGGATGCTCATGTGGGCCAGTTTCACAAAGAGCCTGCCCCTCACCTTTCCACAGCAACTTGACAGAAGGCATCCCCTCACATCATTTCAGAGGAAGGAAGCTGAAGTTTGGAAGCAGGAGAATCGAGCTCCAGGCCCAGCTCGACCCAGGAGCCCAGGTGGGGAAGGTGGTTCAGAGCAGCAGCAACCTGCCTCGACCAGCAGACTAGGAAGCAGGGAGGCAGGAGGCAGACGCAAGCGGCTGGTCGCACGAGGCCCAGAGACTCACTCTCTGCGTAAGCCTGGAAGGCAGCACAGCAGCTGCCCACCTGCTGAGCTGCTCGGCCCGCCGAGTGGTCCCCGCACCCACAGGAGCCTCCTGACGCACCCGTCAGCACCAGCACGGCCGGCTCCACTCGGCCAGGGGTCCTGGGATCCCAGGCGGCAGAGTCAGGACTCAGAGCTGGGTGTCCTGAGACCAACATCCAGGCTCTCAGCACTGCCCCCAAAATAGCGGGCAGGGCACAGGGCCCCTGGGCACATCTGTACATTCTTCTCACTTGTGATATCAGCATCACCCACTAGGGTACCATTTTCTTTGGTCACCCACTAAGATCCATGCATCACTGGTCAGATCAAGGGGGAGGCAAGATGGGAACCACCCAGTTGCCCATCAGCAGATGAACGAACAACAAACGGGGACCTCTCCAAACAGTGGAATATTACTTAGCCATAAAAAAGAACAAGTTTCCCCCATGACCTCTCTCTTATTAATGGTTTCTGTCTCCACTGAAGTTGAAAAATGTGTTGCAAAGATTACATGAGTGACTGTGTCGAGGGCTTAAACCAATGCTTGGCACAGACTAAGTGCTATTTAAGTGTCGGTTAAAATAATATAGTTGATGTTGCATGAAGGGCAAGGAAGGGATTACGAGCGCCTTCACATTTCTAGTTCAGATGATGACTGGACAGCAACGCCCCTGAAGGGTAAGCTTTCACCCTCCATGGGCAGTGCTCCTGTCCTTCCGAGCCCTCCCCTCACACCTGAGGCTTCTGTGGAAACTGCCCTGACTTCAGAGCAGCCACGCCAACCACGGTCTAGGGCAGAGAGGATAATAGCCCCCAGCGAGGTCCACATCCAGTTCCTGGGACTTGTGAATATGTTCCTCTACATGGAAAGAGAGACTTTGCAAATGTGATCAAGGACCTTGAGGTGGAAAGAACATCCTGGATTGTCCAGGCGGGCCAAAACTAATCACAAAGCTCTTTACAAGAGGAAGGCAGGAGAGTCACAGTCAGAGACGTGAAAACAGAAGCAGAGTCGTCGAGAGAGGTGTGAAGATGCTACTCTTACAGAGGACGGGGTCAGGAGCCAGGGAACACAGGCGACCTCCAGAAGCCGGGAGAGGCAAGGAAGCGGACTCCCTCCTGAGGCTTCCAGAAGAAACCAGTCCTGCGGACACCGTGACTTTAGCCTCGGGCAAGTAACTTCAAACCAGGACATGGGAGCAACCTAGAGGTGCATCGACAGAGAAATGGATAAAGCAGACGTGGTGCATACATACAATGGAATACTACTCAGCCATTAAAAGGAACAAAATTGGGTCATTTATAGACATGTGGATGAACCTAGAGGGAGTCATACAAAGTGAAGTCAGTCAGAAAGAGACAAACAGATATCATACATTAATGCATATATGTGAAATCTGGAAAAATTATATAGGTGGTATTACCTGCAAAGCAGAAATGGAGACGCAGACAGAATATATGTACGGATACCGAGGGGGAGGGTGGGGTGGGAGGACTCGGGAGACTTGGATTGACAAATATGCATTATTGATACTGTGCATAAAGCAGACTACCAATGGGATATTCTGTACAGCACAGGGGTCTCTACTTAACGCTCTGTGGTGACCTAAATGGGGAGGAAATTTAAAGAAAGAGGAGCTATATTTGTCTGTAGAAATGATTCATTTTGCCAAAGAGTAAAAGCTAACACAATATTGTAAAGCAACTGTACTCCAATAAATATCACTTTTTTAAAAAAGTGAGTTCAGACTTCTGGCCTCCAGGACTGTAAGATAATGTGCTGTTTTAAGCCCCGGAGTCTATACTTGTTACAGCAGCAATCAGAAACTCATACACAGTCCTTTGCCCAGAGTCTCCCACCTGGCACAGCTGAAGAGCCCAAGAGGAGGCAGACTGCAGCAGACTCCCTCCCCCACAGTGCGGGAGCCTGGGCCGACACAGATGGTGTCTACCTGGCTGCAAGTGTAGGGTGTAGACTCAGGAGAGGTGACAGCCACACTTCCTGAGGTAGAGAAAGCCAGTCTGTGAGGAAGCCTGGAAGGACAGGCAGTGTGCGAGGCGAGAGAGCCGGAGGCTGGACGCAGCAGCGGGGTCCCAGCTCCAGAAGAGCCTGAGTCTTGGGGCATCTGCCCTTCCTCTAGCTTGGCTGTTCGACCTTTACTTCTGCTGGTATGACTGTCTCCTTCCATGTGAAATAATCACTGGATTATTGGATTACGACCAATATGTTCACAGACGCACTTTATTTCATTCACTGTACGACTGAGTTGAATATTTGCATTTGTGTATTTTTGCATCTAGGTGTATAGACGAGCCTGTCATTTTCCTTCCTTTCTTGTATTCTCATCTGATGTGGATAATCCGATTTATTTTTATTTTTTTGTTTACTAATCTTTTTTTTTTTTAAACTTTACAAAATTGTATTAGTTTTGCCAAATATCAAAATGAATCTGCCACAGGTATACACGTGTTCCCCATCCGTTCATAATCTCTCTTTTTTTCTTTTCTGGAAGAATTTCAAGGATGGGTAAAGGGTTGTGGTGTAATCTTTTTGTTTTGTTTTTTTTATTCCCTGGAAGGATCTATTCTATTTTTGGCAGTGGCTTTCTTATCTGTTACTTCAAAGCAAATGAACCCGAATATTGGTGACTTAAGTACCATTTTATCTCCTGATTTTGCGGGTAAGGAGTTCAGGCAGGGTTCAGATGGGTGATTCTTCTGCTCCATCTGAGGTCAACTGAGGTTGCTAAGTTGCTTCAGTCACGTCCGACTCTTTGCAAGCCTATGGACTGTAGCCCACCAGGCTCCTCTGTCTGCGGGATTCTCCAGGCAAGAAGACTGGAGTGGGCTGCCATGCCGTCCTCCAGGGGGTCTTCCCGACAGAGGTTACTCAGTATTCAGCTGGCAAATGGCCTGGCCTGGAGGCTGCAGGCCTCAACCTATTGGGCACCTTGGTGACGACAGCAGATAAGAAGATTAGGCCCAGCGGATCGTCCACGGAATCATCTACATGTGGCCTCTCCAGCATGGAGCTCTCAGGGCTTCCAGAATGTCCCATGGGCAGAACTGGAAACATGCATGGGCCCAGAAACCAGCAACCCCTCCCAGTGTATCCCATTGCTCGAAGTGGCCACAGTGCCCCAGGGGCTCTGCCACTGCTCCGGTGGCTAAGACTCCATGCCCCCGACACCAGGGCCCGGGTTCCACCCCTGCTCAGGGAACTAAAGCCACAGGCCCGAACCACAACCTGACACAGCCAAACAAATACTAATTAAAAAATAGCCACCCTGCTCCCTCAGGTTCAGGGGCTGAGACCAAGGGCTCATCACTTGTTGGAGGGCTGGGGCACGGTTTGACGGTACCCAGCACAGGGAGCCTGGTGGGCTGCAGCCCATGGGGTCACGAAGAGTCAGACACAACTGAGTGACTTCCCTCTCACTTTTCACTTTCATGCATTGGAGAAGGAAATGGCAACCCACTCCAGTGTTCTTGCCTGGAGAATCCCAGGGACGGCAGAGCCTGGTGGGCTGCAGCCCACGGGCTCGCAAAGAGTCGGACACGATTGAAGTGACTTAGCAGCAGCAGCAGCACAGGCAGATATGTTTTAAACTCCTGATTATATCCCTTTAGTGGTCAGTCTGTTTTACATTTTCCACTTCTTGAGTCAGTTCTCTAGGAAATTATCCCTTTTATCTATGTTTTCGTATTTATTGGCATCCAAGTGATGTGAAATCTCTAACGGCTGGATGCAATCAATGTTCTACATACATACATACATAAAACGAAACTTGTTCCTTATGTGGTTCAAACACACTATCGTCTGCTTGATTTCTTGGTAACTGCGAGAACTGTGTCAAAACCTCTGTGATGATGGCTTTGTTATCCTTGCTGTCTGCGTCCGCTCTCATGTACTCGAGTTGACACATGTTGCTCATCAGCACATTCATGGCAGTTGTATCTAATAACGTTTCTAGGAACAGCTTGCAGAGGATTCCCAAAAGGTGGAGGCTGAAAAGTGAAGTGAAAGTCGCTCAGTCGTGTCAGACTCTTTGCGACCCCATGGACTGTACAGTCCCTGGAATGCTCCAGGCCAGAATACTGGAGTGGGTAGCCTTTCCCTTCTCCAGGGGATCTTCTCAACCCAGGGATCAAACCCAGGTCTCCCACATTGCAAGCAGATTCTGTACCAGCTGAGCCACCAGGGAAGCCCAAGAATACTGGGGTGGGTAGCCTATCCCTTCTCCAGTGGATCTTCCCGAACCTTCCACTATTTCGAAGTTCTTTAATTCTGTGCTCTAGACACTGCAGACACTGAACCTGAGAACAAACAACCAGAATACAGTACTCTCCCTTCTTCCTCTCCTGAGCAGGCTCTCCCACTGGGAAACAGCAAAAGAACTTGGTTCTGAATTCCTTCCTGCTCATAGGTGGCAGCCTGAATGGGAAGCCCAGGCTGAGGTTTGCAAGGCTGAGAAAGAATTTGCCCTGTTTGAACGGCTGCACCCACACCCTGAGCTCCCCTCCGGGACCCTTCAGAAAGGATGAGCTCACCAGCTTTGAGCCAACCACTGGATCATCACCCTCTTCTGAGGTCTGGGGAGCGTCTCTGACCCTGAGTTGGAATCAGGCCATGGGAGCCCAGGGATGCCGGTGACACCTGCCAGCTGAAGATGAAGATGGAGGCGGAGAAGAGAGGAGGGGAGGCGTGACCAGGTGGCTCCACAAGTTTTGGCGGGGCCCAGAGGTACTAGGGAGAAGGGCTCCTGGCTGGGAGCAGGCAGCATTTCTTAAGGACTAGCCAGAGCTGGGGAGGGCCCCAGGGGCCCCAGAAGAGAGGGAGCAGCAAGATGGGGTGGAGGGGACGGGAGGCTAACGGTAGGTAAAGAGAGCGCCTAACCAGGGACCTCTCCTGTTGTGGTCAAGGGCCTTTAACAAGAATGGGGTCTCTGCTGTACAACTCAGGGAACTCAAACCCGGGCTCTGTAACAGCCTGGAGGGGTGGGAAGGGAGGGAGATGGGAAGCGGGGTTCAAGAGGGAGGGGACATATGTGTACCTGCGGCTGATTCACATTGGTATTCGGCAGAAGCCAACACAATCCTATAAAGCAATTATCCTTCAATTAAAAAATAAATTTAACATTTAAAAAACAATTATCTGAAAAAAAAAAAAAGAATGGGCTCTCCATCATTGTCCAGAGACGACCAAGCCAACGAGTCCTCAAGGATGCCGCAGCTCTTCCCATGGGGATGCCCTTGGGCCTGGCCTGGCTGCGGGGCCAGCAGAGCTGCCTGACTCTGGGGAAGAGGCACCCGGGGACGAGACGCGGGCGACTCCCATCAGGGCATCCGGAGGGGCGAGGAGCAGAGGCTTAGGTCTGTGTGCTTTAGACAAAGGAAGGAAGTGACAATTCCCAAGAACCAACATGAGCTGGATCAACCAGAGTAAGCAGAAAGACTGCCCTCATTTTCTTCTGTGGCATCAGAATTCACCCTGTGTGGAAGGAGAACAGCGTGTTTTTAAACACCGTCCATTGGAGGAGGAAATGGCAATCCACTCCAGTGTTCCTGCCTGGAGAATCCCATGGACAGAGGAGCCGGGCAGGCTGCAGTCCACGGGGTCGCAGAGTAGGACACCACTGAGCCACTGAGCGTGCACACGCGTGCTCGCCTTGATGCTGGTGGATTTGCAGCATCTCACTCACTTTTACAACCACCTTGAAGACACTGAGGCAGACTTGGTACTTGGCAAAATTCACACCACACGGGAAGACAGGATTTGAATGCAGATATCTGTTTAAAGGTATGTTTAAAGATATCTGTTTAAAGGCTATGGTTTTTCCTGTGGTCATGTATGGATGTGAGAGTTGGACTATGAAGAAGCCTGAGCGCTGAAGAATTGATGCTTTTGAACTGTGGTGTTGGAGAAGACTCTTGAGAGTCCCTTGGACTGCAAGGAGATCCAACCAGTCCATTCTGAAGGAGATCAGCCCTGGGATTTCTTTGGAAGGAATGATGCTAAAGCTGAAACTCCAGGACTTTGGCCACCTCATGCGAAGAGTTGACTCATTGGAAAAGACCCTGATGCTGGGAGGGATTGGGGGCAGGAGGAGAAGGGGATGACAGAGGATGAGATGGCTGGATGGCATCACTGACTCGATGGACGTGAGTCTGGTTGAACTTCAGGAGTTGGTGATGGACAGGGAGGCCTGGCGTTCTGCGATTCATGGGGTCGCAAAGAGTCGGACACAACTGATCGACTGATCTGATCTGATCTGATCTGTTTAAATGTGGAACCTGGGTGAATTTTACAACATCCTGTTGATTCCCCTCAGACTGGTTTCCAAAAAAAAAAAGCAAATATTCAGACTGAAGGCTTCAGGAGGGTGTGTGAAGTGTGAACGTCCAAGGCCTGCCTCGGGGGCAGGGTCACGGCCTGGGGCCAGCTCCACCAGGCTTACGTAGGCCAATGGGCAGAGGCTACAAGGACGCACATTCCAACCTTCCAACCATGTTCCCATACTTAAAACTGCTCAAAACATAATGTGCCAAATGGCCTTTATTGGGAGATGAAGTAAATGATGCTATCTTGATAGAGCCAGCTCCTAAAAAATTATATCCAAGAATTTAAGTATATGGAGAAATGTTCAGTATAAAAAGTGAAAGAGGATTTTAAAAATATGAATATATTATTCTATTTATATAATATCCAGAATAAGCAAATCCATCAACACAGAAAGTAGATTAGTGGCTACCAGGACTGGGAAGGGGGGTGGGGAGGGACTGCTAACAGGCTCAGGGATTCTTTCAGGGGATGAAAACGTTCTAAAATCAGCGTTGACGGTTATACAACGCTGTGAGTATATTAAAAACTACTGAGCTGTACGCTTTGCAAGTATGAATGTTATGTGACATGAATTGTATCTCAAAAAAAAGTGTAAGGAATGAAAAAGACTATAACACACATATATATGCAATATGTAATTATATGTAAGAAAGAATATTATCCTTAATTTAAAATACACATATAGATCTTAGTTTTGTCAAATATATCTCTGTGTCCATAAGAAGGAAAAAGTTCTGGAAGGAAATACAAAGTGTAAACCATCTTTTACAGGGTAGTGGGGTCAGTTGTTATCACGAATCTTATACAATAAACAGCATTTTTATTAGAATCAGAAAAGTGGTGGTTCAGTTGCTCAGTTGTGTCTGACTCTGGCGAACCCGTGGAGTGTAGCCCACCAGGCTCCTCTGTCCATGGGATTCTCCAGACAAGAATACTGGAGTGGGTTGCCATGCCCTCCTCCAGGGGACCTTCCCAAAGCAGGGATCGAACTAGCATCTCCTGCATTATAGGCGGATTCTTTACCTGCTGAGTTACCAGTGAAATATCACAAACCTTATACAATAAATGGCATTTTTATTAGAATCAGAGATACTTTTGTAAAAATTGGCCTGCGTTTTGAGGTTAACAAGCTTCTTGTCATGGAAAAGTTTGAGAATCACCAGATACGGATACTTGCACTGGAAGTGCAATGTATGTGCAGGTCCTTTTAAGATATTATTTTATAATTTGTCTTCACTTATTTTCTATTTGTTTACAATGACGCCACTATATGAACTAGTCCTTTAACTAAAATACTATCATTTTATAATTATTCTCTCACTTGTTTTCTGCTTTTTAAAAGTAATCCATTATCTCAAATATTGACTCTGCTATCAGTCTGTGTGGGGAAAAAGTTAACTACAAAACATAATAACAAATAAAGAAAATCCCAACTTGAAGGGTATATTAAGACTCAGAAAGGGAAAGAAAAACTTTAAAAACAAACTATACATTGCTTGTATGCAGCCAGGATAAAAAGGTTATTACGTTATAACAAAATGTTTATGAAATTATCTTACTGGAGGAGGAGACTCTGGGATTTTCCCTTGTATCTTTGTAAAGGTGAAAACAAAACTTAAAAATGTGACCTTTGCTGGGACTCCCCTTGCAGTCCAGGGGTTAAGACCCCGCACTTCAAATGCAGGGATGAGGGTTCAACCCTTTGTTAGGGAACTAAGATCCCACAGGCCTCGAGGCACAGTCAAAAAAAAAAGTCACAGTTGAAATGCTATGGGAATTGTAAATACACCCTCACTGCCGAGGCTGCTGACACAGGCAGACGTCAGTGACTTATGCAGGAGGCTGCACCGTTTTCTCTAACCCAGGCTCAGCAATGGTCGGTGGGGACCCAGCTCCTGGGCTCCGCCAGCCCTCCCACAGGTTCCGGCGAGCGGCTTCTCCCGCCCGGCACAGGGCTGAGGGCGGTGGGAGAGGAGCGGCAGCAGGCTATAAAAAACTTGTTTTATTTCCTTCTAAGGCATCCTGAGTCACTGGACACAGCAGCCCACAGGGCCCGGGGAAGTTCGGCTCAGACTGCAAATGTGTGTGTGTGTGTTCTTCCTGAACCAAAACTGCTGAAAAACCAGATGACGTTGTCCCTTGGACTGAATCTCCCGCAGGCAGTGGGTGGCGGCTTCCTACCTTTGTCTTGCCAGGAGGATGGAAGCGGCTTCGTGGTCAGTTTCCTTGACCAACGTTCCAATATTACATCCCACAGTCTTAACAACAAGACTTACCCTCTGCTCCATGGGGTCGCAGAGTCGGACACGACTGAGCGACTGAACTGAACTGAACCCTCTGCCCCACCCCCAACATTAAGCTGCTGAGACTTTTAAAATCCCATTTATCATCTCCAAGTATATAACACACCTATACTCCTTTGCCTCCCAGCCTTTAGGCTGCAATTTCTATTTCAATACCAAGCGATGCCAAGCTGGGTTGGTCAGAATCCTAGAAAGCCACAGGTAGAAGATACCTGGGCTTCCCTGGTGGCTCAGTGGCAAAGAATCCGCCTGCAGTGCAGGAGACACAGGTTTGATCCCTGTGTCGGGAAGTTCCCCTGGAGGAGGAAATGGCCACCCACTCGTCTTCTTGCCTGGAGCATCCCATGGACAGAGGGGCCTGGTGGGCTGCTGGGGTCGCAGTCAGACATGGCTGAGCGACTAACAAGGCGCCTAGTCCAGTCATCTTTCTGAACTGAGGTGTAGAGAGGGAAAGAACCTGTCCACGGGCTGCAGGCCAGGCCTGAGGTCTCAGCAGAGGGCTCGGTCCCCCTGCACAGGGGTTGGCGGTGCAGAGGCGGAGGCCCTCTGACCAAATCGGGGCCTTAACCAGCAACCATTCCCGCCTTCTCAGCTCCCTCGCGCTTTGTTAAGGGGGCGAGGCAGCCTGTGGAAGGCCCTTCTGAAACACGGGGCAGCCAGATGCTGCTCCTGCTTGAGGACACGGTCTCGAGACGGGGGCTGGGGGCCACGCTGGTTAGGGCAGTACCGGTTAGGGCCAGGTTTCCACTCCAAGGTTCTCAGTGGGAACTGCACCACCGCCCCCCGCCCCTCTCCCGGGTCCGCCACCCGGACCCCGCCCTTCCTCAGCTGTCCTGCTGGGGACTTGGGCAGAAGCAGCTGCTTATGGAACTGTGAATTCCCAGCTAATATTTAAACCCCCATCTAATTTCTAAAGTGTACTTCTTCACACAATTTCTAAAGAGACTTGAATTTAACCTTGAGGTTAAAGAGGAATGAATCTTTTCATGGTGTGAACTTTTCACACAGAGCAAACACAGATACATTAAAATGCCAGGATACTGTGCTAAAATGTCAGCTATTAACACCTGAACTGTATTTTTTTAAATATTTGGCCACTCCGGGCTTCATTTCATTGCAGCACATGGGGTCTAGTTCTCTGACCAGGGTTTGAACCCGGCTCCCTGCCCTGGGAAGGGAGAGCCTTAGCCACTGCACCACCAGGCTAAGTCCCCAGACCTGAACTTTAGAACCAGGGTTAGGCGAGTGCGACGTCCCTGTGGTGGCTCTGCCCCCCGCCAGCGTACCAGGGCGCAGGTGGACTCACACCTGCGGGCAGGTACGGCCTGTTCACCGAGCAAATGGAATGGACGGCAGCGGGGCTAAAAACCTCGAGTTCGCAGTTGGAGATGAAAGGCTGCAGAAATGTTTATTGAGTACAGTGCCGGGTTTATAAATAAAACTTATTTACAATTTCCATAGAGTTGGTCCCCCATCAGAGAGGTGGTTAATCTCCAAACAGTTCATCTCAGAAGATTCACAGCAACGTTCGAGTACATCTCTTTCGCACGTCGCCACGGTGAAGGGCGACTTCCGTAACAGGAGAACTGCCACCGTCTTGGCTACAGACGTGTTTAATGAACATTATAATCAATTTGGAGAAAGAACACACTCCACCCACGCCACTACCTTCTTCCTCCGAGGGATACAGACAGCACAGAACTTGCCTCCTGTAGAACAACTTCAAGGGATCAATAAGAGCTAAGAGTAACCGCCAGCTGAAGGATATAGTAAGACACATTCGTGGAAATCTAGTCACTGCCAAAAGGATAGGTGTATTTAGGATATACAGTAATTACTTCAAATGTTGAAAATGGCTGAATGAACCAGGAGCAGACTTGACCAAATTCACACTCTTTGTTCAGGAGGAAGTTCCCGGGACTGCTGAGGGGCCGCTAGTCACACTGCTTCTCCGCCGGCCCAAGCAGCGCCAGGCCGACTGGACAGCCCCGCGTCACGACATGGTCACAAGTAGTCAGACATGCGCTTATGAAGAGGGTATAAAAGTATGTACAGCAGCTAGTTTTCAGTGTGTTTGAAAGTTGCCCAAAGTCACCGATCTAAAGTGTGCAAAAAACTCGTTTGTCAAAAAATCAGGAAAAAAAAGCCTTCCTTGGCAACAGTGCATCAGAAGCCCATCTGAAACATCAAGACACGTTTGCTCGACACCTACCCCAAACAGATGGAGAACGAAACTGTGAGCGTGTGCGCCAAGGGCTCAGCAGTTTTTTATGGCAAGTCTCAGGCTCAAGCGGATGCCAGTTAAACTAGTCACTCTATATGTATATATAAATATATGTATATGTATTTATAGAGCAGTTAGAAGTGGGGCCAGAGTTTACAGGAAGGTTCTGGCTAAGTTTCAGAGTCGCGCCCCCTCGCCCAGCGTATGTCCTCACAAACCCCCGTGGACTGCGGACACCTAACCCTAGGGGGCTGGTCGTCCCCCGCAAGGCCAGAAAGGCCCCAGTGGACTAGGCTTCCCCTCGAGGCCAAACTGGAACTCAGCACTCGCTGGGGGTACATTTCCGGCTCCCAAACAGGATCCTGGCCACTTATTAACCTGGTTTCAAGGGTGGTCTTTTAGGAAACGCCACAGGACCAACACGGAGTCCACCCAGCTCCTAGAAAAAGACGTGGCGAGAGGGCTGACAGAAGGCAAAGTTCCTGAAAAACAAGCCGAATCGTCCTTAACCCTTTTTAAAGCTACCAAGAGACCATTGGCCACAGGCCTGAGAATGGGTCACCAGTCTGGCTACTTGACCTCCTGGGAAGAAATATCTAGGTTATCCACTTCCTCGAACCAGAAACCGCATTCCTATCTCACCAGGAGAAAACCTCTATGGTACTGATGTTCCTTCCAGATTCAGGGAGTTATGGAAGCCAAGCCTCACCCACGACGCCAGCCTGTCTTCTACCGACCACCCAGCCCAGAGAGCAGCAGCCAAGCGGAGGGGCAGGCTCCTCTCCACGGCTCTGACCCACCCCTCTGGCAGGGAAAACGAAGGAGCTGCAAAATGCCAGAGAGGCGGGGAGCAGACGAGAAGCACAGGGTCTCCATAAACCAACCCTGAAGGCACCCGATGGGCTGCAGAGCGCGTCTCACCGCCTCACTGGCAGCCTGCTGCTGTTTCCGGGCAAAGTAAGAACTCCCACACAGGAACACTCAAAACCCAATCTCCTAATACGACGCAACCAGTTAACACCCTGAAAAATGCACATTCAGCCTTCAGAAAGAGCTCTGCACTAAATCCAACACGCTTTTTAGGGGACTTTTAGGCAGACCAATCGCACTGCCAAGATCAGTACCAGCATCTCTTTAGCTTCAGTTACAGTTTTGTAAAGAAATACAAAATTCCCTCTGGGCTGGAGTTTTACTTTCAAGTTGGAGGTCAGAATTGGTTCTACTGGGGGCAGGGGGTGGGGAGGAGCAAAGTCAAGTTAAAAAGACAGCAGAAGTCTAAAGTACAATCATAAATTAAAAACTAAATCACAAGGTGACTGGTGGTGTCCTTTAGGCCTGAAGAGACTGGCTTAGAAAAGTGACCACTGCTTCTACCACACACAGCGAGGGCCCAGGTACAGATGCACTAAATCATCTCTTGCACAGATGGTCTCAAATAGTGACATGAAACAGTAATCAGCAGCACAATTGACAAGAACCCCTAAATACATGCTTCAGAGAAAGTGGTTTTTGTTTTTTCCTTCATTTAAGAGCGCCACTGCCTGAATAATCAGTAAGTCACCACGATTCACTCCCCCTCCCCCAGGGAAACAAGTAGACCTACGTGTCCGTGAACAAGATGAAGCCGTCAGTATCTGCTTGGTTTGGGGCAAGGTCGTGGGCTCAGCGGTTGGTGCTGGGATGCGTGTCTGTGTGGCTGGGGGGTACCCAAAACTGGGCTGTGGGCATTTTTAAAGGTACACGGGCCTCCCCTCCGACTGGCTCGTCCCCGTTCAGGTCTGAGCTTTACAAAGCATTTAACACCACTTTAAGTTAATGGTCTTTTTATTGGAAAAAAAAAAAAAAAAAGACTAGCATTTACAACTTGGAATGGACGTGAATTGTGAATTCTTGAACAGCAGTGTTGATGGTTGTGCTGAGGTCCACAGCCACAGCCTACTCTGCCGGCTCCAAGTCACGGTTCGGAAGGTTTTAAAAACAGAGAGTCCAAAGATGCTCCCTTGATAAAAGTTTCTTTTTAAAAATTTGTATGAATGGTGATAGCCTGACACCCATTCCACTCAGCACAACGCGGACAACGCCGCAGACACAGACGGGCGCACCGCCAGCGCGTCACGGTCGCCAGGGGGCGGTAGAGAGGCCCGCCCCGCAGCAGGGCGCTCCGCCTGGACAGTTACCCGCGGCTCCTGAGGCGAGCCGATTTTAAACGCCTCTTCTCAGTAAACCAGCTACAATTTACACTAACAATTTGAACTAGAACCCCTCTGAGTAGGTTTTGAATTTGTTTTTTCACTTTTTCATTTTTAATACAAACGCCTGACTGTGCTCAATTGTCAAGCTGCATGCATGAAAAACTGGCCAGCCCGAACAGTGTGATTAATCATGAGCAGACGGGCCTGCCAGGAGCCCACTAAGTGCTTCCTTATCGTTAAGGTAGGACAAGTATTTATATCGGAAAACTCATGTGTAGCTTGATCTTTAGGGGACAGGACCACCAACCAATACATGCAGATTTTGTGTGTGTGGACAGAAGGTACTTTTGACATTCAGTTTTGCTATATAGAAACAGAATGAGTAAATGAACTTTTTTTTTTTTTTTTTTTTGCAAGAGGTAAGTAAAAGATTCAATTTGATTCTTCTAGAGGGGGGAAAAAGGAGTTGAAAGTAGGTCTTCATTTTGCAGTCATCATCTGTACGAATTCTGAAAAGACAAATAATCATAACTTTCAGTTATCTTCAGAAGCAGCTTTAGTGAAGGTAACATCTCTAGTCTGAATAAGGGAAAAAGCCCCTAGCTGCAGTAGTTAACTTGCTCACAGGTCCTACAGGGAGGACCATCACAAAGCAAGCTAAGCCAACGTGGTGGCTCACCTTCGTAGTTGACCTGCCCGTCTCCGTCGATGTCTGCTTCTCTGATCATCTCATCTACTTCCTCATCTGTTAGCTTCTCTCCCAGGTTTGTCATGACGTGGCGGAGCTCTGCGGCGCTGATGTAACCATTGCCATCCTGCGAACACGCCACAGTGGTTACTGGCAGGGACCCAGTGCCGTGGGCAGGCAGGGCTCCGACAGAGTCACTGCCCCGTGCGTACCTGCCAGCTCTCTAGCTCCCCCCACCACTAAACACGTGCAGGCAGCCAGTGCAGAAACCGCAGGGGCTTTTTAAAAAGCAAAAGAAACTCCAAGAGTCAAGAAACCTGGTTCAAAATTTCTCTACTACTTATTATGCTTACTCTCACATGATAAGGTTACTGCAGTAAGTCAGGAATATTTGAAAGTGAGATTACAGAGGCTCAGGCAGGTAGGTAAAACGTTCTAACTAGAAAAGCGTGTGAAAGCTTTTAGAAACGACGGCCACAAAGTCAGCAATGCAGACACGGGGTCACCTTATCGAAGACTCGGAACGCCTCGCGGATTTCCTCTTCACTGTCGGTGTCTTTCATTTTTCTAGCCATCATAGTCAAAAATTCTGGGAAGTCAATGGTGCCATTACCTCAAATTAAAAAACAAAAGCGTGTGTAAAATAAGTGCTCCAGTTAACGCTACTGAAGAGGTAATTTTAGAATCATTTTATAGAACAGTAAGCATTTGGTAAGACAAACTGGTGAACTGCTTTATCAGGTTGTATTATCTTAGGTCTAAATTATTCAAAAACTTCACAGGGCAATTTCACATGATTCATGTAATTAAACTAGTAATCAATGCCCAGGATAGCATTTAATGATGCAAAGGAAACTGTACACACAGTTTCTTGGCCACTGAAAGGTCTGTACAGTTCAACAGGAAAAAAAAAAAAGGCCACAGCAGTGCTGGCTGCATCCTTCCCTCCCAAGGGAGGCCCTGAGACTGCCTTCCCCCAAGCCAGGGAGGTCCTCAGTCTAACTCTGCCACACCAGGGATGCTGGAAAAGGCCCGTCACTGAGCCGCCAAGGTCTTCAAGAAGAAAGTGAGTGGGGAAGACATGAGTGGGGAAAAGGGGACTCGTGCCGGGACCACGAGTGCTGGGAAGCCTTCTCCAGGAGGCGCCTCTCGGACACTGCACGGAAGTCACCTGACCGTCTCTCCCAACTCAGTATCTTTACTTCCTACTAAGAGCATGGCTCCCAAGTGTTTTCTCAGCTCAAATCATTATCAATCAGGAAACTGTCAGCAGAATCTGTTCTGTGGCCAGTATTCCAAACTCCTCCTTTAAAACCAACAGTCAGATGAATACACCAGAGACAAGCCACCAGATAAACAGTGTAACTTGAACTAAACAGAAATAAAAATTAGAACCAAAAAAAGCCTTATGTGAAGTTACTCTTTTTCACCAGTACCAACAAACTAGTAATTCACAGATTCCTTCAAAGCGTTTTGGCCTCCAAAAATTTAAAGCATTATTGATGTTCAGGGCAGACAGAAACCAGTTGTCTGAAATGATCTCTTATAGCCCTATAGTGATGTCCTTCAGCATCAACATATTCATTCATTGCAAATGTTAGATTCTATAGCTTGAGAAAACTTCCCCTCCTTGTTCCATACAATCAGAGGGCCTAATACATTTTGCCAGTCCCAAGACAGCTTCCTGGGCTCAACTATAAGAGAGCCACGCTATGTTCCCAGATGGTCGATCACCTTAGCAGTCAAATGAGACAGAACTATGAATAAACCTCTTTCTCCAAATTATTAACGATGAAAACAGTCCTTAGAAGTAGCTCAAATGGACTTAAACCACTGTTAAAGAGCTGACCCCAAACCCCTGCTTCTAAATACGTGACCAGCAGTATAATTCTGTTTTTTCACACTATACCATACTTTATTTACCATATTTTTAAATGGCTACTGTCAAGCTGATCAAGAAAGTCTAGACCCAAACTGTTTATTCCTGTTTCATCTTTTCAAAATTTACGAATGTTCCACAATGTTATGTTTACAGATTTGATTACATATATTATATACATCAAACTTACTAATTTGATATTTCTAAAGCACGTGGTTTTTCTTTGTGGGCAGAGGGGAGTGATTAAAAACTACTTGCTGACAGAAGCAAGCAGTAAAAAGGCCTCCTGTCCACTGTTCTGGAGTCCAGACAGCAAGTGACCGAACGGCAAGTTCCTTCTGGCTCCGCGCCTTCCTGGCAGCTTCTGTAAATCTAGTCCCTTCAGTCATCACGCACCCCACCTCCAAGCCTCACGTGATCCCTGAAATTCTCTTCAATAAACACACTGACAGCTCACACTGTGCTCACTTCTATACGTTAACATCTAAGAAGGCTCTTCCCCCACTTCACTTGGGGTTTGTCTCCTGAGACAACCAAGCCTTTTTAAAGGTCTATGGCTATTTATTTTTACTTTCCCCATAGTACTCCGTGCAGACGCATGAGCCAGTTGATAAAGACTGAGCTACAGGTCATGGCAAGTAGAAAAGAACAATACTGTGATCTGATCCAGGAAATGTTCTGGACAGCGAGTAGGGCTAGAGGCAGGCCCGTAATCTTCTATTTTAATTGTCAACGGCCTAAGGAAACCACAGAAAGGATCTTTGCACATTTGCCTTGGTCTCGACACTTGAAAGACAATCTGGTAACATGTCTCAACTTGAATTACACAACACTGGCACTCATTCACAGCTCTAAAGCCCTTACCATCAGCGTCCACCTCGTTGATCATGTCCTGCAATTCGGCTTCTGTTGGGTTCTGGCCCAACGACCTCATGACGGTTCCAAGTTCCTTGGTTGTGATGGTGCCATCACCGTCTTTGTCAAACAGGGAGAAAGCTTCCTTGAATTCTGAAAACACAAGTTTACCTTTTAGAATGAATGTCTTCACCCAACCCAGTCACAGCACGCCCGTCCCCTGAACTTGCCAAAGCAAGCCAAGTTGTGCAAGTTAACAGAAGCTGCCTGCTCCTTATCTGCTGAAACAAAGACCACAACAGTCACACTGGCCGTGCCTTCACACAGAACACAGAGCAAACGTCACCACAGGCAACCAGGCCCACCAACGGCAAGCCCCTCGCTTTGAAGGCTAAGCTTCCGCAGTCTAGTGCAGGTCCAGTCTGACAAGTCAAGACTGGTCCGAAAGGTCCCTTCCCGTGAAATCTCTACAGCTGTGAGAACTCCTTGTTTCACAGCAACAGGAGAGGTAGTTACCAGAAATGGACAATCCCTGGTAAACAGTGTGCTCTCTCTGCATGGCATTCAGAGTATTTCAAAGGCAATCCTGGTTTCCTGAAGAGAAACCATCTCAAAAAACCTCTCCAGGGACTTCCCAGGCAGTCCAGTGGTTTAAGGCTCTGCACTCCCAATACAAGGGGCACAGTTCAATCCCTGATTGGGGAACTAAGATCTGGCACGCCACATACCGAGGTCAAAAAAACCCAAAACAGTCCTCCAGGGAATATTAAAAGCTAAACTCTACACTGACTTCATTCCCCTGGCCATGATTACGGGGGTCCTCACTGTCCTCCTCGCCCACCCGATTTAGAACAGCAGGCACACGCTTTCACAGCGCATCACAAAGTGGCCTAAGAATTCTAGACTGCATTTTTGAACAGGAGGCTCCATGCACTCTCATTCCATACAAAGCCCAGCATACCCTGAAGTGCGCACTCCACAGTGTAACAAGTGGGCATCCTTAGTTCCACTTACTTTTGCATTATCTCCAAAAGACTGACAAGGAGTAACATTTAACCTAAATATTTCTGCTTGTTGTTTGCATTTCAATAAAATCCTTAGAAAACCGCTCATACTAAGGGGAGAGGGAAGAGTCACCAGAACTGAGTCTATCTAGTTCTGGTCTACCGAGACTCCCTGTAGTCACCACTTACCAGCAATCTGCTCTTCAGTCAGCTGATCAGCCTGCATAGAAAAAGAAAAGGTTACAATTCAACCCACCGGAGTCTGGAGTCAGCATAGCTTTTCCAATTAAGTCTTTTAATAATGATATTTCTCAGCTGTGAAAATTTCAACCATGTCATTTAAGAGAAACAATTAGAGTGCAGGGAACCCTTTACGCTATTAACAAAGGATGACAAGTTAGCAAGGTCTCACTTCAGCTTTTCTTCTCTGGGCCTAAGGGCTCTCTGCTCTGCGGTGGGTCGAACCAGGAGAGTCAGTTCATCATCTGAGAAATGGCACCTCTAGTGGCAACAGGCCCACTGCAGCCGCAGGGCCCGGCTCTGGGAAGAAGTGCGCCACCTACTGCAGGACGCCGCGCTCTCCGCGGCCATCCACGGAGGGACCCAACCTGCCGCGGCTGGCCCTGCAGCCAGGACCGGGGCCAGGTCAGGCCTTCGGTGCACCTTGCGCACCGCTGCGGGCACTCCAAATCTCCAAACTGGCGTTACATAATGGCACTGGCTTGGATTAACAGGCTTTTATATCTACTTTACGAGATACAATTAAGTGGAAAAAAAATATACAGCAATGGGTTATCCTACCAACTTCATTTCCATGCTTTCCAATCACTAAAATTAGGCAGTTATTTGTTAAAAGCCTATCATTTAGAACAACTAATGTCCTTGGTCAAATTATCCTATGATTCAAAAGCTGGGGGGTGGGGGTGGAAATAATAGAACGGTCCTACAATCGAGCTGTTACAAACCTGCAAAAATGAAGCACACAGAAACTACATAATAATTATGAGACTCTGCCCTCCCTTTTTTGAGAGGAACTATTAACTTTGCTAGAGGATATTTACTCTAACCTTTTTAAGGGAGATCTAAGAGCTGCTCCTAATAAACACACTTTACTAGAGGTGGTAATGGCCACGAAAGTAATTCTCACTTGCATTATTTGGTCTCTGCAACGCTGATCTTGTGCCTCCAACCATGGGAATTCGGCATCTCAAGGACAGATAATATGTATTTTTATTTTAATGAAGGATGTCTAACGAAGCCAGTTCCAAAACAAGTCCTAGTAGAAAGCTGATGGCAATTTATTCGAACTCGCAAATGAAAACTTTCACAGTAAGAGTGATGTTCCAACATACTGACTTAGGGAGGAAACATTTTTTTCAAATTAGAACTGTGTCTCCTCTCCTCCCTACCCCAGACACGGCACGCCGGTTTTCTTTATAGCGAAGGAAGGAGACACGAGGATTTATGTAATGCCAGGGCTACGTCTCTGCCTCCTACAACAGGAAGCGCTGCCGACCACACCTCGCAAAAGAAGCTGTCACCTCGCCGGGGAAGTGTCCTCTGAGAGTGGAGATCGAGGCTGTCGGCCCGCCTCGACACAGAGGGACACGCTCACCGCCACACCGCATCGGCCTCGGGGCAGAGGTGCGCGGGCCCCGCCGAGAGCCGCCTCCCCGCCCCGCCGAGCCAGAAAGGCGGGGGGTGATGTCAGCCCTGCCGACCGGGGGATGGCACACCCGGAGAGGCGCACGGGCGCATCTGGCCGCCGAGGAGCCGCAGAAGAGGCGGAAACGGGGAGGGCACCTCGCCTCGGACGGGAGGGAGCGCGGGCCGGAGAAAGTGCCGGGCGAGGTCGCCCTGGGAGCAGGGCGCAGGGCGCCTCTCCCTCCAGGCCAGGGAGAACCCCCCACACCCGCCGCGGGAGGGGCACGAGCGCGCCCCGCGCCTCCCACCCGCTTCTGCCCTGCGCGCCGCCACCTCCCCCGGAGCACAAACTTCGCGTCTCCACTGGAGACCGCGGCGCGCGCCAGCGCTCCTCCCCGCCCCCCGCCCCAGTTAGCGCGGCCGAGCGCCTCCCGCGGGGGGGCCCACCCGGTGCCCCGCGGCCCCACTCGCCTCCACCGCCGCGCGGGGCGGGTCTGAAGGGGCGCCGGACGCCGCGACGAGGGCCCCGGGCCGCCGCAGGGCCCCGCCCGGGTAGGGCGGTCGGCCGGCCCGCCGCTTCCGCCCCCGCTGCCCCCCGCCCCGCGCCTTCCTGCCCCCACCCCACCCTCCCCGGCTCCTTCCTTCCCGACCCACGCCCGCGCCGCGCCCCCCAGGAGGCAGGCGGGAGGAGCGCCCCGAGGGGACGGCTGCGGCCCCGCGCTCCGACCGCGGCGACGTGCGCCACCGGCTCGCTCCGGCCCATTCATTCTCCGCTGCCCGCGAGCCGGGGTCTGGCCGCGGCCCCGCCCGGACCCCCACCCCTAGGGCAGCCCGGGGGCGGACGGCTGAGCGAGCGGGTGCGGGGGCCCCGGCGTGACCAGAACCCCCGCCTGGGGCCAGGCGCGGCAAACCCCGGCCCCACGACGGGCCGAAACGTAAACGGGGCTGCCCAGCCGAGGAAACTGGGATGCAAACCCAGAGCGCGTCCTGACCCGCAGCGGCTGCGCAACACCCGGAAGCCAGGAAAAGCCACCCAGCGAGGGAAAGACGGGAAGAGAGACAGGGTCCGGAGAGGGAGAGCGCGGGCAGGCGGCCGCGGCGCCGGCACTCGCCGCGCCCCACCTACCATGGTGCGAGCGAGGCAGGGAGGCCGAGAGAGCGAGGGTGGCCGCGCAGGGGCCGGGACCGCAGGGCGCCTCCGCTACAGCTGCTGCCGGGGCCCCGTGTGCGCTGAGCGCTGTGCCGCCGCCGACCGCCGCTGCCGCCAACTGCGCTAACGGCTCCGCACCCGCCAGGCTCCCAGCACCGCCGCCGCGCCGCGAGCCTGCGCCCCGCGCTATATATATGGCGCCGCGTATCCCTCCGCCGCCGCGCCGCCGCCTCGCCCTGCGCCGCGCCGCGAGGGCCGGGCCTCGCTGCCTGGCCCCGCCCCGGCCCCGGCCCCGCCCCGGGCCCCGCCCCCGGGGCGCCCGGCCTCCTGCCGACCCTTTGCGCGCGCGGCCGCCGGCGGGCCTGCGGCCGCCGGCGGGCCTGGGACCCCCAGCGGAGACGTGTGCCCAGAAGTGCACGCAGGTGCCAGCCCGGACCAGGGCGAAGACAGAGGGGCTGCGTAGCCGACGGGGGGCGGCTCTGGCTTCAGAAGGGCCCCGCCCCTCGCCCCAGGCCCCCACCCCACCGGCGGGACCCCTGCCCCTTCCTACCCCCACCACCCGCCCCTCGCATCTCGCGCCCCGGGGCAGTGGACTGGCCCTGGCCTCGCGGTCTCCCGCTGGCCCCCGCCCCTGGGGAGCCAAGGGCAGTTCTGGGGTGAGGGCAGCCGCACCTTCGGCGACCGAGGACAGGGGTCTGGAGGGAGCAAGTGTCTTCGCGCAAGAAACTGCTTAGACGTTTGCTCTTTGAGTAATGTCGGAGACAAATGAATATATATGCTCGATTGCTAAATCCGTGTCATGCTCATATGCTTAGCCAGTCTTACCTTAATGTTTTTACGTTTCCACTGAATTTTTTTTTGTATGCTTGAATAATCTCCCTCTCCTACTGTATTTTTTTTCCCCTATGGAAAACACTACTCATCCTGACCCTAGTCTTACTGAAATCAATGTACCTGTGCATCTTCTGTAGACTTTCAAACCCCATGCTTTGATTTTTTTTTTTTTTTTTTATGTTAGTTACCTGGTCCTAACAGATCAGATCTTTATTCGTAGATCCGCAGAAACAAAGAAGGAAAACAACAGATACATAGAATCCCCTAGATTAGGGTTGGAACACACAGTTTAATTGACTCTACTTTGGAGCTCGACCAGTTTTTAAATGCACAATCTTAATTATATTTCAAGTAGTATTTTAATCTAAAATTTACTCATATTTTCAATTTTCTGTATAGCAGAAAAAGGACCATATCAGTTATAAATGTAAAGCCCAGAAGTTTGTAAAAATCTTGACAAAATGCTGCAGTTTCTTTTCTTGCCAAGGCAGAGCACAGAATCTGATCTTTTGTTTACAGGGCCTGGGCAACAGTTGCAAGTTATTATTTGCATACTCTTTCAGAGAATGTGGCAAAGTGTGTGATTGACAACCTCACTAGAAGGGCTTTGCTAGGTTATGCTTGTTTCTGGCTTTGACACAGTCTGCAGAAAAGAATTTTAAAACAATGGAAAATGTAGTTGCCCAGGACTTATGTGATAGCCTCAGACAAATACCTATGGAACTGTTTTTACTGATATGCCTTCTGGAATGCGGTAGGAAAGGGGGAACCAGCTGTGCAATCTAAAGGGAGTCTGCCACAGGGAGCCAGGGAATGGCGCTGCCTCCCTCGGCAGATGAGAAAGACACCATCTACTGAACGTGATTGTCACCATCATCCTGTCTTCCTGGGCGAAGACTTGAATGGGAATAAACTGTATGTTAATAGGGGAGTTGGAAATAGGGGGAAAGGGACTAATATAAAGTCAGTTAAAAGAATATTCGGTAATACAGTGAGTTACAGTCTAAATGGCCAAATATGCTAAGGGAATTGGTATTCTTTTGCCAGGCTTTTCATACAGTAGTTAAATACATTTTAAAAAGTTGGTATACATTGTATAAGAAGGAGGAAAAATGGCCTCGAGATGAAATGTATTTAATTCTTAAAGGTTTATTAGGTTCTGATAGTCTTCTGTTCCTTATAATTAAGTTGCTAGAATCCATGGTTTTGAAAACCAGGCATTTTCTAAAATAATGTTTCTCCTTCCATCATTTAACCTATTTCACCCAAATAAAACACTTTGAACTTTTTCATGACTTTATTTGCTAAAGACCGTATTTCAAAGTCATCTTACTTATTACAGTAAAATTCATTATTGTGATTCTTTACATTTTACCAGCTAGAGTTCTCTTTTGATAATTCTTTATCAAAGTACAGCTTTCAAGTCTATTGGATTTGTAATGAGGTCATGCTTTACTCAGTTTTATGGCAGTTTGACACATTGAAATATAAGAAGGTCAAATGACTTACCCAAGATCTTGCCATGAATCAGGGATGGAGCATAAAATAGAGTGTGAGCCCTTGTTCAGGGGCTCTAAGATTAGATTATGTATTAATGAAATTAACATCTGAAAATTGAAAATGTGCCATGTGAAGATTTATGTATTTCCTGAAGCAGATTCTTCTGACCACCTGGATGATCACTGGGATTTCATTAAAGATTTAAGTCAATAAACTTTCTAATTTATTAAAAGATCAGGAATCAAGAAATCCCTTGGATTGCAAGGAGATCCAACCAGTCCATCCTAAAGGAAATCAGTCCTGAATATTCATTGGAAGGACTGATGTTGAAGCTGAAACTCCAATACTTTGGCTACCTGATTCGAAGAGCTGACTCATCCGAAAAGACCCTGATGCTGGGAAAGATTGAGGGTGGGAGGCGAAGGAGACAGCAGAATGAGATGGTTGGATGGCATCACTGACTCAATGGACATGAGTTTGGGTGAACTCTGGGAGTTGGTGATGGACAGGGAGGCCTGGCGTGCTGCAGTCCACGGTGTCGAAAAGAATCGGACACAACTGAGCGACTGAACTGAAATGAACTGAAGCCACATTCTTTTGAAGTCATTGGCAGGTAGATTCTTTACCATTAAGCCACCTTGGCTACAGTCTATGGGGTCTCAAAGAGTTGGCACGACTGAGCACAGCACTGCAATGTGAAGTCATAATTTACTGAGAGTCAAAAGACAATGGAATATTTCATGATATTGAGAGAAAATGGCTATGATTATTTTTAAAAGTGAAAGTGTTACTTGCTCAGTCGTGTTCCTTCTTTATGACCCCACAGACTGTAGCCTGCCAGGCTCCTCTGTCCACAGAATTCTCCAGGCAAGAATAATGGAGTGGATTGCCATTCCCTTCTCCAGGGAATCTTCCCGGCCCAGGGACTGGACCTGGGTCTCTTGCATTACAGGCAAATAGTTTACCATCTGAGCCACTGGGGAATAAAGTAATGTTAAATTGAAGAAAAATAGAAAGAATGCAACCCTATGTCAGGAATCTCAAATTTTAATATCACTTCTGTCACTAACCTGATTACCCATTTGAGTGTAACAGAAAAAATACAAATGTAATCATTGTACATATTCAGGGGTAAGACAGGTTTGGATTTAATCTAGAAATTCCAACTGTAAACCCTGTGCCTGAGATTATAATATATATGACTGTAAAATATACATGTACAATATGTACTGTCATGCATGTCATACGTGTGTGCCCACAAACATGCTGAAGGTGAAGAGGACAAATGGAGAAATGGAAACAGCTTAAAGAGAGCATTTGATGGGCTTCCCTGGCAGCCAGCAGTTGAGACTGAAAATTAAAAAAAAAATAATAATAACATTTGCTGAGCATTTGGCCACCTGATGCAAGTAACTGACTCATTGGAAAAGACCCTGATGCTGGGAAAGATTGAAGGCAGCAGGAGAAGGGCACGACAGAGGATGAGATGGTTGGATGCCATCACCGACTCTATGGACATGAGTTTGAGTGAAGTCCGGGTGTTGGTGATGGACAGAGAGGCCTGGCGGGCTGCGGTCCATGGGGTCGCAGAGAGCTGAGCGGCTGCACTGACTGAACTGAGCATTGGCTGTGGCCAGGCCCTGTGCTAACTATCATTTCATCCTCCTGCCCATGCTGTGAGGCCAGCGCCATTATCCTTATATAGAAACCAAGGCACTGAGAGACTAAGTGATTTGCCTAATTTAAGTGTTGAAATGAAAAAATCTATTTCAGAGGACCAAGCATGTAAGCATTACACTGTATCTCTTGTAAATTAATATAATTTATTTTTAATTTTTTTTTGGAAGGAACACAAGATTAAAATTTGTGTTTTTTTTTTTTATGAAATACTTCTTACCCAAGGATTTAAAATTAAAATAAGATCATAGGAATGTAGTAATAGCTGTACCTACCACACCAGGAGCAGAGTGTATAAGAAAAAGCAAAACATTTACTTTATGATGCTTCCTAGCCAGAGGACATTTCTCATTTTGCAAATGAGGTCTAAACAGGTGAGGAGACTTGCTCACCATCATTTAGCTGACGACTCTATGCTGTCACTGAAAGAGATAACCGAGAACTCTCTCATCCCAGTCCTATTACATGATGCATGTCTCGGAGTTGGTATTTTATTTTTATAAATGCATTTATTATTTATGGCAGTGCTGGGTCTTTGTTACTGCTCCGGCTTTCCTTGAGCTGCAGCAGGTAGGGGCCTCTCTCCAGTTGTGAGGCACAGGCTTCTCACCATGGTGGCTTCTCTTGCTGGGGACTGTGGGCTTTCGGGCGTTCGGACTTGAGCAGCGGTGACACCTGGGCTCAGCAGTTGTGGCTGCCGGGCTCTAGAGCACAGGCTCAGCAGTCGTGGTGCACGGGCTGAGATCCTCCGCGGCACGCGGGATCTTCCCAGATCGGCGGTTGAACCCCTGTCTCCTGCATTGGCAGTCAGATTCTTTACCACTGAGCCACCAGGGAAGCTGAGGAGTTGGTATTTTAAACTAGAGACAAATGGATGGATGGATAGGTAGGTAGATACACAGATAGATCCTGTAGCCTTCATGTAGCTTACACTGCTCTGAGAAAATGACTCTGTGTGTGTGGTGGGGTGGGCAGTGGGATGGGGGGAGAGAGGTGATGCTTGGCTAGATGGTTTTTACAAAGTCACAAGTCTAAATTCATTCACTGTAACCGTAGGCTGCTGTGTCTTCACAGATGGATTATCTAGTTAGAGAATTTTCTTTAAGAAATTTCCAGTCCCAAACTGGAGCACCTCTCCTGAGCTATCTCACAGGAAAGAAATCTTGTCTTTGACTTCTCTGCCACCCACAGCTGCCTCCTTCTCTGTCCCATGGTCCAATATAATTTGATGATGATCCACCATTTGGGATTTTCTTCTTCACTAATCATCTCCAACAGCCAGAACAGGCTCCTGCTGCTTGTGTGTGGTTTCACATTTCATTAAATGTTATACAGGATTATTATATAAGCTTTACTATCTCTATCAATAACAAAATACCTCATTATTTTTCCACTTAAAATTTTTCTATTACAGTATCTTTTTTTGCTATTATCTTTTATGAATGACTCTCAGGTAAAAACACAGGGAAAATTCTAACATTACGTTTAAATTTGAAATGTGTTACCATCATAAGGAAATAAGTGAGTTTTAAGCCATGACTTATCACCATGAGAAAACATATCAATTTTAGCATATGTCTATTCTGCATGCATGCATGCTTAGTTGCTCAGTTGTGTCCAACTCTTTGCAACCCCATGGATTGTAGCCCATCAGACTCCTCTGTCCATGGGATTTTTTTCAGGCAAGAACACTGGAGTGGGTTGCCACTCCCTTCTCCAGGGGACCTTCCTGACCCAGGATTGACCCTGTGTCTCCTGCATTGCAGGCGGACTCTTTACCTGCCGAGCCTTCAGGGAAGCCCTACTTAGTGTCCCGGAATTTTAAGCGAATCATAACCAGACCACTGCATACTCTGCTGTGTCTCAGCTTGCAGCAGTCCTCAGCATATTAATGGTCTAAAGAGAAATAGCACCATCCCCCTGAATGTGTGCCCCATTCTTGTCTGTGTTTAAATTACTTTGTACAGTAGAGGGCAAGTCTTGCCCAACATTCACAGCGCTTGTGCTTGCTTTGCTAGTAGCTGTGGGGATGGATCTACATTATTCCCTCCACCTGGTCCACCCTTGCGACCAAGGCCATGAATGTGCACCACAGCCAGCTGAGGTCAGGGATAGAGAACAGAGCAAAATAACCAACAAGGAATGAGACTGGACCCCTGACTCGGGCCTCATTAGCTCTGTGCTTTGCATGCATGCTCAGTCGCTTCAGTCGTGTCCGACTCTGTGCGACCCCATGGACTGTGGCCCACCACCTGTAGCTCCTCTGCCCATGGGATTCTCAGGCAAGAACACTGGAGTGGGTTGCCATTTCCTCCTCCAGGGACCTGTGCCTTAATGGACTGGGATCTCAAGTCACAGGCAGCCAACAGTTACACAGACTTAGGGACCAAGTATGTGCACTCAGATTCCAAAATGCCCACTGGGAGAAGTCATCGCTTTTTGCCTTAGTTGTTTACACTGAATTCAAACTTTTTTTTTTAATTGCTCTGACCTACTGAGCAAAGTATTCTTTAAGCCATATCAATTTTGGAAATTTCCTGAGTCACCATTCTCCCCATTAATCCAAAAATCAAGCGCCAAAGTTACTTCAATCAGCATCTGAACTGTAAGCAACAACATCTCATCTCCACCATATGTGCTAGGACTGGGGACACACTAGAGAGGAGGTTTCAGACGTTCAGGCAACAACAGGCATTTAGCAGTTTACAGGTGGTTTAACAACCAGGTCGGTGGAGGGCTCTGTGGCCACAGTGATAAGCTGGAATGTTAGGTATTGGGGTGACTCAGTTTGCCTGAAGGGCAGAGCCAGCGGTCAGCACAAATTGGTACTTTCATTGAGGTCTTGATATGCAGAAAACTGGACGATAATGATAAATCAGAGAAACTGATGCTGATGGTGGATTATACCAAAGAATGGGCCTCACCAATGCCAACAGAACTAAGATCTGCTCTGGTGACTGTGTGGTTTGGTTTTGACTCATAACAAATAACTCTGTCCTGCCTCTGGAGCTGTGCTATCCACTAGCCATGAGCAATATGTGGCTATCGAAATCAAAATGAATTACACTTTAAGTTTAGTTCCTTTGTTTCACTAGCCACCGTCAAGTACTCAGTAGGCCCACATGGCTAGCAGGGTTACCTAGCAGTTACCTAGGTGAACAGTGTGGACATTTCCATCATCACAGAAGTCTTATTGGGCTGCACCAAGCTAGACTGAGAACCCCACTGTAGAACTTTAAAAAAGAAGAAAGGAAGGAAAGCCCATATTTACCTGGATCAAGAATCCTGCTGCTGCTGCTGCTGCTGCTGCTAAGTCGCTTCAGTCGTGTCTGACTCTCTGCATCCCCACAGAAGGCAGCCCACCAGGCTCCCCCATCCCTGGGATTCTCTAGGCAAGAACACTGGAGTGGGTTGCCATTTCCTTCTCCAATGCATGAAAGTGAAAAGTAAAAGTCAAGTTGCTCAGTTGTGTCCGACTCTTAGCGACCCCATGGACTTTAGCCTATCAGGCTCCTCTGTCCATGGGATTTTCCAGGCAAGAGTACTGGGTGGGGTGCCATTGCCTTCTCCACAAGAATCCTGAGGGTCCCCCATTTTAGTCTCACATGCGCTGTTCTTGGCTCACCCCTGACGACTCTGTGCCCTTCTGACCCATCCAGCACACAGTACTGTCTCTTCTCTGTGTTTCATCCTGTCTCTTCTCTGCTCAGAACTTTTCAGAGGCTCCCCAGTGCCTGCAGGAGATAAAATGCAAAGTCCTTGTGTCTAGCGTTCAAAGCCATTCACCACATTGTTAATCTACTTTTTCAGCATTACTTTTGTTATCCTACAAACATGGATTTTCTGCTTCAGACAAATTGGTTTCCTCTCTGACCCCTGAATACACATTGCATCCTCCCAACTCACTGCCTTTTCCATGCCACTCCGTGTCCAGATACCTGTCCAGATCCGCGTGTGCGCGTGTGTGTGTGTGTATGTGTGCGCCTGCGTGCGTGTGTGTGCACATGTGCACGTGCTCAGTCATGTCTCTTTGCAACACTATGGACCGCAGCCCAGCAGCCTCCTCAGTCCATGGGGTTTTCCAGGCAAGAAAACTGGAGTAGGTTGCCATTTCCTTCTCCACGGGATCTTCCCAACCCAGGGATCATACCCCTGTCTCCTGCTGCTGCTGCTGCTGCTGCTAAGTCGCTTCAGTTGTGTCCGATTCTGTGCAACCCCATAGACAGCAGCCCACCAGGCTCCCCCATCTAATTCCTTCAATGGCAGGCAGATTCTTTGCCACTGAGCCACCTGGGAAGTGAAAGTCGCTCAGTCATGTCCGACTCTTTGCGACCCCATGGACTGTCCATGGAATTCTCCAGGCCAGAATACTGGAGTGGGTGGCCTATTCCCTTCTCCAGGGGATCTTCCCAACCCAGGGATCGAACCCTGGTCTCCCGCATTGCAGGTGGACTCTTTACCAGCTGAGCCACCAGGGAACCCCGTCCATTTCATTACCACCTATCTAAACCCTCCCCGTCCTTCATGTCCTGTTTACACCACGTCTTTCACATCTCCCCCGTGACCGTAGCTCTAAGTGGTGCTGCCTGGTGATCCAGCGGTGAGGACGCCACCTTCCAGCGCAGCGGGTGCAGGTTCAATCCCCGGTGGTGGCTCAGACCGAAGGAATCTGCCTGCCATGTGGGAGACCTGGGTTCTATCCCTGGGTCAGGAAGATCCCCTGGAGAAAGGAATGGCAACCCACTCCAGTCTTCTGGCCCAGAGAATCCCATGGACAGAGGAGCCTGCTGGGCTACAGTCCATGGGGTCACAAAGAGTCGGACACGACTGAGCAACTAACACTATAGTTCAAAATAATTCTTCCTGTCTCCTGAATTCCTACACCTTTTACCCATTTCTACTTGATATTATCTTTTCATATACTCTATCTCCTCATACTAGCAGAAGCTACCATCTTATACTCTGAACTCAGCTCAGTATCTGGTAATAAATATCAATAGATTATGTGATTAGTGCTAAGCTCAATTCACTATTGGGCTAGAGAGGATATGAGAAATGAATTTTCCAAAACAGAGAAAAGGAAAAGGAAGTCCTCTGCTTTAATCTCGCCACCGGAACCACCACTGGGAAGGAGACTCCCTAGAGTGCAGTGGGTCATACTTCCTCAGGAATAGGCTGGACTGTTCCTGCTTTGATTCTAACCCATACCCTCCACAGCCCTGAACAAGTATGTACCTGGGCTCAGCCTTCCTTTCTTTGGCAGTTCTTTCCCCACTTTCGTGAGACTGGATCCATTCCCAGCTTCCTGTGTGGAGAAAATTCAGCCAAAGGCAGGTTGTTGAACAGAAAAACTGGGCCTATCTCTGTCCAAGTCCAGTGAAGATGCTTTTGAGTTTTATTCATTCTAAGTAGAGACTCTGAGTCATTGGCTAATAAACCAACTCTAGGCACCACCACAGGATGACTGGATCGTTTGGCCACTGGGAAGATTGCCTTCAGGAGAGTTTTCAAGCTATACCAGGGATACTGTGGGCGCCTTTCTTCTCACATTCTCCCCTATAAACCCAAGCGAGGGACAGAAATTTTGTCTTCTCTCAGTGAAAAGTTTTGTTATTTTTATTGTTCTGACAAAGAAAACAGTTATTTCCCAAGAAAAGGATAATATTGTGCAATATTATCTGCCAGGTTAAATGACTATTTCCTTAGCCAGTTAACCACACAGACTCAGCCATGGGCTTATGTGAGGGTTACATAGGAGAAAAGAATGTCAAATTAGTTTGTAAACAATAAAGACCTAAACAAATACAAACTGTGTTTGTTCATAATATTTTATAGCATCAATCAGCTAAATATGGCAAAGGTCAGATAGAAGGCAATTCAGAACCAGTCAGGGAATCAAGCAGTTTCAGTGAATCCAACAGTCCAGCAGTGGGAAGACCCAAGGCTTCCCATTTTTCAGCGCCCCCAACGGGCTGGTACCCAGGGCAACAAGCCCTCGAAGCCTCGTTTCCTCCACCACAGCACTGGAATGCTGCTGAGTCATCACCCTCTTCTAGAGCAGCCAAAGAAATTGGTGACTCAGAGAACTGATTCATAGTTTCTCGTTTCACTGCTCTAGCTCTCCTCTGACACAAAATTTCCTTGTTGCACCTGTTTCACACAAAGCTTGAAATCTAGGTGTTAAGTCACTCAGTCACGTTCTACTCTTTGTGAATCCATGGACTGTAAATTCTCCATCCATGGAATTCTCCTCTACCTGTGGAATTCTCCAGGCAAGAATACTGGAGTGGGTAGCCATTCCCTTCTCCAGCAGATCTTCTTGACCCAGGGATAGAACCCAGGTCTCCCGCATTGCAGGCAGATTCTTCACTGTCTGAGTCACCAGAAAATGACCTTAAAACTGAACAGCAGCAAAATGTAGAAGCCATACTTTCAATGGTCTATTGACATAGTGATTCTAATAGAGGCATTTTTTCACATCCTAAAGAAGGGTAAAAAACTGATCAAAGCCATTCAGGACTTTGTACCTGTGGGAACTTTGTATTTTGAGGTACTTTGAGGTTTCAACCTGTTTTGTGTGGTGATACCACAGGCCCTCACAAAGCCATTTTCTACTTTCTAAACTCTGTTGCTTGTAACATTTGCAAGGTGGTCAGCTAGGTTAGAGAGTTAGGCATTGCTAAAGTCATGGAACAAGTTTTTCTTTCTGTGAAAAAGCACCATACTCTGAACAAGTTCAGTTATACCTGTTTTAATCAAGTAAACAAAAGAACCAAGTTTTTAGGAACCAGTTTATAAGTTGAATAGTGAAAAATGAAGATATAACCATGATTATTCTTTACTAGCATTTCGAATATCCTGAAAAACACTTCAGGTTATGAAAGAATTATAATTATATAACTACCTTTGCTTTATTACTCATCTCAAAAAAATGAGCTTTGCACAACACTGCAAATCAACTATACTTCAATTTAAAAATAATTCGCTTCTCTGAGCTCTTTTAGGAATAAAAAAGGGGCCTCTGCTAGCCTGAAGAAGCTGTAAGTAAATATGATAAAGCTTAACAAGAGGAAAGTGTCAGCAATATAAATGAAGGTCAAAGATTTTAAACAAGCTGTATAGATAAGGCCCAGCACAGAGAAGAATTCAGGACAGCCAATCCCCAAATGGAATCACAAAGTCCAGAGAAAAGTCATCTTGAGATTTTCCATCACTTGGAGGACTTGCAGATGATAACATTCCTCTGCTTCCCCTAAAATGATCAGTCTTTGATTAAAATGTTTTCAAAGGTCAAAGGAAAGCTCAGTCTAGTAGGATCCTAAAGGCTACTCTGTCCTGAACTTGTACTTCTTGGAACTTAGTTTTCTTATCTGAAAATTGGAAAAGGGGACCTAGATGGACTTTGGTTCCTCCCAGATTTAGAATTTTATGATTCTAAATATTTTGCTTGTGAAACTTGTGAGGAACTTGTGCAGAATTCCCTAGTAACTAGGAGACCCCTGGAGATGCGGCTACAAATAGAGCTAAGGTCACAGGGGACTTGACCCAAGAGTTACATCTTTTTATAAATGGTAAAAAGTAAGACTATTGTAGAGTTCTGACTCTGTTGAATTATAGTTAAAATACTTAGAACAGACCAGGCCATGTCTACTCCAACTGATCAATCCTGGACATTTATTTCCAAAAGTTGCCAAAAATAATCAAAAGCTGGGTAGAGGACATTATCTCTTTACAAAGAACAGAAAAGCAACATTAAAAGGAGAAAGTAAGCAATTTTGAATGAGTCAGATTTTTAAAAAAATCATTTTCTTCTACATCTGTATTCTTCAAAGGACATAATAGACTATACAAAGGAAAGCTTGGAGATAAACTCTGTTATTTCAAAAGATAATGTCCCATAATGATGATATTTCCTTAATTTAAAAGCAAGTAGAGACAATTCAAATGGGGAAAAAAAAAAAAGGTGTTGAAAGAAGAAACTATACTTTCTATACAATAGAGTCTCAGTAAGTATTGGTTGATTGAATTTCCTGGAACTCAAAAGAACCTTTCATATACAGGTTTTCTTTCTACCTCTGTCTTAATTATTTGTTCATCTATTCCTTCAATAAACCTTTATTGAGCTTATGGAAATAAAATTCACCAAATACTGAGAATATGAAAATAAATGACAGGTCCTGTCCTTGAGGAGCTCACAATTTAGCAAGCTAGTTTTCTGACCACCAAAAGTAGTGGGTTTAATATGTACTAGGACTTAAGTACGGAGAAGGCGATGGCACCCCATTCCAGTCCTCTTGCCTGGAAAATCCCATGGACGGAGGAGCCTGGTGGGCTGCAGTCCATGGGGTGCTAAGAGTGGAACAGGACTGAGTGGCTTCACTTTCACTTTCCACTTTCATGCATTGGAGAAGGAAATGGCCACCCACTCCAGTGTTCTTGCCTGGAGAATCCCAGGGACGGGGGAGCCTGGTGGGCTGCCATCTATGGGGTCGCACAGAGTCGGACACGACTGAAGCGACTTAGCAGCAGCAGCAGGACTTAAGTAAGCTCAGAGGAATATTTTGTGGCACGCTGATTCACATGAAGATAAGCCTGGGATACACTTTACGGTAAACCTAACTTCTTGGTAAATGGAGACTCTCCCTCCAGTGTGAAAATAAATGTAAAAGGGACTTTCTGAGTCATCTCACAGTACAGCAAAAGCTCCAGAAGATGGGGTGTGACTATGGCACTAGCTTGGGAGCCAGACAACCTGGATTCTAGTCTGTGCTCTGCTCCTCAAGCGCGGGGCGACTGCAGGAAGGTGGACTGACATTTCTGGATCTCAGACTGCTCACTGCACAGAGCGGGATGAGAGGTCCCCAGACTCTGCACTAGGCAGACTGTGGTACCAGATGGTTGGATGGCATCACCGATTGGATGGACACGAGTCTGAGCAAGCTCCGATGATGGACAGGGAGGCCTGGCCTGCTGCAGTCCATGGGGTCGCAAAGAGTCGGACACGACTGAGCAACTAACTGACAGAACTGATGGCCCATCTGACAGGCTATCTCGCCAAGCCTTATCTAGGAGAGTCTTTCCTCAGGACGCAAGACACTGCCTCTTGGTCTGCCCCGGAGCTAACCGTCGGTTCTGTCCCTGGGCTCCCAGGCCGGCCCCTGGGGCGTCCTCCTCCGGCCCGGCCGGCTCGGGAAACCCACGCCCGCGGGAAGAGGTAAAAAGAAAAAACCAGGTAAGGGAAACGAAAACGGGTCTCTCTGAAACAAAGGTGCCCGCGAGTGCGCTCCCGGGAGGCTGGGCCTCCGCCTGTAAACAGGAAGGGTCGCCTTCGGGGCCGAGCGAGGCAGGCTTTCGAGGCAAGGGGATGTTTTTGCTCATCTCGCCGGCGGCACATGACTGAACGTGTCGGATGAGCCGTCAGGAGCGCGACCTCACCGAGCCAGGAGGCAGGGCGAGGACGGCTCGAGATTGCCCCTCGGAGGGCCAAGAACAAGGCAAAGGACCCCAGTCCTCTCATTAGAACTACTCGCCTCCTGCCGCTCCGGGAGATAGAGGACCGCCGAGCCTCGCGCCGAAGCCGTTCAAGCGCGCGCGCTCGCGGGGCGGGGCGGGGCGGGGCGGGGGCACTATATCTCCCGGCGGAGGAGCACACGGAACGCGACTCACAGCCTCCAAAACGCGCTGCCTTGGAGCCGGTTGCTTAGCTGGCGCTGCCGAGGCTGCTTTCCTCGCTCAATCAGAGAAGGGCGCTCTGATTGGCCAGCGCGACCCTGCAGTGGTTGGCCGGAAAGAGTCGAGGCGCCTGATTGGTCCCGCCGCACCTGCAATGCGTCAAGCCGCGGTGGGCGTGGAGGGCTTCCGCGTGAACGGCTGTGGACCGAGGGGCCGCCAACCGCACGGGGAGGGAGCGGCTCCGCCTGTGGCCGCCATCTTTACTAGGGGCGGCGCGGGGCGCCCCGGGCTCGTCGGGGTTTCTCACGGCGCCCTTGGGCCGGTAGAGAAAGGCTCTGCGACAAAAGTTGTGTGTGGGGGGAGGGGGGGTGTAGGGTTGGGAGGAGGTTTTCTTCCCTTTTTCCGTTGCGGTGGGCTGTCTCGTGTGTGCTCAGGTCCCAGGAGGCGGCGGGGGCAGAACTGGAGGGCTGGCGGGTCCCCGGGGTGAGGCGGGCCTGCTAGGAGGCCGAGGCCGCTGCCCTCAGACCGCCGGGTGTGCGCTCCGTCGCCGGGCGCCGAGAGGGCGCTTTGACTGCATTTCTAGGCGCGACAGGGAGATTCGTCCCCTGGGCAGCTTGCTCGCGCTGGAAGGCAGTTCTGGAAACCTCTCCCGAATACGTCATGGTTCTTGCTCACGCCGAGCGCGGTCCCTGCCTGCAGGGAATGCGTTTTATTTATTTTTAAAAAAATTTTTAGAGCTGTAAGTCCTAACAGCCGTCTTGGAAACTACCGGCTCCAGAGACCGTGGCCTGCGGCAGCGAAACGGAGCTTGCCTGACAGACACGCTGCGAGACGTTGACTGAAAATTATTTTGATCGTACCAGTTTGGTTGCCTTTTTAGGCAACTGTTAATGTTTGTGTGTGCATCCGGCTTTCGTTCGTCTCTGATATGCACCCCTGCAAAAAAGAAAAAGCCCGCTTTTTTTTTTTAATTAATCTTTCACTGTAGCAAAAGCGGTCGTGGTTCAGGACCCCCTTCGGTGGATATGGGTGACGAGAAAGAGCTATGTTCCCTGGGTGAATTAGAGCTAGAGAAACGGGAAGAGGTGACGGTTGTCTGCTTTAGTGGGAGTGATGTCTTGGTTGGGCTTTATTTGAGCCGCGTAGGTGCAAACTCAATGCGGCTGGCTATCCAAAGGTGAATTCTGGAGTTGCCTCGTGGTGTGGGCGTTGCCATGGCTGCAGGGAGAGGGCGTTGGTGAATTGCAGGGCCTATAAACCCGGCAAGGCCAGGCCGTTCCCTTGTGTGAAGTCCTAGTAGTAATAGACTACCCAGGTTTGTGTATCCAGGCTTTCACCTTTCCCATCCCTTTCCACGATGCTGGACTGATCATTACAGGCACACGTGGGTCTGTATTGATTCCAGTATTGACCAAGGCAGGCGCAGTCTCTGCCTTACAAGATTTTCTAATTAGAGGCTGCAGGTGGGAGGATGGGTTTGATACCATTTGCCATACAATTTGATTTGTAAGTTATTGTTTCTCTTACCTAATTATACTGATTTTGAACACTTAATCATTGGCTTTTACGCGTTTTCCCATAGGCCTCACTTTACCTTCTGCCTAAAGCTGACACTGCATTTTACTGTGTATTAGTATAATGCTAGGGTTCATGGACACTGCGAAAGAAAGACAACTGCAGTTTTGCATAATCTGCACGTAGCGAGAACCCTTCAACACACGGTAATTTCGTGTTCTTTAGCAGCTGCAGTGCTGGGAGTCGGCCACTTTGCTTGCACTGTGAGATAGAGCAAAGGACGAAATCTTCCAGAGCCTTGGTTTCTTCTGTAGTGTGATGAGAACCAAGTCTGTCTCACAGTCCTTGTGAGCATTGCATAAGATAGAAATGTGCCAGGGCTTGGTAAATTGTAGAACTATTGACGATAATATTCATTTGCTAAAGCACTGGAGTGCCCATAATTGTCTGACCTTGTGATAGGAATATTTTCCTTCAGTATTTTCTGCTTTGTGGGAAGAACAGATGGACAAACTCAGATCTAAAATAAACCTTAAATGGCCTGGTGTTTTTCTTAATTGAAGCATAGTATTAATATAGCCTTGTTAGCATGCAGTGCCAGATTTGAGGGCCCTTAGGGTGACTAGCTAGCTCATCAGTTTGCCTTGGTCTTTCCTGGTTTTAGCATCAAAGGCACATGTCCTAGAAAGCCCCATGTCCTAGAAAGCCCCTCTGTCCCAGGCAAACCGGGACATTTGGTCACCCTTGGATTGTTTTCATTGCCACAAAATGGGAGGATGAACAGAATAGGAAATGAAGAGTCCAACTGTGTACAAGCGATTAGATTTCCCTGCAGCTGGAGCTACTGGGCTCAAGCAAAGGGATGTCCTTGTGTGAGATGAGTGTGGGGTGGGGCCTGAAACGTCGCGTGTCCCAGTCAAACATGATCTTATCCATTTTTATTGCTCTTCCTTCTCTCAGTCCCCACACAGAATTTACCTTTCATATTTTGAAGTTTCTTATTCAGTGCTCATCTTTATCTCTGATAATGAATGAAAGTCACTCAGTCGTGTCTGACTCTTTTCGACCCCATGGACTATATATACAGTCCATGGAATTCTCCAGGCAAGAATTCTGGAGTGGGTAGACTTTCCCTTCTCCAGGGGATCTTCCCAACCCAGGAATTGAACCTGGTCTCCTGCATTGCAGGCAGATTCTTTATCAACTGAGCTATAAGGGAAGCCCAGTCTCTGGTAAAGGCTTTCCCAAACGGTTCATCACTTGAGTGGAGAAGTTCTTGTTTATGCTGTGGACACCTTTGCCAATCTTATGCAGCCTAATGCTGCTGCGTTTCACTTAGAGGCAAGTGAAGATAGATGTTCTGCTTTTCCACCCAGGGTCATGGACCTGAATTGTCCCCATGTAGGCCAGGTTCAGAACCCTGCTCCCTCTCCCTCACCCCACTGCAGTTCTCTTTCCAGTTTGTCCTCTTATTCTCTCTCACCTTTACATTCTTGCCATTATCCATCACCAATATAGTTCAAGACTGTTTTCTAACTATTGCAAAAGTTGGCTTTCATCCCTGGTTCCGTCTTATGCCCAGTTGATGGAGTAGTGTTTCTAAAGCATACATATGGCTATGTGATTTTTGTCCTCAACCGCCCATGGCTTCCTTTGGAATCCATCGCAGAGTTCTGACAAGAGAGTGACCGAGTCAGAGGCGGGTTAACAATTACGTGGCAGCAAAGTGGGAGGTGAATTTTACAGAGAGACACTGTAGACAGAGTGATGAAAACAATCAGAATATCCTTGTAGTATCTCATTTATAGCTCATAAAAACATTATTCATTCCTTTTCACAAATAAATTGAGGTTAGGATACATAACTTTCCTGGCTTCACCCATGGTGACAGAGCTGGAAGTTGAACTCATTTACTGTATACAGGAGTTGGTCCTCGCATTAGCCTTAAAGTGTTAGCAGTGAGATTAGAGGAAGTCCAGGAAATGATACTTGTTCACTTACAGTACTTTATGTACCTTGAGGTGAAGAATGAAAAAGCAACAGATATCAGTGTGGTTGGGCTGAACTCTGGACTGTTTTCTCCAGTGTTGGTTTCAGCATATATCTCCTACATGTTTTTCTATATGAAAGAGAGATTAGTAAGCGAAACGTGTTGCTCAAGTTTTGCAAAAACTCATGATACCCAGGTGGAGAAAGGGTATAGATGCTAGTTGGCTTGGCCTTCCTACCTGAACTCAGAAACCTCACAGAGGAAGAGTACCAGCAGCATGGCTTGGGGATGCACCAGGTTATGCTTCCAGACACGACTCTTGGTTGGGTGTGTTTCCTGAATGTGAACCAAAATTTTTCAAGGGACTTGCCTGTGGGAGAAAGACTTTGGGCTGCTGCTGCTGCTAAGTCGCTTCAGTCATGTCCAACTCTGTGTGACCCCAGGGACAGCAGCCCACCAGGCTTCCCCGCCCCTGGGATTCTCCAGGTAAGAACACTGGAGTGGGTTGCCATTTCCTTCTCCAATGCGTGAAAGTGAAAAATGAAAAGTGAAGTCGCTCAGCCGTGTCCGACTCTTAGTGACCCCATGGACTGTAGCCCACCAGGCTCCTCCGTCCATGAGATTGTCCAGGCAAGAGTACTGGAGTGGGGTGCCATTGCCTTCTCTGAGACTTTGGGCTAGTACCCGCTTAAAGATATTTCATGGGTTTGGAGCACTGGAGGGGTGATTCTCCTACACTCCAGTCATGTCAGCACCCCTCACCTCCACCACTGAAGGTGCTCAGTCGTGTCCAACTCTGCAGCCGCAGCCCACCAGGCTCCTCTGTCCACATGGGCTTTCTCAGGCAAGAAGACGAGTGGGTTGCCATTTCTTCCTCCCCACCATGATTCCTCTACCCCCCCAAAAAAACCTTGGTAGCGTTAAGGAGGAAGAGCTTCGAGAACAATTGCCCCTCAAGAACCACTGGGTTATTTTGTGTTCCCCTTGGTGCTGTCTTCCCAATCACTGAAGACGGTAAAAAGAGGAGCAGGGAGGGGGACATTTCGTTTATTCCAACCCCTTCTCTTCCACCTCTCCGTACCCTTTGTGCTTCTGGTTTTGTCAAAAATCCTTCAAACCTAGGAAAGGCTTTTCCTCTTCAGTAATTCTAGTATACATTTTAGGGCTTTCCTGGTGACTCAGTGGTAAAAAAAATCCTCCTTCGAGGAGGCGAGGGTTCGATTACTGACAGGATCCCACCTGCTTCAGGGCAACTAAGCCCATGCAGCATGACTACTGGGCCTGGGAGAGCCTGGGAGCCACAACCGCTGAGCCCACGCACTCTAGACCCTGTGCTCTGCAAGAAAGGAAGCCAGTAATGAGAAGCCCGAACGCTGTAGCCAGAGGGTAGCTCCTGCTTGCTACAGCTAGAGAGAGCCCGGGAAGCTATGAAGACCCAGCACAGCCAAAAATAAATTAATAAAATTAAAAAAATAATTCTGGTATACATTTTATAATACCCTGGCTACCTTTTCCCCTTTGCTAATATTCTTGCCTAATTTGTGTGTTTTTATCATTCTGATTAGATTATAAGTTCATTAAAAACTGAAAGTACCTTAAAAAAAACTCCCTCGACCTGCACCGTTGTCCTGCATATAGTAGTCACTCAACCTTGATTCATCATCTTTCTTTTTGTTTTTGCTGATTTTTCTAGTCAACACATCTCTGATGATAGCATTGAAAATTCAGTGATACTCTAGAAAAAGGTTATTCATTCAAAATTCATTCAACTCTTTATTAAATTCATTCTATATGTCAGATCCCCCTGAGTGTGAGTGCTGATTACTCTCTCCTGTGGTCATGGTTATTAATGGTTTTCGGGTCATCAACACCTTTGAGAGGCTAATAAAAGCCATAAAAACCTCACAGTAAAACATATAAAATAATTCTGCAACTCCTGTCAGAGTCTAGACTTTCAGACTTGAAGTCTGAAAATCCTGCTCAGTGTGATATGTTTAGACTTTACCACTGTATGATAATATATGATGTATCTGGGCATTCATGTGTAGTTTAGTTGACTAAATGTATAAGTAGCACTAAGAGAACTATTTTCAATACTTGAATTGTTGGTTTTTAATCATAAGACTTTAAAGCAAAAGATGGCTATCTTTTGCTACTGAAATTTGGGAGGCAAAATACATCATAGCCTCACTTTTTCATTAAGGCAAAAGTTCTGATTTGTCGCTGGTAAAAGCATTTTCCAAATTATAATATGCTATATTGGTAAACCTAGTCTTTGAAGTTTTTAAGATCTGGTCTCTCCCTTGTTTTAAATTCTGCATAACCCAAAATATATATAATTAAGTCAGGTAAGCACTGGAGTACATAAATGAGATATTTCACAGAGCATTTTTGCATGAGATTTAAAACAGTTGATGTTTTGATCAATGTTTGTTTATTATCTTTAAAAAATATTTTCCTTGACGAGAATGAGTAGTGACTGCATGAGTTATTTGCAGAACAGTTTACCAGTGGGTTTTTTGATACTCCCTTGTGCTGCTCTTCCTAATTAGCATCAGGTTTGCTAAATTTTGTTACAGAAAGACTGATAAAGAGAGTCTGTCATCTGGAACCTGAAATTTATGAATTTGTGTAAAACTCGCATGTGTAAATGGTGCAGCGAGGGAATACAAGCTGTCACTTGAAAAATTCTTCTCTGTGTGGATTATTAATGGTGGTATAACTGGATACCAAGCCAAGTTTACAAACATCTACAACTCTACTTCTACCAGAAAACCTGTTGCTGTGATTATTATTTCAGCAAGACAAAGATGTTGAGATTTCCCAAAAGGATGCAATTTCCAGTGGCAATTTTAGGAACCCAGTGTGACAGATTTCTTTACTGCTGGATGAAGTCTATTTTAAATGGTAACATGATCTAATTACAACATAAAAAATCTTCTCCCCATCAAAAGGGCCTATAGCTGGTGCAAACATCATCAGTGTCATCAGTGAATAGTATTGAGGCTTTGCTTGGGCGAAGCATTCTGATAGTACTGAACTTGCAAAGAATTACACATAGCTCTGCCCTGGTTCTCACAGCTAAACTGTAACCTGCACGCAGGGACCCTGGTTTTCTTTCTTTCTTTAGTTACATTTATGTTTGCTTACACCCTGGATACTTACAACAGTCTGGCATATAATAGTTGTTAAATAAAGGTTGAACATCTGAATCAACAACTATTAAAATAGTTGCAGAGAAAAGAAAGAGAAAAATTCTATTTTGTAATGTAACTTTTAAAAGGGGAAATGCTATATATGTTCTTTTAAAACATCTTTATTATGTGATATTTGATAAATGTAAAATAGTATATAGTAAATGTAAACTTTTAAGCATATTAAAATAAGCCCCAGTGAATGCACTGCCTACTCAGATAACTAGAAAGTCACCAATAGCATCCTCCTGCCTCCCCCTCAGCCCAAACTGCAGTCTCAATTCAGGGGCATTTTACCTTTGGGATGTATGAATCATAAATAAGGATTTACAGAAGACAAAATCTATGTAATTCTTCACTAAGAATTACACATTTGGTGGTTGAAAAATACATTTGTTAATAATCATATGGGAAATCATTTATTACCAGACTCTGAATTCCTTAACATATAGTAAGCAGGGTTATTTATATGTGCTAAATCCTGGGGACATCAGAATAGGCTACCTGTGCACTCGGAAGGCGCATATTAGAGTTCATTTTGTTTTGTTTTGCTTTTCCTCCCCTCTTTTGGTGTAAAATAATTTTTGAAATGTCATTTTTGGGGGGAAATTGCTTTTCTATTTGTTTTCTATTTGTGTGTCTTTTCTATTTCATAGTCTCAAAATTGTCTTTAATTATTTGGGGTGTGTTTTTACCTAACATCTTAGTGAAACTTCCTGTGAATTGTCTGTGAAGAGATTTTAAGTTATAACACTGGCTATTGGTAAAGATTTGCTAAAGCAGAACATAAAGATGCAAGCCACAAACAGAATGACACCATAGCTATATTTATGTTCTCAAATAAGAATTCCTCTACAAATGTTTGCTAGGAGCATGTTTTTCTACAGTACATAGAATACTGTATTATGTCTAGTATCATAAACTCAAATTCCAGAGAAATATAGTATTGTCAGTGAATAGGCTTCCTTTCCAGGAAAATTTTGCCTTTCCCATCAATCTTTCTACTTCTGGTTTCCATTGTAGTTCTACATGTAGCCATCAACAAAGTTGTCTTCCTGATTCTTTCTTTTAATTTTTTATTTTGACATAATTTCAGACTTACAGAAAAGTTCCATGAGTAGGGCAAAGAATCCTCATTTACCCTTTATTTCCCAAATGCTAACATTTGCCACATTGGCACGTTTGTATGTGTTCTCCTGTGCTCGCTCTTTCTTGTGGCAGACACAATAACTTTGTCCCTAAACACTTCAGTGTATAATTCCAAAACTAAGGTCATTCTATCCCATAACTATAGTGCAGCGATCAAAATCAGAAAGAGGACGTAATAACGTGACGTTCAGTCCACGGTCCTCTCTCGACACCCGCAGGCTGCCCCAGCGCAGGTGGCTACAGCACTGTGAAGTCCCAGCTCACGCGCTGTGTTATTCTCAGGTAACCTGAAGTCCCTCCTCGGTCTGTGTTTTTCATGACACTGATTAATTTACAGATTTCTAGCCAATCAATATGCTGAGAATTTTTAAGGAAATAAGTATGTTTAAAGTAGCTATCACTGTCAGGATATCTAGAAGAAAGTTAAGGCTTTAATTATTTTATGTTACATTCATTAAAAGGGCTTCCCTGGTGGCTCAGACGGTAAAGAATCTGCCTGCAATGCGGGAGACCTGGGTTCAATTCCTGGGTTGGGAAGATCCCCTGGAGAAGGGCATGGCAACCCACTCCAGTATTCTGGCCTGGAGAACCCCATGGACAGGGGAGCCTACAGTCCATGGGGTTGCAAAGAGTGGGACACGACTGAGAGACTTTCACTTCACATTCATTAAAAAATTATGAATTATGACTTCCCTGCTGGTCCAGTGGTTGAGGATCTGCCCTGCAATGCAGGTGACGTGGGTTTGATCTCTGGTCGAGGAACAAAGACCCCATAGGCCTCAGAGCAGCTGAGCCCACAGCCTGCCACTGCTGCGCCTGCGCCCCAGCAAAAGACACCACACGACACGAGGAAGATGCTGAGGGCTGCCGCCGAGACCCCACGCAGCCGAAGAGACAAACAGCATTTAAGAAAATTATGCCAGAGATGGGAGAGCAAAAGATGAGGAAAAGCAGTTTAAAATCCTCTCTCTGCTGACCTTGGGCAAAGCACTGGAATCTAGACTCTGGTTTCCTTATATGGAGAAAGGCAAGACTAAATAGGTGATGGTAAGATTCTGGCTGTAGTATTTTGGGATTCGTTATGAACTAACAAAATGTATTCGCTCGTTAACAGTTCCCTTGCTTCTTAATTTACAAATTTAATCTGATGGATACCCTTAATACTATTACTAGCCACACACTGCTGATAATATGCAATATATATTTCAAGGCAACCAGTATTCACACACTTCTAAGACTATCACTATGAAATCTAGGCCTGCCATCTTATGGATCCTAAATGGTACTACCGAAATGCAGGGTAGTTAATGTCAGGAGGTGATTTTCGAACTAATCAAGAGAATACCTACTTATGTATATGTAGCTTACTTCCAAAGGAGTTTAAACAGTATTTTGAAATTTACGTTCTTTGATAATTCTTAATTTAGCTTTCTAGGAAAGAATCCAAGTAAATCTAAGAACATCCTGCCTCCAGTTTTTTTTTGACTTCTCAATCTATTTTATATTTTATTCATTTGTTTTTGACTGTGCTGGGTCTTCATTGTTGCAGCAAGCGGAGACTGCTCTTTATGGCAGCAAGCAGGCTTCTCACTGTGGTCTGTGGCTTCTCTTGCTGCGGAGCACAGGCTCCAGGTGCTTTGGCTCAGTAGCTGCGGTGCACGGGTTTAGCTGCTCCGTGGCAATGTGGAATCTTCCCAGACCAGAGATCGAACCCATGTCCCCCGCATTGGCAGGCAAATTCTTGCCAATTTTAATTGTTTATTGATCCCAATAATTATTTTCTAGGCAGCATTTAATTTCATTTTCAAAGTTTAATTTTCCTAAATAGCTATACCTTTGCTTTTGAAATTGTTTGGAACAAGAGAATGGCTCTTTGAAGTGGTTGTGGGCAAGTGCTGGCATGCATATTTCATGAAAGCTGTGATCAGCTACTCATCCATGGTTTTAAAGTGTAACAGGCTTCCTGTTTCCTTTTTATATAGCTATAAATTTTGAGAGTTGATGGTTTCCCACTGCAACGAGGATGAGTGTTGGTGGGATTCACTCCTTCCGTCTCCTCCTAGTATTTATCTCCTATCATGTAAAGGATCCAAAACACAGAACTTTTGTCCACAATGAACATGGGAGAGTTAGTAGGAAACAATTTTCAACTCTTTCAAATCTGTAACTTTAAAATATTGCAAATAAAACGACCAAGGAAAAGAGACTCTGCTTCCTAAGTAGATTATAGAATTTATCTCTAATTGAATTTTGTTTTGTCCCAAACAGACCCAAATAAATCTGTTATGCCCCCCCTTCCCACTAATATAATTTGAGACACTGAAATGATCTAAGGATTGCTTTTGAAGACGGTTCTGAAGTTTTCCGTGGGTAAGAGCGCTCGTTGTCTTGGTTAAGGTGGCTGCTTTCATGAAGCTTTTTAAACCATGCTCTATTTGCCACTGGTTTTCCATTTATTTTCAATATCCTTCAGGATTTGTGGAGCTTCTAATCCCTTTCAAGTTGAAACGTGATGAGTATGGTGTAGTATACGGCGGTGTTTGGACGAGGCTGACAGTGTAAGCACTTGCTGTAACTGCTTGTCGTCGGTATGGAGCCTTAAAGCCCGAATGGAACAGCAGCAGCCGCTATCAGTCACACAGACAGAGGGGCAGGTCCAGCCAAACCGCTGTGGCTTCTCAGGGCCCCTTTTTTGCTGAATAGAGATGTTGGCTGAGATTGCCTTCTTCCTGCTGCCTCTTGGAAGGTAAATGCTTTTGCAAATCATCTCATATTTAATTATCAGATCCCCTTTCTTTAGAATTTTCTGTCTTGTTTTGACTAAGTCCTATTAGTGAATTTCAGGAAATAGTGTGAAGTGTTATTTTCACATTGAACCCAATCGGAAGCCTGTGACCTCTGTATTTTTCTGTTTATTTTGGTTATGTATTTTAAGATTTTTATGGACATTTAAAATGTTTTAAAATTCTGATCAGAGTTAAAAGTTTTCTTTTTAGTTCACTTAAAACATATTTGAGAAAGCTTTTGGTTTTTACTTCCAGATGCTCATTCATGTTCCAGAATTTCAGAATCATCTATATTTGCTTTTACTCTTAAAATATACTGTCATTATAAAATGGAATGACTATACCATGTGCCAACAATATATTTTATAGAAATGAGATTGTTCATAAAAATGAGTCACTGTAGGAAAGATAGCTCACAAATAAGTGTTCTGTGAAGTAAAAGTTTCACTAAAAAAGGTGAAGATTGAAATAACTCTAATGCTTAAACCTGGTTTTGGGGAAAGAATGCAACTGTGTAATTCACATGTTGAAACTTAAGTGTGTAGCTATCTATTACATTTCAAAGTCTAGCTTAATTTTACTCTTGCCACAGGAATATTCCAGAGGCCATGAGTCCAAGATAAAATCATTGCCAATTTTGTTCCTTTTGCTTAAATATGCAATTAAGTAATGCTTTAGGGAATTACTGCTGGAAGAATAAGTTACCAGTCAAATTTAAATGGAGCCAACTGGTTTTATAGGGCTTCCCTGGTGGCTCAGATGGTAAATTTTTGCCTGCAATGTGGGAGACCCAAGTTGGATTCCTGGGTTGGGAAGATGCCCTGGATAAGGGAATAGCTACCCACTCTAGTATTCTGGCCCAGAGAATCCCATGGACAGAGGAGCCTAGCGGGCTACAGTCCACAGGGTCCCAAAGAGTCAGACACAACTGAGTGACTAACACTTTCATCTGGTTTTATAGAGCTCCACGGGCTCCCCAGCGTGGGCAGTGGTAAAGGATCTGCCTGCCAGTGCAGGAGATGCTAGAGATACGGGCTGGATCCTTGGGTTGGGAAGATTTCCTGGAGGAGGAAATGGCAACCCACTCCAGTATTCTTGCCTGGAAAATTTTAAGGACAGAGGAGCCTGGAGGTTACAGTTCATGGAGTCACAAACAGTTGGACACGACTGAACATACACACACAAGAAATAAGATGTATATATATTTTGAAAATCTTGAGTATAATTGCTTAATAAGGGAATAATTTGGCTATAAAAGAAGCAACTAGATCATTGCTCCTGTGAAAACTCAAGCGTAAGTGGAGGTCACTGCTGGACATTTTGTAGAATGTGTTTTTTCACTGGATATGCTTGGAGATCCCTTCTAACTCTAAAAGTCTAAGATTTTAGTAAACTGTAGACCAGTCCTTTAAATGATTAACCATAAAAATTTCAGAGACTACGAATGGGAGGCATTTGGGGGATATTTAGCCATTATTCTGGAACTATATCCTGAGTTGGGGCAGTGAAGAAAAATCCTTTTCCCTTTCTCTTGCCATTGAAGTCATGTCGACAGTAGAGAAAAAGAAGTTGAACTCCTGCAACTCTACAAATGCTTTATAAAAGAAATTACTCGTTTCAACATTCTCTGCTATTTCTGCTGATCTTCAGCAAGTCCTTTTTAATAAAACATAAGGATCATTTCCTGTCATTGTTGGGTTCTGAAGTTTGACCTCCCCAAAAAGATGACTGGCCTTTGTTAACTGGGTGTGTACGGTGGCCTGTGCCTTGTGGGATCTGGATGTTGATCAGTGATGAAGATTTTTCCATTTTAATTTCAGCAGAAGTACCTTGTGCTCAGAACTGAAGGGCTTGATTCTTCCCGTCTGGGTGGGTGCCAGCTACATGTCCTCTCACCATCCTCCAGCATTGTCTCAGTTCAGTTCAGTTCAGTCGCTCAGTCGTGTCCGACTCTTTGCCAGCCTGTGGACTGCAGCACGCCAGGCCTCCCTGTCCATCACCAACTCCCGGAGTTCACTCAAACTCATGTCCATCGAGTCGGTGATGCCATCCAACCATCTCATTCTGTTGTCTCCTTCTCCTCCCGCCTTCAATCTTTCCCATCATCAGGGTCTTTTCAAATCAGTCAGTTCTTCACATCAGGTGGCCAGAGTATTGAAGTTTCAGCTTCAGCAATGAATATTCAGGACTTATTTCCTTTAGGATGGACTAGTTAGATCTCCTTTCAGTCCAAGGGACTCTCAAGAGTCTTCTCCAACACCACAGTTCAAAAGCATCAATTCTTTGGCACCCAGCTTTCTTTATAGTCCAACTCTCACATCCATACATGACTACTGGAAAAACCATAGCTTTGACTAGACAGACCTTTGTTGGCAAAGTAATGTCTCTGCTTTTTAATATGCTGTCTAGGTTGGTCATAACTTTTCTTCCAAGGAGCAAGCGTGACTGCAGATGCAGTCACCATCTGCAGTCATTTTGAAGCCCAGAAAAATAAAGTCAACCACTGTTTCATTGCTTCCCCATCTGTTTGCCATGAAGTGACGGGACCAGATGCCATGATCTTAGTTTTCTGAATGTTGAGCTTTAAGCCAACTTTTTCAGTCTCCTCTTTCACTTTCATCAAGAGGCTCTTTAGTTCTTCTTCACTTTCTGCCATAAGGGTGGTGTCATCTGCATATCTGAGATTAATGATATTTCTCCCAGCAATCTTGATTCCAGCTTGTGCTTCATCCAGCCCAGCATTTCTCATGATGTACTCTGCATATAAGTTAAATAAGCAGGGTGACAATATATAGCCTTGACATACTCCTTTCTCTATTTGGAACCAGTCTGTTGTTCCATGTCCGGTTCTAACTGTTGCTTCCTGACCTGCATACAGATTTCTCAGGAGGCAGATAAAGTGGTCTGGTATTCCCATCTCTTTCAGAATTTTCCACAGTTTGTTGTGATCCACACAGTCAAAGGCTTTGGCATAGTCAATAAAGCAAAAGTAGATGTTTCTCTGGAACTCTCTTGCTTTTTCAATGATCCAACTGATGTTGGCAATTTGATCTCTGGTTCCTCTGCCTTTTCTAAATCCAGCTTGAACATCTGGAAGTTCATGGTTCACGTACTGTTGAAGCCTGGCTTGGAGAATTTTGAGCATTACTTTGCTAGCATGTGAGATGAGTGCAATTGTGCAGTTAAAACATTCTTTGGCATTGGAATGAAAACTGACCTTTTCCAGTCCTCTGGCCACTGCTGAGTTTTCCAAATTTGCTGGCATAATGAGTGCAGCATTTTCACAGCATCATCTTTCGGGATTTGAAATAGCTCAACTGGAATTCCATCACCTCCACCAACTTTGTTCGTAGTGATGCTTCTTAAGGCCCACTTGACTTCACATTCTAGGATGTCTGGCTCTAGGTGAGTGATCACACCATCGTGATTATCTGGGTCATGAAGATCTTTTTTGTATAGTTCTTCTGTGTATTCTTGCCACCTCTTCTTAATATCTTCTGCTTCTGTTAGATCCGTACCATTTCTACCCTTTATCGAGCCCATCTTTGCATGAAATGTTCCCTTGGTATCTCTCATATTCTTGAAGAGATCTCTAGTCTTTTGCATTCTGTTGTTTTCCTCTATTTCTTTGCATTGATCGCGGAGGAAGGCTTTCTTATCTCTCCTTACTATTCTTTGGAACTCTGCATTCATATGCTTATATCTTTCCTTTTCTCCTTTACCTTTCGCTTTTCTTCTTTTCACAGCAATTTGTAAAGCCTCCCCAGACAGCCATTTTGCTTTTTTGCATTTCTTTTCCATGGGAATGGTCTTGATCCCTGTCTCCTGTACAATGTCATGAACCTCATTCCATAGTTCATCAGGCACTCCATCTATCAGATCTAGGCCCTTAAATCTATTTCTCACTTCCACTGTATAATCATAAGGGATCTGATTTAGGTCATACCTGAATGATCTAGTGGTTTTCCCTACTTTCTTCAATTTAAGTCTGAATTTGGCAATAAGGAGTTCATGATCTGAGCCACAGTCAGCTCCTGGTCTTGTTTTTGCTGACTGTATAGAGCTTCTCCATCTTTGGCTGCAAAGAATATAATCAATCTGATTTTGGTGTTGACCATCTGGTGATGTCCATGTGTAGAGTCTTCTCTTGTGTTGTTGGAATAGGGTGTTTGCTATGACCAGTGCATTCTCTTGGAAAAACTCTATTAGCCTTTGCCTTGCTTCATTCTGTATTCCAAGGCCAAATTTGCCTGTTACTCCAGGGGTTTCTTGACTTCCTACTTTTGCATTCCAGTCCCCTATAATGAAAAGGACATCTTTTTTGGGTGTTAGTTCTAAAAGGTCTTGTAGGTCTTCATAGAACCGTTCAACTTCAGCTTCTTCAGCATTACTGGTTGGGGCATAGACTTGGATTACTGTGACTTTGAATAGTTTGCCTTGGAAACGAACAGAGATCATTCTGTCCTTTTTGAGATTGCATCCAAGTACTACATTTAGGAATCTTTTGTTGACCATGATGGCTACTCCATTTCTTCTAAGGGATTCTTGCCCACACTAGTAGATATAATGGTCATCTGGGTTAAATTCACCCATTCCAGTCCATTTTAGTTTGCTGATTCCTAGAATGTCAACGTTCACTCTTGCCATCTCCTGTTTGACCACTTCCAATTTGCCTTGATTCATGGACCTGACATTCCAGGTGCCTATGCAGTATTGCTCTTACAGCATCGGACCTTGCTTCTATCAGCAGTCACATCTACAACTGGGTATTCTTTTTGCTTTGGCTCCATCCCTTCATTCTTTCTGGAGTTATTTCTCCACTGATCTCCAGTAGCATATTGGGCCCCTACCGACCTGGGGAGTTCCTCTTTCAGTATCCTATCATTTTGCCTTTTCATACTGTTCATGGGGTTCTCAAGGCAGGAATACAGAAGTGGTATACAGTCCATGAAATTCTCCAGGCCAGAATACTGGAGTGGGTGTCTGTACCCTTGTCCAGGGGATCTTTCCAACCCAGGGATTGAACCCAGGTCTCCTGCCTTGCAAGCAGATTCTTTACCAGCTGAGCCACAAGGAAGCCCCAGCGTCATGATTTGAATAGAAACAGTTCCCCAGTGCATGCCAGGTGTCAGCGAGGCATGTGTTAGAATTCTCTGGGAAGGGCGCTTCAGTGTGTCTGACTCTTTGCGACCCTATGGACCATAGCCTGCCAGGCTCCTCTGTCCATGGGACTGTCCAGGCGAGAGCACTGGAGTAGGCTGCCATTCCCTCCTCTAGGTGATCTTCTCAACCCAGGGATCAATCCCCAGTCTCTTATGTCTCCTGCGTTGGCAGGCAGGTTTTTACCACTAGTGCCACCTGGGAAGCCCCTTGTTGACACTTGGTAATCTTGCAGTTTATTTCTGGCCAATGGTTAGCTGACTGTTAACAAAACTGTGACATAAGAAAGGTTATTTTTTACACCATTCACCCTGGCTCCCATCATCAAGTCACACCTTCCATCTTCAGACATTCAGAGTCATTATTTAGTGTTTCTCCACACCTTCTTCTCCAGCTTACCTTCTGGGAAGAGTGTTATTAATATGCTAATGAAAATTTAGGTTAATGTCTTATCTCTCTTGGGGATATGTGCATTTCAAGCTTTTCTTCTTACGAACGGATAGTATCAGCTGGCAGCAGAGGTGTTTGGGGACGCTGCTGGAAATTACTTCTTGTTAAACTCTCTCCCGATTGTCTGTCAGGGTCTTAGTCCCTAGTCCGAACTCCAGCATGCCCCTCTCATTTCTTTCTCTGGTTCATTTATTCAGCAAATCTTTATATGTGTGATGTGCTAGGCTGGGCACAGGGTGTACCGCAAGAAAGTAAAGAAAGGCACAGTTGCTACAGCAGTGGCCTTTAGCGTCTAATGAGAGGTTCTGTCAAATAATTGTATAAATAAATGTCAAGTTAAAACTGTAGGACGTGCTAGGAAGGGGAGAACAGAGTGCCCTGTACATATAATAAGGGCTCCAGCCAGAAGATCCAGGACATATTCCCTGGGAAAGTCTGATTGAACTGAGCGGGAGTTAATGAAGCAGAAGAATTGACAGGATATATTGTTTTCCTAGGATTGCCATGAGAAATCTGTGGTGACCCAAGGACAAAAGAGCAGATAAAACCAAGGAGGGTGTTGGAACCTCAGGAAAAACCAGACCCTTATCTCCTTTCCCTCCCCCGTGTTGTAACTACTAAGGAAACAGTATCACCTGCCTCCCCTCCTACCCCACAGGGAGGAGGTATTTGCCCTACTCTTCCCCCACCCAATATACCGGCCTCATCGAGTCAGCAAATGACCTGCAAGACCCCGTCCCACTCCTTGTACACTGGCTATAAAAGTGGACTAAGGACCCCTTTCAACGTCGGTTCTCCTTTGAGCTGGCCCGCTGTTCTAACAGCGTCTCCCACTCTAATAAACTTTATTTCCCTCCTTTTCCTTTATTTCTGTCTCGTGTCTGGAAATTCTTTTCCAACCCACACCTGGACCACGACAAGTACCAAAAATTGGGTTGTTTAAAACTCCAGGCATGTATCATTTCGTGCCTCTGGAGGCTGGAAGCCTGAAATCCAGGTGTCAGCAGGGCTGCACGCTCTCTGATAGTACTGGGGGAAGCCTTCTCTGTCCCTGCCAGCTCCCGGTGTGCAGGCAGCCGCAGGCATTCTTTGGCTTGTGGGTGCAGAGCTCTAGGCTCATGGCCGTCTTCTCTTGTCGTCTTCGTGTTGCCGTCCCTCTGGCCTTGTCTGTCTCTGCCCAGATGGCCCCTCTGGAATACGAACACCGGTCCTATGGCATTAGGACCCACCCTAACGACCTCACTGTAAACGTGATCACCTCTGTAATAGCTTCCCTGGTGGTTCAGAGAGTGAAGCGTCTGCCTGCAATGCGGGAGACCCAGGTTCGATCCCTGGGTCGGGAAGATCCCCTGGAGGAGGAAATGGCAACCCACTCCAGTTCTCTTGCCTGGAGAATCCCATGGACGGAGGAGCCTGATGGGCTACAGTCAATGGGGTTGCAAAGAGTCGGACATGACTGAGTGACGTCACTTTCAGTTTCACCTCTGTAAAGACCCTGTGTTCAAACCAGGTCACATTCTGAGGACCTGGGGGTTGGAGCTTCATCGTATCTCTTCAGGGGCCACAGTTCAACCCATAAGAGGCCTTGGAGTAGAGCGACAGAAGAGTGCTGTAGGCAGGGGACGCAGTACATGCCAAGAAGAAGTGTGGCCTCTGAGTTTCAGAGAGCAAGGGGGCATGTGGTCTGAGAGGAAACTGGAATGAAGTAAAGAGTAGTGGTTAGGCCTGCCTTAGGGACTGTGGTCATGATGTGAAGGCAGTGCGACTGCACTGGAGCACTGAGGAGGAGTGAGACACGATCCACCGGAGCACTTGAGGAGGAGTGAGACACGATCCACCGGAGCACTGAGGAGGAGTGAGACACGATCCCCCGGAGCACTTGAGCAGGAGTGAGACATGATCCACCGGAGCACTGAGGAGGAGTGAGACACGATCCCCCGGAGCACTTGAGCAGGAGTGAGACACGATCCACCGGAGCACTGAGGAGGAGTGAGACACGATCCCCCGGAGCACTTGAGCAGGAGTGAGACACGATCCCCCGGAGCACTGAGGAGGAGTGAGACACGATCCCCCGGAGCACTTGAGCAGGAGTGAGACACGATCCCCCGGAGCACTTGAGCAGGAGTGAGACACGATCCCCCGGAGCACTTGAGCAGGAGTGAGACACGATCCCCCGGAGCACTGAGGAGGAGTGAGACACGATCCCCCGGAGCACTTGAGCAGGAGTGAGACACGATCCACTGGAGCACTGAGGAGGAGTGAGACACGATCCCCCGGAGCACTTGAGCAGGAGTGAGACACGATCCACCGGAGCACTGAGGAGGAGTGAGACACGACCCACTGGAGCACTGAGGAGGAGTGAGACACGATCCCCCGGAGCACTTGAGCAGGAGTGAGACGTGATCCACTGGAGCACTGAGGAGGAGTGAGACACGACCCACTGGAGCACTGAGGAGGAGTGAGACACGATCCACTGGAGCACTGAGGAGGAGTGAGACACGATCCACTGGAGCACTGAGGAGGAGTGAGGCACGATCAGATCTGCACTTGGAGAGAGGCGCCCTGGCTGCAGTGTGCAGAGTGCATCGGTGGCCCCAGGAACAGACGCAGGTGCACCAGTTAGGAAGCTTCTGCAGTGCAGCCGGTGAGAGGAGGAGGGGTGAAGAGGGAAGTGGTCACAGAAAGTGAAATCCGTGAGCCTCCATGATCAATCAGATGGATGATGGAGGAGGCAACAGTCAAGGATGATTCAGTCCTAGATTTCTGACTCATTTGCCTAAATGCACTAATGAAGCAGGTTAGGGGCAAAATTGTGAGATCAGTTGGGGTATGTTAGGCCCAGAGTGCCCCTCTTGGAATCATCAGCATTTATAGATGTGGGGCTGAGAGGGAAGGTCCCAGCTGAAGATGAAAATTCAAATCACTGGCATGTATGTGATAACTGAAGGTGTGCACCCTGGTCGAGAGAGCCAACACAGGGGCGAGAAGAGGGCTGAGGGCAATGACGGGAGAGAGCCCACAAAGGAAATTAAGGCAGAGCAGCCAGAGAGGGGGAAAACCAGGGAGCCCATGGCTTCAGAGAAGCCAGGGGAAGAGGGAGGGAAGGGTCAAACAGAGCCCAGAGAGTCAAAGATGTCCCATGGAGGCAGCATTGCGGAAGTGATCGGTGACCTTCCGGAAAGACGGTCTGGGGCGGTGAGATGGAGGGAGCCAGGCTGGAGGGGTCTGAGGAGTGGGAGGAAGGGGATGAAGGCGGTCTGCACAAACACTGCCACACTTTGGGACTTCCCCGTGGTCCGGTGGCTAAGAATCCAGCTTCAAATGTGGGGGACACAGGTTTGATCCTCGAGGGGAGAACTGAGATCCCGCGTGCCAGCGGGGCGGCTCAGTCCAGGGGCCGCGACTAGAGAGGCCAGCGTGCCGTCACTGCTGTGCCCACTCTTGTGTCTGGAGCCCACCCCTGCTGTGTAGAAGCAGAGCAGGCTGCCAGGCTCTACGTTTTCATACAAGTGTCCATGCAAATCATTTTTCCCTCCTGTCAGCCCTGGGCAAGGGGAGGGTGGCAAGTGGGAAGTACAGTGACATTTTCTGGTACAGGACCTATAAAAGGTGGTGGCGGCAGCGGCGTTCACCCACTGCTTGTACGCCCCACTCCCGTTTCCTGTGTGTTTCCCTCATGGACAGAAGTCAGCCTCTGAGGAGCAGGGTCCTCCAAGTGCTCTCCTTATGGCCTCTGACGGAGGGGCGCCCACGTCTTCTCTCCTGGGGGCTTCCCCATGTCTCTCTCTCTCAGAGGGCCCTGGGAACTGGGCTGATGCTGCAGGCCAGGGCAGGTGTTTCCTGCTCCAGTTTAATGGACTCTAATCTGGCACCTGCTATAAATATAGGAAGACCCAAAGGCCAAGTCTTTAGTCAATCAGTTTGCTAAGATACACCCCAGTGGCAAAAGTGAAAGTCGCTCAGTCGTGTCCAACTCTGCGACCCCGTGGACTGTAGCCCACCAGGCTCCTCTGTCCATGGGATTCTCCAGGCAAGAGTACTGGAGTGAACAGCCCTTCCCTTCTCCAGGGGATCTTCCTGACCCAGGGATCAAACCCAGGTCTCCCACATTGCAGGCGGATTCTTTACCATCTTAGCCACCAGGGAAGCTAATCATTTCCACTTTGAAAAATAAAACTGTGATTTTCAGTCACTTCAAGGCACATCTTTTGTATTTTTATTCTGAGGCAATAAAAAAAATAAGTTATATATATATATATATATATTTTTTTTTTTTTTTGTGCCATGGTCTAATTATGCCCAACCCAGAACAAAATCCACCTAGTTCTCTCCATGAGGGTGATGATTCTTTTTGTTGTATTCACCATGTCTGGCTCCTTCTATCTTTTGAGATTCTGAGTTGACTTGGTCCTTAACATAAGCGGTCTTGGGGCTCCTGTGTTTCCTGGTCTCCCGTGCTCCATCCTGCACTTCATGGATTAGGCTTCACGTCATGGGCGTGAACCTGTGGGCCGGCCTTCGGCCTCACCTGCTGGGAAAGACTGGACCCTCACTGGGAGGCATGTCAGGATCATGCTGGTTCACACTGGCGTAAATGGGCTTCAGGTTTCTGCGAAAGTCTTCCTTGCTTATACTTTTATTTTTCTCTTTTGAAAATACTGCATAAGCATTTTGTGTATTTCTTTTTACTATAAGAGATTGTCTAACATATTAAGTGTTTAAAGCAAGATGTGAGAAAAATGTATCTGCTGTCTCTCTTCCCAGCACCTGCCTCATCAGCTCCATTTGTAATTTCCTTAGTGGGATTTACATCTTCTCAAAATCGTTTCTGGGTACAAATACCTAAATGTTCTAAAGGTATACTATATAGTACGTATATAAGTCTGATTATATTTATTTTACATATCTTTATATATGTATATAGCCACATGGGAAGATGACTCAGTGATGAAGAATCTGTGTGCCAGTGCAGGAGACCCCAGAGACACGGGTTTGCTCCCTGGGTCAGGAAGGTGCCCTGGAGGAGGAAATGGCAACCACTTCCAGTATCCTTGCCTGGGGAATCCCATGGACAGTGGAGCCTGTTGGGCTACACTCTATGGGGTCACAAAGAGTCAGACTTGACTTAACAACGGAGCGTGAATGCATATGTGTATATATACACATATGTTAAATATTTATCATATTATATCTTATATATAATACATATATAAATGTGTATATATGTGTATTACATATATATATACATTTATGATGGTTCTTTTTACATGAGCAAGATCAAATAATACATGTCATTCTATGACTTGGTTTTCATTAATATGTTTTTGCCGACATCTCTCCCTCCCTCTTTGCAAAGTGTTCCATGATATACATGTATCATTCTGTAACCAGCTTCCTACTGATGTTTTTGCTGTAATTGATAATACCGCAGTGGTCAGGGTTTCTCTTACTTTTTGTCCATATGCGGAAGTCTTTCTTTCAGTTACATTCAAAGACGTCGTATCCTGGGCACACGCGTTCGGATTTTCGGGAGATGTCCGTAGCACCCATTCTCCTCCACTTGCTCCCTCACCTGGTGCTGGCCTGGAACTCCGCATCCTGGCTGGACTAATCCTCCCAGCTTCTTAAGGAAGGAGCCAGCGTGGGGGCTGGAGGCTGGTGGGCAGCATGGCCCCCACTGCTGGAGCATTTCCTTCAGGCAGAGAGCAGAGACAGTTTGGAACCGGCAAAAGCAAAAGACCAGGAAGAGCTGCCAACACAGGTACAGTCTTGGTTTGCTTGTGTGTAAATTAACTTCTTCTAAGGCTTTACCCAATGGTATAAGTTGAGATAACTGGCTAAACTGTATTTAGGAAAAAAAAAAAAATTAAATTTGATTTCTATTCTATACCATACATTGTGCGCAATTTCAGATAAATTAAAAAAACTAGTAGTTATCTGTTTGGGGAGTAATTCTGACTGATTTTCATTTTATTTTTCTCGATTGTCTATAGCTTCTGAATATTTCATGTATTATTAAAATTATGTTTTAAAGAATTGAATATCTTCCATGTACTATTTCTAATTCATCAACCTCTCTTTCAGTTCAGTTCAGTTCAGTCACTCAGTCGTGTCTGACTCTTTGCAACTCCATGAATTGAAGCACGCCAGGCCTCCCTATCCATCACCAACTCCCGGAGTTCACTCAAACTCACGTCCATCGAGTCAGTGATGCCATCCAGCCATCTCATCCTCTGTCATCCCCTTCTCCTCCTGCCCCCAATCCCTCCCAGTATCAGGGTCTTTTCCAATGAGTCAACTCTTCGCATGAGGTGGCCAAAGTCCTGGAGTTTCAGCTTCAGCATCATTCCTTCCAAAGGAATCCCAGGGCTGATCTCCTTCAGAATGGACTGGTTGGATCTCCTTGCAGTCCAAGGGACTCTAGAGTCTTCTCCAATACCACAGTTCAAAAACATCAATTCTTCGGCACTCAGCTTTCTTCACAGTCCAACTCTCACATCCATACATGACCACAGGAAAAACCATAGCCTTGACTAGACGAACCTTTGTTGGCAAAGTAATGTCTCTGCTTTTGAATATGCTATCTAGGTTGGTCATAACTTTCCTTCCAAGGAGTAAGCATCTTTTAATTTCATGGCTGCAGTCAGCTTCTGCAGTGATTTTGGAGCCCCCAAAAATAAAGTCTGACACTGTTTCCACTGTTTCCCTATCTAGTTGCCATGAAGTGATGGGACCGGATGCCATGATCTTCGTTTTCTGAATGTTGAGCTTTAAGCCAACTTTTTCACTCTCCTCTTTCACTTTCATCAAGAGGCTTTTTTATCTCTACATTATTAGAACACTACCCTCTCTTGTAGAGTCTCCTATTTGAGGGTCATTTTTTGGAAATCTTTGGTAAGTAGAGGTGATAAGTCTTGCCTTAAAAATGTGAAAAGAATATACCTAGACAAAAGAAAACCTTTGTAACAAAATTGTATTACGATTTATGACATGAGACAGATTGTATAATGTAAATGGATCCTAGAAATACAAACATGCTCCTAGAAATACATTGTGAATATATTTCTTGCTCATTATTTATTATATGTAGGTAAATACTGTTGTTGATGCTCATTAATGTAAGAAATATTAACACTACTATTTTAACTCCCCCAAATATTTATGGATTATATTGTGAATTAAGAAAAACCATATCACTTTAATTTGTTAGCCCTTCTTGAACTGGGAATTAGTTCACTCATGCAATTTACTTTTAATTTACTTGGCTTTACTCAAAATTATTTGTCTGCAAATTAAAACGGAGCTCTCCTTGCAGAAGGGTACTCCTCAGATGCCCTGAACACGATGATTCGTTCCACCTCTTGTTCTCATCTTGGATCATGGCTGCAGGACACGGTTTCCAGTGAAGATGGTTTTGCTTATCAAATCCTCAAAGAAAAAGTGCTGTTGCCGTGCAGATGAATAGTCAGTTTTAATTAGTTTATTATTTGGGGTTTGATGAAAGACTTTCATGGATATTCGAGACACGTAAGTGGAAGAGGATTGTTGGATAGCCATGTACTCCATTCTATACACTTTATGTGGTGCCTACCGGGTGCCAGACCCCGTGGGGCGCCCCACTCCACCCAGTCCTCTGTCCCTTCATGCCCACTGGGTGCTGAGTGTGGTGTCAGACCCTGAGGACCAGTCCTGAGAGGACCAGGCCTGAGAGGGGATCAGTCCTGAGAGGGAACCTGTCCTGAGAGGGGATCAGTCCTGAGAGGGGACCTGTCCTGAGAGGGGATCAGTCCTGAGAGGGGACCTGTCCTGATGGGGATCATTCCTGAGAGGGGATCAGTCTTGAGAGGACCCAGTCCTGAGAGGGGACCTGTCCTGAGGGGGGACCTGTCCTGAGAGGGGACCAGTCCTGAGAGGGGACCAGTCCTGAGAGGGGATCAGTCCTGAGGGGACCTGTCCTGAGAGGAGACCTATCCTGAGAGGAGACCTGTCCAGAGAGGGGATCAGTCCTGAGGGGACCTGTCCTGAGAGGGGACTGGTCCTGAGAGGAGACCTGTCCTGAGAGGGGATCAGTCCTGAGAGGAGACCTATCCTGAGAGGGGACCTGTCCTGAGAGGGGATCAGTCCTGAGAGGGGACCTGTCCTGAGAGGGGATCAGTCCTGAGAGGGGACCTGTCCTGAGAGGGGACCAGTCCTGAGAGGGGACCTGTCCTGAGGGGATCTGTCCTGAGAGGGGATCAGTCCTGAGAGGGGACCTGTCCTGAGAGGGGATCAGTCCTGAGAGGGGACCTGTCCTGAGAGGGGACCAGTCCTGAGGGGATCTGTCCTGAGAGGCGATCGGTCCTCTGAGGGGAGCTGTCCTGAGAGGGGAGCTGTCCTGAGAGGGGACCCAGTCCTGAGAGGGGACCCAGTCCTGAGAGGAGACCTGTCCTGAGAGGACCAGTCCTGAGGGGATCTGTCCTGAGAGGGGATCAGTCCTGAGAGAGGACCAGTCCTGAGGGGACCTCTCCTGAGAGGGGCCCCAGTCCTGAGAGGGGCCCCAGTCCTGAGAGGAGACCTGTCCTGAGAGGACCAGTCCTGAGGGGATCTGTCCTGAGAGGGGATCGGTCCTGAGAGAGGACCAGTCCTGAGGGGACCTGTCCTGAGAGGGGACCCAGTCCTGAGAGGAGACCTGTCCTGAGAGGAGAACTATCCTGAGAGGGGACCTGTCCTGAGAGGGGACCCAGTCCTGAGAGGAGACCTGTCCTGAGAGGGGACCAGTCCTGAGAGGACCAGTCCTGAGGGGATCTGTCCTGAGAGGGGACCAGTCCTGAGAGGACCTGTTCTGAGAGGAGACCTGTCCTGGGAGGACCAGTCCTGAGGGTATCTGTCCTGAGAGGGGATCGGTCCTGAGAGAGGACCAGTCCTGAGGGGACCTGTCCTGAGAGGGGACCCAGTCCTGAGAGGAGACCTGTCCTGAGAGGAGAACTATCCTGAGAGGGGACCTGTCTTGAGAGGGGACCCAGTCCTGAGAGGAGACCCAGTCCTGAGAGGAGACCTGTCCTGAGAGGGGACCAGTCCTGAGAGGGGACCTGTCCTGGGAGGGGACCAGTCCTGAGAGGGGATCAGTCCTGAGAGGGGACCTGTCCTGAGAGGGGACCTGTCCTGAGAGGGGATCAGTCCTGAGAGGGAATCAGTCCTGAGAGGGGACCTGTCCTGAGAGGGGATCAGTCCTGAGAGGGGACCTGTCCTGAGAGGGGATCAATCCTGAGAGGGGATCAGTCCTGAGAGGGGACCTGTCCTGAGAGGGGATCAGTCCTGAGAGGGGACCAGTCCTGAGAGGACCTTTCCTGAGAGGGGATCAGTCCTGAGAGGGGACCAGTCCTGAGGGGACCTGTCCTGAGAGAGGCAGGCTGCTCTCCGCCCTTGTGGGGCTCCCAGTGCCCCAGATGCAGAGAAGCGGCGACAGGGACCCTGAGAGAAGTCCGAGGGGACAGCGGTGGGGTAGTGGGCTCCAAAAGGCTGAGGGGTTGAGAGGAGTCTTCTGAGTCCCACAGAGTGAAAACGGGCTTGTGGTGAAGGCGAGCTCATCACCCTGAGGGCAATGCCAGAGAAGGAGAAGCTGGAGCTGGGCAGGGGGCCCATGGATGGAGGAAGGGAGGGGACAGCACAGTGTGTGCTTAAGGGCAGACACGCAGTCCTGGTCCCTGCCTTTGGGACGTCAGAAAAAGCGCACATCCCCGGGGGTCCAGTGACTTCAACTCCGCACTCCCATTGTAGGAGCCCAGGTTCAATCCCTGATCAGGGAACTAGATTCCACATGCTGCAATTAAAGATCGCGTAGGCCTCGACTGAGACCCAGTGCGGCCAAATAAATAAATGAATATTAAAAAATAAATAGAGGGCTTTGCTGGTGGCTCAGTGGTGAAGAGTCCACCCTCCAACGCAGGAGACGTGGGCTTGATCCCTGGTCCGGGAAGATCCCTCGGCCCTCGGAGCACCGAGCCCAGGACTGCAATGACTGAGCCCAGAGCCGCAACGACCGAGCCTTTTGCCGCAACTGCTGAAGCCTGTGCGCCCTGACACCTGTGCTCTGCAACGGGAGAGGTCCCTGCAAAGGGAAGCCTGCAAACCGCAGCTGGAGTGTGCTCCCCACCCTGCCCCCTGCTCGCTGCAACTAGAGAAAAGCCCGAGCAGCAATGAACACCCAGCACAGCCAAAAATAAAAAATAAATATAATTTTAAAATAAATAACAATTAAAAATATATTTAAAATAATATAATAACTTCCTTAACTTTTCCTGTCTGTGTGTGTGTGTTTAATAATTTTATTTACAGGAATAGTTAAGGAAGAGGAAAAGGAAAAGTTCAGGAAGACCCCCAAGTCACAAAGCCTTGGAATTTCCCTGGGAGGGTGGGTATCGGTAATGTCCCAGGACATGGGGACAGACTTGGTAAAAATGAACACTTTGAGGCTTGTGAGAACCTGGCTGAGTATACAACAGTTCGAAGGCAGTGGAGAGGCTGGGCCAGAAAAGATTTGAGAGGCGACTGTGCCTAAGAGCTTCACTTACATAAGAGCTAGAAAGGAGCCTAATGTCTTAGACTCTCAGACTCTCATTCTAATTATTAGACTGACAGAGCCACTCTCTCATTTCCATTGTTTCAAATTACTTATCCCATAAAGGAACACTGCCAGCAGTAGATAATCACCGCCCTATAACTTTGAATTCTGTCATCCGGGGAGTTCGAAAGTATAGTGTCCTAGATCCTAACCCTGGAGAAGATTCAGTGAGTAAGACAGAGACATTTCATGTTCACCTGATATCCACCCTCCTCACCTTTCTTCTCAGCTCTCGGCAGTGGATGGAGTCCTGCGACAGGTTCTGGCCGATAGACGGTGAGTCGATGTGCCAGGAGTCACCCTGACGGGCTTCACCTGCCACGTCAACATCGAGAGGCTTCGTCTCCACGGTGGAGCCACCAGAGAGGAGCACCCTGCGTCCCTGAGCCCTGGTGAGCATGAGATGCCCCAGAGGACACTCAGAGCCAGAGGTAAGCCTTTCAAGGTGGACTCGCTGACCGTCTAGTTTCTGTCTGTTTCTGCACCATGGTCTGGCCAGTCCTGACCAGCACAGCCTGACTTCTGCCCGCCAGAAACCAGTTGCACAAACATACATTATCCGTGACCCTGGGGCAGTGGCCCGCTGACCACACTTTGTGACGAGTGACCACACTGACCTATTGTGATAGCATAAGTCACATGGGTACCTTAGACTCTTCCTCAACACCCAGAGTGTTAGATCTCCCATAAAGGAGGTTTGGCTGGCAAAGGGTGCACCCTTTGAAATGTTAATAATGTATGTCATTGAAGGAAGCATGATTCACTGGAGTGATTAATGTATTGGTCACAGTTTGTTGAGCATTTACTATGTGCCAAAGTAGACAGGATTGTACACAGGCAGAAAGTGGTACGGTAGGATTTGAGCCCAGTTCTGTCTGATTCCAAACATTTGCTTTGACTCGTATGCTCATAATTTGCAAACTCTCCTCCCCTGATGATTTAGAGCGAGGGCCCTTGACTGAGGCTGACTCTAGTGCCACTTTGTGGACTGCGGCTCAGACGGTAAAGAATCTGCCTGCAATGCGGGAGACCTGAGTTCGATCCCTAGGTTGGGAAGATCCCCTAGAGGAGGGCACGGCAACCCACTCCAGTATTCTTTCCTGGAGAATCCCACGGACAGAGGAGCCTGGTGGGCTGCAGTCCATAGGATCGCAAAGAATTGGACACGACTGAGCGGCTTGACTTTCTTTGGCGCCCCCATCAGAGTGACTGGCAAGGGTTATGGTAATACTCAGTGTTGTGTAACATTTAGTAATAACCATTTTCTTAAACCTTCGTTATGATTTTTAGCTAAGCATTTTCCAGGCTTTGAAGACAGTTATTTAGCATCCTTTCAACTTCTCTAACGGTAAATGAAGGTTTTTGATTCCTGAGAGCTGCAAAGGAAGTTTGGTGTGGGCTTAGAATTCCTTCTATGGGGATCCCAAGCTCTAATGAACTTGTGTATCAATAAACCAAACTGATAGCAAAAAATTCCTGGATCCCTAACAGGTCTCTATGCATTGATCATATGTCAAAAAGTCCCAAAAATAGTCTCCACAGAGAAAGACAAATAAGAAATGATTTCACTTATACATGGAACCTGAACAGGCCAAACCCAAAGAAACAGAGCAGAGCAGTGTCTGCCAGGAACTGGGGTGTTGTGGGGGGCGAGATGCTGATCGAAGGGTGCAGCCTCCCAGTCGTAAATATGAATGAGCTCCAGGGACTGCTGTGCAGCACGGGGACTACGGGCTGGTGCGCAGCACCGTATTCCTAGGCTTCCCTGGTGGCTCAACTGGTAAAGAATCTGCCTACGATGCAGAAGACCTGGGTTCCACCCTGGATTGGGAAGGTCCCCTGGAGAAGGGAATGGCAACCCACTCCAGTATGCTTGCCCAGAGAATTCCATGGACAGATGATGAGGTCACAAAGAGTTGGACACGACTGAGTGACTCACACGTACATTGTATATTTGAAAGTTACTAAGAGGGTAGGTTTGCTTTTAAGTTACTAAAAGCAAAATGGCTGTCTGAGGAGGCCTTACAAATAGCTGTGAAAAGAAGAGAAGCGAAAAGCAAAGGAGAAAAGGAAAGATATAAGCATCGGAATGCAGAGTTCCAAAGAATAGCAAGAAGAGATAAGAAAGCCTTCCTCAGAGATCAATGCAAAGAAATAGAGGAAAACAACAGAATGGGAAAGACTCGAGGTCTCTCCAAGAAAATTAGAGATACCAAGGGAACATTTCATGCAAAGATGGGCTCGATAAAGGACAGAAATGGTATGGACCTAACAGAAGCAGAAGATATTAAGAAGAGGTGGCAAGAATACACAGAAGAACTGTACAAAAAAGATCTTCACGACGAAGATAATCACAATGGTGTGATCACTCACCTAGAGCCAGACATCCTGGAATTCAAAGTCAAGTGGGCCTTAGCATCACTACGAACAAAGCTAGTGGAGGTGATGGAATTCCAGTTGAGCTATTTCAAATCCTGAAAGATGATGCTGTGAAAGTGCTGCACTCAATATGCCAGCAAATTTGGAAAACTCAGCAGTGGCCAGAGGACTGGAAAAGGTCAGTTTTCATTCCAATCCCAAAGAAAGGCAATGCCAAAGAATGCTCAAACTACTGCACAATTGCACTCATCTCACACGCTAGTAAAGTAATGCTCAAAATTCTCCAAGCCAGGCTTCAGCAATATGTGAACCGTGAACTTCCAGATGTTCAAGCTGGTTTTAGAAAAGGCAGAGGAACCAGAGATCAAATTGCCAACATCTGCTGGATCATCGAAAAAGCAAGAGAGTTCCAGAAAAACATCTATTTCTGCTTTATTGACTATGCCAAAGCCTTTGACTGTGTGGATCACAATCAACTGTGGAAAATTCTTCAAGAGATGTGAATACCAGACCACCTGACCTGCCTCTTGAGAAACCTATATGCAGGTCAGGAAGCAACAGTTAGAACTGGACATGGAACAACAGACTGGTTCCAAATAGGAAAAGGAGTACATCAAGGCTGTATATTGTCACCCTGCTTATTTAACTTCTATGCAGAGTACATCATGAGAAACGCTGGGCTGGAAGAAGCACAAGCTGGAATCAAGATTGCCGGGAGAAATACCAATAACCTCAGATATGCAGATGACACCACCCTTATGGCAGAAAGTGAAGAGGAACTAAAAAGCCTCTTGATGAAAGTGAAAGAGGAGAGTGAAAAAGTTGGCTTAAAGCTCAACATTCAGAAAACGAAGATCATGGCATCTGGTCCCATCACTTCATGGGAAATAGATGGGGAAACAGTGGAAACAGTGTCAGACTTTATTTTTTGGGGCTCCAAAATCACTGCAGAAGCTGACTGCAGCTATGAAATTAAAAGATGCTTACTCCTTGGAAGGAAAGTTATGACCAATCTAGATAGCATATTGAAAAGCAGAGACGTTACTTTGCCAACAAAGATCCATCTAGTCAAGGCTATGATTTTTCCAGTGGTCATGCATGGCTATGAAAGTTGGACTGTGAAGAAAGCTGAGTACTGAAGAATTGATGCTTTTGAAGAATTGATGCTTTTGAACTGTGGAGTTGGAGAAGACATTTGAGAGTCCCTTGGACTGCAAGGAGATCCAACCAGTCCATTCTGAAGGAGATCAGTCCTCGGTGTTCTTTGGAAGGAATGATGCTAAAGCTGAAACTCCAGTACTTTGGCCACCTCATGTGAAAAGTTGACTCATTGGAAAAGACCCTGATGCTGGGAGGGATTGGGGGCAGGAGGAGAAGGGGACGACAGAGGATGAGATGGGTGGATGGCATCACGGACTCGATGGACGTGAGTTTGAGTGAATTCCAGGAGTTGGTGATGGACAGGGAGGCCTGGCGTGCTTCAGTTCATGGGGTCGCAAAGAGTCGGACACGACTGAGTGACTGAACTGCACTGAACTGACTGAAGAGGGAGGTCTTAAATGTCCTTACCATAAACACGCACACACACACACAAATGGTAATTACGTGAGATGATTAACCTTACTGTGGCAACTGTTTTGCAATATGAATTGTATCAGTACTCTTGCCTGGAAAATGCCATGGACAGAGGACCCTGGTAGGCTACAGTCCATGGGGCTGCAAAGAGTTGGACACGACTGAGCAACTTCACTTCACTTCACATTCCCATATTATACACCTTAAACTTATACATATTATATGTCAATTATCTTTTGTATTTATTTTATTGATTTTGGCTGGGTTGGGACTTTGTTGCTGCGAGCGGGCTTTCTCTAGTTGTGGTGAGCAGGGGCTCCTCTCTAGCGGGGGCTTCTCGTTGCAGGGGCTTCTCTCTGTGGAAGCGTGGGCTCTATGGCGCCCAGGCCCAGTAGCTGTGGCACCCGGGCTTAGCTCCCCTGTGGCCCGTGGGATCTTCCCAGTCCAGGGATCGAACCTGTGTCCTTTGCATTGGCAGATATATTCTTAACCACTGGACCATCAGGGAAGTCCAATTATCTTCTAATAAAGCTGAAAAAGGCCTCCAGATGAATGTCTATATAGTTTATCCTCTCTTGATTCTCAACAACTCAGTGTTCTCATCTACTTAAAAGTAGAACTGTCTCTCCTTGTGATACTAGACTTCAGTCTTCTCCCAAGCCATATAGTTTTGCGTTTTGCTCCTTCTCCTGGGCAGGTGCCGGGACAACCTGATTTGTGGGCGCACGGAGAATAGCCACGGCCACTCAGAACCAGAGCTCAGCTAGTCAGTGGACAGCAAATCAGGAAGTGGCGATGTTTAAGTCACAACAACAACAGCAGCAAAAAATACCTTGAATGTCATCTCAGTAAAAGAAACTGTTGTCCCATCAGACCACGGATGTGCTTTTTAAACTCGGTTACATGTCAGATCAGCTGATAGGGTCCAGTGCTGCCAAGCATTCTAAGGGAATTTTCTTATCCACAGAGGACCTTGGTGCAAAATCACTGTCTGCAGTTGGTGGCACTCTTGTTAGAAACCTTGACTAAAAGGCCCTCTGGGTTTATTTTTCCCTTAACTTCCCTTCAGAAATGGGTAGCATGGAGGGAGAAGTTACCATGGGATACCACACCAGGGAAAATCATGTACCCTGCTATTGCTACAAAACTTGGCTAGTTGGTTGATATAATTTAATGCCAACTCCCAGAGTAATTAAAAATTAGAAGAATGATTTAGTGCCGGCTGATTTTATTTTCTAGGTCTCCAAAATCACTGTAGACGGTGACTGCAGCCATGAAATTAAAAGATGCTTGTTCCTCAGAAGGAAAGCTATAACAAACCTAGACAGCGTATTAAAATGCAGAGAGAACACTTTGCTGACAAAGGTCCATATAGTCAAACCTGTGGTTTTTCCAGTAGTCATGTATGAATGTGAAAATTGGACCACGAAGAGGGCTGAGCGCTGAAGAACTGATGCTTTCAAATTGTGCTGGAGAAGACCCTTGAGAGTCCCTTGGACTACAAGGAGACCAAACCAGTCAATCCTAAAGGAGATCAGTCATGAATATTCATTGGAAGGCCTGATGCAAGGCTGACACACCAATTCTTTGGCCACCTGATGCAAAGAGTCAACTCACTGGAAAAGACCCTGATGCTGGGAAAGACTGAAGGCAGGAGGAGAAGGGAATGACAGAGGATGAGATGGTTGAATGGCATCATTGACTCAGTGGACACGAGTTTGAGCAAGCTCCAGGAGATAGTGAAGGACAGGAAAGCCTGGCGTGCTGCAGTCCATGGGATCGAAAAGAGTTGGATACAACTTAGCTCCTGAACAACAACATGAAGTATCAGGGCTTCTTAGGCAGCACTAAGGTTAAAGGCAATGGCACCCCATTCCAGTACTCTTGCCTGGAAAATCCCATGGACAGAGGAGCCTGGTGGGCTGCAGTCCATGGGGTTGCCAAGAGTCCGACACGACTGAGCGACTTCACTTTCACTTTTCACTTTCATGCATTGGAGAAGGAAATGGCAACCCACTCCAGTGTTCTTGCCTGGAGAACCCCAGGGACGGGGGAGTCTGGTGGGCTGCCGTCTATGGGGTCACACAGAGTCGGACACGACTGAAGTGACTTAGCAGCAGCAGCAGCTGCCAATGCAGGAGACGAAAGAGACATGGGTTTGATCCCTGGGTTGGGAATATGCCCTGGAGAAGGGAATGGCAACCCACTGCAGTACTCTTGCCTGGAAAAAATCCCATGGACAGAGGAGCCTGGTAGGCTACAGTTTATGGGGTCGCAAAGAGTCAGCCACGACTTAGCGACTAAACATAAACATAAAATGTCTCTAAGTATGATTTGCTCAAGTTCCATTTTCAAACAAATGGTCCTGGAAGAAACTTACTCCTGCTGTTCCAAAGGGTCCCATCCAGGAGCCCACATCTTGCCTGCCGTGAGAAGCCACAGAGGCAGGAATTTATCCTGGGTGGAAAGTTCACTGAACATGCTGTGCTGACTATTTGAAAATTACTTGTTCCAAAAGCCCTTCAGAAACCAGTAATTGTATTAGCTTGGCTTCTGGAACGGTTTCCTACCTGCAGTAAAATGTAATCACAACTGTCAGCCAGCAAATAATTGCTCCAATGTCTAAATGAATGGCGAGTCTTCTCTGGAAGGAATAACTGTTCCTCAGTGAGTCAGCTCAGCCCGTGTCTCGGCTTCAGTTGCTGATGACCTGGGCCATCTGCCTGAACCAATGAGGAGAGAGGAGAGGGCTGCGGGAGCTCTAATTGGTGGAAACAAGGCAGGACGGGGACTCTCCACAGCCTATGAGCTGCCGGGCTTTTTCGAGCCAGCCAAAGCCCTTCATGAAGACAGGGCACCCCAGGCAGCTTTCAGGTCAAGGACTTGGTCACTGACAGGGAAACCGAGTCCCATAACACTGAGCTCCCTTACGGAGTTTATGATTAACCTCTCCATTCAAAACCTCAGTCCCGTGTCTGTCCCCTCTGACCTCAGTCCTTTGCCCACTGAACACTTCGTCAGTCAGATGATGAAGATCGCTGTGGTCGCTCATACTAACATAGTAAGATTGCTGTTATACAGATCATCACTTACAGAAAGGCTTAGGGCAAGATGAGCTCACGGATGCCTGAGCCATGGATCATCTGGCCAGAGAATCGCAAACAGGGACATCCTGACTCTCGAAACGAAGATAAGGAAATGTCACAGAAATGTCACAAGAAGATGATTAATTCCAGGTTCTTTGTTCTTCCCCTTGAAAATAGTCCTAACTCAGAGACCAAGATGGAGTGGATCTGAGACTGATTTCCTACTCCCTTGCTTGGTGGTGGTTTAGTCGCTCAGTCGTGTCCGACTCTTTGTGACCCCCTGGACTGTAGCCCACCAGACTCCTCTGTCCATGGGATTTCCCAGACAAGAATACTGGAGTGGGTTGATATTTCCTTATCCAGGGGATCTTCCTGACCCAGGGATCAAACCTGGATCTCCTACCTTGCAGGCAGATTCTTTACTGACTGAGCCACCACAGAAGCCCTTGCTGCAAATAAATGCTGATGTTGCGGCAAACACGTGCTGTCAGAGTTTGGCTTTCTGCACCGTGGGCCTTGCTCTAGAACAGCATCAAAAACTGCTGTAGCGCTGGCCTCCTCCTCCCACCCTTTGCCGGCGCTCACTGCATTTTCAAGGGAGTCTCGTAGACAGGAGTCCCTGTGTCCACATCTGGGTGATGAGGCAAGGAGCATCCAAGACTGTTTCCAGAGGAAAGGAATGGAAAGGTTTGGCAAAGGCAGGAGGTGACTTTGTGAAAGGAAAACTTCCAGTCGTTTGGAACCGGGCTTTTCTGATCGTCCTCAAACGTCCAGGTGCTCAGGAGTCCTGAGGCACCGAACTCTCACTTCCCGAGCAGCCAGCTCCCCCAGTTACTGTCGCACGGGGATTCCGCACTCGTCCTCTGGACTGGGGGTAGATGAGGCTGCAGGCCCGGCTCTTGGATCTTCCAGGCGTCTGTTTCGTCACGTGTGCAAAGAGAAGAGCTGTGATGGCCGAGGGCTCCTACTTGGAATTTCTCTAGATTTGGGGCAGAGTTGGGCGGTGTGGTCTGAACACTGATGGGCTGCCGTGGGAAGCCAGCTTTGGGGCTGAGGGTGTTTCAAGGACTCCTGGGACTTCCCGATGGTCCAGAGGCTAAGGGTCTGTGCTCCCAGTGCTGGGGGCCCAGGTTCCCTCTCTCCTCAAGGAACTAGACCTCGCCTGTCACAACTAAGAGCTCACATGCCACAGCTGAAAGGTCCCGCTTGCCTCAAGTAAGATCTGGCGCAGCCAAACACAGAGATGTTTGTTAAAAAAAATAAAGAAATAAAAATAAAGAGCTCGAACTTCCCTGGTGGTACAGTGGATGAGACTCTGCCTGCCAACGCAGAGGACGTGAGTTTGATCCCCGGTCTGGGAAGATCCCACCTGCCACAGAGCACCCGCTCCTGTGACTCACAGCCAGTGACCCTGCGCTCTTGGAGCCCGGGGATCCCACCTCCTGAGCCCCGAGCCACGACTGCTGGAGCCTGTGCTGCTAGAGCCGGCGCTCCACAGCAGGAGGAGACGCCGCAGTGAGACGCCCGGGAACTGCAACTAGGGAAAGCCTGCGCACAGCAACCAAGACCCAGAGCCGCCAAGTCAATAACTAAATACGTTTAAAAAAATAAATAAATGAAAATCAGGGGCTTCAAAGAGCTCAGAGAAGCCCTGGGGGCGGGCGGGGGGAGGCGGTGAATTCCGAAACCGCTGTCAAGTTGGTGGGGACCAGGGAGAAGCCAGGCTCGCGAAGCTCTGTGCCTCAGGCTGGGACGGCGCTCGGCTGCAGCTGGCCAGACCCGCGCAGCCCTGACTCCGCCCCCGTCGTCTGCGCAGGTGGGACGCCGAGTGGCCCAGGGCCTTCAGGAGCACGGGCCTGCCTGCCGCAAGCCGGCGTCCTGCCCGCTCCGCCGTCGGGTGGCTCCTAGTTGGGCCGCGCGTTGCCCGCCTCAGGAGCAGCGTGGTTCTTCCGCTGCGCACCACCGCCGGTTTTTGTTCTCTCTGCGGCCCTAGTTTAATATTAATACTGACTCACAACATTAGACGCCTAACTGCGGACACAGTTTCTCCTTAGAGACCGACAGTAATGGTTTAGAATGTGTTGCTAGGAAGACGTGAATTCTTTCCTAAATAATTACGCCTCGGGTGAGTTGCGTAGGTTACAGTAATTAAGGAAACGCCTGCGTTACTGAGTTACTGATCATTAACGCAGAGTGTACTCTCCCTCTCTCTACCCTAGATTGACTTTGTCATCATATCCCTGAAAAATGTTAATAGAAAGATGTATATTTAATAGGCACCTATTAAGGATGTCATTTGACTTTCTGTTCGCCGCTTTAAACCACTTTCAACGCCAGTGCTTTTCTAAATTACAATTTTTGAGGCAAAGACTAGGGAAATAATTCACCTATTTTTTGCAAAGTACTTTGTTCACAATATTTTGCAGGCGAATTTTAACCTTATGAAGCTCCCACCCCCATCAGATGTTTTGTGTCAAACGTAGCATTCCACATTTGTTCTGTACGTGTTCAAGTGGGCTCTGCAGAGCCCTGGGTCCGGCACCTAAGTGCTGTAGACACTCAGCATAAACACTTGACTATTTTCGCTTTTGTTTACCTTGGAGAGCTCTTTCATTCTCAGGGTTGAAACCTTGGAGAGCTCATCCTTTTTCAAGGTTTTCAACTCCATGCAGACGTTTCCAGTCCTGTAGACCCCAGGGCCCACATCCCCACTCGGGTCTCCTGTCATCTGAAACTAAACTCCACCTCTGGGCTGGCCTTGGTCTGGGATGTTGTGTCTTTGGCTGGTCCTTGAACTGTGGGGTGGGGATGGCTGTGGGGAGAGACAGGGGATGAGTTCTAGGTAGGGAAGCGGCTAATTAGGAATAAAAGGGGTGTGGTGGAACCACTGAGTGGCTCCTGTGGGCTGGGGGATAGGAGAGAATTAAGGACGGTGACCCTCGTATTCCCCTGATGGTCAGTGGAGTGGCATTAGTGAGCAGAATCGACCAGAAGGACAGTGAAGTCAGGGGGTCAGCCCAGAGACTGCCTGACTGTTGCAAGTATAACTTAATGAGAGTATTGATGGAAATGACAGGCCATTTCCACCTTTATGAATCAAAGGGTCATGGACCCTTTGAGAATATAACAAAAACCATGGGTGATTCCCAGAAAAATATTCACACATGTACCAAGTGTGATGTGTGATCTTGGAGAGCTGGTTCATGGATTCCAGTGGGTGATGCGGGATCCCCAAAGAATACAGGAATGTTTGCAGTGTAATTGGTCAGAGTCAGTAGGGAGACTCTGGGAAAGAAGGAAACACATTTTCAGACAACGGGACAGGTGAGTGAGGTGTGCTCGGGACACCTGGACACCTGTCTGGGGCTGTAAGGAAAGGCCGGGCAGCCTGGCTGGAGGCGAAGACCTGAGTCATTTGATTCAATTGCAGAGTTTACATTTTAAGAATGAACGGGTTCCCTGAATTAACCATAAGCAGAAAGTAATCGAGTATTTCCCAATATAAATGCTAGAGGCAATATTTATGCAGATGATCCTCCTAGAGGAGTTTGCGATCGCTGTGATAAAAGCCACACGCAAAGAAATAGACACTACGTGAATCCTTACGGAAGTGCGTTCATTCATATTCATTATGAAGCTTAAAAATCAAATGTAAGATGCAGGCTAAAGATGAGGATAAAAGCTGACCATCTAAAACCGCAGCTACTAAGACGAGCTTAAGGTGAGCGGGCGCATCAAGAGGTCTCAGACTGTCAATGCTGCTTTCAGTGTCTGCAAGGGAAGGGGCGGCAGGTCAGCGCAGCAGGCCTCTGCCGTCCCGGCTTCTCTGCCGACGTCACCCCCAGCTGCTGGGGCAGCAGCGTCTTTTGACCCCGTCTCCTGCAGTCCAGGTGGGGGCATTTGGGGGACTGATCTCTTGGGAGCAGACGTGTAGCAGTAAGCTGCTCTCCCAGAAGAGATAAGTGGAAATGATGTGGTTAGTTCCCCAAGTATCCAGGGCTGCTGTCCACCTCTGCATCACAACTCTGACACTTGGTTGGGGGAATTCACCACTTCTCCTAACTGGGGCCAAAGTGACTCGCCCGTCTCGGAGACTGAGGGTGGGCCATATCCCTGAATCTTCCCTCGGTCACCCTCCCAGGCTGTTCCCACCTTCTCGCAGGGTCTGGAGGTCACCAGGCGGGCTGTGCAGGGCCCTGCGTGGGTCTAGGGTGCGGCTGACCACAGTATATCCACAAGTCACCCGAGCTGGAGATGAAAGAGTTATGACTTTCTAGGAACCTTTTACCTCCGTTCACTGCAACCTATGCTGGGTCTCTTCGTCCAGGCTCTTCAGATAACCCTAAAGCAGAGCCTTTAAAATGAATTTCCTGGGCACTTCTGGGCAGGGATTTACTCACCAAAATACTCACCACTTTCCAGGGGCTGCGTTGCTTTCAGGACCACTTTGGTGGTTATGGCACAGAAAGTCTAATAGCTCTTCTGCTCCTCAGAGCTCGCAACACCTGGGTCCTGTGGCTTACTTGTTTTTACAGCGCTTGTCTCTGACCAGAGAACACTGAATGACAAGAGAGGAGACTCAAGCCAGGGCTCCAGGGTCTGGTCCTGTTCGTGGTGAGCCATCTTATCGGAGGAACTGTAACTGTACAACCTTCATTTGAAAAGACCCTGATGCTGGGAGGGATTGAGGGCGGGAGGAGAAGGGACGACGGAGGCTGAGACGGTTGGAGGGCATCACTGACTCGATGGACACGAGTTTGAGCAAGCTCCGGGAGTTGGTGATGGGCAGGGAGGCCTGGCGTGCTGCAGTCCATGGGGTCGCAAAGAATTGGACACAACTCACACAACTCACACAACACAATGGCTGGACTGAACTGAACTGAACTGAATGTTTGGAGTGACGACTCTAAGATACATAGCATCCCGCTTTACTGAGGACGGGATCAGGCAAGAAATCCACCAGGTCTTACAAACGTTATTTACAAGAGTTGACGTAGGGCTTCCCTGGTGGTCCAGTGAGTAAGAGTCTGCCTTGCAATGTATGGTACGCTGGTTCCGTCTCTCGGTTGGGAAGGTCCTGCACGTGGTGGGGCAACTAAGCCCGTGAGCCACGACACACGAGCCTGCGCTTTGGAGCCTGTGAGCCATGGCCGCTGACGGCTTCGTGCCCGAGAGCCTGTGCTTTGCGAAAAGAGAAGCTCCTGCCACGAGAAGTCCGGTAACCAGAGAGTCGCCCCTGTGGTCCCCAATGAGAGCACGCCCCTGTCAGCAACGAAGACCCAGAGCAGCCAAAAGACACATTTATAATAGATATATATTTTAAAAAGAATTGATATAAAATAAGATTTCCTTCTTGACTCTCAAAAGCAAAATTTCCTGAACTGCCTTGCTCTTCTCAGCTGAAGGAAGCAGGGCCCGCATGGTGCAGACCTGTCCCGGGTAAGGAACTCCAGGAGGGGCTGATACAGGCCTTATCAAATGGCTGGTTCAAATCAAGGAGGAGGTTGAAGACAGTGTGACGATCAGAGAGGCCACCCTGAGCGTCCGGTGTAAGGGTGCGTATTCTGCTCAGTCACTCAGTTGTGTCTGACTCTCTGTGACCCCCTGGACTGTAGCCTGCCAGGCGCCCCTGTCCATGGGATTCTCCGGGCAAGAACACTGGAGTAGGTTGCCCTGGCCACCTCCAGGGGATCTTCCCCACCCAGGGATCGAACCTGGGTCAGGAAAGGTTGTAAGCAGGGAACAGGACTGGGGAAAAGAAACGGGTCACGAGACTTCCCTGGCAGCCCAGTGGTTAAGACGTTACACTCCCAATGCAGGGGGCATGGGTTCAGTCCCTAGCTGGGAAACTGAGAGCCTGAATGTAGCAGAGCACAGCCTTAAGAAAAGCGGCGGACGGTGGGGCGGGAGGTGGCCAGGCCAGGTGGATGCTTGTATGCCAGACAGTGACTGGGGACCAGCCGGGTGCCCAAGGAGGCAATGGCTTCGCAGGGACACCTGTTCTAATTGGAGGTGACCAAAGGACTGAGGGAAGATTCACCAGCTAAGAGATGCCAGAACAGAATGAGGAAAATTCTAGAAAACGGAGGTTATGTTTTTGAGACAGGAATAAAATTTTTAAAACTAGAGCTTGAAGTCTCTTGTGTGAGTTGGATCTTTGCATCAGGTAGCCAGAGTATTGAAGCTTGAGCTTCAGCATCAGTCCTTCCAATGAATATTCAGGACTGATTTCCTTTAGGATTGATTGGTTTGATCTCCTTGCAGTCCAAGAGACTCTCAAGAGTCTTCTCCAGCACCACAGTTCAAAAGCATCAATTCTTCGATGCTCAGCTTTCTTTATAGTCCAACTCTCACATCTATACATGACCACTGGAAAAACCATAGCCTTGACTAGACGGACCTTTGTTGGCAAAGTAATGTCTCTGCTTTTGAATATGCTACCTAGGTTGGTCATAACTTTCCTTCCAAGGAGCAAGCGTCTTTTAATTTCATGGCTGCAATCAGCATCTGCAGTGATTTTGGAGCCCAAAAAATAAAGTCTGACACTGTTTCCACTGTTTCCCCATCTAGTTGCCATGAAGTGATGGGACCAGATGGGACCAGATCTTCGTTTTCTGAATGTTGAGTTTTAAGCCAACTTTTTCACTCTCCTCTTTCACCTTCATCAAGAGGCTCTTTAGTTCCTCTTTGCTTTCTGTCATAAGGGTGGTGTCATCTGCATATCTGAGGTTATTGATATTTCTGCCAGCAATCTTGATTCCAGCTTGTGCTTCATCCAGCCCAGCGTTTCTCATGATGTACTCGGCATAAGTTAAATAAGTAGGGTGACAATATACAGCCTTGATGTACTCCTTTTCCTATTTGGAACCGGTCTGTTGTTCCATGTCTGGTTCTAACTTTGCTTCTTCACCTGCATACAGATTTCTCAGGAGGCCAGTAAGATTGTCCCATATTCCCATCTCTTGAAGAATTTTCCACAGTTTGTTGTGATCCACACAGTCAAAGGCTTTAGCACATAGTCAATGAAGCCCTAGAAGATGCTTTTCTGGAACTCTCTTGCTTTTTTGATGATCCAGTGGATGTTGGCAATTTAATCTCTGGTTCCTCTGCCTTTTCTAAATCCAGCTTGAACATCTGGAAGTTCTCGGTTCATGTACTATTTAAGCCTGGCTTGGATAATTTTGAACATTATTTTGCTAGCATGTGAGATGAGTGCAATTGTACAGTAGTTTGAGCATTATTTGGCGTTGCCTTTCTTTGGGATTGCCTTTCTTTGGGATTGGAATGAAAACTGACCTTTTCCAGTCCTCTGGCCACTGCTGAGTTTTCCAAATTTGCTGGCATATTGAGTGCAACACTTTCACAGCATCATCTTTTAGGATTTGAAATAGCTCAACTGGAATTCCATCACCTCCACTCGCTTTGTTTGTAGTGATGCTTCCTAAGGCCCACTTGACTTCTCATTCCAGGATGTCTGGCTCTAGGTGAGTGATCACACCATCGTGATTATCTGGGTTGTGAAAATCTTTTTTGTACAGTTCTTCTGTGTATTCTTGCCGCCTCTTCTTAATCTCTTCTGCTTCTGTTAGGCCTACACCATTTCTGTCCTTTATCGAGCCCACCTTTGCATGAAATGTTCCCTTGGTATCTCTAGTTTTCTTGCAGAGATCTCTGTGTGCCGTGCTTAGTCGCTCAGTCCTGTCTGACTCTGTGACCCCACGGGCTGTAGCCCGCCAGGCTCCTCTGTCCATGGGGATTCTCCAGGCCAGAATGGAGTGGGTTCCCATGCCCTCCTCCAGGGGATCTTCCCAATCCAGGGATCGAACCCAGGTCTCCTGTGTTGCAGGCGGATTCTTCACTGTCTGAGACATCGGGGAAGCCCCAAAGACATCTCTAGTGAAGGTTTATTGGCGTGAGCTGACCCACAGCGGCCCCCTCGTCTCGTGCACAGGCTTCCTCCTGGTGTTTCGTGTGGTTTGGCCTCAGGTTGCCTGAGTAACCGAGGGCAGCGCGGCCTTGTGGGTACTCATGGTGTGTGCAGCGCCTTGTCATCAGGCCCATTTTTTCTGAGGCATTAACAGGTCTGTCCTTCCTGCCTGTGTTCCTCCTTTTGAAGTGGACCCTTCACCCCAGATGAAGAGCTTCCCTTTCTATTGGCACATGCGAAGTTCCTGTGGGTTTGAGAAGCCTGTGTGAGTGGGTCAAGGTGGCTGAGGAGGCTGGGCCCTGTGGTTGTGGGTCCGTCGGGGACGTGGCTTGCTGGGGCTCCGTCTGGACTCCCACCGAGCCCGTCTGCTGCTTCTGTCACCTTGCCAACAGCTTCTCTGGGTTCCCCACTGGGCATCTCAGTCTTCTGTGATCACGGGAGCCTCTCCTCCCTGTGAGTTTCCTCGCTGGGGCCATGTTCTACACGGATGCTCCTCCTGGCAATGACACAGAACTTTCAAGAGACTAAAGAAAAAAAAAAAAACAAGCGCAGCTCTGGGGGAGTGTCCTCTCTGTGTCCTGTCCCCTCAGCTGCTGGAGCCCAGGGCGGTGCTCACTGAAAGAAACACGGCGAGAAGTCAAATGCACGGTCACGGCCAGGTGTTGGTATAGAGCGCAGCCATCGCTCCCAGCAGCTCCTAACACTGATAAGAAGATACGACGTGTCGGGACTTTCAAAATCTCGGCTGCCACTTGCTCATACACTGGAGCCTAGAAATTCTTGCTTTTTAGTATTGTGGACAACAATGGTTTGTCATGAATGTTTGCAGTGACTCAAGCGTGGGAGATCAGGCTTTCCTGAACCTTCTGTTTCTCAAAGGCTCACTTCGGCAAGGTCATTCACAAGCCGACCAACACGGAGTTCAGTGTTCCTGGCTGGCATATTAAGGATGTTAATTTAGTCTTCTGTCTGTATTACATAATCCCATTTAAAAGGAAAACTCCCCTAGTACCTTTCATCTGATTGCTCAGGGTCTCATGCTGTGATGTATAAAGTTTTACAGTAATTGAAAAATCAGTGAACAACACCCCAGGCAGTAAATAAATCACAAACTTCATTAATTCAAAACACTAAATGTCAACTTGTAGAACACTATAGCGCAGTGTAAAATAACATTACCTAAAGTGTAAGAATGGGAAGGGGGGAATTAATTTTATTTTAATTTTTAATGCACTTTCGACTGCTCAAAAGATATTAAACATTAACATAATTCAGTATATATGCTGGCATTTATTAAACCACTGATTCATGAACAAATTAAGCAACATATATTTTTTTAAGTATTAAAGATTCAATAGTGATAATTAACTTGAATGTCAAAGTGGAAAACATTATCAGCACATTCTGCAGAACTCCCCAAAGACTATGCAACCCATATGCTGAAGGATTGTGAAAGGCTGCGATCAGCTACTTGATAATCGCAAGAGAGGTTGAAACACATGCTTTCGCTTGTTCCAGTACATCAGTTACTTACATATTTGAGGAGGGTAAAAATCAGGACATGAATTTCTATCCTTGATGCCACCTTTCAACCTAACAGAGAAAGAACTGCTTCTTCTGTTTCGGCAAAGCAAGCTGCATTGTGGAGGCTACAACATAACCATCAACCATGCGGGAGCCACACTGGAGCTCTGCTTAGTCTGCAGGGCCGTCCCACGAGCTGACATTTCCTGGCTGAGGTCTTTGAATTTGAGGGACCTTCCTTGAATTTTGGTTCTTTAAGTACAAAAACTACCTCAAAATTAGCAGCAAACTGGGTGATTTTTTCACTAAAAGGAAAGAATTGTCACTCTGGGGACTTAATTAGTGGATAAACCAAACAGGGATTAAACTAACATACACTGCTATGTTGGCTCTTTGTCCTGGTTGTGAGAGTGAATTTATTTGTGAAACTCCATTTAGTCGGTGTTGGAATTGTGCATGGGAATCCATGTTACTAAAAAAAGAATCTACTGTCTTTGAAGTTTGTCAGTATATTTGTCTATTCTAACAGGGCTTTTTGGTTTAAACTGTTTAGTTTGACAGGCTACAGTAATCAAATTAACCAAATGATTTCCAGTGTCAACTAAACACACCTATAAGTTCCATTGGTTAACTAAGTTTTTAAAGATTAACTTATTTTTCGCTGCACTAGGTCTCCATTGCTGCACAAAGGCTTTCTCTAGTCGCAGCCAGCAGGGCTACTCGCGAGTTTTGGTCCTTCTCGTGTTGCGGAGCAGACTCTAGGCTCGCAGGCTTCAGTGACTGCGGCCTGTGGGCCCGGTAGGTACAGCCCACGGGCGCAGCTGTTCCGAGGCGTATGGGGTCTGCCCGGATCAGGGATCAACCCTGAGTCCCCTGCATTGACAGGCAGACTCCCCACCACTGGACCACCAGGCAAGCCCTAATGAACTCTTTCTATGTTCATAATTTTTCTGCAAATGAATCACTTCCACTCAAGGTTGTAATCTGCCTCACATCAGTGACCTCCGTGTGCGTGCACCCTGTAGAGTCACTTCAGCTCACAATTCGAAATTATTTATGCAAAACATTAGCAATCAGAATTTGCCATTTCTTTAAATAATCCTGGGAGAAATAAATTTAGGACTGATCTGTTCTTTCGAAAATAACTTTTTTTCTCCTTTATCATAAAGGTTAAGATATTCATTATATATTATTCATAAAAATATAAAATTGAATATGTATTTTTTCAGAACTCCACTCTCCAGATGTCACTTTATTTACCTTGGCGTGCATAAGCTTTATTTTTCAAATACACGCAGATATTTTTGCACAAGTGTGATCATACTATGCCTATTGTTTTAAAACTTGTTAAGGAACAAGTTCTGGGGATTCCCTGGCGGCCCAGTGGTTAAGACTTCCAGGTTTCACTGCCGAGGGTTTTGCTTCAATCCCTCGTTGGGAACCTAAGATCCTACAAGCTGCAGGGTGTGGCCCCAAAAAAACACAAAAAACAACAACCATGTCATATATCATGGCAGCTTTCCATGTTAATAAATATAAACTGACTTCATGACTTCTGCAGCTGTGTAATATTTTACTTTCTGTACCATTAGGTTCTTTCCACTTTTTCACTGTTTGGCTCAGATGGTGAAGAATCCGCCTGCAATGCAGGAGACCCGAGTTCAATCTCTGGGTGAAGATCCCCTGGAGAAGAGCATGGCAACCCACTCCGGTATTCTTGCCTGGACAGCCCATGGGGCACAAAGAGTCAGAGGCAACACCTTCACACTTTTCAAATCCATATGTTGAAGTCTTAACCCTCAATATGACTGTATTTGGAAACAGGGCTTTAAGAGTAATTCAGATTAAATAAGGGTGGAGCCTTAATCTAATGACTGGTGTCCTTGTAGGAAGAGGAGACAATGTCGGAGCAAAGCCACTTGAGGACAGGGAGAAGGTGGCTGTCTGCGGGCCCAGGAGGTCTCTAGAGAAAGCTGCCCTGCTGCAACCATGACCTGAAGCATACATTAGATAAATTATGATATATTTCTTGAAAAGGGCTAGTTCAGAAATACTCCCTTCAGCATCTCCTCTTCTCATCAACCTGCCTCTATTTTCTTTTCTCCTTTTATTCTTTTACACGTATTACCAAATTCCCATCTAGAAGATTTCTACCAAGGTATCTTACCACCATCAGCACATAATAATGTCTGCTTTCTGCACAGACTGATATTTTCAGGCTTAGTATCTTCACCATCATTTATTGAGATGACATTTGCATTTCTTTGACTATTAATAAGAACACTCTCTTCCCACGATTATTCGCAAAGCTTCTTTTTGTGAATTGCATTTTCATTTTCCCATTTTATCAGGGAAGTCACATTTTTCTTATTCATTTATAAGAGCTCTTCATATGTCTTAAAGACATTAGTCCAGAGGACCTAGGCTTTGTTTTGTCTTGTTGGGTACACCACGAGGCTTGTGGGATGTTAGTTCCCCAAATAGGGATCAGATCCCAGCCCCTGCAGTAGAAGCATGGAGTCCAAACCACTGGACTGCGGAAGAATTCCCTTAACGTAGGTTGCTTTCTGTTTTGTTGTTGTTTTAATTTTTACCTTTGTTTTTGACAGTTTTCTATAATTCAGAAGTTTAAAATTTTAACCTAACCGAAAATCTGTGAGCGTTTTCCTTTTAGAATTTCCAACTTCAGTGTCATGTTTGGAAAGATCTCATTTGACTCAAGATTCTTTAAATACTGTTTTCTTATAGTTTTTCATGTGCTTTAAAAATACTTAATCTTTGATCCAACTAGAATTTGTCAATAAGAAAAACTATGGATACGATATAATTTTCCCTCCAAATTAAAATTTATTTCCGATCGTTTATTGAATAACCCATACTCTCTTCCCTGATTTGGAGTACCATACTTAGACCAAATACTGTTTCTGTGCTCTACTCTACTCTGTCTACGTAGTTTTAAACCAGCGTTTACCATTTAATTTACAATGGATTATTGTAGACTTATGTGGACTTTTGTGATTATTGTGGATCATTTTAAATGGGCACGTTTACTTGAGTATTTTCATTTAAATGGCATTCTCAGGTCCTATTACAAGGTTAAAAACAAGAGTCTGAATGGGATGAAGAAGGGTCTTTAATTTCATCTCTGCTGCAGTTATACTGAAGAAATCTCTTTCATTGTCCTACTGTGTCATCTTATGAGCATTATCTATCTGCTAAGTTTTGTGTTCCCCTTCTGAATTATGAGATCCTTGAAGGCATCTTGAATGATATTTCTCTCACTTGGAATGAAAGTTTATCATCAGCATAGAGCATAGTACTTAGCATGCAGTTAAAAGATATTCTTGCTTTTTATTTTTATTTTTTAAAGAAAAAACACGGAGTTATTTTTTGTTCTCCATTTTTTGGTAACTTTTTCATTTCTTTCAGTTGGGTTGTTTTTTTTTTTGTATTGAAATATCATTTCAATATGAACTCCGAATTCTCATAAATTATTTGTAACACAAACATCTATTTGTAAATTTTTTGTAAAACTATGATGTGAATTAGAGCATCTTTGCTTAATAAGCCTACTTTAAGTGACCCTATTCCAACAGATATTATTAAACTCATTACATTCTGTAATCAACCATGAATATTCATTGGAAGGACTGATGGTGAGGCTGAAGCTCTAATACTTTGGCCACCTGATGTGAAGAGCTGACTTAATGGAAAAGACCCTGATGCTGGGAAAGATTGAAGGTGGGAGGAGAAGGGGACGACAGAGGATGAGATGGTTGGATGGCGTAACTGACTCTGTGGATGTGAGTTTGAGCAAACTCCGGGAGATAGTGAAGGACAGGAAAGTCAGGCACTACAGTCTATGAGGTCACAAAGAGTCAGACAGACTTAGCGACTAAGCAACAACAGGTGTGGCTGGGGCCACCGTGAGTAACAAGAATCACTCAGGAAATTCCAAGGGTTAGTGTTTACCACTGAGATAGGATCAGAAACAAGGATCGGGCAAATTCTTTACTGTACAACACACAGCATCAGGGCTCTTTAGAACCTGTCTCCAGCCTCACTTTACTGCAGCCGCACACCCTGGGTGACGGTCCTTGAACATACCTTTTTTTTTTTCCTTTCTCTAGTTGCAGATCTCAGGCTTAGTTGCTCTGAGGTAATGGGATCTCAGTTGCCCAATCAGGGATCGCACCATGTCCCCTAGTTGGAAGGTGGATTCTTAACCACCAGACCACCAGGGAAGACCCACCTTGGTTCTAAGCCCAGGTTTTAGAACCTGGACGTCTGCACATACTGTTTCCTCCGCCTACATGTGCTTTCTCCTTTGTCTAGCCAGTGAGCTCCTTATTTGTCAAGACCTAGGTGAGCAGCCTTCCCAGGCAGAGTTAATCCCCGCCTCCCCAGAACGGCTAGCACTCCCTGTTTATTTATAGATTATCTCTGCCCTTTGCTCCTTGAGATGTCTGTAGATACTGTTGGCATGTCATGTAGTCACCGCTGAGGGAATGTTCCATGGAGTTTTGCCTACGTTATTTGAAGTTCTACTTGTCTTTTTAGAAAGTGTCCTTTCGTCCTCCTTGGCTTCCATCTTGGCCACCTCACTACTCATGTTCCAGCACGTTACCCAGAGCTCAGCTTCTCTGTACACTGATGCTGAACTGAATCTTGGAGACAGTTTTGGGTGAGGGAGGAAAGGACAGCTTGATTACTTAACCAGGCAAAGGGGGACATGGCGGGCTCCTGCCTCCAAAAACTATGCTTCCCTGGTGGTTCAGATGGTGAAGAATCCGCCTGCGATGCAGAAGACTCGGGTTTTATTTCTGGGTTGGGAAGGTCCCCTGAGAAGGAAATGGCAGCTCACTCCAGTATGCTTGCCTAGAGAATCCCATGGACAGACCGTGGGGTCACAAAGAGTCCACAGGACTAAGTGACTCACACACACAGACCAACCCATGAGGATTTGATGAGAAGTTTTAGAACAATGGTTCCAGGGTTGGGTTGCTGACAAGATTAGGGGGTGAGCAGGTTTATAATCCCTTAATCTTATCTCAGGGCTTCCCTGATGGCTCAGCCTGCAATAAAGAATCTGCCAGCAACATGGGAGACCTCGGTTCGATCCCTTGGTTGGGAAGATCCCCTGGAGAAGCAAATGGCTACCCACTCCAGTATTCTGGCCTGGAGAATCCCATGGACTATACAGTCCATGGGGTCGCAAACAGTCAGACACAATGAATGAGTGACTTTCACTTTCTTTCTTCTCAATCTCATCTCGAATGATTGGTCTCTTAATCTGCTGAGCTCCTCTGGTCCCTTTAATCTTGTTCAGGTGGTTTCTTGGCTGCTGCTGCTGCTGCTGAGTCGATTCAGTCGTGTCCGACTCTGCGTGACCCCATAGACGTCAGCCCATCAGGCTCCCCCGTCCCTGGGATTCTCCAGGCAAGAACACTGGAGTTGGTTGCCATTTCCTTCTCCAGTGCATGAAAATGAAAAGTGAAAGTGAAGTTGCTCAGTCATGTCCGACTCTTCTCGACCCCATGGACTGCAGCCCACCAGGCTCCTCCGTCCATGGGATTTTCCAGGCAAGAGTCCTGGAGTGGGTCGCCATTGCCTTCTCCAGGGTTTCTTGGCTGCTCCTCCCTTTATTAGCAACTGTTTGAAAACCTTTGGAATTCAGGGAAGGTCAGAGAAGGCCAGGTTTCCAGCACTGTGGCAGTTCCTCATTACAAACATCCTTTTTGGCTACTGGTAGATGTTGCTCTTGTTCAGTTGCTAAGTCGTGTCTGACTTTTTTTGACCCCATGGATGCAGCATGCCAGGCTTCCATGTCCTTCACTGTCTCCCAGAGTTTGCTCAAACTCATGTCCACTGGGTCGGTGATGCCATACAACCATCTTATCCTCTGCTGCCCTCTTCTCCTTTTGTCTTCAATCTTTCCCAACATCAGGGTCTTTTCCAATGAGTTGGATCTTTGCATCACGTGGCCAAAGTATTGGAGCTTGAGCTTCAGCATCAGTCCTTCCAATGAATATTCAGGGTTATTTCCTTCAGGATTGATTGGTTTGATCTCCTTGCAGTCCAAGGGCCTCTCGAGAGTCTTTCACAGCACCACAGTTCAAAAGCACCAATTTTTCAGTGCTCAGCTTTGTTTCTAGTCCAAACCTCACATCTGTACACAACTATTGGGAAAACCACAGCTTTGACTCTGTGGACTCTTGTTGGCAAAGTGATGTCTCTGCTTTTTAATACACTGTCTAGATTTGTCATAGCTTTCCTTCCAAGGAGCGTGTCTTCTAATTTTATGCCTGCAGTCACCATCCACAGTGATATTGGAACCCAAGAAAATAAAATCTGTCACTGCATCATGTGCAATGCCAGGCTGGATGAATCACAATCTGGAATCAAGATTGCCAGAAGAAATATCAACAACTTCAGATATGCAGATGAATGCCACTCTAATGGCAGAAAGTGAAGAGGAACTAAAAAGCCTCTTGATGAGGGTGAAAGAGGAGAGGGAAAAGGTTGGCTTGAAACTTAACATTCAAACAACTAAGATCATGGCATCCGGTCCCATCACTTCAAGGCAAATAGAAAGGGGAAAAGTGGAAACTGGTGGATGAGCGAACACTTAAGATCTTGTGGCTGACAGTCCTGCCTGTCCTGGAAAACTCATGGGTAACACTGATGAGAAGACACAAGAAGTGAGGTTTGCTAAATATCTAGAGTAGGAAGTGGCAAGTAGAATATTTCACTGGATGAAACATTATGCATGTAATGGATTTTTATGAGGTCGGTAGTAAACAGACATGCTTATGCAGAACAGTAGGAGGAAGGGTAATCACAACTATGATGAAAAATATGCTCATTAACTCAGAGCCCAGAAACCAGAAAGGAAGAGGAAGAAAGGGCCTCTGCAGAAATACTCCAAATAGTATTTGTCATTGGGTAGTGGAAACATGGGCAATTACCCCCTACATTCTTTGTAATTTCCTGTAAAACTTTTTTTTGGATCAAGCATAGATAGCGTGCTTCAAATGCTTGGCGGGGTAGTTCCTCTCTGCACTCCTAAAAAGGTGGATGCGATTTAATTTAGATACTTTCATTTGCAACTGGAAACCACTGGAGGAAAAAAATGCACACTTTTGTTCTTTTGGAAATGAGAGGAGGCAGTGAAAAGAGAAGTGCAGAAGGGAATAAGAGGGGAACAGAAAAACCAGCCACACTTGCCCCATACTTAAAAAACAAGACACCACAAGCCTGGAGAATCACTAGGGAGAGAAAAGTCAACAGGATAAAGGAAGGTTTGAATGGAAACTTCCAATTCTTAAAAATGACACTTTCCTAGTCAAAGAAATGTACCCTGAATATTGGGGATTTAGGTATTTGCTTATTAAACATTATTTAAAAAGAATGAAAGACTTGTGCTGTTTCACTGATCCCTTTCATTATAAGTTTAATTTATAAAACATACCATTTTCTGGAAGAGCTCTACTCATAACAGACTAGAAAACTCTTTCAGGGTATCTTGGGGAGAAATCTGATGCGAAGAGGTGACTCATTTGAAAAGACCCTGATGCTGGGAAAGATTGAGGGCAGGAGGAGAAGGCGGCGACAGAGGATGAGATGGTTAGATGGCATCACCGACTCGATGGACATGGGTTTGGGTAAACTCCGGGAGTTGGTGATGGACAGGGAGGCCTGGCGTGCTGCAGTTCACGGGGTCGCAAAGAGTCGGACATGACTGAGCAACTGAACTGAACCGAACTGAACTGGGGAGAAATATTAGTTTGAGTAAGCTACCCAGGAAAATTCATATAACCTTTTAAATACGTAGTTAGAATCCCTTTTCTCCGAGGCTCTTAGGTAATGCCCTCAGCCTGACCACAGAGCCCCCTTATAGGAGAGGAAACCTGAGTGTCCTCCTAAAGACCGTTCTAAGCGCTAACATCGTTACCAAGTGTTATTGCTAACGTGTATGTGTGTGCTCGGCTGCTTCATTCGTGTCTGACTCTCTGCGACCCTGTCTCCCCCGTCATCGCTCCCGTCCTCTGAATTCCAGTGTTACTTTATACCTTCACCAGTCGGTTGTCATCTATTTTCTAACAATTTGTGTACACGTTCTACCTGGTCGGCGGCAGTGGTGGCTTAGTCGCTCAGTCGTGTCTGACTCTTTGTGACCCTGTGGACCACAGCCCGCCAGGCTCTCTGTCCATGGGAGTCTCCAGGCAAGAATTCTGGAGTGGGTTGCCATGCCTCCTCCAGGGGATCTTCCCCACCCAGGGATGAAACCCGAGTCTCCTGTGTCTCCTGCATTGGCAGACGATTCTTTACACACAGGACACAGAAATTAGGGACGAGAGTCAGCAATAACGGGCTTGCCTGGCGGCTCAGTGGTAAGGAGTCCACCTGCAATGGAGGAGACGCAGGAGACGCAGGTTCGATCCCTGGGGTGGGAAGACCCCCTGGAGGAGGCAGTGGCTACCACTCCAGTATTCTTGCCTGGAGAGTCCCATCGACGGAGGAGGCTGGTGGGCCACAGTCCGTGGGGTCACAGAGAGTCAGACAGGACTGAGCTGGACACACACGAGTGACTGAGCGTGATCAGGCGTAAACAGTCCCGTCCAGCTCTGACAGAAGAGCCACTGCTTGGGGCTGTGTCCACATGTTACGCACCTCCACCCAAGACACGCCACCCCTGCTTCCCCCCAAAAAAAGCAGATCACAGGGACGCGGTGGCTTCCAGTCTTTTATCTCTGGTTTCCAAAGGCACACTGTCTTTCTTCTACCGCACAGGGACTGACAGAAAATTCCTTATGGTTGAAAGAGTTGATCCACTTGTTACTCCAGTTTCCTGAGTTAGTCGGTGAAGATTCCATCCTTCTCTAGATGAAAGAGTTAGTTTTCACGTTTGGCATAGACCAATGTTGACCTTAAAAATAAGAGTCAGTTAGGGAACTCAAACTGGGGCTCCGTGGCACCCTAGAAGGGTGGGAAAGGGCGGGAGATGGGAGGTGGGAGGGGGTCTCAAGAGGGAAGGACATATGGTTAATTCATACTGATGTATGGCAGAAATCAAACCAACACTGTAAAATAATTATCCTTCAGTTAAAAATAAATCAAAAGAAATAAAAATAAAAGTCAGTTATTCAATGCGCAAAAAAAGGTTTATTTGGGAATAAAGGAGGAACTGTAATTCGGGACAAGCAAGCTATAGCCAAAGCCATACGTAAGTCCACTAAACAAAGGGGAGGAAGGTCATTTTATAGGGAAAAGGCGGACACTGGGAGGGGTGGATGAGATAATGAAGGACAGGGAAGCCTGGCTCGCTGCAGTCCATGGGGTCGAAAAGAGCTGGACATGACTTTGTGACTGAACAACAAAAATTAGAGAACAGTATGAGAACAGTATGAGAGAACATACAATTAGAGAACAGTATGAGTTTGGGGGAAGGACAGTTTCTCATTGGCTGCGGTGCTGGAGTATTGGATTTTTCTCGCAGACACAATGTCTGTCTTCTTCCTATTGGCACATGTAATTGCTGGCTCCTTCTTGATGGTTCTTCTATTGGGGTCTCTAGTAGACAGTTCTTCCTGTAATTGAGACTAAGTGGTAGGTGTATGAGAGACCCTTCTGGCCTCCCAACTCCATTTTAGTGAGGTTTCCCTTCTGTGCTATTCATACCAGTTTAAAAGTCTCACCATCACTGAAACTAACTGGACACCTCTAGGCTCTGGGGTTATGGCCCTGAGTGTGGAAATGTTGCATGTACTCATTCATTCGCTCATTCACTCTGTATCATTTAGGACTCTTGCAGAAAGTCACGTGGCATCTGCTTAACTGAAACGAGGGATCCATGATGAGAGAGATACTGTGCTGTTTCCAGAATCCACGCATAGAACCGAGGCTCCGGGAACAACTAGGTTCAGAGTTCTAAAACCTCTGTATCCCTCTACTTCAACTCATATCTGCTTTCATCCTTCTCTCTCCACAGGTAGCTTTTCTCTGCTTGTCCACCAGCTCCTGGACTATAATATCTTGCAGTCCAGACACACAAAGAGAGACCAGTTTCTCTTTTTCAGTTCTAGCTCCAAAATTCCTAGAAAAGAACCTTGCTTGGCCTAGCTTGAGTCAGAGCTGGGTTGAGCACCGACCAACTGAAGACGTGGCCGGTTTGGTCACATCCTTACCCTGGCCGATCAGATGGGGCCAGAGCAGCAAGGGTACGTTGTGTTGACAGGACCACCTGTGGGTTCAGAAAAGAGGAGGCAAAGGAACCAGAACAAGAAGTGTCCATGACCTTGTCTTTTTCCTAAGGACCACCTGTGGGTTCAGAAAAGAGGAGGCAAAGGAACCAGAACAAGAAGTGTCCATCACCTTGTCTTTTTCCTAAGGTTTGCTGTTGCTCAGTTGAAAAGTCACGTCCACCTCTTTGAGACCCTATGGACAGTAGCACACCAGGTTCCTCTCTTCTCTGTTATCTCCTGGAATTCACTCAAATTCATATCCACTGAGTCAGTGATGCTATCTAACAATTTCATCCTCTGCCGCCCCTTCTCCTTTTGCCTTCAATCTTTCCCAGCCTCAGGGGCTTTTCCAACAAGTCGGCTCTTCGCATCAGGTGGCCAAAGTACTGAAGCTTCAGCTTTAGCGTCAATCCTTCCAGTGAATATTCAGGATTGATTTGCTTTAGGATTGACTGGTTTGATGTCCTTGTTGTGAATTATGTAGGTGCTATTTTACCAGAAAACAAGTACTGCATGCACACACCTACCTGCTTGGTGTCTAACTGCCTCTTGACAATCTTTCTGTTCATGTTGTGTCTCCAACAACATTGCTTAAAGACTCTTTTCTGTGGTTTTCAGCCCCTGTCTCATGCCGATGTCTTTTTCATTCTTCATGGCCAGTCTGTTCACTTTATTGAGGTCAAGATTTCTGGGGTAGTTTTTCCTGTGCAGAGAAGACATTCAAAAGTTTACTTTTATTTTTGTTTAACAGTAAAAAGTTTGCAAGGGTCCAATGAGCTATCCATGTGGTGTTAGTGGTCAAGAACCTGCTTGCCGGTACAGGAGACTGAAGAGATGCAGGTTCCATCCCTGGGTTGGGAAGATCCCCTGGAGGAGGGCACGGCGATCCACTCCAGGACTCTTGGAGAATTCCATGGGAGAGGAGACTGGCAGGCTGGGGTTGCACAGAGTCGGACACGACTGAAGTGACTTAGCACGGCCCGGCAGACTGTGAGCGTCAGACTGGCCCGCCCTGATTTGCATGACCCATGAGTTAAGAATGGTTTTTACATTTGCAAATGTTGGGAAAAATAGAAAGGAGAATAATATTTTATGACATGTGAAAATTCAAATTTCAGTTGCCATAGAGACCGTATGTTCTGGAATGTCTAAAATAATTTCTATGTGACCCTTTTCAGAAAGTTTACTGAGCCCTAGTTTAAAAGATTAGTGTTCAGTTTATTGAAATAACAAATTCAAAACCTTAGTGTAAAGTTTTTCTCGCCTGGAAAGCCCCATGGATGGGGGAGCCTGGTGCGCTGCAGTCCATGGGGTCTCTGAGGGTCAGACACAACTGAGCGACTTCACTTTCACTTTTCACTTTCATGCATTGGAGAAGGAAATGGCAACCCACTCCAGTGTTCTTGCCTGGAGAATCCCAGGGATGGGGAAGCCTGGTGGGCTGCTGTCTGTGGGGTCGCACAGAGTCGGACACGACTGAAGCGACTTAGTAGCAGCAGTGTAAGGTTTAAAAACAAAAAAAGCTTTAAGCTTAAAAAAAACACATGGTTACATGTCCATGAAACCACTACTACCACAATTAAGACACAGAACATTTTTATCACCCCCAAGAGATCCTCCATACCTCCCCCAACATAGAATATCCTTCCCTCTGCTCTCAGAGCCAGGAAACCACTAATTCTTTTTCTGTCACTATACGTTAATTTGCATTTTCTAGAATTTTACATCAACAGAATCATCCAGTAAGTACTCTTCTGTGCCTGGCTTTTCTTACCCAGCACAGATTTTTAGATTCATTCATGTTGCTGTATCTATCAAGAGGTTGTTCCTTTTTACTGCTATGCTTTTTTAAAACTAAGCTTTTTAATTTCTAGTTTAAAAATTTTGTATTATGAAACATTTCAATATACCTAACAAAAAAGGCAAAATAGTCTTCCTGCTGCATTCACATTACCCAGCTTTCAGTTCAGTTCACTCACTCAGTCATGTCTGACTCTTTGCAACCCCATGGACTGCAGCATGCCAAGCTTCCCTGTCCATCACCAACTTCCAGAGCTTGCTCAAACTCATGTCCATTGAGTCGGTGATGCCATCCAACCATCTCATCCTCTGTCGTCCCCTTCTCCCGGCTTTTGTCTTTCCCAACATCAGTGTCTTTTCTAACGAGTCAGTTCTTACCCAGCTTTCAGTTCAGTTCAGTTCAGTCGCTCAGTCGTGTCCAACTCTTTGTGACCCCATGAATCTCAGCATGCCAGGCCTCCCTGTCTATCACCAACTCCTAGAGTTCACTCAGACTCACGTCCATCGAGTCGGTGATGCCATCCAGCCATCTCATCCTCTGTCGTCCCTTTCTCCTCCTGCCCCCAATCTCTCCCAGCATCAGGGTCTTTTCCAATGAGTCAACTCTTCGCATGAGGTGGCCAAAGTATTGGAGTTTCAGCCTCAGCATCAGTCTTTCCAATGAACACCCAGGACTGGTCTCCTTTAGGATGAACTGGTTGGATCTCCTTGCAGTCCAAGGGACTCTCAAGAGTCTTCTCCAACACCACAGTTCAAAAGCATCAGTTCTTCAGCACTCAGCTTTCTTCACAGTCCAACTCTCATATCCATACCTGACTACTGGAAAAACCATAGCCTTGACTAGACGGACCTTTGTTGGCAAAGTCATGCCTCTGTTTTTTAATATGCTATCTAGATTGGTCATAACTTTCCTTCCAAAGAGTAAGTGTCTTTTAATTTCATGGCTGCAATCACCATCTGCAGTGATTTTGGAGCCCCCCAAAATAAAGTCTGACACTGTTTCCACTGCTTCCCATCTATTTCCCATGAAATATTACCCAGCTTTAACAACTATCAACTAAGGGCCAATGCTCTTTCAACCATATTCTCACCCATTAACTCGCTCTCACATTTGCCAATCCTAGGCCTAATGCTAGGCCTTGGAGAAGGAAATGGCAACCCACTCCAGTACTCTTGCCTGGAAAATCCCATGGACCGAGGACCCTGCTAGGCTACAGTCCATGGGGTCAGAAAGAGTCAGACACGACTGAGCGACTTCACTTTCACTGTTCTTTCAGGCCTCACACTACTTTTCCTGCAAACATTTCAGCAGGTATTTCTAAAAGATATGGAGCCTTTAAAAATATATAACTGTAACTCCTTTATCATGTCCATAAAGTCTGAACAATAATCCCTTAATTTTGTCAAATATCCAGTGTTCAAATTCTCAGCTGTTTCATAAATGTCCTCATTTTACTTATACAGTTTGTTTGAATCAGAATCCAAATAAGATCTCAGCATTACTTTTGGTCAGTATGCCCCTCAAATTTCTTTTATTTACTTTAACATTTTTGCTGCTGCTGCTAAGTCGAGTCAGTCGTGTCCGACTCTGTGTGACCCCATAGACAGCAGCCCGCCAGGCTCCACCGTCCCTGGGATTCTCCAGGCAAGAACACTGGAGTGGGTTGCCATTTCCTTCTCCAATGCATGAAAGTGAAAAGTGAAAGGGAAGTCGCTCAGTCGTGTCTGACTCCTAGCGACCCCATGGACTGTAGCCTACCAGGCTCCTCCATCCATGGGATTTTCCAGGCAAGAGTACTGGAGTGAGGTGCCATTGCCTTCTCCGTTAACATTTTTATTTACCACTTGTTATTTATCTCTGGCTGTGCAGGGCTTTCACTGCTGCATGGGGCTTTCTCTGGTTGCAGGGCATGGGCTTCTCATTGCGGCGGCTTCCTCTGTGGGGAGCCTGGGCCTTAGGGCAAGCGGGCTCAGCTGCGGCTCCCAGGATCTCGAGCGCAGGCTCAGTGGTGCGGGGGCTTAGTTGACCCGAGGCATGTGGGATCTTCCCAGACCAGGGATCAAATCAGTGTCCCCTCATTGGCAGCTGGACTCTTAATCGCTGGACCACTTGTGAAGTCCTTCAAGTCTCTTTCCCTTTTGGCTCCTTGCTTTATTATTATTGTTTTTTCCTTGTAGTTTATTTGTTGATGAAACCGGGTAGTCCGCTCCACGGTTTCCCACCATCAGAGTTGTGCTGATTCTATCCCCTACTGGTGTTTAAGATGTTCCTTTGTCCCTTGATTTCCTGAAAACTGGTTGTTGGGTATAAAGGAATATTTAATTGTAGAACAATGCCTTAAAACGTTCAAGTTCAGATTACATAACTTATTTTTTAGCAATAATTTTTAGGAAACTTGAATAATGTTTGCTCTCAGTTTATAAAGGTTGCAAATGAAACACTTCTCAACAAAATATAGGACCTCTTGGAGTAGGCAAATGACAGTCTGTGGGCTCGCCATTTATTTTTGTAAACAAAGTTTTATTAGAACACAGCCATGCCCATTCATTTATATATTTATTATTTCTGGCTGCTTTGCCAATACAGTGGCAGAAACCAGGAGTTGTGGCACAGACCCTCTGGCCCACAAAACCTAAAATATTTACTCTCTGGCCCTTTAAGAAAAAGTTTGCTGACCTCTGCTCAGCATTTATACATTTTACATAAATTTATAAATTTAATACATTTTACTTTCTCTTTGGGTATTTCCTTTACCCCAAAATACTCAATCTTCTTCAAGTATTGATTTTTACAAAGCTAATGAATTATACCTAAAAGTATGGCAAACTTTAAATCATTACATCTTCTGAAACTTTGCCTAAACTATACAAGCTTTTGACTTAGAAGCAGAAGTCTAAAGCAATTACTCATTTACACACTTTTAAATTGTTCTTATAAGGGTCTCTTAGGTCTCAAATTTTCTCACACATCCATAGTAGAGAAAATACCAAATATGTCCAGATAGCTTCCTCTTAGTCTTTCTCACATTTACTTACTTGGCTGCACCAGGCCTTAACTGCGGGCATGTGGGATCTTCAGTCTTCACTGTGGCACGGGGCATCCTTAGTTGAGGCATGTGTGGTCTGGTTCCCTGACCAGGGATTAAACCTGGGTCCCTGAACTGGGAGCACGGAGTCTGGAACACCAGACCACCAGGAAGGTCCCTACCCAGATCCTTCCTGATGACAGACGTTTTACTGGTATGGTCCTGATTCTTCTAAACCTGTTTTTCTGGAGTGGAAGGATACCAAACAGTGGGGAAGATGGTGATGGAGGGGACCTGCTAAGGGAGAGAGGAGCTGCCCCAATTAATTGAGGTGACTTAGAGCCGGAGATTTTGATAGAACCTCAAAGCGGCAGATTTGCTTCTCTGGTTCTTAATGCATTTCCTAACTAAAGATCTCTGAGCTCCCTGGAATTCTCCTCACCCCCAGTATATTTCAGTTCAGTTCAGTGACTCAGTCGTGTCTCTTTGCGACCCCATGGACTGGCAGACCTCCCTGTCCATCACCAACTCCTGGACCTTGCTCAAGCTCATGTCCATCGAGTTGGTGATGCCATCCAACCATCTCATCCTTTGTCATCCCCTTCTCCTCCTGCCTTCAATCTTTCCCAGCATGAGGGTCTTTTCCAATGAGTCAGTTCTTCACTTCAGGTGGCCAAAGTATTGGAGCTTTTCAGTATGTATCTCTAACATGTAAGAACTTTAAAAAAGTAACCTCAGTGCCATAGTACGTTAGTATATCTAACAGATTTAAGAATTACTTGATGTCATCTAATCAGATCAGATCAGTTGCTCAGTCGTGTCTGACTCTTTGTGACCCCATGAATTACAGCACGCCAGGCCTCCCTTTCCATCACCAACTCCCGGAGTTCACTCAAACTCACGTACATTGAGTCAGTGATGCCATCCAGCCATCTCATCCTCTGTCATCCCCTTCTCCTCTTGCCCCCAATCCCTCCCAGCATCAGAGTCTTTTCCAATGAGTCAACTCTTCGCATGAGGTGGCCAAAGTACTGGACTTTCAGCTTTAGCATCATTCCTTCCAAGGAAATCCCAGGGCTGATCTCCTTCAGAATGGACTGGTTGGATCTCCTTGCAGTCCAAGGGACTCTCAAGAGTCTTCTCCAACACCACAGTTCAAAAGCATCAATTCTTCGGTGCTCAGCCTTCTTCACAGTCCAACTCTCACATCCATACATGACCACAGGAAAAACCATAGCCTTGACTAGATGAACCTTTGTTGGCAAAGTAATGTCTCTGCTTTTGAATATGCTATCTAGGTTGGTCATAACTTTCCTTCCAAGGAGTAAGCGTCTTTTAATTTCATGGCTGCAGTCACCATCTGTAGTGATTTTGGAGCCCAGAAAAATAAAGTCTGACACTGTTTCCACTGTTTCCCCATCTATTTCCCATGAAGTGGTGGGACCGGATGCCATCTAATACCCCATCCATTTTTAATTTTACCATGTATCTCAAAAAAGGTCCTTTTACAATTTTCCCAACCAGAATCATAATGGGGCCATATATCTCATTTGGTTGATACAACCCTAACCTCTTTTAATCTATTGCAGTCTCTCATACCCTTAAAGATGCTGATTCATTGAAGAAACTGGGCTGTTTCCTATAATTTCCCACTCTCTAAATTTGGCTGATTGCTTCTAGATAGTAAAATGAAATGAAATGTTCATCGTTCAGTCATGTCCGCCTCTTTGCAACCCCGTGGACTGCAGCCTGCCAGGCTCTTCTGTCCATGGGACTCTCCAGGCAGCAACACTGGAGTGGGTTGCCATTTCCTTCTCCAGGCCATCGTCCTGACCCAGAGCTCGAACCTGGGTCTCCTGCGTTGCAGGCAGATGCCTTACCATCTGAGCCTCCAGGGAGCTCCAGGGGGAGGGGTGCTAGATAGTATGAACTCTAAGTTGTTCCTTCACCATATACTTCTGGGAGCAGTCTCCATTACATTCATTTTTTCCCTAAGTCAAGAATAGTTCATAAGTGGGTGAACATATTCTCTAACCAGCAAAAATCTTTGAGCTTGAGAGGACCTTGAATTCTTTTACATTCCTAACATATTCAAAATGATACATTGTTTGAAGTTTGGCTATTTCACACAGCTTTGAGTCAGACTTGGCAGTCCCAACTCACGTAATAGCTAACTTGTATTAAGTGCGTTTGATGAGCCAGGTACCAGTCTAAGCACTTTACCTCTGTGCTCATTTAACCTTCTAAACATTTTGCAGAGGAAACTGTCCACACACACAAAAATAATCAATAGTCAATCTAGGAAAGAAATGGAAAATTTTGTTTGAGTCAACCTGAGGATTGTAATCCAGGAGATGATCTCCCAGATAACTCTGAGAACTGTTCTGAAGAGGTACAGGAAGAGGCAGCATGTATGTGATTTTGGTGAATGGTTACGTGCAATCAGGCCTTCCCCGGTGGCTCAGATGGTAAAGAATCTGCCTGCAATGCAGGAGATCCAGGTTCAACTCCTCGGTTGGGAACAGCCCTTGGAGAAGGGAATGGCAACCCACTCCAGTATTCTTGCCTGGAGAATCCCCATGGACAGAGGAGCCTGCTGGGCTACAGTCCGTGAGGTCACAAAGAGTTGGACACGACTGAGCGACTAATACTTTCCCTTTCTTACATGCAATTACCTCTCATCTTGGTAGAAGGTTACTGCTATTTGGGAAGAACAGATATCTTAGTTAATGTTTTTAGTGCTTTTCTAAGTATAAGAAGATGCAAGAAATTGGGTTCATAAAATTGTCTTCTGAAAACCTCTAACTACCTGAGGGTCAGTTCCGTCCCGTTCTCCCAGAGCAGTCTCATCCTGATACTTGCCCTGAATTCCTTTCACAAATTCCTTTTAGTGGCTTTAGTGCCTAGTGACTTGATTCTTGTAGAACTGGATGGTGGGCGACATTCTTTATTTTACAGTCCCCACGCTTTTGGTTTGAATTGTGACCAAGGTTTGGGAGGCATTTCATGACCAGTTTGTCATGAGCTAGGAATGCTCATTCCCAGGTTAGGAAAAGATTTACCTGATAGTCCACTCAATGCACTGTTACTGGAGTAGGCTCCTTTAATAGTAACCAAAAGCCTCTGGATTGCCTGTCTTTAAGTCTTTTATTTACTTTTAGCTGCGCTGGTCTTTCACTGCTGCACGTGGGCTTCCTCCAGTTGTGGCAAGCAGGACTCACTCTCATTGCGGTGCTCTGGCTCCTCCTTGCAGTGGTCCCTCTTGCTGCGGAGCACAGGCTCCAGGCACGTGGACTTCAGTAGTTGCGGCACACGGGCTCAGTGGTTGCGGCTCTGGGGCTCCAGTGCTTTAACTCACATAGTTTGGGCACGCAGGCTTGGTTGCTCTGAGATATGTGGGATCCTTCTGGACCAGGGATAGAACCTATGTCCCCTGCATCAGCAGGAAGATTCTTAACCACTAGAGCACGAGGGAAGCCCTGGACAGCCTGTCTTACTAGTCTGCTACAGTTCAGGAAACCGTCCTCTCTTGCTGCTTCTTCCCATATCTAGAATATTACGAGCTTTGATCTTATAGAACTATGTGTTTGATCAATCACTTCAGATCATCTAATCACATCACTTTATCTGAGGCTCAGTCACTCATTGTGAAATGCAAGAAATGATTTTATAGATTAGGCAGAATATAAATAAAATAGCTAGTAACACTAATAAAGTCATAAGTATGCATTTAAGCCAAGAATTTCCATAATATGTGACCCAGTGTTCTCCCAAGTTCCCCTGACCAGTCTGTTCTGCACCAGTCACCATCTTTGAGGGAAATGACATATTGGCATTGTATATAGAGTTCACCAAAGAAGTCTGCACTTAAAAGCTGTGTGGTGGGTCATCGGTGACTCCCTTACAGGATTGTGAAAGGAATGTTATCTTCTAAGGAATTACCTAGTTGGCATCAGAAAAACAAACAAACAAAATAAATTGATGGTCATGACTGAGCAGGTATTTCTGTCATCGGAAGAGAGAATGAGACTGTGTGCTTGCATTCAAGTCACTCAGTTGTGTCTGACTCTTTGCAACCCAACAGACTTTAGCCCACCAGGCTCTTCTGTCCCTGGTATTCTCCAGGCAAGAGTACTGGTGTGGGTTGCCATTTCCTTCTCCAGGGGATCTTCCCCATTCAGGGATCAAACCCTGGTCTCCTGCATTGCAGGCAGATTCTTTACCCACTGAGCCTCTTGGGAAGTCCTTCTGTCACTGGGAAGGGCTCCTTAATGCAAAATGCAGATACACAATGCACACTAGTGGGGAGGGAGGAGGTACAACGGGTAGAGAAAATTTTCATTTCAATTTCTATCTTGCCTTAAAATATGAATTTTTATTTCATAAAAAAAAAAGCTTGGGGAATCTGATTAACTTGACTCACTCAGTAAGTCAGGGTGTAAACTCAGGCGCGGAATCCGAATTCCAAATTCCTAGAACTTTCTGCTCTGAAGAACTGGCACCTCCACTCTCAGAATTTCCTGGTTCTCAAAGAAGCAAGCAGGTACCGATGACTGGGAGGAGGTCCCTTCCGCCCCGCCCCGCCCTACCCCGCCCTTTTCGTTCCGCCCCTTTTTTATTCCGCCCCGCCCCCATGGCTGAGGACTAGGCTCAGGGAGCGACAGAGAAAACCACACTTCCCAGAGTGCACCGCCACCGCAACGGCCTTACTGCCGGCCTCGGGCTCCCGGTGCCATCTTTGTGGGGTGAGGAGGCGGCGCGGCCTGTGACCATGGCGCTCTTCCCCGCCTTTGCAGGTGTCGCCGAGGCTCCGGACAGCGGGAGGAAAGGTGAGCCCCCAGGAGGGATGAAGAAGGCGCTCGGTGGGCTTGGAGGGGCGTCCCTTGGGCCGGCTCTCGGCGCTTGCCTTGGGTTTGTTTATCCGCTTGTATCCCAGAGTTCTCCGCGGCGCTGCAGGGCCTTCTGGGAGGACGGCCTCTCGGCGCGCTTCTGGGCCGGAGTTGTAGCGTCCAGAGGGGGAGAGAGGCGGGAGAGGCCGCGGGCCGGGGGCTTCTGTATAGCCGTGTCTTTGCGCCCCGCTTTCTTCCCGAGGCACGGTTACTTCACCTGTGAAACGGAAGCAGTGGTGTTTTCACGGGGGAGACTCCTGATGCAAGTGCTGGGTGTGCTTCATTACAGCTTGCTTTCTTCCCCGTTTTACTTATTTCTGAATCGCTGGGTGGCTGTCTTTTGGCCGAACCAGAGCTAGAAAATTAGGGTCCGAAGCCCAATCAAACATAGTGGGCGCAGCTGCTGGGAATAAGCACTGGCATCTATTTACTGAAGGCTGACTGTAGGCGCGGTAACGGTGTTACATACTTTATTCAAGCCTTAAACATTCCCAGGAGCTCTGCATTGTTAAAAATTGTGGCACACAGTGAGGAAACTGGGTCCTTTGTCCGACAGACGTTTTCCACCAAATCCTTATGGTGTCCTAACATGCTTCTCTACCCAGTGCCTCAGTCGTGTCCACCTCTGTGACCCCACGGACTGTCGCCCACCAGGCTCCTCTATCCACGGGATTCTCCCCGCAAGAATACTGGAGTGGGCTGCCTAGACCTCCTCCAGGGGATCTTCCCAACCAGGGATCAAACCCACATCTCCAGGCCTCTAGCATTGGCAGGCGGATTCTTTTACCTCTGAGCCACCATGGAAGCCCCTCTCTACCCTAGAATTTCCTATCAGTTCAGTTCAATTCAGCCTCTCAGTCGTGACCGACTGTCTGCGGGCCCGTGGACTGCAGCACACCAGGCCTCCCAGTCCATCACCAACTTCCGGAGCTTGCTCAAACTCATGTCCATTGAGTTGGTGATGCCATCCAACCGTCTCGTTCTCTGTCGTCTCCTTATCCCGCCTTCAATCTTTCCCAGCATCAGGGTCTTTTCCAGTGAGTCAGTTCTTCACATCAGGTGGCCCAAAGTATTGGAAGTTCAGCTTCAGCATCAGACCTTCCAATGAATATTCAGGACTGATTTCCTTTAGGATGGATTGGTTGCATCTCCTTGAACTCCAAGGCACTCTCAAGAGTCTTCCTCAACACCACAGTTCAAAAGCATCAATTCTTCAGCGCTCAGCTTTCTTTATGGACCAACTCTCACATCCATACATGACCACTGGAAAAACCATAGCTTTGACTAGACAGACCTTTGTTGGCAAAGTAATGTCTCTGCTTTTTAATATGCTGTCTAGGTTGGTCATAGCTTTTCTTCTAAGTAGCAAGCGTCTTAATTTCATGGCTGCAGTCACCATCTGCAGTGATTTTGGAGCCCAAGAAAATGAAGTCTGACACTGTTTCCATTGTTTCCCCATCTCTCTGCCATGAAGTGATGGGGCAGATGCCATGATCTTCGTTTTTTGAATGTTGAGCTTTAAGCTAACTTTTCCACTCCCCTCTTTCACTTTCATCAAGAGGCTCTTTAGTTCTTCTTCACTTTCTGCCATAAGGGTGGTGTCATCTGCATATCTGAGGTTATTGATATTTCTGCCAGCAATCTTGATTCCAGCTTGTGCTTCATCCAGCCTGGCATTTGGCATGATGTACTCTGCACATGGGACTTCCCTGGTGGCTCAGACGGTAAAGCGTCTGTCTACAATGCAGTAGACCCAGATTCGATGCCTGAGTGGGAAGATCCACTGGAGAAGGAAATGGCAATCCACTCCAGGACTATTGCCTGGAAAATCCCATGGACAGAGGAGCCTGGTAGGCTACAGTCCATGGGGTCGCAAAGAGTAAGTTAAATAAGCAGGGTGACAATATACAGCCTTGACATACTCCTTTTCCTATTTGGAACTAGTCTGTTCTGTGTCCATTTCTACCTGTTGCTTCTTGACCTGCATACAGATTTCTCAGGAGGCGAGTCAGGTGGTCTGGTATTGCCATCTCTTGAAGAATTTTCCACAGTTTATTGTGATCCACACAGTCAAAGGCTTTGGCATAGTCAATAAAGCAGAAATAGATGTTTTTCTGGAACTCTCTTGCTTTTTCGATGATCCAGCGGATGTTGGCAATTTGATCTCTGGTTCCTCTGCCTTTTCTAAATCCAGCTTGAACATTTGGAAGTTCATGGTTCAAGTACTGTTGAAGCCTGGCTTGGAGAATTTTGAGCATTACTTTGCCAGCGTGTGAGATGAGTACAATTGTGTGATAGTTTGAGTATTCTTTGGCATTGCCTTTCTTTGGGATTGGAATGAAAACTGACTTTTACCAGTCCTTTGGCCACTGCTGAGTTTTCCAAATTTGCTAGCATATTGAGTGCAGCACTTTCATGGCATCATCTTTCAGGATTTGAAATAGCTCAACTGGAAATCCATCACCTCCACTAGCTTTGTTCATGGTGATGCTTCCTACGGCCCACTTGACTTTGAATTCCAGGATGTCTGGCTCTAGATGAGTGATCACACCATTGTGATTATCTGGGTCATGAAAATCTTTTTTTGTATAGTTCTTCTGTGTATTCTTGCCACCTCTTCTTAATATTTTCTGCTTCTGTTAGGCCCATACCATTTCTGTCCTTTATCGAGCCCATCTTTGCATGAAATGTTTCCTTGGTATCTCTTATTTTCTTGAGGAGCTGTCTAGTCTTTCCCATTCTATTGTTTTCCTCTATTTCTTTGCACTGATCACTGAGTAAGGCTTTCTTATCTCTCCTTGCTATTCTTTGGAACTCTGCATTCAGATGCTTATATCTTTCCTTTTCTCCTTTGCCTTTCGCTTCTCTTTTCACAGCTATTTGTAAGGCCTCCTCAGACAACCATTTTGAATTTTGCATTTCTTTTTCTTGGAGACGGTCTTGATTCCTGCCTCCTGTAGAATGTCGCGAACCTCTGTCCATAGTTCTTCAGGCACTCTATCAGATTTAATCCCTTGAATCTATTTCTCACTTCCACTGTATGATCGTAAGGGATTTGGTTTAGGCCATACCTGAATGGTCTAGTGGCTTTCCCCACTTTCTTCAATTTAGGTCTGAATTTGTCAATAAGGAGTTCATGATCTGAGCCACAGTCAGCTCCTGGTCTTGTTTTTGCTGACTTACGGAGCTTCTCCATCTTTGGTTACAAAGAATATAATCAGTCTGATTTCATTATTGACCATCTGGTGATGTCCATGTGCAGAGCCTTCTCTTGTGTTGTTGGAAGAGGGTGTTTGCTATGACCAGTGTGTTCTCTTGGCAGAACTCTATTAGCCTTTGCCCTGCTTCATTCTGTACTCCAAGGCCAAATTTGCCTGTTACTCCAGGTATTTCTTGACTTCCTACTTTTGCATTCCAGTCCCCTATAATGAAAAGAACATCTCTTTTGGGTGTTAGTTCTAGAAGGTCTTGTAGGTCTTCATAGGACCGTTCGACATCAGCTTCTTCAGCATTTCTTGTCAGGGCACAGACTTGGATTACTGTGCTGTTGAATGGTTTGTCTGGGAAACAATGGGGATCATTCTGTCATTTTTGAGATTGCATCCAGGTACTGCATTTTGGACTCTCTTGTTGACTATGATGGCTGCTCCATTTCTTCTGGGGGATTCCTGCCCGCAGTAGTAGATACACTACTATCTACTGTTTAACCCATTGCAGTCCATTTTAGTTTACTGATTTCTAAACTGTGGACGTTCACTCTTGCCATGTCCTGTTTGACCACTTCTAATTTGCCTTGATCTATGGACCTAACATTCAGGGTTCCTATGCAGTATTCCTTTTTACAGCATCAGACTTTACTTCCATCACCAGTCACATCCACAACTGAGTGTTACTGCTTTGGCTCTTCATTCTTTCTGGAGTTATTTCTCCACTGATCTCCAGTAGCATATTGGGCACCTGCGGACCTGGGGAGTTCATCTTTCAGTGTCCTATCTGTAATAGCAGGGAGGGAACACAGCCCCACCCATCAACAGAAAATTGGATTAAAGATTTACTGAGCTTGGCCTGCCCATCAGAACAAGGCCCAGTGTCCCCTCAGTGAGTCTCTCCATCAGGCACCTTCCACTAAGCTCTTATCGTTCTCCATCAGAGGGCAGACGGACTGAAGTCCCCAATCACAGAAAACTAACCCATCTGATCACATGGACCACAGCCTTGTCTAACTCAATGAAACTCTGAGCCATGCCGTGTAGGGCCGCCCAAGACGGACGGGTCATGGTGGAGAGTTCCGACAGGATGTGTCCACTGGAGAAGGGAATGGCAAGAGACTTCAGTATTCTTGCCCTGAGAAGCCCATGAACAGTATTAACAGTGGAATTTCATGGAAGCTGGTGGTTAGATCTAGAGAGTTAGGTTCAGTTTGAAAATACCTCATTGGGTTTGCTCTGCACTTGGCATTGATCCAAATCATGAGGCTGAGCTGCCTGGTTTCCTCTCCCTTAGTGGGTAAGATGGACCAGTGGGTTCCTGGACAGCCTGTTACATCCGTTATGAAGCTGCCCATGGGTCTTTCACCTAAAAAACTTCCATCTCTGTTCTCCAACCTTCTCCTCCCGGTTAGAACTTTTATTAGACAGTGGTATCCTTCCATTTTTTTTATCCTTAATATGAGCAACTGCATTTCCCTTCATTTTCTTCTTTAAAGTATAGTTGATTTACCATGTTTGAGGTGTACAGCAGGGTGATTCAGCTAAATATATATGTTCTTTTTCAGGTTTTTTCCATTACAGTTTTTACAGAATGTGGTTCTCTGTGCTGTACAGTAGGTTCTCGATGTTTCTCTATTTTACATATAGTATGTATCTGTTAATGCCAAGTCCCAAGTTTATCCCCACCCCCCATTTCTGTTTCTTAATTGCAGAGTATTCTGCATTTTGCCTTAAATCCCAGAGATCATTCTACACTGGCGTATATAAATCTTTCTCAGTTCTTTTGGCTGGTACCTAGTACTCCATCAAGTGACTGTCACTGACTTTATTCTGTCAGTCCCTCTTAAGGACATTAGACTGTTTCTGGTGTTTTGCTGTTAAAAACAGAAGTACTTTATCTTTGGCCTTATACTGTGAAGTGTTATGAAAATGTAAGATGGTGTTAGTACTGATGTGTGCAGTTTTAATTAAAAAAAAAAAAAACAGCACAACTCTTGGGCAGCAATACCAAAGCTAGTGAGAGAGGCTGTGTCCTCCACTCTCTCAGTTCTGTTAAGAGTTAAGCCAGGATTAAAGTAGGCATCATAGTTAGTAAGTGTTTTGGGGAGGCTGAGTTCAGCAGAATTCATTCTCTCAACAAACAGGTGTCCAGCGCCTCCCTTGTGTTAGGAGCAGCAGAGAGCCCCCAGGGTGTGATCCTTCCAGTTCTTGAGCTTTTCTTTCTGCATCATCAGATTGATGAGGATTGTCTACTCTAATAAAACATTGTTGCCTGGGAGTCAGACATCTGGACAGAGTTGGGATGAAAGAGATGAGGCTCATGAATGTATGAATGAGACTGTGCTCTTGTACTCAGTCGCTCAGTCGTGTCTGACTCTGCAACCCAATGGACTTTAGTCTGGCAGGCTCCTCTGTCCGTGGGGTTCTCTAGGCAGGAATACTGGAGTGGGCTGCCATTTCCTTCTCCAGAGGATCTTCCCAACCCAAGGGTTGAACTTGGCTTTTCTGCATTGCAGGCAGATTCTTTACCCACTGAGCTGCCTGGGAAGTTCATGTGTTTCTGACATGAAAGTGAAAGTCACTCAGTCATGTCCAGCTCTTTGCAACCCTAGGGACTATACAGTCCGTGGAATTCTCCAGGCCAGAATACTGGAGTGACTAGTCTTTTCCCTTCTCCAGGGGATCTTCCCAACCCAGGGATTGAACCCAGGTCTCCCGCATTGCAGGCGGATTCTTTACCAGCTGAGCCACAAGGGAAGCCCCAAAATACTGGAGTGGGTAGCCTGTCCCTTCTCCAGCGGATCTTCCCGACCCAGGAATCGAACCGGTGTCTCCAGCTTTGCAGGCAGATTCTTTACCAACTGAGTCATCAGGGAAGCCGTCTCTGACATAAATGTTAGCAGTGTTTTCTTAGGCAGTCTCCCAGGGCAATAAAAATAAACAGAAAACAAATGGGACCTAATTAAACGTACAGGCTTTTGCACAGCAAAGGAAACCATAGACAAAAGGAAAAGACACTCCGCAGAATGATAGCAAATAATTGCTAATGACACAGCTGACAATGGCTTAATTTCCGAAACATACAAATAGCTCATATATTATTCAACAACAAAAGCTACAGGACCCAGTTGAAAAGTGGTCAGAAGACCTAAGTAGACGTTTCTATAAAGAAGACATACTGATGGCCAATAGGCACAATGAAGAGATGCTCAGCATTGCTAATTATTAGAGAAAAGCAAATCAAAATTACAATCAGGTACCAACTCAAACGGGTCAGAATAGCCATCATCAAAAAGTCTACAAATAACAAACGCTGGAGAGGGGGTGGAGAAAAGGGAACCCTCCTACTCTGCAGGTGGGAATGTCAGTTTGGAGGCCACCATGGAGAACACTGTGGCTGCTGCTGCTGCTGCTGCTGAGTCGCTTCAGTCGTGTCCGACACTGTGCGACCCCATAGACAGCAGCTCACCAGGCTCCCCCATCCCTGGGATTCTCCAGGCAAGAACACTGGAGTGGGTTGCCATTTCCTTCTCCAATGCATGAAGTGAAAAGTGAAAGTGAAGTTGCTCAGTCATGTCTGACCCTCAGCGACCCCATGGACTGCAGCCTACCAGGTTCCTCCATCCATGGGATTTTCCAGGCAAGAGTTCTGGAGTGGGATGCCATCGCCTTCTCCGATGGAGAACACTGTGGAGGCTCCTTAAAAAACTAAAAGCAGAACTACCATATGAGCAGCAGCCCCACTTGCAGGCATGTATCTGGAGAAGACAGTACTTTGAAAAGATAGCTGTACCCCAGTGTTCATTTCAGCACTGTTACAATAGCCGAGACGTGGAGACAGCCTGGCTGCTCATCAGCAGGTGAAGGGCCGAGGGAGGTGCGGCACAGACGCACAGCGGGCACTGCTCAGCCAGAGCGCGAGAACGCCACCTGCAGCGGTGCGAGCGAGGGACAGACACCACGGGGTGTCACTCACATGTGGAGTCTGAACTGTGGCACGGATGAGCCTGTCTGTGAGACAGAAACGGCCTCGGGGATAGAGAACAGCCGCGTGGTGCCGCAGGGGAAGGGGCTGGGGGCGGGTGGGCTGGGAGTGTGTGGTTAGTAGATACAGACTGTTCTGTACAGAGTGGATAAACAGCAAGGTCCACTGAGCGGCTCAGGGACTGGGTTCAGAACCCTGGGGGAAACTATAATGGAAAAGAATATAAAGCAGGACGCGCATAACGGGGGCTTCCCAGGTGGCGCTGGTGGTAAAGAACCTGCCGGCCAGGGTAGGAGACATAAGACATGTGGGTTCAGTGCCTGGGTCAGAAAGATCCCCTGGAGAAGGCCTTGGCAATTCAGTCCAGTCTTCTTGCCTGGAGAATTCCATGCACTGAGCCTGGCGGGCTGCAGTCCGTAGGGTCGCAAAGAGCGACTGAAGTGACTTCACACACGTGTGTATAATGGAGTTACTTTGCTGTACAACACAAATCAGCACATTTTAAATCAAGTACACATGGATAAACTATATGCGATTCACTAGTCTAAATGTTTACAAATACGTATTAAGTCATTGAATCCTCATAACAACTCTATGAAGTCAGTACTATCGTCAGCATTTTTCAGGAGAAGGAAGCAGAAACACAGAGCCCAGGATTTGGGCTTTGACTTGGGCTCAAGCAATCTAGCTTCAAAATCATGGACTCTTTTTTTAAAAAAAATTTTGCATATTTTAATTTCAGAACTAAAAAACCGCAACATACAACATTGAAACCCTCCTGCTGTCTCTGGCTTCTCACTTGAGGAGCCCCAGGCCTACTCCACCACACCCATGCCAGGATCGAGGTGGGCCTGGGCGTTGATGGAGATGAAGCGTGTGTTCTCGTAAACACGACTCTTTGCTGCTGAGCTTTTGAACCATAGGCCTGACTCTGTTGCTCTGGGTAAACACAAACACCATCACGGCCTTTTAAGGCCCCTGAGTCTCTCTGGCTCCATTTTGCTCCCACTTGCTCTCACCCCCAGAGGTTCAGCCATAACAGCGCCTCCTGCGTGACAGTCACGCCGTCTCCCTTTCAGGCCTCTGTGTAAGCCGTCCGCCCTGCCTTGATGCCTCCTAGGAGCGCGTGTGCCTACTGTTTTCTCACCGTTTCGGTCTCACCGAGCTGTCCTCGCGGGCAGCTGTTTCTCACCTTGCCTAGTTTGGACTAGGGCACTGTGATGCCACCATCCCTGTGGGTTTTCTCTTCACTGGCCTGCGTCTCCCGCACGTGACCGAGTGCCCGTGTGCAGCCCCCTGAGGGCCATCCTGGGCATGTCCTGCTCACTGACCATCTCCAGAACTCAGAACAGTGGCTGGCCCTCAGTGAAGACGGGCAGCCTGGGAGAGACGAGGGGCTAGTGTTTCGTCAGGGCTGCGCAGCGAGCAGACGAGGACGCCGGTGTTTGAGCGCAGTCCTCCGGGCACCAGGACGTGGGCTGTGAGCCGCGCTGTGACAGTGTGATGCTGGGCGTGGCTGCTCCCGTTCCCCCTTGGACCCCGGGGCCTCTTCCAAGTGTGTTAGCTCTGGGAAGGCTGGCCTTGCGGAGGTCCTCTGTACTCGCTGTCTTCCGTGCAGTTCTTAGCCACATTTCCAGGTGCTTTCTGCATGAAAACTTGTGCTCTTAGACTCTGTCAGGAGCCAGATGGAGAGCTTGGTGCACTGTTCTTTGAAGGAGGCACGCCCTTCCCTAATGCACACGTTATAGAGCCCTGGAGTCCTTTGGAATTGGCGTCCCTGGAGGGTGGTGCTCGCCTCTGTTCATGGGAACAGTCGGTGCGCCTATGTTACACTGGTCTCCTCCTCTCCTGGAAGGCAGAGCTTTCCTGTGACACCTCCCCTAAGTGGAGAAACGATTACCTTAGGACACACCTTGCTGAGGGATGCACAGAGTAAATCCTGATAAAGCAGAGACAGTTCCACGCTGTGGCGGCTCGGTGCTGAGATGCTGAGCCTGGTTCCTGGGGAGCGAGTGTGGCGGGGCCCCTGTCTGCCTGGGGTGCTCGCTGCAACACGAATGCTGAATGCTCCTTTTGCTTTTTGCCTTTTTTTTTTTTTCCTGTAAGCACTAAAATCCTCTTTGGATTTCTTTAGGCTAGCGAAAATAGGTATTCATGTAGGCCTTTTGGGAAAAAAAAGTGCCATGAAGTGAACTGTAGAAAAGCGGAGGATACCCATAACACAATGATAAATGGCTGCAGAACAAGGGCATTGTATCCAATCGTGACTCAACATCTGTGTCTAAAGTTTAAATCTGTGACAATTCCTTCTTTCCTTCATCTGTGTCTGTGAGGTGCTTTAGTCGTGTCCGACTCTTCGCGACCCCGTGGACTGTAGCCCGCCAGGCTTCTCCGTCAATGGGATTTCCCAGACAGGAACACTGGAATGGGTTGCCATTTCCTTCTCCAGGGGATTTTCCCAACCCAGGGATCAAACCTGTGTCTCCTGTGCTGAAGGCAGATTCTTTACTGTCTGAGCCACCAGGGAAGCCTCCTCTATCTATAATGGGATTGAATCAAAGCGTTTTCCCTGGTGATGGAGAAATAAAGTTATATAAAAACTTATATAAAGTTCAAATCAACTTATTCAAATCACAAAAAGATTTGCACTTGAAGTATTCACGATGATTCGTATTATTTTGTGTAAAGTCTCAGATAATGTGGTTCTTCCAGTTCCTGCCTGGTTTTGTTAGGCAGTGGGTCTAAAGCTGTTTTTCTGCCTGGCACCTTCCCCTTCTTCCTTTCTTAGGCACGTGTATGGGCATCAGATCAGTTCAGTCGCTCAGTCGTGTCCGACTCTTTGCGACCCCATGAATCGCAGCGCGCCAGGCCTCCCTGTCCATCACCAACTCCCGGAGTTCACTGAGACTCACGTCCATCGAGTCAGTGATGCCATCCAGCCATCTCATCCTCTGTCGTCCCCTTCTCCTCCTGCCCCCAATCCCTCCCAGCATCAGAGTCTTTTCCAATGAGTCAACTCTTCGCATGAGGTGGCCAAAGTACTGGATTTTCAGCTTTAGCATCATTCCTTTCAAAGAAATCCCAGGGCTGATCTCTTTTAGGATGGACTGGTTGGATCTCCTTGCAGTCCAAGGGACTCTCAAGAGTCTTCTCCAACACCACAGTTCAAAAGCATCAGTTCTTCGGCGCTCAGCCTTCTTCACAGTCCAACTCTCACATCCATACATGACCACAGGAAAAACCATAGCCTTGACTAGATGAACCTTTGTTGGCAAAATAATGTCTCTGCTTTTGAATATGTTATCTAGGTTGGTCATAACTCCTTCCAAGGAGTAAGCGTCTTTTAATTTCATGGCTGCAGTCACCATCTGTAGTGATTTTGGAGCCCAGAAAAATAAAGTCTGACACTGTTTCCACTGTTTCCCCATCTATTTCCCATGAAGTGATGGGACCAGATGCCATGATCTTCGTTTTCTGAATGTTGAGCTTTAAGCCAACTTTTTCACTCTCCACTTTAACTTTGATCAAGAGGCTTTTGAGTTCCTCTTCACTTTCTGCCATAAGGGTGGTGTCGTCTGCATATCTGAGGTTATTGATATTTCTCCCGGCAATCTTGATTCCAGCTTGTGCTTCTTCCAGCCCAGCGTTTCTCATGATGTACTCTGCATAGAAGTTAAATAAACAGGGTGACAATATACAGCCTTGACGAACTCCTTTTCCTATTTGGAACCAGTCTGTTGTTCCATGTCCAGTTCTAACTGTTGCTTCCTGACCTGCATACAAATTTCTCAAGAGGCAGATCAGGTGGTCTGGTATTCCCACCTGATATAGCGGGGTGCTAACTTCCAGGTAAGTTTCAGCCTGTGATTTACTTACCTGCAGGGACAAAAGTTTTATCAGCCAGTCGGCTTTTCTGCCTTAAACCCTAGTGGTGCCCTGCCGATCTTCTCTGAGACATGATACATCCTGCTTGGTCTTAGCACGATTATCTACATACATAATCAGCATTTGCAAATTATTTGAGGATGTAAGTAAATATAGAAAAGGATTTTTCAATCTGATTTATAATTATCTTTGGATCTCAGATGGCTTTCCAGGATTCTGTGTAATTAAAATTTAACAATGCAAATGTATCATGTGAAGTGTTAGGATTAAACAGAAGCCCCAGGAGAGCAGGGACTTGTTCACCACTGTGCCTCCAGAGCCTGGAGCTGTGCCTGTGCACGCAGTGGGTGTTCCGTTCTTTAATGATTACATCTGCATGTACAGTGAAGACCAGAAAATTTACGAAGTGGAGCTTCATACCCAGATCATGGCATCCTTTTGACGATCTCGGATTCTTCCAGCTCTGTAAACCAGGTGCTGGAGTACAAGGACGCAGAGATACAGAGCCTCATTCGTTCTATTTATTCCGCAAATACTGACCCACCTGCTTTGTCCCGAGGCACTGTGCCTGGAGAAGAGGATGCAGGAGGGACCTTGAGGCTCCTGCCCTCCTGTTGCTCTCGGTTTGGGAAGAAGGAAGTGGGACGAGTGGAGGCAAGCTGGAACCTTGGCAGCAGGAGGTGTAGAGCGGTCGTGTAGTTGTTTGGCTGGCAGAGTATTTTCGTTTGTCGTTTTCTTTTTTTCTATTGCCGCTCTCGATAGTGTCACAGTAATCTACTCATCTGGTCCCTGTAAAGATCTGAGTTGTTGACCTTTGGCTTAGGGTCTGATTGGAAGACTTGACATGCAGATAATGAGATTACAGTAGGAAAATTGCCGTAATAGCTGTGCCACCTGCAAAGAGACTTAGGAAAAACAGTGTCTTTGTTGAGGTGAATAGTTAGCTGTGGCTGGGTGGAGAGTTGAGACCCAGGGTTGGGGACTGCTGATCTGTGGAAGAGGGAGGGGCATCAAGGCTCTGCTCCCTGGGAGCCCTCGGCAGCAGTATCCTGCTTCTCTCCTTCATCTTGGACTTCTTTGAAAGGCTGCGTATCAACAGTGAGTTCCTTGGTAAAAAACTTGAAAATTTCTGGACTAGGTGATCTCCCCAATTTTCCAAGCCTGACATCAGTGAATATTAAATATTCCATGTGTGTTCACTGCTGATATGCTAGCTGCCCTGCTGCCCACCTGAGGAAACAGCGACTTCTTATCAGGTCAAAGACGCTTTCTTCCTACAAAAGGTCATTTGATTGAGATGAAGGTCACTTAGAGGGTCAGTGATGATTTGAGTTCAAAACTCAAGCATTTTAGTTCTTTATAAGCTACTGTTTTCGTCTCCACAGTGGCCCCATATGGCAAAACCTTAAATGCAGCCTTGTGCTCAGTCGCTCCATCGTGTCCTTCTCTGTGACCCCATGGACCGTAGGCGCCCCGACTCCAGGGGCCCACCAGGCTCCTCTGTCCAGGCAAGAATCCTGGAGTGGGTGGCCGTTCCTTCTGGAAAGCTTCCTTAATGCCTCCTGAAGGGCTCTGGAGGGCACGCACTCCGCGGCTCTGGCGCGTTTCCTTTCCTCCAGGCTGTCTCCACCATCTGAATGTTTACGGAGGGTCTAACGCTCTGAGAGCTTCTCTCCCTGCGTGTTGTTTGTCCATCTTCCCCACTTCTCCTTTGTGTGTGATTGTTGTTTTTGCTCAGTCGTGTCTGACCCTTTGCGACTCCATGGACTGCAGCATGCCAGGCTCCCCTGTCCTTCACTGTGGTAGAATCCAGCTATTGTGAAAATAACTGGATCTCAGTGAGCAACAGGAACTGTTTTCACATACCTCTTGCCAGTCAGGCCCAAGGGAAGGGAACCACCAGAGAAGGAGAAAGGAGACGGGAGGAAAGCCTGCGTGAGCAGCAGTCTCGGCGCTCCCTCGGTCAGGCCGCACTGCTTACTCCATCCCTCGAGTCTCCTCTGTGCAGTGGAGATTGTGGTTCCTCCTGCAGAGGGGTGTTGGGAGGATTAAAACATGTAAGTTGCTTAATCTGTTGCTTGGCCTGCAGTCAGGCCCTCCGTAGCTAGATTCCCTCTCTTCTTTCCCTTTTTTCCTGTGCCTTTTCTCTTTTCTCTGCAGGAGCTTTCCTTCCTTCCTCCACCCCGTCTTTTCCACAGATATTTATTAAACTCTTACTGATGTGTGCCAGGCATCGGTCTCAGTGCTGGGGATACAGCAGCAAGTGAAATGTCGGAACATGCATTCCATTATCTCCTCCTCACCACGATGCACTTAGCATCAGGGACTAGAATACAGAATACATAAAGAAGTCTTACAACTCGATAGTAAAAACACATCCCAATTAAAAAATGGGCCAAAGATTTGAATAACTGTTTCTCCTGAATTATGGAGGGCCAACAAACACATGAAAAGATTCTCACCATTGTGAGTCACCAGGGAGATGGAAATCAAAACCACAGTGAGAAAACACAGCACACCCAGTAGGGTGCCTGGAACCTACGAGACAGAGGGATGAGTGGGCAGTGATGCGGAGAAATTGGAATCCTCGTACATACCTTGTTCACGGGAGTATACACCGGTGCGGCCAATTTGGAAAGCAGTCTGGCAGTTCCTCAAAGTGCTGAACGTGGGTTCCGATAGGACCCAGCAGTTCTGCTTCTAGATGGCTGCCCAAGATGACTGAAAACATGTGTCCACATAAAAACCGGTGCCTGAATGCTTTTAGCAGGGTTTGTTACAGCAGCCAAAGAGTGGAAGCAACCCAAGTGTCCTTCAACTGACCGTGGACAAGATGGCCCCTAACTGAAGACGGATATCCATAAACTAAAATTATTGTTGTTGGTCAGTCCTAAGTCGTGTTCAACTCTTTGCAACCCCATGAACTGCAGCACGCCAGGCTTCCCCGTCCTTCACCATCTCCCGGAGCTTGCTCAAACTCATGTCCACTGAACTGGTGATGCCCTCCAGCCATCTCATCCTCTGCTGCCCCTTCTTCTCTTGCCTTCAATCTTTCTAAGCATCAAGGTCCTTTCCAGTGAGGTTATTCTGCAATAAAATGGAGTGACATAGTGATACACGCTACAGCAGAGACGAACTTGGAAACATTATGTCAAGTGAAAGAAGCCAGTTATAAAAGAACATGTATTGAATGATCTTGTTTATATTAAAATACTCAAAAGAGGCAAATGTATAGAAAGTAGCTCAGTGCTTAGGGCTCGTGGGGGGCTGTGTGGGAGAGCAGGAGGTGGGTGCTGGAGCGTGGCCGCAGCGGGTGAGGGTTTCTTTGGGGAGGGTGGAGACGTCCTAAACTTGCGGTGAGGGTGGCGGAATTCTGGACGCGTAGAGGCCGGTGACTGGCGCGCTTTAAACGGTGAGCCTATGCGTTATGTCCCGGTGCACCTGTCACGCGGGCTAACTCACCCTACTCGCCCCCACTTCCCCCGTTCGCCCCCACGTCCCCCGTTCTGTGCGTTCTTTCTCCTGAGCGTGGGGTTGTGCCCTGGCTCCCACACAGAGCGGGACGAAGTCCCTGCCCTCCGTGGGCCGCCTTGCCGCCACCCTGCGCTTCCCCTTCCTTCCCAGCCAAGACTGCTAAAGGTCAGAGGGTAGGCAATTTAGAAATTGTAAATTGTAGAAGAGTCAGAAGTGAATGGATAAGCAGGAAGAGGAAATGTTTTGAGCATTCGACCTCACCGCCCAGAGATGACCATTATTCGTGTCTTGTATAATTTTAGCGCTCATTTAAAAAGCGGACACCTTCCATTTCTGTCTTCGCCGAGCGCTGTTAAAGGGAAAGCTTATGTTACGCTGCTCTACGAAGATTGTTGTGTTTACCAACAGCACCAACTTGCTGAGTTATGTCCAGCTCTTTTGTGTCCCCATGGACTGCGGCCTGCAAGGCTCCTCTGTTCAAGGGATTTCACAGGCAAGAATACTGGAGTGGGCTGCCATTTCCTATTCCAGGGAATATTCCCGACCCAGAGGTTGAACCCACGTCTCCTGCCTTGGCAGGTGGATTCTTTACCGCTGAGTTACCTGGGAAGTCCAAAGTTAGTGTATAACAGGTCAAAGTAACCGATACTAGGCTAGAACATTGTAATTTTCTTTTAAATAAAAATACCTGAATCTTCTATAATACTGTTAAGTATGGTAAGTTTTTATGCTTTTTTTTTAACTTTTCAGAATTGTCTAAATCGAATTCGGGGTCAGGAAAACCTGATGCTTTGGGAGGTTTATGCTCATTAGCGTGTGGATAGAACACATACAGTCTCGTTGCATTTTAAGCCACACTTGTTATGTGGCTTTTGCTTAAGCCGCAGCTTGATATCACAAGAGGATTTCAGTCTTAAATATTTTAGAGTGCGTTAAAGCCCCATGCCCTGTGAAATAGGAATTTCATGGATTCCCTTCAGTCTCTGTGGGCTGTTGAGAATGTCTGGCTTGTGTTGGTTGTGAATTAGGATGTCAGCTGGTAAGATAGATTGCCAGCGTGAGAAAGTCCATTGAACTGATTTCACTCATCTTTTCTCCCTTTTGCCCGTGTGCAGAATTAGACTGGCTGAGCAACCCCAGCTTCCGTGTTGGAGCCATAACATCTCTGAGCCGACAGACTCAAGAGGCCACCGCAGCCCCTGTTTCTGAAGGGTCACCACTGACAAGGTAGTTTTTGTTTAACGATTTTATTTATTCCTGTTTTACTTTTGGCTGTGCTGGGTCTTCATTACTGTGCAGGTTTCCCTAGTTGGGGAGGGCGGGAGCCACTCTCCAGGGACAGTGCCTGGCAGCTCACTGCGGTGGCCTCTCTGGGGTGGAGCAGCGGCTGTGGGCCCGTGGGCTCGGGAGTGGCATCTCCCGGCTCTGGAGTGTGGGCTTGGGGGTTGTGGTGTCTTCCGGCTCTGCAGCATGGAGCATGGGCTCAGGGGTCGCGTCTCCTGGCTCTAGAGCGTGGGCTCGGGGGTCACGTCTTCCGGCTCTGGAGCGTGGGCTCGGGGGTCGCGTCTCCCGGTTCTGGAGCGTGGGCTCGGGGGTCGTGGCATCTCCCAGCTCTGGAGTGTGGGCTTGGGGGTCGCGTCTCCCGGCTCTGGAGCGTGGGCTCGGGGGTTGTGGCATCTCCCAGCTCTGGAGCGTGGGCTCGGGGGTCGCGTCTCCCGGTTCTGGAGCGTGGGCTCGGGGGTTGTGGTGTCTCCCAGCTCTGGAGCGTGGGCTCGGGGGTCGCGTCTCCTGACTCTGGAGCTTGGGCTTGGGGGTTGCGTCTCCTGGCTCTGGAGCGTGGGCTCGGGAGTCGCATCTCCCGGCTCTGGAGTGTGGGCTCGGGGGTTGTGGTGTCTTCCGGCTCTGCAGCATGGAGCATGGGCTCAGGGGTCGCGTCTCCTGGCTCTGGAGCATGGGCTTGGGGGTTGCGTCTCCTGGCTCTGGAGCATGGGCTCGGGAGTCGCATCTCCCGGCTCTGGAGTGTGGGCTTGGGGGTTGTGGTGTCTTCCGGCTCTGGAGCATGGAGCATGGGCTCTGGGGTCGCATCTCCTGGCTCTGGAGCGTGGGCTCGGGAGTCGCATCTCCTGGCTCTGGAGCGTGAGATCGAGGATTGTGGTGCACGGGCTTAGTTGATCCGTGGCAGTGGGATCTTCGCTGGCGGACCAGCGATTGAACCCATGTCTCCTGCATTGAGACATGGGCAGATTCTTCAGCACTGAGCCACCAGGGAAGCCCATGGTAGGTTTTTGATAGGCGGATTTTTAGTCTCTGTCAGCGTACCATCTCTAGCTTAGCTTGAGGAGTAACCCTTAGAAAACCTTGTGAGGAAAGAGTTAAGTAAAAGCTCTTTCTTTTACCAAACGTAATGAGGTGATCTTCGACTGTTTTCCCTTACCTCACTCTTTACAGATGATCCTTGTTTTTTCCCGCTTTGTATTGCAGTGGCAAGAACATGACACAGTTACTGCCAATAATTAGGCCACGAGGGAAATGGCATCATTGTGATTCTTAAGTAACTTTATTAATCTCATTAGTAACCTTTAGAATATTATAATTCAGATATTTCTTTAGTTGCATAAAGATAGAAGTTGCATGCAAAAATAGGAGGAGGTTCTGTTATAACATAGGATAAAAATCTCATGAGAACTTTGGGGAAAGCAAAGTGGCACACATCTCTACCCAGCTTTGAAAGAATTTTGTTATAGATCACTGGATTGAGAAATGAGCTCTCTCACCAACGTAGACCAAATGGTCTCATTAATATGAGGTACTGTAAAAATGTGGGAAGCCTTCAGAAACTGAGACTAGTTCATGCACGAGAGGAGTAATGAAGAAGAACTCATTCTAACTTTCAAAAACAAGGACCAGCATTAAACCCATTTTTTTTTTTCTTTTCCTTTTTGGCATTAAGGACATCCTGGCATAATATATAGGACTGAAAATAAACCTTTTAGAGATTTTTAAAATACTGTATTTGATAACTGCTAGATTAATTTAAGAATATATAGCATGAAAATAAAGGTTTAGAAGCTGTAAAGATTAGAATCTCTTCAGCCAATGTCATTTTAGGTCCAACTCTTAAATCTTGAAGGTAAATTTATAAGCCAACTTTTAAATCTCCAAGGTAAGCATACGCCAGGAAGGTACTGTGTGATGAACGAGCGAATAGTGAGCCTGTGGGTGATCATAGAGAACTGCCTTCTGCATGTTGGTTTACTTTTTACTTATTTGCATATTATTTCCCTAATTCTCTTTTGAAATAATTCTAATGTTGACCTCCCCAAACAGGAGTCCTCTGAAATCAGAGCCTTCAGATGAAAGTGACGCTAACAGAAAGCCCAAAGAAACGAGCAGAAGAAAGAAGAAAGAGAAAAAGAAGAAAAGGAAGCTTCAGCGCCACAAGAAAACCAAGAGAAAACACGGGCCATCGGGTAGCAGTGGGTCTGAGTCAGACACTGATTCTGCAAAGGACAGCCCTTCCAGAAGCCTCAGAGACAGTAAAAGGGAATCAGAGAAACCGAAGTAGGTTTTCTGTTCTCAGATGTCTATGGTTTTTCAAATCTTGAATTTTTCTCCCTTCATTGTTGCCACAGGTGAGACATTTGAATGGTGATTTAGCCGCTCAGTCAAAATGGAGTGAATACATTTGTCAGTAAAGCTGGGAAAAAAACCAGAAAGGGCTGTGTCATTAGGTCAGCGAAAGAAAAGGAAAAAAAAGAAAACTTTCATTAAAAAAATAGGGCCATGATTTTATTTGAGAAATGTTATCTGGGTGCAGCAATGATTGCGTCAAAATCTGATTCAGACAAAAAGCCTACAGGATTTTTGAAAGATGACAGACAGGCCTCACAGTGGGCATATGGGCCAGTTGGCTCCTTAGTTCTATGCTTTTATAAAGAGTAAGAAACTTGCCTTAGCTTTCTCTTTCTCGATACACCTTTCTTTCAGTCACTCACATCAAACCCCCCTCTGCAGGCACAGAGGACAGACTCGTGGCTGCCGCGCGGGCGGTGACGGCGGGGTGGACGCGGAGGGAGGGTCAGCAGGTGGGCGCTGCCGTGTGGGGGACGGGCAGCAAGGCCCTGCTGCGCCGCACAGGGAGCTGTCCAGGATCCCGAGACAGACGTCATGGAAAGGAGTGTAAAAGCAAAACCCTGTGTGTATACCAGACACACTCTCTCTCTCCGGCTAAGGTTGGCAGAGCTCTGGAAATAATCACTGCTTTTGTCCTTCTCTCACGTTTGTTTAGAACCACTGTGTTGAAGGTGTGGAGTGGCTCCTGACCGCAGCGCTTCCTCCCCGGGGGGCCTTGTTCTTCCCTGCCGTCTCCCTGCCGTCTCCCCTGAGCACGGTGCGCGAGGCGAGCTGCAGACAGACTCCGTCACGGCTTTCCTCTCTGCTTAGGCTAGCGTGCCCCTGCACGAGGGCACTTTGCCCACACGTGAGACAGGCGGCCTGAGGTGAAGCCCCTTGAATTATCCCTCGTCTACCTTGCTTTTTCTTCTCTTTGTTCGTGTGCTCTAGATGAAAGAAAACGTTAAGTCCTACCCAAGGCATTCTTAAAAATATTTAGTGCTGTTAAGGTGTTAAGGTTTTTGCAGCTCTTCAGGGATTATCTGTTCTTGCTGTGTACTTAGACGTCCCCGTGATGTCAGTGAGAGCTCTGGTTAGAGCGAGTCTGGAATCTGGTCTGTGGTTTCCATCAGAGACACAAACACCGTGCCTTCCAGGGTCCTCTGTCGTCAGGTCAGCGTTGAAGAACGCTTCAGGCCTCGGGGCTCCGAGGGGCCATGTTTATTTAGCTCGCTCTGTCTCAGGTGCTGCACCTGTAACCCTAGAGAGGAAGAGATAAAGGAGTCCAGCAACAAGGTTCCAAATCGGGCTGGATTTCTGGGGGCAGGAGGGCGTCCCTGGGGGCTCAGTGGTCAAGAATCTGCCTGCAGTGCAGGAGAGTCAGGTCTGATCCCTGGTCAGGAAGATCCCCTGGAGAAGGGCATGGCAACCCACTCCAGTGTTCTTGCCTGGAGAATCCTGTGGACAGAGGAGCCTGGTATGGGGTCGCAGAGTCGGACACGACTGAGCGACTAAAGAGCAGCAGCAGCACGTGGATGGAAAGCACCCCCGCCTGGCCTCCATCGAGTCCCCCGCATCGGGTGCAGGGCCTGGTGCGCAGAAGGCACGCGGGTACATGTTTGCTAGTGTGAGTGCGTGAGTGCGTGTATCCCTGGTGCTCTCGCTTTTTAGTGCGTCTTCAAAGCAAAATACAGCAGGTGCTGTGTGTTCCAAAGACTCATCTTTAACTATTTATCTTTTTTTTTCTTTATATGACTGAGGAAGATGAGTTTTAAAGGATTTCCTGAAACGGTACAGAAGCAACCATAAGAAATCTGAAAGATAGTTATTTTCAGCCTGTGCCTAACCACATCAGAAGTGATCTTTACAGCCTCTTGGCAGCTATATGATCCAGACAGCACTTTAAGTCTGTTGGTATTTTGTATAACGTCCCCATGAAGGTCAGAGCGGGCTGTCCTTGTCTCTTTCGTTCTTACTACTCACTCGTGCAGTCTCTTCCTGGGAAGGCGACCAGGAAGAGGTCTTGTTTCCATTTAGACGGGGGCTAAGATGTTAGTGAGTCGTGAGTGTCTCCCCGTGATGTGAGGAAAGCGGCCTGGGGGCTGGTGGGGGGTGTGTGGACTGTGTGGGCCTCTGATTCCAGGGTCATCAGGGGCAGCCTCCCCACAGCCTCTGTGACCTCTTTTCCCAGGGTGAGGTCCTCTTCACCTCCAGGTGGTGGCACTTCCTTCCGTGTGCACAGCCCAGACTGCATCCTGCTTCCTGACTACGGGACCCAGGAGGGGAGGTGTGAAGGGCTCGCTGCTCCCCAGGCGTGGTCTGCAGCCAGCCCTTCCCACCCCCAGCTGGCTTTCCATCTCTTTCCGGAATGCATCCATCTCTTTCTGTCCCTAAGCTGCTGCTTTCGGTTTCTGTCATCAGAAAACCCCCCACAGTTGTTCTGGAGGGGTGTGAGTTAAAACTCAGCGTGTATCTTAACCCGAGACACATCATCCTGCAAGTATTTATTGAGCAGCTACTTTGCATCCCTGGAATACATGCCCTTGCGTCCCCAGCCAGAAGGTTTAGAAGCCTGGCCAGTCCTGGTTTCTATCCCCGCAGAACCAACGAGCAGAGCTGGCCCAGCACTGAGTGGCTGCTGTGACTCCTTTGGCAGCCTCTTGTGTCCGCAGCATCGTGAAGGACTTTCTTTAGGGGAAGAAAGATGTTAGATGCCAGAAAAACCTTTTCCCTCCTCTTAGTTGACTCCTAGGGAACTGGTTCTTTTGTGTCTGCCACATCACGAATTGGTTCAAAGCGATAAATAAGGGTCTTGTCTTACAGTGGCCTCTCTGCCCTTTAGGTCAAGGTCCATGCATACAGGCAGAGCAGCCTGCACAGAGCCCAGGCTGGGAAAGGAGACTGAGAGCACGTCCGAGCGGCACCGGAGACCGAAGCATTCAGAACTGTGGCTTTGTTTTGTTGTTAAGTTTTGAGTTGAAATTAATTATCTGGCACTTTCAAATAAATTAGGCAAAGTAAGGGCAGCCTTATTTTCCCTCCTTCCTTTATTTCTTCCTTTCTTTCTTTCTCTTTCTTCCTTCCTTTCAAGAAAAAACCTTGTGTGTAAATATGTTTGAAAGTCAAGTTATAATCATTTAAATGATTATTATTGTTATTTTTTAAAGACATCTGTATCTCTCACGTTTATTTTAGGGATAAGTTGACTTCTCTTCTTGGTAAAGTGTCACTTAAGACAGTCTTCGCTTTGTATTTTAACACGTTCTCCAGAGCAGGAGCCTGGCCCCGTCTTTATGGCGGGTGCACATTGTCTGCACGGAGCTGTGCGCGAGGCCGTATGGGTCTGACGTGTCTCACTCTGATATTTCTGAGCCATGACGTATGTAACTGGGGTATTTCTAAGCGCCTCTCCCGTTTTCTTCCTCGCCCTCCTCTGTCCCACAGTCAAGGAGACGATGCCGCCGCGGATGCTAGACGTCACTGTGTCTGGCTTGAGGATGTCCAGGCTCTGTCGGGGGAAACCTTCCGAATGGATAAGAAACCGGATCCTGCCAACTGGGAGTACAAGTCTCTTTACCGAGGAGACATTGCCAGGTGTGTGTTGCGCTGTGTTTCTCTGGTCGTCACTGGTGGGGCGGGGACCTCTCTGCCCTGAGCTCTCTCAGCACTGGCTCTGGCTCTGTGTCCCCCCAGCCTCCCCACCGTTGACTCTGCTGTGCCTCATCCCTTGTTCAGTTGTGTGGGCACGCATGGTAGACGGTGAGTGGTCTCACGCTGCACACTCGAGTTTAAAGCTGGAGATCAGGATGCAGGTTGGGTTGGTCTTACTCAGCCACGGGCCTTGGCGTGGCGTGTGGCACAGTAGGTGCTCATTGAATGTCTGTAGACTGAATGCGTCTAAAAACTCCTTGACCTGAGTGTGACTGTCCATGAACCATTTGGCTTAATCTATATGCCTTTCTTAAAAGTTACAGAAGCCTTTTATTTATCCAAACTGCACCCCCCACGCATGCCATTTAAAAAAATGACATTAAATGATAATGACTTTTTCAAAATGTTTCCAGCATGTGTCACCAGATAGTCATAAAAACAGGTGACGGTATTTGCTTCAGTAATGAGTTGAAGTTTTTTTCTCTATCGTATATTAACGCATATATGTGGAATGAAGAAAAAAATGGCATAGATGATCTTATTTGCAAAGCAGAAACAGACACAGACACAGAGAGCAGACACACAGACACCACGGGGAGGGGTGGGGGAGGAACCGGGAGACTGGACTGACGCGCATGCCCTGTCGATCCTGAGTCTGAGCAGACAGCTGTGGCCAGCCTGCTGTCCAGCACAGAGAGCCCTGCTCAGCGCGCTCTGCTGACCTAAAGGGAGGGGATCCGCAGAGGGCGGGGCACGCGTGCAGGCAGGGCCGGCTCGCTCTGTGCGACAGAAACCAGCACAGCAGGGTACAGCAGCTGTACTCCAGTGGAAAGGAGCTCTTTCAAAAAAGAGGAGCTTTTCTCCTCTAATCTGGCAATCAAAAATAGTTGAATCCCCAATAAGCTCTTCAGACACTTAGTACTCTGTAGGACGTAGTGAACAGTAATACACAGTCTCTTGCTCCCAAACAGCTAGTTGGTAATGAAAACGGAAGGTAGAGGATCGTGGAATATACAGCCAAGAGGAGGCCTTGAAGTTGCTGATCATTCTTCATGGGCTGATTACCTTTCAAACTAAATTTTCGCTCCCGCCCCTTTGCCACCCCTCCACCTTTTAATCAGGGTGTCACTCAGCGTGACAGTGTTGCTCCCCACATACGCAGCTCCAGCTGTAATTCCCTTCATGAGGAGCTGACGTCAGTTATTTTTGGCTTGTGTTTGTATCTGCATACCGTCTCCTGAAACCTCATGGCAAGGGGTTAATGACGCTCTTAGTGCATCTGTGTATTTTGGAGTGGTATTAACGCTCCCTGAAGTCCTCTGGTCTTTTGTGCCTCAGTGTGGGGAGACCCGGCAAATGCTGGCAGGAACGGAGCGGGCAGCACCAGCTTGCGCTTCTCTCCCCTTGGAGTCGGCCTGCCGACTTGCAGCTGCTCCAGGAGGAGGGCACGCTGATCTTACCCAGCCAGGGAGAGGACTCTCAGGGATGGAGGACCGTCGGAAGGTCACGCACCAGGAAGTGAGAGAGTTGGGATTTACACCCGTACTTCTCTGGTGCTCTTCCGCCATCCCCAAAGAAGACACGGGTTCTGTGGTAGGACATTTTCTAGGTTGGGAAACAGAAGATGGTGGTTCTCCTTCTGACTTTGCCATTGACTAGTACCATAATCCCAAGCAAGTCACTTAACCCAGGGGGCCCCAACCCGCGGGTCGGTGACTGGCACCCTGTTGGGAACCCCGCCACACAGCCAGAGGTGGGGGGCGAGTGAGCAGGCTTCATCTGCTGCTCCTCAGTGCTGACCCATCCCTCCCGTCGATGGGAAAAAAGTCTTCCAGGAGACAGGTCCTTGGTGCCAAAAACGGGACCACTGGCTTAACCTTTCTGAGCCCCTGTGTCTTCATTTGTAAACTGGAAATTGTAACTCCTACATGCCTCACACAAATATCAGAAATATTTGATATGGAATTAGAAATTGGTGTGCAAAGATAAAGGCTTACTACCACAGTACTAGATTAAAAAAAGGAAGCAATATTCACAGAGTGGCTCTTGAACCTCTGCTAGTGAATGGCCCAGAGCTGAGGAAGAGAGTGACTGGAGACAACTTCATCCATCTAAGCTTGCAAAGTGACCACTCCAAAGGGTGCAGGGCACTGGCGAGATTTCCTAGTAATTTGCTAAAGCTCAAGTCAGGTAAAGTCTTGCTCAGATTAATAGCTGTACAACTGTTAGTGTCAGGATCTGGGAAGGTGGTGGTCCCGTGGCACGCTGAGCTGGTCAGCACGGTGGGAATACGATGTCAGGTCCTGAGTTTTCACACCTGTTAGGAGAGATCCTGACAAACCACGAGCACTGGCAAGACAGCGAGCAGACGTGTGGCTACACTGTCCCGCGAGGCCTGGGTGAGGGCTGTGGGCACCAGCCTGTGTCGGGCACGGCACCGTCCTGTAGGCTTGCTGCACTCGGGAAGGTGGGTTGGCAGTGTCCTGTGTAACTTGGCAGGCGGCACCAGGACCGGTGAGTGGAAGTTTGGCTCGGCATGAAAGCGGGTCTGAGAGCGTGAGCGTCCCAGCAATGGCGTGCAGTGGATTGGAGCATTGCGGTAAACAGGGCTCAGGTTCTAAAGTTAGTGTGGAGCAGGTCCAGGCTACCTTCGGAAAGTTCCCTAGGACTAATACATTGTCTGTCAGGGAAGTTCAGCTTTCTTTTTTTTTTTTTTTGGCCATTTTTGGAAGAGTTTATTGTTTCTTTGGCTATCCACCAGCTGAAATAGTTGGCTCTTGTTTAGGAGCCAAGTTGTATGAAATGATAATGGTATTTTAAACTCATCTAGTCCTTACTGTATGGCTTAGCCTTTACACATATAAACTTTTTTGATCATCCTGGCAATTCTGCAACATAAGTTACTGTTACAGTTCCTGTTTTGCAGACGAGGAAACTGAGGCACAGTTTGTTTGTTTTTTAAAACTTGATTACGGTCACCCAGCTTAGTAAATGAAGAAGCTGGAATTTGGACCAAGGCAGTCAGGACTCTGGGAAGGCCTGTGTGAACTGAATTCTCCAAAGGAAAGGCAGGTTTATGTTGCCCAGCCCAGCCAGCCCTGCTGAGTGGGTTCAGGGCAGATTGGGTGCTTGATTTAAACATATTCTCTTCCCAAGCTTGCCCTCTTGTGTTCTCGTTTCTTTTCTCTCTCTTTTTTCCCTCTGGTGACTAAATGCCTAATGTGTGTGCTTAGTTGCTGGTCGTGTCTGACTCTCTTGCAGCCCTATGGACTGTGACTTACAGGCTCCTCTGACCATGGAATTTTCCAGGCAAGAGTACTGCAGTGGGTTGCCATGCCCTCCTCCAGGGAACCTTCCCGACCTAGGGATCGAACCCACGTCTCTTGCCTCTCCTGCATTGGCATGTGGATTCTTTACCACTAGTGCCATCTGGGAAGCCCCGAAGTGCCTATGTCTGATTTTATAATGGATACATTTGATATCATTCACTGAGCCTCCAGACAAAATGGGTGTCCCTACCTCTGGAATTGTTCAAGCGAAGACTAGCAGATTATTTGATACGGATTTTATAGGAAAAGTGCTTTTATTTGGGGGAACTATTGCATTAAATTACATCCGAGGTCCAGTCCAGTAATTAAGATTTTGTGATAAGTGATAAATTGGATAGAACCTAAATGTCCAACAATAGGGAAATGGTTAAATAAATTATGGGGCACTTCCAGGGGGCCAGTGTGAAGTCAATAAAAATAGTTGTTTCTAAAACTAATGGCACGAAGAAATGCTTAAAAGTAGGGAGAAACGCGTGAAGCTCTGTATCAGCTATTTAAAATCAGGATATGTAAATGAATGTACATAATACATATGCACATTATCTGAGTGTTGATACTTAATAGTTGTATTCTCTTTTCTCCTGTATCATCTTCATCTGCTGCTGCTGCTGCTGCTAAGTCACGTCAGTTGTATCCGACTCTGTGCAACCCCATAGACGGCAGCCCACCAGGCTCCCCTGTCCCTGGGATTCTCCAGGCAAGAACACTGGAGTGGGTTGCCATTTCCTTCTCCAATGCATGAAAGTGAAAAGTGAAAGTGAAGTCGCTCAGTCGTGTCCGACTCCTAGCGACCCAATGGACTGCAGCCTACCAGGCTCCTCCGCCCATGGGATTTTCCAGGCAAGAGTACTGGAGTGGGATGCCATTGCATTCTCCCATCTTCTTCATCTAGTTTGCTATAAAAGGAAGCTATAAGATCACCTTTATAAAATACAGTTTTAAAGCCAGAAAAGTCAGCAGACATTTTTTGAGATTGCTTGAATATCTAAAACATTGTTGACTTTTAGTGAAAATAGTTGTTCAGTTCAGTCGCTCAGTCGTGTCTGACTCTTTGCCACCCCATGAATCGCAGCAGGCCAGGCCTCACTGTCCATCACCAACTCCTGGAGTTTACCCAAACTCATGTCCATCAAATCGGTGATGCCATCCAGCCATCTCATCCTCTGTCATCCCCTTCTCCTCCTGCCCTCAATCCCTCCCAGCATCAGGGTCTTTTCCAATGAGTCAAGTCTTCACATGAGGTGGCCAAAGTATCAGAGTTTCAGCTTCAACATCAGTCCTTCCAATGAACACCCAGGACTGATCTCCTTTAGGACGGACTGATTGGAACTTCTTGCATTCCAAGGGACTCTCAAGAGTCTTCTCCAACACCACAGTTCAAAAGCATCAGTTCTTCAGCGCTCAGCTTTCTTCACAGTCCAACTCTCAATCCATATATGACCACTGGGAAAACCATAGCCTTGACTAGACGGAACTTTGTCGGCAAAGTCGTGTCCTTGCTTTTGAATATGCTACTAGGTTGGTCATAACTTTCCTTCCAAGGACCAAGTGACTTTTAATTTCATGGCTGCAATCACCATCTGCAGTGATTTTGGAGCCCAGAAAAATAAAGTCTGACGCTGTGTCCACTGTTTCCCCATCTATTTCCCATGAAGTGGTGGGACTGGATGCCATGATGTTAGTTTTCTGAATGTTGAGCTTTAGGCTAACCTTTTCACTCTCCTCTTTCACTGTCATTAAGAGGCTCTTTAGTTTGTCTTCACTTTCTGCCATAAGGGTGGTGTTGTCTGCTTATCTGAGGTTATTGATATTTCTCCTGGCAATCTTGATTCCAGCTTGTGCTTCCTCCAGCCCAGCGTTTCTCATATGTACTCTGCATAGAAGGTAAATAAGCCTTGACGTACTCCTTTTCCTATTTGGAACCAGTCTGTTGTTCCATGTCATAGTAATCAGGGAGAACAAAACTCGTTTTTAACTTAACGTTTGTTTCTTAGGGCAGCGGTCCCCAATCTTTTTGGCACCGGGGTCCAGTTTCCGCAGACGGAGGTGTGGCGAAGGGAGTGGTTTTGGGCTGACGCGTGCATGTTGGGGCCCACACTCCCCTGAGGGGCTCATGTCCTGCCGCTGCTGGTCTGACCGCAGGCGGAGCTCAGCAGGGGTGCGAGCGGTGGGCAGCGGCTGCAAGCAGGGCGCACGGCACTCGTCCGCCCGCCGCGCAGCCTCCCGCAGCCTCCTCAGGCTCCTTTCCACTCTGTCCACACCGCTCCTCCCAGAGAAGATCACTGTCCTGAGTTTCCGTCAGCGAGCGTGTTTGTCCGTCAGGGTTTCATGTAAACGGACTCGGCTGGCGTGTGCGCGTCTGTGTCCGACTCCTTTCTCCGGGCGGCGCGTTTCCGAGTTTCTCCGGGGCGCCTGTCGCGCTCGTGCCTCTCCGGCTGGGAGTGTCCCTCCGCGGCCGCTCCGCCGTCTGCTCATCCGTTCTTCTGTGGGTGGGCCCTGGCCCTTGTCCAGCGTTTGCTGGTACGAGAACGCTTGTGCACAGCCCTTTGTGTAGGGTTGTGGTTTCCCTTTTCTTGGGTAAATCCCTGGGAATAGAATTGCTGGGCCACGGGGCAAGGTCTGCGTTTGGGTTTCGTTTGTTTTTAAACTGCCAGGCCCGTTCCCCCCAGCGGCCCGTGAGCCCCGGCTCCCCTCCAGGTCGCTGGCCGCGGCTCGGTGTCGCCCGGCCTTTCCCTCATCCTGGCTGTCCTGGTGGGTCTGCGCTCGGGGCACCGTGGTTCTCGCTGGCCTTTCGTTGGTGACTCACGACGCTGACCACTTCTTCATGTGTTTACCGGCCGCGCGTGTCTTTTGTGCCGTTTCTGCTCACATCTTTTGCTGATGTTTGAATTGGGTTGTTTGTGTAGCACACACACGGAAAGGGCACAGTTTTCCTCAGCTTTCCTACAGATACTCAGCAGTCATGTGTCTGTAGCTCCGGGGACGCCTACACGACCCATAAAAGCATTTTAGAGCCCAGCCTCTTTTCCTGTAGGGTAGAAAATAGCCAAATGTAATTTTATTTGACACACTTTGTCTCGGGATTAAAAAAAGAACCTTAGACCTCTCTATTATCTTCTGAAGTAGACAGCACGGAGGAAAAGGGACTGGTGTAGGAGACGGAGGGCCTGGTGTCACCTGAGGCCTCAGCGTCCTTATTTAAGAACACCGTCGAGGGGAGGCGATGGTTTCCCCTCGCCTGTCACCCGCGGTGCGGCCTGAGGTGGCGTGATGACGGTGCTGTGCAGAGCTTAGGGGCGGGTAGGTACTAAGGTCTGGAAGACAGGCGTGATCTGAAATTCGTGAGACGCAGACGAAACAGCAGGATAGAGGAAAAGTCCTCGTACTTCTCCGAGTAGAAACAGTTTGGAGGGAAGGTGAGTTTGAGTACATGAACTTAACTGGCAGACCCAGAGTGCCTGCTGGGCCTTCGGTCCATGGAGCCAGTGCGCGTGTTCTCTCGGTAACCTGTTTTATTTTTCAAACATTAGATACAAGAGGAAAGGAGACTCCTGCCTCGGCCTCAACCCGAAGAAGCAATGTATATCTTGGGAGGGGACTTCCACAGAAAAGAAGCGTTCCCACAAGCACATCGAGCGCTACTTTACGAAGAAGAGCGTGGGGTTGATGAACGTGGACGGCCTCGCCGTCAGCAGTCAGCCCGAAGCTCCGGCGTTGGAGCCGCTCTCCTTTATCCCGGTGAAGGGCGTGGATGACGCGGCTCCCCCTGCTACCAGCTGGCTGAACCCTCTGGGGATTTATGATCAAGCCACTACGCAGTGGTTACAGGGACAGGGTCCTTCAGAGCAGGAGTCCAGGCCACCAGACTCACAGCCCGACAGAGAGAGCGCGCTCCTCAAGGCCAGGGTGGAGGAGTTTAACAGGAAGGTTCGCGAGAGCCCTCGGGACACGGAGCTGTGGATGGCCTTCGTTGCTTTCCAGGTGAGCGTCGAGGTCCCAGGTCTCCCACCTGGGAATGGCGGCCCTAGCGTTGGGCACTGGTTTATCCTGCAGTGACTCTTGAGCTCCTGTGAGGAACCCTGGTGCTGGGCCTCTAAAGATTAGAATAGAGCCCTTGCTCTGAGTTTGCTCAAAGCCCAGTGATGAAGACTGATGTGTGAGGGGTAACTGCGGTCTGGGGTAGGACATGCTATGACACAGAAGCGGGGGATGGAATGAGGGGGTGACTTGCCACTTGGGTATAAGAAATGGCCTCCAAGAGATGGTGAGCCGTGAACAGAACCGGGGTGGGTGCACGCCACGCAGCGAGGAGGCGTTCCTGAAGTGCCGAGAGAACGTGTGGGGTGCACGGGGCGGTCTGCAGGGACGGGGTTGGAGTTACTGGCTCCCTTTCTGAAATATGTGCATCTGTCTTTGTCCCACTTATTTTTGGAACCACTTATGTAATTACCACATTTGTCCCACATTCGGCTGTGTTATTGGTAAAATCGGCTTTTCAGAAAAGGTTTTCAAGACACTGCATGCTAGTTATTGATACAGAAATCTAAGTTTAAAATGACAGGGACTCTGCAGGTGGTCCAGTGGCTAAGTCTCCAAGCTCCACATGCAGAGGGCTCGGGTTCAATCCCTGGCCAGGGAACTAGATCCCGCAAGCTGCAGCTGAGACCTGGTGCAGCCAGGTAAATAAATACATAAGTAAATCAGTCCAGTTCAGTCGCTCAGTCATGTCTGACTCTTTGTGACCCCACGGACTGCAGCACGCCAGGCCTTCTTGTCCATCACCAACTCCCAGAATTTACCCAGAGTCATGTCCATCGAGTTGGTGATGTCATCCAGCTATCTCATCCTCTGGCATCCCCTTCTCCTCCCGCCTTCAATCTTTCCCAGCATCAGGGTCTTTTCCAAGGAGTCAGTTCTTTGCATCAGGTGGCCAAAGTATTGGAGTTTCAGCTTCAGCATCAGTCCTTCCAGTGAATATTCAGGACTGATTTCCTTTAGGAGGGACTGGTTGGATCTCCTTGCAGTCCAAGGGACTCTCAAGAGATAGTGGCTAGGGCTTCCCAGGCGGTGCCTGCCAGTGCAGGAGACCTAAGAGATGGGGTTCGATCCCCAGGTCAGGAAGATCCCCTGGAGGAGGAAATGGCAACTCACTTCAGAATTCTTGCCTGGAGAGTCCCATGGACAGGGGCATCTGGTGGGCTACAGTCCATGGGGTCTCAGGGAGCTGGACACGTCTTACCGACTAAACTCCCAACCCCAAACATAAGACCAGAGCTACCGACCCGAAGAGCACTTCACTGTGTGGCATGAGCAGCCCTGTGGGCCTTGTAAGTCACTCCGCAAGCAGCGCCGACACCCCCGGTCCCCCAGTTCCACTTGCCCATACGAGTGGGTGTTTTTGTTGTTGAGGACGAGCTCATGAGAAGTCCGGGCCTCTATGCTGTGGAGGAAGGAGAGCCGGAGACGCGGAAGCGGTCCCTCCGGCTGGTCCTGGAGAAGAAGCTGGCCATCCTGGAGCGGGCCATCGAGAGCAACCCGAGCAGTGTGGACCTGAAGCTCGCCAAGCTGAAGCTCTGCGCCGAGTTCTGGGAGCCCGCCACTCTGCTCAAAGAGTGGCAGAAACTGATCTTCTTACATCCCAACAACACAGCCCTCTGGCAGAAATACCTGTTGTTCTGCCAGAGCCAGTTCAGCACCTTCTCCGTATCAAAAATTCAAAGTCTGTATGGGAAGTGCTTGAGCACCCTGTCCGCCGTGAGGGACGGTAGCATCGTCTCCCACCCCGAGCTGCCCGGCACCGAGGAGGCCATGTTTGGTAAGGAGACAGGGACCCAGTCCAGTGACGTGGGAGGGGCTGTTCTTTCTTTTGGCTTCATTGAAAATAGTTTATCTTTGACTTATTTTAGGAAAGTCTAAGTCGATAAAACTGATGCTTAAAAAAGGGTATTATGACTCCTTTTGACGATGGGTACCCCCCTCCCCCCCCACCTTCTGGGCAGCGGGAGGCATTATTAAGCCAGTACAGTTCAGAAAATATTGCCAGACTAGAAGTTCCAGCTTTTCCAGTTGTTATTCAGGTAAACGCAGTCTCTTAACTGCTTTGGCTGTTGGTGGCCCCGTCTGTGGAGATGCCCACGTCTCGCCCGTTGTGGGGGCGTGGGCGGTCACGCGTGCAGGGTGCCCTGGCTGGCTGGAATTCACTAGTAGATACAGGTTCCTGGCGTCATTATACTGGGAACGTTTTCAGTAGGTCCCGAAGGACACTAGACTATATTACACATTTTGTCCAGTAGTGAGATCCAGAGATGGCCTGTTTTACTGGAGTGTATCACTCCTGACCTGAATGCTGGGTTTGCCCTTCACAGGCTCCTGTGTGACCTTGGGTAGGTTCCTTAACCTGTTTGACCGGTCGTTTCTCCCCCAGCAACAGCAGTCCAATACCTGCTTCCCAGGAGGGCTGTGCCTGTCAGCTGAGATGGTATATGGGGAGCCTAGCTCAGGGTTTTACTCAAATCCCTTTGATTTGATCAAAGGGATCAAATTTCTTTGATCAAATCCCTGCTATTGAATATTGCTACTACTTTCTAAAGACAGAAGAAATATATTGCTCTAGAAATAATAAGCAGTTGTGTCACTGCCTTAAAGGGCCTCATATTTGATATTATGTGTTGGTATGCTCAAACAGCTTAATGGTATCTCTTAGAGAGAATTGTACCACAGTTTAAATGAAAATTTCAAACATGGAACCCAGATTTGTTTACAGCAGGACTGAGTCTGTGATGGAAATTGCTGGTGAATAATGCCATCTAGTGATCAGCTGAGTACAGAGCTTGGCTCTGATTACAAAAAAAATCTACTGCGCCATCCTTTCCCCAGAGTTTTTCTTGTAATAATGAGCTCTGAGTACTTGATAAGCAATATTCAGACCATCCCCTGGTCTTGTTTTATTGTTACTATTTGTACTCTGTGGCCTTTCCTTTAAAAGTGAGAATACGTGTATCATGATCGCAGTACTGTTACGTGGGTCCTTTAAACTCAGGACTTGCTCGTCTGATTTGAAGCTGTGACAGTCACTGGTTTTGGGGAGAAGACGGCCTGGGTGCTGAGCTGCGTGTCTGTGGGGGCTGCTCTCTCCCTGCCCAGGCGCTCACCGGGGCTTGTCCCCTTTGCTTTCCCGCCTGCAGCCCTCTTCCTCCAGCAGTGCCACTTCCTGCGGCAGGCTGGCCACTCCGAGAAGGCCGTGTCTCTGTTCCAGGCCATGGTCGACTTCACGTTCTTCAAGCCGGACAGCGTGAAGGGCCTGCCCACCAAAGGCCAGGTGCGTGTCCCGCCTGAGTTCCCTGCTCCCGTCTCGGCCCCTCCCTCTTCTGGGGAAGGGTGTGGGTAATAGGAGTTGACGGTAGTATTTTCAAAATATTTACATCCTCCTTACATCAGTTGAGGGTTGTCTCAGAAATATCCTGGCAATCCAAGGAAAAGTCCGCCACAAAAGCAGTGAAGCATTGAGAGCGGAAAGACGATCCCTCCACCTCCCAGCTATAAAGACTCACTGATGTCCTTTATTTCCCCCTTACTTTCACCCCTGTTTAAATGCTAGTTACCGCCCACCTCCAGGGAAGCAGTTACCATGCCTTTTTTTTTAATTTTTCATAATTTCATTTATTTATTTGACTAGGCCTCTGTGTCTGTGCAGGCTGTTCTGTAGGTGTGGTGCTTGGGCTTCTCATTGCCGTGGTTTCTTTTGTTGTGGAGCAGGGGCTCTAGAGTGTTTCAGCTTCAGTGCTTAGAACCCCCGGGCTCCGTGGCGCAGACTCCGGAGCCGTGATCCCTGGGCTCCAGACCGCAGACTCAGGAGTCGTGAACCCCCTGCCCCCCGCCCCCGGGCTCTGGAGCGCAGACTCAGGAGTCGTGATTCCCTCGGGCTCTAAGGCGCAGACTCAGGAGTCGTGATCCCTCGGGCTCTGGGGTGCAGACTCAGGAGTCGTGACCCCGGGCTCTGGGGCGCAGACTCAGGAGTCATGAACCCCGGGCTCTGGGGCGCAGACTCAGGAGTCGTGACCCCGGGCTCTGGGGCGCAGACTCAGGAGTCGTGACCCCGGGCTCTGGGGCGCAGACTCAGGAGTCGTGACCCCGGGCTCTGGGGCGCAGACTCAGGAGTCATGAACCCCGGGCTCTGGGGCGCAGACTCAGGAGTCGTGACCCCGGGCTCTAGAGTACAGACTCAGGAGTCGTGACCCCCCCCACTCCCCGTCCCCCCATTCTGGGGCTCTAAGGCGCAAACTCGGGAGCCGTGATCCCTCGGGCTCTGGGGCGCAGACCCAGGAGTTGTGATCCCTCGGGCTCTGGGGCACAGACTCAGTAGCTGTTGTGCACGGGCTTAGTTGTCCCTCCGTGGGATCTTCTTGGACCTGGGATCCAACCTGTGTCCCCTGCATTGGCAGGCAGATTGTTTACCAATGAGCCACCCTCTGGTTAACCTTTCCTCTACCGAAAACCTTGGCTAAAGTTGCAGTGAAATTACACGTTGGTGCTTGTCAACACTGATCCTAATTTGGGTGGGGGGCGGGGAGCGGGAGGGACATAAGAAAACATTTTTCCTTTTTCCACTTAAGAAAAGTCAGTTTTCTACCTGACGAAGAGGGTCTGGTAGGAGACGGACAGGGTAGCTCAATTTATGGTGAACTTTCCGAGGTCTTTGGTGACAGGCTAAGGTCTCCATCTTGTGGAGCTTTCATGAACTGCCTGTAAAAACTATTTTTAATCATCATTATTTTTAACCTTTCTTTTCTGCACAAAATTGGGGCCAGGAATGTTGGTTAGTATTGACAGAACTGCTTGGTAGTATAGTAAGCCAGGTAGCACAGTTATTTTAAAACATGTTTTGCTGTTTTAAGAACCTGCTATACTATAGAAGTGACTGAGTCTCTCTGCAGAGCCTGGGGTGTGGTCAGGGGTCAGGGTCAGAGCTGCCCTCATCCCCACCCCTTGACTGACAGTCTCTGTGATGGGAGGCCTTGCTGACGAGGGTTGCAGCAGCGCCCTGGGCTAAAGCCTGGCCCAGGACCAGTCCACGTGCTTGAGGCTTCAAATACTCTGGAGCGCATGACCAAACCTCAATACATCTTCCCAGCACACAGCAGGGGCTCGGTGCTTGTTGGCACAGAGCTGAACGTGGCGGCAACCTCCGTGTTTTACACCTCGACAGGTGGAGTTCTTTGAGCCCTTCTGGGACAGCGGCGAGCCCCGGGCTGGGGAGAAGGGCGCCCGAGGCTGGCGAGCCTGGATGCACCAGCAGGAGTGGGGCGGCTGGGTGGCCGTCGGCGCAGGTGAGGCGCCTCTCGGGGGAGGGCCGCTGCCTCTTCCTCGGGGGTTTTCTGTTTTCCTGGCTTGTTGGTGTGTGCCGGCTGTTCCTCAGGAGCTCAGGAACGTTGTGCAGATCCCGCGAGTGGCCTGGGAGCGCAGGCTGTTCTTCCTCTGAGACACCCTGAAGCAGCCCCCACCGCCCCTGCCGAGAGGTCGGGGAAGAGTACACGGGGCTTCTGTGCGCCCTTCGCCCCGCTGCACCGGCGGTGGAGGTCGCTGCTGGTAGTCCGCAGAGTCCGCTCAGATTTCGCCCGTGCTGCAGGCGCTCACTTCTGCCTGTGTCTGCCCAGCACTCTGCGTTTATCCCTGTGCGGCTTCAGGCAGCCCCGCCGCGGTCTCCCTGCAGAGCCCTGCCTCCCTCGAGGCCCCTGTGCGCCCCCTTCTGGCTCCACACCCCCCACCCGTCCCCGGCCTACCCCCAGCCCACTGCGAGTCCCTTCTCCATTTCCGTTCCACTGCTGTCTTCTTTCACCTGTTTATATAAGTGGAATTGTATGTAACTCTTTTCAGCATTTCTAATTGTAACACACACACACAATTTACCATTCTAGCCGTTTTTAAGTGTGCAGTGGTGACATAGGTCGCTGTCACCCATCGTCAGCTACGTCCCCCTCAGCTCCTCCGTCTCCCCCAGCGCCCCGGCGCCCGTCCAGCTCACTCCCCATCCCCACGACTCCCACCACCCGGCTTCTGCCGATTGGATCCAAGCACCTGAAGAGCACTGCGCATCAGTGCTGCTTGGCTCACGCAGTGTGGTGTCCTCGAGGCTTACGCGGTGCGCAGCACGCGCCAGTATTCCTTCCCAGAGGCTGAATGATTTCCCACCGTGTGCATATCTCACACACACACACACACACACACACACACACACACACACACACACACACGACGCATCGCTTCCCCTTTTGGCGGTGGTGAATATACCGCTAGGACCGTGGATGTGCAGATTCCTGTTTGAGTCCTTGAGCCCCAACTTTCGGTTCTTTGGGAAATGCACCCAGGGGTAAACTGCCAGCTCACGCGGTGCTTCTGCCTGATTCTTTGCGGAGCCCTCACACGGCATTTCCACAGCAGCTGCACCATCTCGCATGCTCAGCACCAGCGCAGCAGGGTCCCGAGCTCCTCGCATCCTCACTGGCAGGCGCACTCTGTGTAGCGTTTGAAGATCGGCTCTCCTCGTTGGCAGAACGCCCGAGGTCTGCCACACCGTGCGTGCCGGCAGTGGTGTCCTGTGTTTTGCTCGGTGGTGCCCGCAGCATAGCTGTGCCATAGTTTCTCTAGGCACCTAGTATAGGACTCTTGCCTTGTTGCCAGTTTTGGGCTTTTATGAATCAACTGCTGTGGGCATTAGTGTAAAGGTTTTGTGGGAACATCGGTTTTCATTTTTCTGGGATCAGCACCCAAGAATACAACTTCTAGGTCTCATGGCCAGTGCGTTTAGTTTCCTAAGAAACCGCCAGACTTCTCCGGGCGGCCACACCGTTGTACGTGCTGTGTTTATTTTTAAGTTTGTTGACTTCATTGGAAAACTCAGACTTTTTTCCTTTTTTTATTCTGCATGTTCAGAGTTAGGAAACAAAGTGAAATAAAATATAGGCTATCTTGAATTGCCTCTTTCTTTAAAAAAAAGTGAACACGGATGATAGTCATAGGCCACTGATGGCTTAAGACAATCGGAAGCAGCGTATCACTAGATGTCCTTCAGCATTCTGGAACTGTGTGTGCGACACAGTAGCTGCTAGCAACACATGGTGTTTTAATTAAAATTAGTTGAAATAAAATTTGAAATTCAGTTATTCTACCAGCTACGATTCACATGCCCAGCAGGTCACATGTGGCTACCATATCACACAGAATTAGAACATTCTCATCATCACAGAAAGTTCTCCTGGACAGTTCTCTTCTAAAATACGTGTCATTCCCATTTTTAATTGCTGTGATAGCATAAAGAATCATCTGATTTCATCAGTTCACCTTCCTTTTCTGGGAACCTGACTGATTACGGGAGAGTCCGTAAATGCCGCTGAGCGGCCTGGAAGGCCGGGCCTGGGTCACGCTCATCTCGGCCTTCTGGTGCCCACCGTGCCCCTGGCCCTGGCAGAGGGGTTGAGGGTTAAGGGTGGTGCTGCCTGCTGGTTGGGTCGCTGGAGGTTTCATTCTCGCCTAGATGACGACGACGAGGAGCCGGAGGAGGAAGACCAGGAGATTAGAGACAAGGCTCTGCCCCGGTGGCAGATCTGGCTGGCCGCCGAGCGGTCCCGAGACCACAGGCACTGGAGGCCGTGGCGCCCGGACAAGGCCAGGAAGCAGACGGAGGAAGACTGCGAGGACCCCGAGAGACAGGTGAGGCCCTTCCCATCCCCCAGCGGCGGTCGTTTGCTCTCCCGTCCCCGCTGGGTTTCCGTTCCCAGAAGGAACCCGCTGCCCTTGCTGAGCCCACGCCTGGCTCAGGAGAGGCCGACCTGCTCCCGCTCCCGTCTCCAGAAACATCCTCTCCTGGGAAAGCGGCAGGACCGAGTTGGCTGCTGGTGATGGAGGAGGCTCGGCGCTCTCGCCCTGACGGTCCCTGTGCCCGAGGAGGTGGTTGGGTCTGGTGGTCAGCCCTCCGGAGACTGTCTTCCAAGGCTGGAAACCATGGAGTCACTGTCCTAGCTTCTTCCTCTGAGTCCACTTTCCCCGCTTTTGATCCTTGAAGATGCGTGTGTGCGTGTGACTCGGGAGACGGGGGCAGGAGGTGCAGGCCGTGGGGACGGGGTGTCCAGGCCCATCCTCCTGGGGAGGGAGTAGCATTTATTGAGCGCTGGTGCTTGCCAGGTGCTCGGCTGCCTCCCTCACGGCCTGGTGCCCTGCTGTACGGTTGGCAGCTCGGCAGCTTTCTGTCGTCGTTGTTCAGTCGCTAAGTCGTATCCAATTCTTTGTGACCCCGTGAACTGCAGCACGCCAGGCTCCTCCGTCCTCCACTATCTCCTGGAGTTTGCGCAGATTCATGTCCATTGAGCTGGTGATGCCATCCAGCCATCTCATTCTCTGTCTTCCCTTTCTTCTCCTGCCTTCGATCTTTCCCACATCAGGGTCTTTTCCAGTGAGTTGGCTCTTCACATCAGGTGGCTAGAGTATTGCAGCTTCAACATCAGTCCTTCTAATGAATACTCAGGGTTGATTACCTTTAGGACTGACTGGTTTGATCTCCATGCAGTCCAGGGGACTCTGAAGAGTCTTCTCCAACACCACAATTCGAAAGCATCAATTCTTTGGGGCTCAGTCTTCTTTATGGTTCAGCTCTCACATCCACACATGACTGCTGGAAAAACCATGGCTTTGGTTATATGGGTTTGTCAGCAAAGTGAAGTCTCTGCTTTTTAATACACTGTCTAGGTTTGTCATAGCTTTTCTCCCAAGAAGCAAGCATCTTTTAATTTCATGGTTGCAGTCACCTCCACAGTGATTTTGGAGCCCAAGAAGTTTTACATTAAAATAAAGGAAGAAATTCTATTTCAACACCTGGAATTGAGCCACTTTGACAAATACCAACTACAGTCTACCCCAAACAATGAGGGGGTTAGGGTCATCAGCCCCCAGCAGGTGAAAATCTCAGCATAACTTTGTAGTCAGCCCTTTGCATCCAAGGTTCCATAGCCTCAGATTCAACTAGCTGTGGGTCATGTAGTCCCGGGGGGACATGTTTAGTGAAAAAACGCATGTGCAAGTTAGAGTCTGGGTCCTCGGCGTGCCTGGCCTGTGAGAGTCACGGGTACAGACCGAGAGGCCTTACAGCAGCGAGGCTCCCGGGCTCTGACAAAGCACGAGCCTCGGGGGCAGAGGCTTCTCCTGTTTGCATCTGTGTCCCCAGTGTCTGGACAGAGGTTGCCCCGTGACAAGGCCTCCGCCAGTCCTGGATGTTGAGCGAGCATCTGTTTGATCTGGGAGCTTACAGTCCAGCAGAGGGATCGGCATGACTGAAGGCCCTGGAGGGCCTGGGGTGTCCCAGGAGAGGCAAACGGGGTGGCCAGAGTGGAGTTAAGAAACCAGGATCGGGGAGAAGGAGAGAGGTGCTCTCTGGGCCGGAGGGAGTGGCCAGGGAATCGAGTCTGTATGCGAGGTCCCCGCCCTGGCTGAGCCCGAGTTTTCCGAAGGCGGGTGGGGTTTGTCTTTGGTGTGTGTGGGTTTTACAGAGTTCATGGCTGACCTCCAGAAGTTAGTTCTCAAGGCTCAGCAGTTTGACAGTTTCCCGGAAGCTCATTCCTGGAGCTAAGTACTGCTGTGAGTGATTTCTTAGATTTCTCTACTTTAGTGAAAACCTGGAGGAGAAAAGCTTTGTGATGAGTTGGTGGTTCTGATGGGTCGAGCCCCAGGGAGTCCAGTCTTACTGTGCTCGTGTTTTGATTTCCTCTTTGCTGACGGCCACAGAGGCCAGGCGGGCAGCCAGGGTGGCAGGCGGCGCGCAGTCCCCTTTAAACCGTGGCCTCGCGGTTTAAGGCTGTATGTGAAGCCAGCGGTGAGCGTGGTTAGCCTGAGGCCCTGATGGTTGCTCCCAGCACGGCCCGTTGTCCCACAGTGTCCTTTTTCCTTTGCTGCTGTTTATATATTTTGGAGCATATTTTTCATTTCCTGAAGCAATTTGGTACAAAGAAACCACAAAATAGTAATGTTCTTCTATCTTGAAATAAAAATTTTTTCCAACTGTAATTTATGAAAGTAACTACAAAAGCAACAACGTGTGTTCTCAGAAGCGAATGCGATTCTGGATTTCCTGTGAATCCATTAGGCGACTTTGAAAGTCCCTGCTGTGGTGTCCCCTCCTGTGGAGGGTGCCCAGGAGGTGTGAGACGCTGCCCCCAGCGCCCACCCGCCTGCCCTCAGCTCGCCTCATTTTACAGAAAACCTAGCTCCTGTGTGTTTAAAATTGAGTCGTGTTGGCACATATCCATATAAAAAGAATTGCTGAGGGTGGTGAGGGGTTACCCTGGTGGCTCAGTGGTAGAGAATCCACCTGCCAAGCAGGAGACACGGGCTCAGTCCCTGGTCGGGAAGAGCCCACACGCGTGGAGCAACGAAGCCCGTGTGCCCTGGGGCGCGGGCTCCGCAACGAGATGCCTCCGCAGGGAGCGCCTGGCACCGTGGCTCGAGAAGAGCCCCGTTCACGGCGACAGGAGAGGAGCCCGCACAGCAGCAAGGACCACGCACACCCACGCAGTTCACACAGAAGCGCGGGGAGCCTCGTGGAGCCCTTGTGTGCGGGGAGCCTCGTGGGGCTCTTGTGTGCGGGGAGCCTCGTGGAGCCCTTGTGTGCGGGGAGCCTCGTGGAGCTCTTGTGTGCGGGGAGCCTCGTGGGGCTCTTGTGTGCGGGGAGCCTCGTGGAGCCCTTGTGTGCGGGGAGCCTCGTGGGGCTCTTGTGTGCGGGGAGCCTCGTGGAGCTCTGTGTGCGGGGAGCCTCGTGGGGCTCTTGTGTGCGGGGAGCCTCGTGGGGCTCTTGTGTGCGGGGAGCCTCGTGGGGCTCTTGTGTGCGGGGAGCCTCGTGGGGCTCTTGTGCGCGCTGCGCTCGGTCACTGGGGTTTTGTCTCCCCCTGCAGGTGTTGTTTGACGATCTCGGGCAGTCTCTGATCCGACTGTCCAGCCCGGATCTCCAGTTTCAGATGATGGCGGCCTTCCTGCAGTTCCTGGGGGTGCCTTCCGGCTTCAGCCCCCCCACCCCCTGCCTCTATCTGGCCATGGATGAGAACAGCATCTTCGACAGCGAGCTTTATGATGAAAAGCCTTTGACTTTCCTCGACCTCCCCTCCGGCGTCAGCTGTGTGGGCCGCATGGAGCCTCTGGGTGGCCGGCGCTGGCCCCAGGGTCCCAGTCGAGAGGGCGAGGAGTTTATCCGCAATGTCTTCCACCTGGCACTGCCTCTGTTTGCAGGCAGGGAGCGGTCTCAGCTCTGCGTCTCCTGGCTACGGTACGAGATCACCAAGGTAAAGCCGGGACCCCCTCCCCTGGGTGGGGACCTCGGCTCCTGTCGCAGGGTGTTGGTGGGGCGGCCGAGCTCGTTGTTCTGCAGGGCGCTGGGCCACGGCACCTCCCCCTTCAGGGACCCTAGGGCACCGTGTGTGTGGCTGCCCCTTCTGAGGGGCCACGGGGGGCGGGGGGGGGGGCAGGAGGCTGAGCCCAGCTCGTTAGTGACCCGAGCTGCTGTTGTGGTGACTGTTACCAGATGTCTGTGATTGTGTGAGCAGTTAGTGTTAAGGTCTACGCTTAAGCTGGGCTAGAGGATTTAAGGACTTATTAAAATAGATAAAATAAGCTACTTACCCTGCTTTTTAGTACCTATTACCTGCTAGAAATTTGTCTAGGATGGACTCTTCTGCCCTCTGCTGGCCACCAGCTAGAATTAAATTTTCATGTCCAAAGTTCTGATCCTTTAATTGCAAATGGCACACACCAGGCTGTGTTATTAAAACAGTGTCTGGTAAAATCTGATGGGGCTTCCCTGGTGGCTCAGTGGTAGAGAATCTACCTGCCAATGCAGGAGACGGGTTTGATCCTTGGCTCAGGAAGAGTCCACTGGAGGAGGTAATGGCAACCCACTCCAGTGCTCTTGCTGGGAAATCCCATGGACAGAGGAGCCTGGTGGGCTACAGTTCATGGGGTCGCAGAGAGTTGGACACGACAGTGACTAAACAACATTTGTTGATCGCCTGTCTTTGAAGAAGGACGTTTGGAGTGACCAAGCCTTGTTTACAGGAGTGTCAGATGGAAGCCTGGACGTGTGACTTTCAGGGCTCCCGTGGCCTTGGTAGAACCCTGATCTGTTTCTCAGGGAGCCTACGAGTTTACCAGATATGTGATGGAGGCAGGCAGTGTAGACGCCTCGTGTGGCTTCCTGCAGTAGAGAGAAAGAAGAAACTAAGTGATGTCGCTCAGTCGTGTCTGACTCTCTGTGACCCCATGGACTGCAGCCCGCCAGGCTCCTCCGTCCATGGGATTCTCCAGGCAAGAACACTGGAGTGGGGTGCCATTCCCTTCTCCAGGGGATCTTCCCGACCCAGGGATGGATCCCAGGTCTCCCGAATTGCAGGCAGATTCTTTACTGTCTGAGCCACCCGGGGACTCGACAGTACAAAGGGATGTCTATAAGTCCCGGAGCATTTCAAGTAATTCTTTTCCTTCTTACCTTTAGGTCATTTGGTGTCTGCACACTAAAAACAAGAAGAGATTAAAGTCACAAGGAAAGAACTGCAAAAAACTAGCCAAGAATCTCCTCAAGGAGCCGGACAACCGCAACAGCTTTTGCCTCTGGCAGCAGTATGCGCATCTGGAGTGGTTGCTGGGCAACACAGAGGATGCCCGGAAGGTCTTCGACGCGGCCCTGGGCACTGCCGGGAGCCGGGGCCTGGAGGACCCGGAGCTCTGTGAGCTCGGCCTGCTCTACGCCGCGCTGGAGACGGAGCTGTCGCCGCCCGTGGGCGCGGCCGCCCCGGCCCGCGCCCTGCACGTGCTGAGCGGGCTGGCGGAGCGCCGGCCCTACGGGCCGTGCACGGGACAGGTGTCGGCCGTGCACGTTTTGAAGGCTCGGAGGGCGTACGAGCACGCGCTGCAGGACTGGCTGGGGGAGCACCGCGGCCCCGACCCAGGCCCCCCCGACCGCTTCAGCCGCCTGGGCAGCCTGGCGAAGTGCTTCATGCTTTTCCAGTACCTGACCGTGGGGGTTGACGCCGCCGGGCGCGTCCACGAGCAGGTGTTGGCGGGGCTCAGGGGCTCTGTCTCCACGGAGGCTGCCGGCCTGGAGGGCGCCCTGGAGGCCGTCACCCTGATGCACACCAGCCTGCTCAGGTTCCACGGCAGGCTTGCCGCGCACCCGCTGGCTCCCCTGCGAGAGGCGCTCTCAGAGGCTTTACGGTTGTACCCGGGCAACCAGCTTCTCTGGAGGGCGTACGTGCGGATTCAGAGCAAGTCGCACAGCGCCAGCAGGACCAGAAGATTCTTCCACGCCATCACCAGGTCCGCCAAACTCCTGGAGCCCTGGCTGTTTGCGATCGAAGCGGAGAGGATGCGGAAGAGGCTGGTGGACGCCGTGCAGAGGTAATCACAGCGCGCCTCGGCCACAGGTCCGCAGGCCTCTCACGCGGTCAGGCCTTGTTCCCATGGCCCACCAGCCTCTAGAAGACAGAAATGCACGCGGCCCAGGGCCTGGAGCGCCTGCGGGGTGGCGGGGAGCGGTGCCTTCTCTTGTGTTACGGGAAGATGCATTGAGAAAGGAAACAGATCGAAGGGATTCCGGAAAGTGTGTTGAAAGAGGAGGGCAGAGAGCGGCCCCTGTCGGGGCTCCCGCGGTGTCTCCCCAGGCCTGGCTCCTGCGCATCCTGGGCTTTGTTTATGGCGCCTGAGTGCTGACTCCCTGCTGTCGGGGGTCTGAGACCTTGTAGAGAAATTGTGGGGCGGGCACTTGGGCCTGGAGTCAAATCCCAGCGCTTCCACTCAGCAGCTGTGTGACCCTGGGCAGGGCAGTTCATGGCTCTGGTCTGTTCCCTTTCTATAAAATGGGCATAATTAAAGAGGGTTGCTGGGAAGAGTGAGTGCTGAGCACAAAGAGCCCAGAGTAATTACTAGCCTGTGTTACTATGGAGGGTGAGAACAGGGTGGTGCTTTAAATGTCTCTCTTTAGATAACACTATTCTATGTCTGAAGCTTAAGCAGTAGGCTTGGGCGCGTGTTAGCTGAGGCATCATTGTTGCTTCTAGAACCTTCGTTGTTTTACTCTGACCTGAGAAAGCCGGGGTTCAGGATTGCCTGTGTTTCGCGCCTTTCATTCGAATTTTATTCCCTCTTTCAACTGAAAGGTCTCAGGGTAACTGCAGTCTGCTGCAGAAGGGGCAGGTTCTCCTGAGAAAAGGAGTCTGTGTGCCCTCAGGGTGGACTCCGCGGGGTGGAGACACTGCAGAGCCCTGGACGCTGCGCTCCGCCGGCCCCGGAGGAGCCACGTCTCACCTGCACCCCACGCTCCTGCGCCCCCAGACCCGGGGCAGCTCTGCCTGCGACGTGTGCCAACCCCCGTTGCTGACCCTGCTGCGGCGTCAGCCTGAGTGGCTGTCCTGGACTCACCTGAGCCTCTGTCTTGCAGGGTGGACGGTAGAGAGGTCCATGCCACCCTTCCCGAGACCGGCCTGACGCACCGGATCAGAGCCCTGTTTGAGAGCGCCGTGCGGAGCGACCACGGCAGCCAGTGCCCCCTGCTGTGGAGGATGTACCTGAACTTCCTGGTAGGAAAGACGCCAGGTTTCTGTTCCTGTGCAGAGCGCTGTTTCCTCTTCCAGAAGAGCAGGGCAGGGGCCCTGAGGACCCGGGAGGGGCCTGGTAGACTGAGGAGGAGGGCACTCGGGACCCGGGAGGGGGTCTGGTAGACTGAGAAGGGGGATGCTCAGGACCCGGGATGTAGACTGACTGAGGGGGGCCCTCAGGACCAGGGAGGGGCCTGGTAGAGTGAGGAGGGGGCTCGGGACCCGGGAGGGGGCCTGGTAGACTGAGGAGGGCCACCTGGGCTGTTGGCAGCCCCAGAATATCTGTGTTTCTCTGAATTAACTTCGTTGACGCAACAACTTGGAAAAAGAGACCTAAATGTGTTGCTGTTCTGCTTCTAAGAATTTCCAGGCCCTGGTTCTGTTTTGTTACTGAAAGGTTGTGTAAGACTCGGTCTGGACTGTGGTTTAAAGAGGCGTTTCCAGGGCAGATGCGCTGTTCCTGGAGGCACCACAGCCGTGGAGTTTCGTCAGTGGGCTGTGCAGGCCGACAGGCGGGTCCTAGGCTTCGGGGCCTGCGTTGCTTTGTCTTTGGTTAAAGGTCTGACGTCAGGCTGGCCTTCCTATATTAGAAAACGTCTACTGTCGAGTTTTGTGGTTTTTAGAAACGGTCTTCCAGCCACTTGAGTGTCTAGACAGTGCTCACGGCTGTTCAGTCACATCCAAGCACCCTCCACTGACGACCTTTCAGAAGCCCTGAGTGGCCTTCCTGTTATGTACATATGTGTATCTCTGATTATTTCCATAGGCTAATTTCTCAGAAGTTGATCAAAGTATTTGAACATCCCGTTGACATTTGACAGAGAGGGGCGTAAAGAGACAGAGAGGAAGGTAGGGGCCAGGAGAAGTTCGGGTTAGACGTCTGGGCCTCCCCCGGCCTCTGAGAGTCCGGAACTTCTCTGGGAGCGCCTCCCCTGAGGTCTGAATGGCCTGGACAGCTTGTCTCAAGACAGCAGCTCGAGGGCACACTCCCAGCGCCAACGGGCACCAGGCGGCCCCGGGACGAGTTACCACCAAAGTTTCTGTGGTTTTAACGTTTATTCTTCACTCTCAAAAGCGTAGATTTCGCGTGTGGCCTCCTTGGTGTGGGACGCGAGCCTCCACAAGTCCAGACGCCCGTGTGGTGTCCCTGCCCTGGGTGGCCGGGACATGGCCCACCTGCTGACCTGGGGTCACAGCGCTGGGCGGCCGTTGGGGTTTGCTCGTCACCAGGCCCCTTGGCCAAAGGAGCACGTCAGACGCTCTCTCGGTTCCAGCGCCGACGCCCTGTGAGTCTGAGCTGCTGAAAGACCTTTCCACTTATGAAGAGGGAGGCCAGTTTAACTTCTTCCAGGCTTTTCCAGGTAGAGACAGGGTGATGGGCAGGCTTGTAGTGTTTCTACTGAGGAGCTGCCATGATCTGGTTGGACTGTAGACAGAAAAGTTCTTGTTGACTTGGAAAAAAAGATTGAGGCCGTTAGGGAATGCCTCATCTTTTTGGAAAGATTAGCATCAGACCAAGAATTAACTGTGCAGTGATTTCCCCCACCAGTTCCTGAGGCGTCTGGGTGGGCTCCTAACACTTTGGCAAAAGCAGTGAAAAAAATCAAAATAGAGCCAAAATGTGAGGCGTCGGCTGGGAAGGCCTGGCCGGCAGGTGCCGTGGGGCCCTGGAGAGGCTGTGGCTCTGGCTCCCCGGAGGAACAGTCACCATCTCGTTTTCACCTGGCATTTACCATGTGATGCCTGATACAGCAAAGGCCTTTTCCAGAGGCCAGCAGATGGAGGAACCAGCAGAGGGCAGTTCTTGTGTGAGGCTCGGGCAGCTTCTGTCTGGATCTGCTGGATTCCAGGGTTATCTGAGCGTCTCACAAAGGCAGTGGTGGAGAAAGTCCACTGATACGATGTTTCTTCTTTCAAGAACAAACCAAGCCTTCAGTGTGGTTACTGTTCTGGCAGAGGACACCGCAGGGCCCTGGCATTGCGGGCAGGCAGCCCACAGCGGCTCTCAGGGGTCCCTTCCGAGTCCAGCCTCAGAACAGCCTGGGAGGGAGCCGGGAGTCCCGGGGTAAGGGGTGAGCCCTGTCTGGAGCTGACCAGGGATGCTGGTACAGCCCAAGGGGATGGGCTCCCCGACAGGGTGTCCACCTGGAGGATCTGCATGGGAGGCGAGGCCAGCCTTGCTGGATGGAGGCCCTGAGCCGTGGTGGGGAGCTGCTGAAGCCATCAGCCATGCTTCCGGGGGGTCGGTCACAGCCCTGCCTGCTCCCTGCCCGCTGGACGGCCGCTCACACATGCTCCTATGGGAACAGAACGTCTCGGGGAGGCAGGTGGGCAGCCCTAGGAGCAGACTTCAGCTCTGTGAGCTCACCTTGCGCCCACTCACGGCTGTGGGCGCCCACCCAGGGAGCTGCCTGGGAGGCTGTGACTCCCGGGGGAGGGGCTGGCCCCTTCCTGGGACTCGGGAGAGGCTGGCGGGGGAGGGGGCGGACGGAGACTGCTGCGGTATCCGCAGGTGTGGCAAGAGCAGCGGGTGTGGGAAGAGCGCCTCGGAGTTGACACCAAGACCTCACAGCGTAGTGTTGTATAAACGCTTCCCAGGCGGCACCAGCGGTGAAGCCGCCTGCCAGTGCAGGAGAGGCGAGACCTGGGCCCATCCCTGGGTCGGGAAGATCCCCTGCTCCAGTGTTCTTGGCTGGAGAATCCCATGGACAGAGGAACCTGAAGGCTACAGTCCATGGGGTCACAGTCAGACACGACTGAAGCTACTTAGCACACACGCATTGTATAAAAACGTGCTTAGAGTAGAAATGTGGAGAAGGCAATGGCACCCCACTCCAGTACTCTTGCCTGGAAAATCCCATGGATGGAGGGCCTGGTGGGCTGCAGTCCATGGGGTCGCTAAGAGTCGGACACGACTGAGCGACTTCACTTTCACTTTTCTCTTTCCTGAGTTGGAGAAGGAAATGGCAACCCACTCCAGTGCTCTTGCCTGGAGAATCCCAGGGACGGGGGAGCCTGGTGGGCTGCCATCTAATGGGGTCGCACAGAGTTGGACACGACTGAAGTGACTTAGCAGCAGAGTAGAAATGTGAGTATTTGCACACTCTCAGACTGAAATTCCTGATTAGAAATTTGCTCTTGACAAGGTTATTGATTCAGTTAATCCTGGTTATCTCATTTCTGTAAGACAGTTTTCAGAAAATGGCTAGTGTTAAAGCAAGCCTTTTCTCTGTCATCACCCTCATTCTCGGCACGCCTGGGAACAGCAGGTGTGATGGCCCGCGGGAAAGGAGGAGATGAAGACAGGTCATCAGTGTTCAAGGTCCAGTCCAGGCCCACGGGACCCAGCAGAGGCCCCGAGGGCGTCCCTCGGCACGTGGACACCCTGCGGCACGTGGACTGGGGCCCCGTGCGGGTCAGTGGCCTGAGATGAATCTGTTTCAGCCCCTCAGTTTTTTATTTTTCCCCCTTGCTTTAGGTTTCCTTAGGAAATAAAGAAAGAAGCAAAGGTGTGTTCTACAAAGCACTGCAGAATTGTCCTTGGGCAAAGGTGAGTTCTACAGGCCCCAGTCTCTGGATTCTCAGGGACCTTCCTGCCAGGCCTCATCCGATCTGTGCCTGGGCCCAGCCCCCCCAGGGCTTCCTCTGGCCCCCTGCAGCCTGAGGGGCTTGTTTCCTGTCCTGGGGGCACCGCTGGGGGCAGCTGGTTCCCAGCAGTTGCCAAAGCCCAGCCCAGAGGCCAGGCGCGTCGGGACCCACGTCCAACTCTTCCTGCAGCGCCCGGGTCTGTCTGGGGACACTCCGAGAGCAGACAGGTGGGGACCACAGCAGCTTCCCGCCCCACCCTGGAGAGAGGCCACGCTCCCCTGACCCCTGGGGCTCACTAAGGTGCCCCCGAGTTAGGGCGGGAAGGGGGCGGGGCCGGGGGGGCGCCCGCTGACCGGTGTCTCCCCGCCCAGGCGCTGTACATGGACGCCATCGAGTACTTCCCCGACGAGATGCAGGAGGTCGTGGACCTGATGACGGAGAAGGAGCTGCGGGTGCGCCTGCCGCTTGAGGAGCTGGAGCTGCTGCTGGAGGACTAGACGCTGGGGGCCGGGCCCAGCCCCGGAACACAGGCACGCGCGTGCCCAGACCTGTGCCCTGAAGGGTCCTCGCTGACGCGCGTGTCTAGGCTGTCAGTCTCACCTTCTGCAGTTTCTGCACATGCGAATGACACAAAGCTGACATTCTGCACACGATACATGTGAATGTGTGTAAGCGTGCACAGACAAGGATCACGCCAAAGCTGTCACGGCTCGTGTGGGTCCTTCTGGTCCACTCTCCCCTGCCCAGCCCGGGTGAAGGTTCTTCTGTGGGCATCCTTGGGGATCCTGCCAAGTCTCCTGGCTCTTGCAGTCCAAAGAAAGGTCTGGTTACTCACCAGGCCCTCCGCCCTGCGGCTGGTGAGCCCGTTCTGCCCATTTTTTCAGACCAGAGCAGCTGGGAGTCGTGTAAAGCTTGGAGTTCTCAGCTGCATCACACGTGTCCTTCCTGTTCCCGGAGCTCCACTCGTGGACATCTCGCCTGCAGACCCGGCAGCCAGCGTCGCCGGAAGCTCATGCGCCCGGAGACCCTGGGCCCACCCGGCCCTGCTGAGTCAGATGGGGCTCTAGGAGGACTGAGTCAGGGGACTGAACAAACAAGGACCCCGCTGCAGGGGAGCGCGGCCTGCTCCTCCCCAGCAAAGCCATCTCTGCCTCAGAGACGCCGAACGTTCGCTTCCAGCCGTCAGCTGCGCTCTCATCCGATTTTCAAGAGCGGTGATCAACACCCGACGGAGCAGAAATGCTTTTTCTTCTCCGAGGTCCTGCTTTTTTAAACACAGTGGACTTCTCTGCATTGCGTTTCTTATTAAATCATGCTCTCTAGAACTGCTGAAAGCAAATTTCCTTGGCTCCTCATCCAGAAAAGCGGGTGTTGTGGAACCTGGGCTAGGAATGGACAGACACCGGCAGGGGAGAAGGGGCGCGTTCTGCAGCGGGTCTCGGGCTCTGAGGCTGAACGGAGCAGAGGCGAGAGCGTGGGGCAGAGGGAGCCAGGCGAGGGGCGGCGCCCGTGCTTCTGAACTCTCATGGGGGGTGGGGGGTGCGCTGACCTCCACAGGGCTGCCCTGGGGGTCTTCAGCCCTGCCCCTTTGAAATTCTGTTTGGAACCCTGTCTCAGCAGCACCAGCCCCTCCTTCCTGCCCTGGACCCTCCAAGGGCAGCCCTGGCCAGGGAGTCGCAGCCTTTGTTGGCTCCACAGCAGAGGTGGTTGGCCGTGTGCTCACGAGCCAGCAGCTGCTATTTTAAAGCTGCCGGCTCGGCGCAGTGCCTTGGGGGCAGCAGGGACCCAGTCTGCAGTGCCCTGGTCCCCAGAGGCTTCCCCACACCTGGGCCCATCCACTCCTCCAGCCGAGCACCCAGCGTGTGGACAGGACTCCGTGTTAGAGAAAGCACGCTTTATTGGGACGCAGGCAGCCTGCCAGGCCCCTACACGCTGCGCTCGGGAGGGACACGAAACGCTCTGCCAACCGTGGCCAGTGAGCACACGGGCACCCAGGCAGGCAGCCTCCCACCTCACCCCTCCAGCAGCCAGGGCCCTCCCAGCCTCTCCTGGAAGGCAGCTCTGTCTACTAGAGATACAGCCCCTCTGGGGTGCCCTCCTGCTTTTTATAAAGAACATTTTCCTTCGACTTTTTGAAGTCTTCATTTGTTACTTTCATTCTGCGCTCTCTCAAGGCCATCAGACCAGCTTCTGTACAGATTGCCTGTAGGAAAGAACAGTGCATTCAGAGTGGAAAATACTTTTTATTCTAACAATTCAGACAGCACTATTTTGAAATCTGGTGTTGGCATCCAGGCCAAACACAAATTTTTATCAAACTTGAATGTTTTAAACATTCTAATTATTTTCTCAGAGGACCTGAGGTGGCTTAACCTGGGAGTATTTCACTAAGGAAGAGGCCTGTCTTAGGTTCTAACTAGCTGTATAGCCTGGCAGGTCAGTAAATCCTCAAAGCTCCGCTTTGGTTAAAGGGAATAATCCTCCTAAGAAAGAGATAAAATGATATCCAGAAACTTAGTGGCCACATACAGTGACATCCATTTCATTTACCTACAGTCTTAAGAGAACACGTATTCTGGTTAAATATTTACAAGTTTCAGACAGTATATATTCGAATATATTCACTTTTTCAATAATCACTTGCCAAAAGTAAAACAAGAACCCAAGCAAAGTGATGTGAGAGAAACACGGTCCTGGCTCTGCAGTCTCTCTGGCTATGGCCTCTAGCACCTCTCCTTGGAGTGATGTGGAGCAGAGTGTTTCTGCCCGTGAAAGACGAGTAGAAGCTGACACCTGGGAAGTGAGGGGAGGAGTGTACGGGGTTCACCACGTTGCAACTTTTCTGAAGGCTTGAAAAATCTTTCTAAATAAAAAGTTAAGACTTTAAATAATTTTACCTTCCTCCCCCGGTGAGACCAGCCTAGCTCCACAGATGCCAATGAGACGCAGGCCAGCGCAGGCAGCGGGACCAGTATCGGTGCCCGTGCAGGGAGCAGGCTGGGCCCAGTCAGGGCTGCCGCGCCCGGCCCCCTCGGCGTCTGGGAACATGGGATGAAACAAGTAAAACCCAGCCCAGCTCCTCACCTTGATGTCGGCACCAGAGAGGTCGTCTTTAGCCATGATCAAGTCGTCCAGGGTCACGTCGTCGGCCAGCGTCATCCTGCTCGTGTGGATCTGGAAGATGCGCTTCTTGGTCTTTTCGTCGGGCAGGGGGAACTCGATCTTCCTGTCGATGCGGCCTGTGGGCACACAAGGTTTCCAGTCACGGCCTGGCGCCCGGCCCTGGCTGAGAGGCCTCCGTCTCACATGAGTGATCTCAGTCACACAGCGTCCCGTGCCAAATCTTAAAAAGCGTCTTGAGGCTAAAAAAGGTCAGGCTACACAGAGTACATCACAATCGCACTTAATGTTCTCTACGGGGACACAGGTTGGTAAGTTACTCAAGCTTCACGGCGGGATCTGCCTTCACACCCGTCACCCGGTAACCACCCTCCCCAAAGTGCCCTTTAGAAACACAAATCCGCCGAGCGCGTCCTCTCCCCGCGGTGGGGCCGGCGCGGCGTGACCTGGTCTGATGAGGGCCGGGTCCAGCGTCTCTATCCGGTTTGTGGCCATGATGACTTTCACGTCTCCCCTTGAGTCAAAGCCGTCCAGCTGGTTCAGCAGCTCCAGCATCGTTCGCTGAATCTCCCTCTCCCCGCCTGAGTTGGAGTCGTACCTGGGAGAGGAAGCCAGGGGGACGTGAGGACCCCGTGGCCTGGCTGGTGGAGGCACTCGGGACACGGCTGTCTCCACCCGTGTGTCCCACCTGCCCAGAGCCCAAGCTGCACCCACAATATCTTCTTTGTGGCCATTTTCATGCCTGAAATTGTATCCTTTTTATTCAGTCTCCACATGTGAGCTCCTCGAGGGCAGAGACCCATCTTTACCGCTGTCTCCAGGGTCCAGAGGGGGCCGGGCTCTGAGCTGGTGCTCACGGCACGGCTGCGGACGGACCGAATCCACTGACCGGGAGTCGTGCCCGGTACATGGGGAGCGGCACCGGGACCGCGGCAAGCCAGCACGCAGCCCCTCCGGGGCCTGCCCACGGTCCTCAGAGCAGAGCGGCACCGTGTCCACCCCTTAGTGACCCGAAAGAGGGAAGGCAAAGTCTACCTTTTCGTCCCAATAGCATCGATTTCATCAATAAAGACGATGGATGGTGCGTGTTCTTCAGCGACTCGAAACAGTTCCCGAACGAGCTTGGGGCCGTCGCCCAGGTACTTCTGAATGAGTTCAGAGCCGACCACTCGCAGGAAGGTGGCCGAGGTCTGGTTCGCCACTGCTTTGGCTAATAAGGTTTTCCCTATTTTAGATTGAAAAAGAAAGAAAAAAACCTTAAGTGCTGTTTTAACTTTAGAACTCTCATTACCACCTTAAAAGACATGAAGAATGGGTGGATCCCTCTATGAAAAGCATGTTCTCAAAGCAGACAAGGAAATTAAAAAAAACTGAAATACATATTTTGATTATTTTTAACTGTTTTCCTAAATTCATCATGATAATGTCAGAAAGTACTCTTATTGCAAGTTACTCAAAGTTGCATATAATATTCACCTGACCCCATTCAACGAGGGTTAGAGAACCAAACTCAACTCCTACGAGACTATCAGTGCTGAAAAAAGGCCGGGGAGCACCAGGCTTGACTGGAGGACAGAGCACGCTCCTGAGCAGGCCTGCTGCACCCCGGGGCCACCTGCAGGGGTCCCCAGGCTCTGGGCACCGAGCCAGGACCAGCTCCTGACGAAGCCCACGACTGACCGCCACTAGCAGCTCAAGAGACTTCCCTGTCTGTGCTGTGCCCTCGTGGGACGCTCCTCACTGCTCTCAGGGCAGCCCTGACACTTCTCTCTCAAGTCGAGAACCAGAGTCAGCAAGGGTACCCACCCTGAGAACGTCAGAGCGCGAGACCTCGGCCCTGGGATGGTGACAGCTGGGAGAGGGCCACCCTCGGGCCCGTGTGGGGGAGGGAGCTGGCCAGGGACACACGGGATTCTGGGCCAGTGGTGAGGGGGACAGAGATCTAAGCTCTGCGACCAGGCGAGGCAGTGAGCTCCTCAGTCGGGCAGAAGCTTCAGATGCTTATGAAAGGGCTGGACTACTCCCCGAGGGCGTCCGTTAAGGGCAGCGGACAGACCAGAAGGACCTCCTAAGTGGACGAGACCTTCTGGTCCAGACGCAGCCAAGCGCGGCTGCCGGGATGTTCAGCGAGCAGGGGGACCCCCAAGTGTCGCTGGCCTCTCCTGAAACCTGCTTTCCTGGGCTAAGAGGCTGCAGCAGCTCCCCGCCTCAGCACAGCGTCTCCCTGTCCCTCCCCATGGGCGGTCCTAGATACAGATCCTCCTGCGAACACGGCTCAGTTCACTCCATCAAACAACCTCCCTTCCTCTGGAATTCACAGAGCAGTGAATTTACTAAGCCCTGAACTACACAACCCATGGAGGTCAGCCCAGTGCCTGATGAACCAAGTACGTTCGTGCGTTTTTACCTTTACCCACGCACTCACCCGACGTGATACTCCGTCGCCAACAGCCCGGGGGAGCGCCCTGGTCTCAGCGGCACAGGAGCGCGGTCCCCGTGGGCCCGCACCTCTGCCGAGGCCTGCCACGTTCCGCACGTGGTCGGGGTCCTCAGGGAAGGGAGCAGGCATCGGCGCCTTCTAAAGCTCCCACGGGGATGCCAAGGTACGGCCCAGGTGGAGCACCCTGTTTCCATTTTTTCTCACAAACTATTTTCAGTGGACTTACGTTACTCTTGATACTGAAAAGCACCATTTTGCAACACGGGCATCTCGCACGTCCGAGCACACCACAGGAGTGCTGGGGGTCTGGACGTGCGCTCACACTGAGCAGGCACTTTTGGGGGGTGTCTCCTGGGCTCTCCTTTCTATTGTGACTCCTACGATCATCAACATATTAACCCTGTGAGGCCCACAGTCACGAGCCGACAGCTCAGTTCTCAGCACACCTGTGCAACAGCACGACGCCCTTCCACGTGACAAGCGTGCTTCCAGCGGGGCTGCTTATTCACAGCGTCCAATATGTCCCTCAGAGCACATCTTTAAACTGAGGACTTGAGGCCCTCTCACTCAACGGCCAAGTGGTTATAACCAGCTAATGCTGCTGCTCAAGGAACGAGCTCACTGCCTGGAAAGCGACCAACGCAGAGCACACACACCTGTGCCGGGCGGACCATACAGAATGACCCCCTTGGGGGGCTTGATCCCCATCTCTTCGTAGTATTCAGGATGAGTGAGAGGAAGCTCCACGGACTCCTACAAAACAAACACGGGTTAGAGATGACAGGCTTTCCTGCTGAAACGTGTCCTGTCCATTCACTGGCGTCAAGGGTGTGTCTCAATTGCAACAAAAACAAGCTAACATTTCCACTGTTGTTGTCAGAGACGCTGACCCCAGCGGCAGCCAGGCCACAGTGCAGAGGACCTGGGTTCCACGGGGCTCCCGGCGCCCTCCTGTCTCCCTCACACACCCGATTTCCCGAGAGTCAGCCCTGAGTGACATGTAACAGGGACACTCGCCCTTGCCGAGGGAAGGACTATAAAGCGTGGATCCACACTTCCAGTGAGACTGCAGCGAGCAAGGCTTCCTGCTGCTGTCCCACCTCAAGCCAGATGGCTCCCTCCCCACTGCCGGAGCCCCTGGGGCGCTGAGACAGCTCTGAAGGCCGAAAAGCCCGCAGCGGGCCACCCCGTGTGCCCCATCCAGGGCCGGGACTGCGGTCTAGCCCAGAACTGTGCGCCACCGCCCTGCCCCAGACATCACCTGGGGCTTTCTGTGTAGCCACAGCTGCAGTCAACCAACTGGAAACACATTCACACAGATAATTACTAAATGTTACATATGAAGTGTGTTAAGCTGCAGCCGCTATAAGAACTATCATACAATTTATTCTTACTTCTGTTACTTAACTCAGTATTAGCAACACAAAATACCGCCATTGGCCAGCTCTGGGTCAGTTACTGGTCTGATCAATAAAGAAAAAACAGGACTTCCCTGGTGGCCCAGTGGTTAAGAATCTGCCTGCCAACACAGGGGCACAAGTTGGATCCCTGCTCCAGTTAAGATTCCACGTGCTGAGAGGCAACCAAGCCCACGTGTCACAGCTACTGAAGCCCGCCTGCTCCGGGGCCCTCACCAGAAGGAGCCACCACAGTGAGGCCCACGCACCGCCACGGAGTAGCCGTGTTTGCCACAACGAGAGAAAGCGCCCTGCCTGACACAGCAGCAGAGACCCAAGGCAGCCCAGAACAAAGCTAGAGGAGAAAACACAAGGAGCAGCTGCAGCGCCCTCACGAGGCAGCAGTGAGCAGCGAGGCTCGCCCAGGGCGGGCTCCCAGACGCACCTTGATTTCCTGGATCTGGTTGTCCAGCCCCCCGATGTCGGCGTAGGTCTCTTGGGGCGCCTTTTCCACCTTCATCACTGTGACCAAGGGGTCCGTGTCGTCCATCAGCACCCCGATCACCGCGTGCACCTGAGAGGAAGCAGGGACTTTCACAGCCGGATCCCGAGGCACACCGCCTCTGTCCGCACTGGGGTGGCAGCCATGGAACCCGCCCTGCCCTCGGCCGTGCTCTGGCGCCGGCTCCACGGGACGGGGGCAGCCTGAGGGGAAGCGCCCCGCGCAACGCCTGACCTTGTGGTTGAGCAGCACGGAGCAGCCGGGCTCCAGCAGGTCCTTGTCTACGAACGAGAGGATGCTGACGTAGTGCTCCGAGCCCACAGACGTGGACACGATGGCGTGGTTGTCATCGATGATCTCCTCCAGGGTCCCTACTGACATCGGCGTCCCCCGGAGGTCATCCACCTTTGACCTCTCCTCCTACGTGAGAGCAGGCCAAGAAAGAGCGGCTCAGACTAAAAAGCAGACGGCGCGGACAGTTCACTTGATTTAAACACAGTTGGTGCTTTTAAAAGGCGGCTAAATAATAATCCGTTAAAGCCTGAAAGGCTCAGCTGTTTAGTTCTCGGTTCTACACAGAATTTGTGAAAGAAACAAGTTACAGTCACTTGATTTAAACACAGTTGGTGCTTTTAAAAGGCGGCTAAATAATAATCCGTTAAAGCCTGAAAGGCTCAGCTATTTAGTTCTCGGTTCTACACAGAATTTGTGAAGAAACAAGTTACAGTAATTTGCCAATTTACCTCTTGCTTTTCTTCTAACGGCTTCATCTGCTCCTGGTTTCTAATGAACTCCTCCTCCATGAGAAGATAGTCTTTAATTCTCTCTAGCTTCAGCAGTTTTAACCGGCACTGAGTGTGAGGTGTCACTGTAATTGAAAAAACAGTCTTGTTATGCTTGGAGCCTGAAGTCTGCAATTAATTCAGTTCACCCTTGGAGGGGGGGAAGTTAACACTTAAAACAAGCTTATTTTTAGTTGGATAGACTCTGAGAAATGCAGTTTAGTGACCTTAAGTAAGCACGTGCCTAAAGGCAGAGGGGAGAGCGATGAACAGACAGAAATGCCACCTTTACCACATACTAATTATCCGTAACTTGACTCTAGTTTTGAACTTTATATGCTCTTCTGCTGGTCTGATGACCTTTTTTTTTTTTATCAATACCATACTGATTCACTATAACAGGTCAATGGCACATTTTAAGCTGCCTGACTCAACTATTAACTGAGCACTGCTTTAAAAATCAGTTTACTGCACTTCAGCCGGAAGAGGCTCGTCCAGGTGGTAGATGAGGGTGGCGGAGGTATCTGAGCTGAAGTCTGCAGGGATGAGGCGCAGGCGGCCGTGGAAGCACTGCAGAAGGACGTGTTAAGCGGAGGGAAGCAGAGCTCCAATGCGCGAGGCAGAGAGTGAACCACACGCAGAGGGTGAGAGGCTGAGGCCAGAGAGGTGGGCCGAGTCTGCCGCCTGTTCTGCGTCTTACTCCTTATTTAGCAGGAAGACTTGAAAAATTTTATGTTCGGGCATAAACTCATGCTGTGAGTTCCAATACAGTGGCATTCCATTTTTTCATGAAATAAGTGTACCTCTAAGGTAACCAAGCTCAACCTGAGTTTTCTACCCTAACCCTGTACTCTAATACCCTAGAGAAGCTGCTTATTTAAAAGAAATTAATGGACTTTCCTGAAGTGAGATACAGTTGTATCCTCTGTATACTGTTAAAACTCAAACATAGCTTTTATTCCAACTTAGAGAATGCCACACACAGTCACAGGCCTGGAGCTTCAACCACATGCTACTTCCTGTCTGTCCACACTCAGCCCTCTAAGCTGAACACAGAGACGGGGCCCCCGGGAACTGGAACCGCATCATTACCCAGGGGCAGTTTGCTGGCAGCATCTGGTCCCTTTGTCTTCTTCTTCTTTTTCCCAACTCGAGTTGGTACAGGAGGTTCATATTTCTTTTTCTTGTCCTTGGGTTTTCAGAACGGCGTAGAAAAAAAAAAAAATCAGAGAGATCATATTAAAACCCAAACGTACTTCTGCAGGACCGTCATCTATTTCCAGGTGGTATAATTTTCCCTGTCCTTTAGGATGTTATTAAAAACTGTCCTTAAAAAAAAAATAAACAAGAAAATTTGTTTTTCATTCTTTCAATTTTTATGTGTGAACATAATTATCTTTTTTTTTAATATATAATACACACTAATAGACTATTCAGCAGAGATATTACTCCCTGCTGACTACTCTCCGTCTAGTCAAAGCTATGGTTTTTCTAGTAGTCATGCATGGATGTGAGAGCTGAACTATAAAGAAAGCTGAGTGCCGAAGAATTGATGCTTTTGAACTGTGGTGTTGGAGAAGACTCTTGAGAGTCCCTTGGACTGCAAGGAGATCCAACCAGTCCATCCTGAAGGAGATCAGTCCTGAATATTCACTGGAAGGACTGATGCTGAGGCTGAAACTCCGGTACTTTGGCCACCTGATGCGAAGAACTGACTCATTGGAAAAGACCCTGATGCTGGGAAAGATTGAGAGCAGGAGGAGAAGGGGACGACAGAGGATGAGGTGGTTGGATGGCATCACTGACTTGATGGACATGAGTCTGAACAAGCTCTGGGAGTTAGTGATGGACAGGGAGGCCTGGTGTGCTGCAGTCCATGGGGTCACAAAGAGTCAGACACGACTGAGCGACTGAACTGAATAGGTCATTCAATAAGGAACAGAGGTCAGAATTCAAAGTTACATGCCAGAAGCTGGAGTTAAATAATTTGACACAACTTTTCACACCTAAGGACGTTAAACACTAAAATCACAGACGGTTTAACACTTCTGGAATGTGACTACTTTTACATCTCTAAAAATTATTAATTCATTAATACCTACTTGCTGGTCAATACTCTTTTGTAAAACATGAAAAGGCTATTTGAATTCCCAAGGCCTTCTCAGCTGAGAGCTGACGTTCCCACAATGCACTCACATCGCAGACACCTGGCTTCACACTTATTTACCTTATCGTCCTTCTTGCCGCCTCCAGGACCGTGGCCACCACTCTGACTTTGACCCTGAAAAAAAATTTAAGCAGAGCATTAAAAAAATTCAGGGGAGTTTCCCTGGTGGCTCAGTGGTAAATAATCCACCTGTAATGCAGGAGATGCATGTTTGACTCCTAAGTCAGGAAGATCCCCTGGAGAAGGAAATAACAACCCACTACAGTATTCACGACTGGGAAATCCCAAGGACAGAAGATGCTAGTGGGCTACAGTCCACAGGATCTCAGAGAGTCAGACATGACTTAGTGACTAAGCAACAACAACATAAATTTAGAACACCATCATTTCAAAAAACCCTCATTCTCCTGTGACTCTAAGACACCAACACTCCCCCTCATTTTAACATTTCTGAACTCAAGGTACACCTTGCAGTCAATGTGTAAATTTAACGTGGCAAAAATTTTTTCCTGAAAAGCTGTTAGTAAATCAGTGCTGCACTTTGCCACAGACTGCATCTTGAATCGAGGACAACTCCATTAAGAAAAGGGATGTAATATGTTATAAGGGCTTCACAGATGGAGCTGATAGTAAAGAGCCTGCCTGCCAATGCAGGAGACAGGTTCGATCCCTGGGTTGGGAAGATCCCCTGGAGGAGGGCATAGCAACCCACTCCATGGAGAATGCCTGGGAAATCCAATGGACAGAGGACTCTGGCAGCCTACAGTCCACGGGGTTGCAAAGAGCTGGACACGAGTCAAGTGACTCAGCGTGCACGCACAATGTGTCATGAGACCAAGACCCTAACCATCCCTTCCTGAGGGGAAGGTATAGACCTGGATATTTTCTAATATAAAACTACCCAGCTGAGGCCACCAAGAGTATGCAACTGGGCCATGATGAGAGCTTGTCATTTAACCTGTTCAACAATCATGTGTCAATCACTGACTCCTTACGAAGGACACACCAAGATCCAGGAGACTCTCCTTTCCATGGCAGCTTAAATAGCACCCATCCCTAAAGTCTGGGGCACTCAGGTAGGTCCTTCTTCCCAATTTAAAAAGCTGAATCACCATAAGCTATCAAGAACTTAGTGTATTAGTAAGTTCAGGAGGATTTCTGATTTTAAAACAGACCCTTCAGTTACAGGACAATGTCTTACACAGAGCAAGGTCTCAGAAACAACAGCATTTTAAATAAGCAATAGTGAATTTACTTGATTAGAGGGCCCTCTGCTGCTAAGTCACTTCAGTCGTGTCCGACTCTGTGCGACCCCATAGACGGCAGCCCACCAGGCTCCCCCGTCCCTGGGATTCTCCAGGCAAGAACACTGGAGTGGGTTGCCTTTTCCTTCTCCAATGCATGAAAGTGAAAAGTGAAAGTGAAGTCGCTCAGTCGTGTCCGACTCTTAGCGACCCCATAGACGGCAGCCCACCAGGCTCCCCCGTCCCTGGGATTCTCCAGGCAAGAACACTGGAGTGGGTTGCCTTTTCCTTCTCCAATGCATGAAAGTGAAAAGTGAAAGTGAAGTCGCTCAGTCGTGTCCGACTCTTAGCGACCCCATGGACTGCAGCCTACCGGGCTCCTCTGTCCATGGGATTTTCCAGGCGAGAGGACTGGAGTGGGTGCCGTTGCCTTCTCCAAGAGGGCCCTCTAAGCCCCCTCAAATCACTTCCACATAGGCACCTGTAAGTTCAATCACCAGCTTCAGTATCAAGATAAAACAACCCCCTAAAGGAATTAAGGTCGAATCTATTTCCCCATTTGCAAGATTCTAAAAACTTTGCACTTTCTTCTGAAGAAGGTAATTAAGGGCTCTGAGAAATTTGGGGAAACACAATTAGTTTTACTGCAATAAGCCGTCCAAGTTACAGGCCTTTAACAATTTGGCTTAGAGGTTAAGGCGTCTGCCTCCAATGCGGGAGACCCGGGTTCGATCCCTGGGTTGGGAAGATCCCCTGGAGAAGGAAATGGTAACCCACTCCAGTATTCTTGCCTGGAGAATCCCATGGACAGAGGAGCCTGGCGGGCTACAGTCCACGGGGTCGCAAAGAGCTGGACACGACTGAGCCACGAGACTTCACTTCACACCCCTCGGGACACGTGCTGTTGACGGGGCAGCCAGTGTCTGCGGTGTGTTTATTAGGTGCCTAAGTCTGTACAGGGTGTTTTCCTTCACTATCACATTTACACCAGACAGTTCTTCAGGCAGGTTTCACCATTACTACTTCCTAGATGAGGGACTGCAGTGCCCTAAGAACACGGGCTGTGGAAATAAACGCATCCAGGTCTGGATGCCGCCTTCATTCCTAACAGTCTCTGTGACCTCAGGGAAGTAGAGTCAGCTCTCCGAGCCTTGGTGTCCTAACTGGAAAGTAGGGATGACATTAGCTCCTCTATGTTGCTGGAAGCGAGTAACGGAGGTAAAACCACTTCTGCATGACTCACAGTACCTACTCACCAACACAATGTTATTGCTGAATAAGAAATGTTAGGGTCAGGACCTCCTCGGGCTGGTTAAAAAGTCTGGGCTCCGAAATCCTTTCTGGTTCAGGTCTCCGCCCCTCCCCATCTCTGTTTAAAATCCATCCTGGTTCAGGTCTCCCCTCTCCTGTTCCCCCATCTCTGGCTCTGTCCAGGCCGCCTTATCTTATTGGACCGCTTGTCTCCCAACTGAGGTTTCCAGGTCTAGTCTCTTCCCTCACCCATTCGGATATTACCTTCTACAACAAAGAGCTGACCCTCTGAATCGCCTCAAAAACCTTCAACGCCTGGCGCTTGCCAAACTGGCTTCAATTAACCTTTCCCAGGTTTGTCTACCCGTCCCATGACCCTCCACGTCTGGCCGCACAGGAGGACACTTCCCCGAGGCAGTCCCAAACGTCTCCACGTCTGGGGCATTTACACGATGCTTCTCAGCCTCAAGTGACTGCGTGCGTTACACTAAACGGTAAGCGGCGTGCTGAACAAACAGAGCCTACGAAGTTGGCACCATCGTTACCCTAGTTTACAGACAAGGAACCGAGGCTCAGAGAGGTTACGTGACTTGACAGCTGTCACAAAGCTGGTCGGAGAGACAGCGCAGTCCTGGCCACTGGACACCTGTATCTGTGCTTCTCTACTGTATGGGTCACTAGTAGATCACAGCACACCCCCAGGCCCTGAGGATAATAATAACGACCTCCAGGGACTGCTGAGAAGAATAACGAGCAAATGTTGGGAAAGTACTTGCCATGTGCTTGTCAGGCCTAGAATACTGCTACCAAAAAGTCCTTCCAGGACCTGCTTGAGTCTGCGGCGGGACCTGCTGCTGCTCACCATACAGACCAAACATACACACGCTCAGGCCCTTTGCCCTTCCAGTCCTACTAGGACCAGTCTTCCTCGGGTACCTGCACAGGCTCCCCTCTCACTGGACTCAGGCTTCCCCTCCTCACTGAGGCTCGCTGACACCCTGTGTAAAACGGCCACCTCTCCCGCCCTTACAGAACTGCCACAAGCAAAGGCCACTCGCCCGTCCCCATCCCGCCCCGACATAGCATCACATACTCCTTTCTCTCTCTCTGTTTAACCTGCCTTCTAGAGAATGCAAGCTTCAAGAGACAAAGACTGGCTCAGTCCTGCCCGTCCTCTGTATGTGCAGCGCCTGGAGCAGAGCCTGGATCCCGCCCCCTCTCCCCCCACCAACCCCTCAAAGAGCGGCATCAACCCGGGAGCAAAGAAACCAACGCGAGCTAAGCGAGGCACCGAGGCGCCTGTGCACCGCCCCCGCGCCGCGCGGCCCCTACGACCCGCTCCCACCGTCCCCTCTGCCGCGCGGCCCCGAGGCGCTTGGCCCGGTGACTCGAGGAGGCTTCGGCCGAAACGCCCCGCGCCGAGGGGCAGCGCCCGGCTGGAAAGGGACAAAGCCAGCCCACCTCCGCCGCCCCGCCGCCCCAGGGGCCCGCCCGGCGCCGAGCCCCGGCCCCGGGGAAAGGCCGGCCGGCCCGCCGTGGTCCTCAACGCGCTCCCCAGGCGCCTTCGGGCCTCCCCGGAGACCGGGGCGGGCAGACCCGGGGCCTCCGGCGGCGGCCGGCTTCTCTTGCCGTGGGCCGCCTGCACCCATCGCCACGGCCAGCCGAAGCCCTTAGTCACTCACCATCTTGCTCCGGCCGCTCCAGCCGCCGCCGCCGCCGGAAGTGCGCCGCCAGGGCAGTGCGTCAGGGCGGAAGTTGCCGGGGGCGCCACGGAAGCCGACAGGGGCCAAATCTCGCGAGGCTCGGGCTGCGCACTCTGGGCCTGTGCGAGCGGACGGGCGGTGATGCTCTAACTCGCAAGCGAGACGTGGGTCTTGTTGAGCTTTCACTTGAAAAAAATGTTTAAATCGCAGTTATTAGGTTATTGTCAACAAGTTAAGACAATGACCTCTACTGTCAAAGGCAATTGTGAAGATATAAACAATTTTAAATAGGCCAAAATCAAAATGAGACCTTGCCTTAACTTCTCCAGGAACCGGAGTAGTCTTTGGAACCGCCAGGTTGACATATACTTTTGCACCAGCATTTCACGTCTAATTTGGTCTCTGGAATTAATCTGCTCATCTGAGAAGTTGTCTCATGAAGCATCTAAATCTGGTGGTTTGTTTTTTTCCTGATGACTTGTGAAATCTGGTCAAAATGCCGAATGTTGTCTTAAAAGTCCTCATCTTGCACCGCGTTTGTATCCTCATGTATTACATCCATCAGGACATCAGAAAGAAACAAAGCTGCGACTTCCCCGGCTGTCCAGGGGCTAAGACTCCCTTCCAATGCGAGATAAGATCCCACATTCAGTTCAGTTCAGTCGCTCAGTCGTGTCCGACTCTGCGACCCCATGGACTGCAGCACACCAGGCCTCCCTGTCCATCACCAACTCCCAGAGTTCACTCAATCTCATGTCCATCTCATCGGTGATGCCATCCAACCATCTCATCCTCTGTCGTCCACTTCTCCTCCCATCTTCAGTCTTTCCCAGCATCAGGGTCTTTTCCAATGAGTCAGCTCTTCGTATCAGGTGGCCAAAGTATTGGAGTTTCAGCTTCAGCATCAGATCCCACATGCCACCCTGCCAAAAATATCGAGAACATAAAACAGAAGCAGTGTTGTAACATTCAAAACAGCCTTTAAAAAAGAAAATAAAGATGGCAAGCACCCTTTTAGTCTCCAGAGACTTCCATAGTAGGTGTTCAAAACACTGAACTGGAGAGATGGATTTGTCTGATCTGTCCCGCAACCCCCTGCCCAATTTTGAAACACTAAAAATATTTATCTAACACACAACAGGAAACGACTCTTTCCATTCATCACCACTAAAATGCTGTAACAGAAAGTGTTGATAACTGTCCGGCTCCACTAACAAATCTGGCATCTACTTCATGCATGAAATGATGCGATAGGTTAGGGGCAAGACAGCTCTCCCTTCATGACTGCTGAAAACAATTCCAGAGTTGTACAGAATGTCTAGGCAATCTGTGTGTAATCTGGAGAAGTGTTGTGTTCCTGAGATGGCATCACGTTTGAAGAACATGGGCTAGTAGTCTCAACGTAATTATTCTGGAGGATATTCACTAAGAGGTACTTCTTAACACAGAGCAAACCTGGTCCTCTCTTTTCTCCCCATCACAGACCCCCGTATTCACTCAGCTGACAGCCAGCAACGTATAGGAAGAAATCAACAGTTGAGAATTTCTCTCCGCAATACACTACATCTTTTATTTAAAAAAGAATAGTTGAAGAGGCAGTCAGCTCAGGGGTTAAGAGTGTGGGCTGCCACTTCCAATCTCCTTCCTGGCCTTCTCCCCAAGGTGCTGTGTGGTCTTGGTGAGCTATTTAAGTCCCTTTGTGACTCAGCTTTGCTTTTGTGAAACTCAAATCTTTGCATTCAATAAATTAGGAGCTTGGGATTAACATACACACACTATCGTTAATGTGTGTATCTATCTATCTATATATATAAAATAGATAAACAATAAGGACCTATTGTATATATGGGGAAAGAATCTAAAAGAAGAATGAATGTGTGTGTATGTACATGTTGTTATATGTGTACACACACAGCTGAATCACCATGAGGTACACCTGAAATTAACATTGTAAACCAGCTATACTCCAATAAAAGTTTTTAAAACCATTACTCCTTCACAGAGTCCTTGTTTCAGGACGGAAGTGCCTGGAATTTTAAGCATCAGCTACAATTAGTAGTAGTAGTATTTTTAATATACAAGTTTCTCCTGGTTTCCTCATTCTGTTCTACATCAGATGGTCACATGTTGCTCACAAAATTTATAATCTGTTGGTGCAAAGCAGAGAAAAATGAGCTTCTGCTTCCTAAGCCAAGATCAGAAACTAGCTTCACAGGGGCAAGGAAAGATCCCAGGACCTAGAACACAGACTCGATAGAGTCCATGTATTATAGCTAGGAAGGAAGCTTCTCCCCAGACCTAGAGGATAGTGGGAATGAGAGAGAGGCTTACGGGGGAGGGATACATGTATGCATGTGGCTGACTCACTTCACTCTACAGCAGAAAGTGGCACAGCACTGAGAGGCAGCTGTACCCCAATTAAACAAAGAGCACATGTGAAGCTGAGTCACTCTGCTGCCCACCTGAAACCATCGCAGCACTGTTAATCAACTATAGTCCAACACAGAACGTTCTTCTTGTTGTGTTGAGTTGCTTAGTTTCGTCCACCTTTTTGTGACCCCATGGACGGCAGCACGCCAGGCTTCGCTCTGTCCCTCACCATCTCCCGGAGCTGGCTCAAACTCATGTCCATCTCATCAGTGATGCCATCCAACCATCTCTTCCTCTGTCATCCCCTTCTTTTCCCACCTTCAATCTTTCCCAGCATCAGGGTCTTTCCCAATGAGTCAGCTCTTCGCATCAGGTGGCCAAAGTATTGGAGTTTCAGCTTTAGCATCAGTCCTTCCAAAGAAATCCCAGGGCTGATCTCCTTCAGAATGGACTGGTTGGATCTCCTTGCAGTCCAAGGGACTCTCAAGAGTCTTCTCCAACTCCACAGTTCAAAGGTATCATTTCTTTGGCGCCAAGCTTTCTTTATGGTCCAACTCTCACATCCATACATGACCACTGGAAAAACGATAGCCTTGACTAGATGGACCTTTGTTGGCAAAATAATTTATATGCTTTTCAATATGCTGTCTAGGTTGGTCATAGCTTTTTTTCCAAGGAGCAAGCATCTTTTAATTTCATGGCTGCAGTCACCATCTGCAGTGATTTTGGAGCCCCCAAAATAAAGTCTCTCACTGTTTCCACTGTTTCCCCATCTATTTGCCATGACGTGATGGGACCAGATGCCATGATCTTAGTTTTCTGAATGATGAGTTTTAAACCAACTTTTTCACTCACAGAACTACTTGGTACTAAAACAGTACCTCCTGGCCTGGAGTAAGCACTGTCTGTATTTATGTGAAACTGTTTTTTTAAATAAATGGTGTAGGTAAAATGAGTGGAAGTTTGATAACCTGCTATGCCCGTGGGTGTGTTTCCTGAAGCTGGGTAACAAGGAGGCCTGAGAGGTGACCGGCACCTGCAGTTTAGGAACTCACCAGCAGGGGGTGCCATGCAACCAAATAGTTCCCAGCGGTCGGATTATTAATAGATTTTCCTTGTAATTTTAATTATGATTAAATAGATTATTATTAATATTTACTTTGCCTTTGGAGGTGCTGCTCCTCCGAAGCTCACAAGCTGCCCCTGCTCCCTCTCCAACACTCCTTGCTCACCCACTCCTCACTTGTGCCCGCTTCGGGCACTTGATCCCCAGATACATGAGATAAATCTAAAGAGTTTGGATTCCACTTGCTCTTACCAGTGCCCACTGGCCACCTTCTTAGGGGCTCAGATGACCCCACAGAATGCTTTGAGTGTATCCTATTACCCCTCAACGTGCAGATGAGAACTGGGGCTCAGAGACATTAAATGAGGTGCTCGAGACCACATCACTCATGTGCAGTCAGGTCCAACCTAGACATGCTGGCTCTCAACCTTATTTTCATCTGTTTTCAGAGGAAAATACAGAGGGTTTTAGAACTGGGATGCAGCGTCAAGTTCACATTCTACACTTTCCAGACGGTTGCTTAGTGTCTCAGCCAGCCCCTGGGGGACCCACGACCTCTGCTTGGGGACATCTCTGCCCGACTTCCTCCTACTTAGCTTTCAGGTCTCAGCTTAGATGCTGCGGGGAGCTAGCCAGAACTGCGGAGCTGCTACAAAGAGTATTTAGAAGCTGAAAACGTGAGAGAGTCAGCAGAGACAGTAAGAAAGCGTGGAGCTGCCTTATCTGACTGAAAGCAGCAACTGTTGGGAAGTGGGCCTTCCCAGGCAGCACTAGCGGTAAAGAACTTGCCTGCCAGTGCAGGAGACGCAAGAGATGCAGGTCCAGCCCCTAGTTCGGGAAGATCCCCTGGAGGAGGAACTGGCAACCCACTCCAGTGCTCTTGCCTGGAGAATCCCGTGGACGAGCACCAGCACCAAGCCCCTAACTGACCATTTATTGGGTTACCTACTTCTTTAGCCTCCATATGCGTATGAATAAACCCGTTTCTCCTGTTAATATGTCTCTTTTCAGTTTAATTCGCTTGTGCCCACAAACTGAACCGAAGCGGGTAGAGGAGAATCTTTCCCTCTCTTGTAATGCCATCCACCCCAGGGCGTCTTCTCCCTGGCTCTCAGAGCTGATCTTTACCCCAGCTGTGTCTCCTCACCCTTCTTTTCTCTGAGAATCCCACCAGAGTTGGGTGATTATTGCTAGAAGCAATGATGTCATGTTGACAGTTCTCAGACACTGTCTTCCAAGTGCCGCCTCTGCACTCCCCGCCCCCCCCCCAATCCCCGGCACCCTGGGCCCTGCCCGGCCCGCCGCGGCCCTCCTCCCCCCTGCACCCTGGGCCCTGCCCACCCGCCGCGGCCCTCCTCCCCGCTCACTGACTGAGGACAGAAAGCCGCTCCTCAGGGGCAGCTCTGCTCTTCTGCAGCGACGGGCCACATAGACACCTTTATCCTGAAGCCGTTCCTACTTTGCTCCAGGGTGTTCGAGCTTGGCTCCTTGGGCTTCTTTCCGTCTTGCTTTCAGGCAGGTTTGAGACTCTCACCACTCTCAGCTCCCAGCTGCCCTTTCTGCCCCTGCCTGATGTCTCTCATTTTCGCAGTAGGGCCGCTGGGGCCAGTTTTGGGCCCCTGGATTCCTTGCTCCTGAAAGTTGGATCTGCCGTGTGGCTTCCGTGACCTTCATTCTCCTCTTATTGCTGTTTAGCCGCTAAGTCATGTCCAACTCTTTTGCAACCCCACGGCTCCTCTGTCAGTGGGATTTCCCAGGCAAGAAAATGAACTGGTTGCCATTTCCTTCTCCAGAGGACTGTCCTGACCCAACGACTGGGCAAAAAGAAGCTGAACCCATGTCTCCTGCGCTGGCAGCAGATTCTTTACCACTGAGTCAGCAGGAAGACCACACTCTTCTGACCCTGCTCATACTGTTTTCCCTAACTCTGAAGTGACAGATATTCATTACACGATATTCAAAAATAAAGAAGAAAGTGTAACTGAGAAAATACAAGCCAGTCACACTGTTCTGTCCTGCATATATATTCCATCACGCACACACAACCCCATTAACATTTTGATGTGTTTCCTTAAGCTGTTTTTTCTCTACGTGCAATAAAAAATTAAGCAAAATTTGGACTGTGCGGGGAGCCGGTGAGGCATTCTGCTCATGACAAAGGTCATGAGGAAGGAGGCTCGGCATACGCAAAGGCGGGATCGAGCCTCAGGAGTCCGCCCGGATATTCTCGAGCATTTCCCCCCAAAAAACCAGAGTCTGCCTACTTTATTGCTTTGTGCTCTCACCTCTGACTTTACTGGGGGCTGTCCCCTACCACCATCTCGCTCTCTCTCTGTCAAAGAGTTAACTTACAGCTCCAATTAACAAAGTTCCTGGGCAATTAGGAGTGTTTAAATCCAAACCCCTCAGATGGCTCTCTAACTCGCCTGACAAGTTTACCCGGACTCCTGCAGCTATGCATACGATTGTTCACAGTCTCCTAGCCTCCAGAGGCACGGGAAGCTTAAGATATTCAAATAGCTTAGAGCCTCTCAGAGAGTTAAAAACTGTCAGAATAAACTAGTAAAGGATTTCATTGATGAGTCAATGCTTGTTGCCAAGTTTTCACATCCCCTGAATTGTATCCTTGAATGTGTATTAATTAATAGTTGGTATATAGAAAAAATAAGTAGTGGCCTTGGTGTTAGTAACTTTAGACCCTTAAGGTAATAAATTCTTTCCTTTGTTGTAAGCCCATTACACATCCGCCCTATAGGAATGCAATTTTATCTTCGGAAGATGGTGCCAAACCTTAAAATAATTACTCTTAGAGAAAATAAGTCTTTGTTGATAAGTCCTTGTCAAGAGTCATAAAATGTTAGTAGGCCTTCTGGCCAGAAGATGATGTAAATCACCTAAACCATTTGTATACGATAAATTTGCAGGAAAGAAACCTTGGTTTTTGATAAGAATCAAAGACTGCTGACTTTGCATCCCCTATTATCCTCTGTGTGTAACTTAGGGTATAAAAGCCCCTGTTGAAAATAAAGCTACGGGCCTTGTTCACCAGCGCTTGGTCTCCCCATGTCATTCTTCCCTTGAACTTCCAGCTGAGTCTCCATCTGGAGCGCGGAACCCACCACGCTTACTAAGTATGCCTGGGCTTCTAAGACCCACTCGAGAAGGAGTCTAGGGTGAGGCACCTTCTGCTATTCGAGAGGGCGCCTGCGGCCTACGTAAGTGGTGCAAACTTCTTGTCTTGAAGTTTTATTGGTCTCCCACGTAAACCAAGCTACTCAGCCTCTTTTCTCCACTGAATTTTCCTACTGAGCTATCCTCATTCTATTGTTCTCTATATCTCTAATTAGCATATAAATAGTCGCCTAGGCCGTCTCTCCTTCGAATACCCTGGATCAGCTGGGGCTGGTTCCCAGCAGGACTGTACTATATATTTCTCCTTTTTACTTAAAAAATGTTATCACAGTCATTTATCAGTAATATTTCCCTTATGTCATTAATTACTCTTTGAAAAAATGATTTTTAATGACCTTTAATATTCCATTATTAGAGAAGGAAATGGCAGCCACTCCAGTGTTCTTGCCGGGAAATCCCATGAAAAGAGGAGCCTGGCAGGCTACAGTCCATGGGGTTGGAAAGAGCTGGACATGACTTAGCAACTAAACAAGAAAATATTCCATTATATAGGCTTATTCCTTCACTCATTTTATGACTGTATCTTATGAACAAATATGAAATAAGCGCATTTATTCAGTTCAGTTCAGTTCAGTCGCCCAGTTGTGTCCGACTCTTTGTGACCCCATGGACAGCAGGACGCCAGGCTCCCTGTCCATCACCAACTCCCGGAGTTTACCCAAACCCATGTCCATTGAGTCGGTGATGCCATCCAACCATCTCATCCTCTGTTGTCCCCTTCTCCTCCTGCCCTCAATCTTAAATGCGTTTATTGAACATCTGGTATGTATCAGGTACTGTCTTAGGCTTTGAGGAACAAGTCAGATGAAGACCCCACCCTCATGGAGCTGACCTTCTCGGGGGAAAGAGATTTACAATAGAGTGGTACTTTGATTGTTGGAGACAAAATCATTTATGCCAAGCCAGTATTTCCAATATTTATGCTGATTTCACATTTGAGAGCAGGAGCTCTGTGTCAGAAAGACCTGAGCTTTCCCGCATATTATGTGCTTTTGTTAAGTTACTCAACTTCTTTACACCTCAGTTTCCTCATCTGTAAAATGGGCATAAGAACGGCATTTGCCTCAATGAGGTAAATAAGATAATAGAAGCAGAGCACTCAGCACCTGGTAATCACTTAACACAAGTCAGCTGTCCTTAGTATCGCCATGAATGTGCAGAAGCCTGGGCGCCACAGTCAGAAATCTGTGTAGGATAAATTCCTAGAAGTAGAATGAGTGAGCCAACGTTAGCATTTCTAAATGTTTGTCATTCTCCCAGATTGCCCGTGAGCAAGGCTGTGCCAGATGGGCGTCCCGGCAGGAGGGTGAGGGCGCTGGCAGAGTGCCCTGGAGATGTGATGACCTCCCCGGTGGTTTCAGGCCCCTTGTCTTTAATTCCGCGGGGCTCCATGCAAACATAGGCACTGCCCTCTTGAGAACGTCTCCTCCTCGCTCCCGTCGGGCGGGCCTCGCCCTCCGACCGCCCCCACTGCAGCCCCTGGAACAGCCACTCCCCTGGCCCCGCTGTTTCTGCGCCGGCCTCCCCAGGGCAGCCCAGGGCTCCAGCCAGCGCCTCTGTGCAGAGGCCCCACCTCCCTCCACCTTCCCTCCTACACTGGTTATTTTTTAATAAACTTCTCCTTTTTTTTGGCTGTGCTGTGTGGCACGTGGAATCCTTAATTCCCCGACCAGGGATTGAACCGGTGCCCTCTGCAGTGGAAACGTGGAGTCTCAATCGCTGGCCCACCAGGAAGGTACCCCTATGCCTTTCATTTTACCTGGAGTTCATGAAACTTCTTGGATCTGTAAGTTGATCCCTTTAAGGTGGTAGCAGCAATTTATTTTTCAAAAAAATTTTCTGCCTCATTTTTTCCTTTTCTTTCTAGTACTGTGATTACTTTCATGTTGTTAAACTTGATATTGTCCTAAATCGCACAGGCTCCTTCTTTCCTCCCCGACCCCCGCCCCCGTGCCACCCCCTGCTTCCAGATGGTTAATTTCTATTTCTCTTTCTTTAAATACACTGATTCTTTCTTCTGCCCATGGAACCTGCTGAGTTTTAAGATCTGGAAGTTCTGTTTTCTTTTTACAATTTGCATTTATCTGTCAGTATTCTATACTGTTGACTCATTATTAACACATTTTCCTTTAATTATTTGAATACATTATCATGACTGCTCTGGAGCCTTGTTCTGCTCAGTTGCACGTTGCCTGAGCTTAGGTCACACTGCCCTGTCTCTTTGTGGTCTAATAATATTTCTTTATCGAAACTGAACGTTGTGGGTAATACGTGATATCATGGTAACGTTTTGGGTTCTGTTTTGTTCTTCTGAGGGTTTTGAGGTTTTGTTCTGTTTGTTTTTAGGTAACTAACTCAAATTGCAAAATCTGAATCTCAGGATATGCAGCTGCTGATGTATCTATTCAAGACTTTGGGTTTTGTCTTTAGAACCTGGATCCCTAGGAGGTCTCCCTTGCAGCTGCATATTTTCAGTGGTCAGTAGAGGTCTTGCTCAAACACTTGAAGCCAGCGAGGCTTCTGCCTTCTGTAGCCAAGCTGCTGGGATTGGGCTGTTCGTTGCTGTTGTTATTCAGCAGCTCAGTCGTGTCCGACTCTCTGTGACCCCATGAACCGCAGCTCACCAGGCCTCCCTGTCCTTCACCAACTCCCAGAGCTTGCTCAAACCCATGTCCATCGAGTCGGTGATGCCCTCCAACTGTCTCATCCTCTGTCGTCCCCACCGTCAATCTTTCCTAGCATCAGGGTCTTTTCTAGCTCTTCGCATCAGGCAGCCAAAGGACTGGAGCTTCAGATTCAGCCTCTCTCCTTCCACTGAATATTCAGCGGGTGGGGAAATGCATCCAACAGCGCAGTATTCGGGAGTTCCCTGGTGGTCCAGCGGCTCAGACTCCCCGCTCCCAATGCAGGGGGCCTGGGTTCCATCCCTGGGCAGGGAACTAGACCCCACATGCAGCAACCAAGCGTTCACAGCCGCGACTCAAGCTCCTGCTGCCGCAGCGAGGACCCAGCGCAGCCAGGGAAGCAACTGGCTCCATCTGAGTGCCTGAGGGCAGGGCTCCATGGCCTCTTCAGCCCTTGCGTTTTCTCCAGGTTCTGGGGTCCCCCACTCACGCGTGCGTTTGGGCAGCCAGCCAGGGGCATGGAGTTTGGGGTCAGCCTTCCCACGACTCTCACTTCACTCTCGCTGTGTTAGGCTTACAGCTGTTTGGTCACCGACCTGTTGCGACACCACATCTGGCAAAGAAAACCACAGGTTTTGCACCTGCGCTGGGGACAGGGGTGGGAGGGCCCGAACAGGGAGGAAAGGGAACCTCGTCCCTGTGGGTGAGGGTGTAATCTGGTGCCGTCAGCATTGGAAACAGTGTGGAGGTTCCTCAGAAAACTAAAAATAGAACTACCATATGACTCAGCAATTCCAAGTCTAAGTATGCTATGCCAAGTCGCTTCAGTCGTGTCCGACTCTGTGCGACCCCATAGACAGCAGCCCACCAGGCTCCCCCGTCCCTGGGATTCTCCAGGCAAGAACACTGGAGTGGGTTGCCATTTCCTTCTCCAATGCATGAAAGTGAAAAGTGAAAGTGAAGTCGCTCAGTCGTGTCCGACTCTTAGCGACCCCATGGATTGCAGCCTAACAGGCTCCTCCGTCCATGGGATTTTCCAAGCAAGAGTACTGGAGTGGGGTGCCATTGCCTTCTCCGAAGTCTAAGTATACATCCGGAAAAAAAACAAGAACACTAATTCGAAAAGATAAATGCTTCCCTGTGTTCATAGCAGCACTGTTTACAATAGCCAAGACATGGAAGCAGCCTGAGCGTCCGTCAACAAATGAATGGAGAAAGAAGGTGTGGTGTGTGTGTGTATGTATATACTCAATCACAAGAAAAGAATGAGATATTGCCGTCTGTGGAAACATGGATGGACTTAGGTGGTGTTACACTAAGCGAGTACATCAGAGAAAGATAACTAGTATATGGTACCTTTTATATGTGGGATATAAAAAATAAGCTAGTGAATATAACAAAAAAGAAGCTGACTCACAATTAGAACAAACTAGTGACGACCAGTGGTTAGAGAGATGAAGCAATCTAGGTCCATTGAAGGATGAATAGATAAAGAAAGTGTGGCATCTATACAACAGAATATTTTTTAGCCATGAAAAAAGAAGTCTTGCCACTTGTGATAACACGAATGGGTCAACTAAGATCATGGCATCCAGTCTCGTCACTTCATGTCAAACAGATGGGGAAACAGTGGAAACAGTGACAGACTTTATTTTTTGGGCTCCAAAATCACTGCAGATGGTGACTGCAGCCATGAAATTAAAAGACACTTGCTCCGTGGAAGGAAAGCTATGACCAACCAAGACAGCATATTACAAAGCCAAGACATTACTTTGCTAACAAAGGTCCGTCTAGTGAAGGCTATGGTTTTTCCAGTGGTCATGTATGGATGTGAGAGTTGGACTATAAAGAAAGCTGAGCGCTGAAGAATTGATGCTTTTGAACTGTGGTGCTGGAGAAGACTCTTGAGAGTCCCTTGGACTGCAAGGAGAGCCAACCAGTCCAACCTAAAGGAGATCAGTCCTGGGTGTTCATTGGAAGGACTGATGCTGAAGCTGAAGCTCCAATACTTTGGCCACCTGATGTGAAGAGCTGACTCATTGGAAAAGACCCTAATGCTGGGAAAGATTGAGAGCAGGAGGAGAAGGGGACGACAGAGGATGAGGTGGCTGGATGGCATCACTGACTCCATGGACATGAGTTTGAGCAAGCTCCAGGAGTTGGTGATGGACAGGGAGGCCTGGCGTGCTGCAGTCCATGGGTTGCAAAGAGTCAGACAGGACTGAGCGACTGAGCTGAACTGAATGGGCCATGAGGACATTACGTAAATGAAATAAATCAGACAGGGAAAGGCAAATACTGTATAATGTCACTTATCTGTGCAGTCTTAGCAGCACCTCCCGTTCCCGTTCAGAGGACAGGTCGGTTGCAAGAGGGAGGGGTGAGTGTGGGTGTGAAATGGGTGAACGGGGTCGGAAGACACAAACCTCCAGTTAGAGAGTAAGTGAGTCCCAGGAGTGAGCTGTGCAGCTCAATGACTGTAGGTGGTCCTACCGAACTGTAGGCTCCAGCGCTGCTGAAAGGGTCTCATCATGAGAAAAAGCCTGTGACTGTGTTCGGTGATGGATGCTAAGTAGACTTACTGTGGTGACCACTGTGCTGGGCACACACACAGAGTCGTGATGCTGTGGGCTATGTGGCAACCGTTTCTCAACTTGAAACGTAACAAAATGAGCGTGCTCCACTGAGGCACGAGGTCACAGCACGAGACTTCTGTGGCGTGTGCCTCCTCCACATGCACCCACCCTGGGAGCGTCAGAGCCGCAAAGGAAGGTGGGGGGGCCTGATCGGAGAGGCGCCCGCCCTCCCCACTGTGGGTGTTGAGCCACGAGCTGGGTCTGAGCTGCGGGGGATGGAAGCTGCTTCAGACTGAACTAGCCTTTTTCATGAGTGGATCTTCCTAAAATGTGACTGCTATCTCCCCAGCACCTCAATTGAAAGCATGTATTGAATTAGCCCACAGGGGCTTCCCTGGTGGCTCAGCTGGTGAAGAATCCACCTGCAATGCGGGAGACCTGGGTTGGGAAGATCCCCCAGAGAAGGGAAAGGCTACATTCTCTAGAGTTCATGCCTGGAGAATCCCATGGACTGGATAGTCCACGGGGTCTCAGAGTCGAACATGGCTAAGCAACTTTCACCTTCACCACCTTCATTGAATTATTAAAGAAAGCCTTGAAATCACTGGAAAAATAAAATCTGCCTTCTTTAATCCACCATGTTTTCAGCACTTGACACTGAGAGCCTGAGCACACTGTTCTCCATCTGGACACTCGGCCTCACATGTCACATCTGTGAAGTGGGCTTCCGATCCCTGCATCCTCAGGATGGAAGGCGCGAGGCAGACCCCGTCCTGGGCACCAGGTGGGGGCACTCCCTCTCTGCGGGTGTCCTGGCCGCGGCACTGAGGAACCGTTGCAGAGCAATCGCTATGCTTCTGGATCATCCGTCTCATTGCAAAGTCAGGACTCCGAGGAGCTTGCAGGCGTTTCCTGCTTGTAGACTTTTGGACTGACTCCTCAGAGGGGATGTTACCGTAACTGTCTAACTCTCTGGTCGCTTCTCCCATCCTTGCCTGCTTTTCAGCCAAGTTCTTTCTCAAGCAGGCCCTGGGATTCCCACATCCCTGCCCTGACTCACACTTCCACCTCTGCAGAGAGCTGCTCTTACTCAACTTTCAAAAGTCAAGTGAAAGTGAAAGTCGCTCAGTCGTGTCCGACTCTTTGTGACCCCGTGGACTGCAGCCTGCCAGGCTCCTCTGTCCATGGGATTCTCCAGGCAAGAAGACTGCAGTGGGTTGCCGTGCCCTTTTCCAGGGGATCTTCCTGACCCAGGGATGGAACCCCCATCTCCTTCATTGCAGGCAGATTCTTTACCATCTGAGCCACCAGAGAAGCCCCACGCAACCTTCCAGACCCACTCAAATGCCATCTGTCAGGGATGCTTTTCCTAATCCCCTGCCCCACCCCAGCCCGCTCCAGAATTTGGGCCCCCGGCCCCTTCTCAACGCCTTTTCATTCACTGACTTAATTAACGGGGTGATGCCTGTCTCATCCCCTTTCTGACCCTGGAAGCTCGCAGAGCAGGGACCATTTCTGCTTTGTTTCTGTGTCCTGGGAGTTGCATCTGACTCAGGCTTGTCTGTGTGTGTGTGGAGGGGAGGGGCACAAGGGACTTCCCAGAAAACGCGGCTGAGGTCACGGAGGCAGGTCCTGAGACAGAAGCCCCGCAGCCCCGCGCCTGGGCTGATGCCGCCTCCATCAGAGTCCGCCGGGCTCTGCCCGCATCACGCCAGGGGAGTCACCCGCCAGTGTGTGCCCATCCACTCCGTCGGCCGGCTTTCCCGACTCCTGAGAGAGATCCGCTGCACCCCAGGGAAGGCCCCGTGGAGGTAAGATTAGCTGCAGTTTGTTAACAAGCGTGTTCACCAAATGTCAAACCTTGGCATCCTCTGTCTCCGCAAAGCCTGTGTGAGAGAGCACGGTCCTGGGGGAAATGCAGCCAGCACGTCCCCGGGGTTCGCACAGCTGCCAGCCAGCCGCCAGCAGGATTCCATCCAAGTGCCGCCAGCAGGGGACTGACTGATGTGTGGAATCTGATCTGCAGTACTAATGGAAAGCATCATCACCCAGGTGTGTCCGCTGGCCCCGAGAGGCAGGGGGCGTGGATGAGAGCGGATTGTAGAGGCGGCTGATGGCACCTCCCTGGGGGGCCCAGGGTCAGGACCCCATGCTTCTCCTGCAGGGGCCACAGGGTGGACCCTGTCAGGGAACTAAGACCCTGCAAGCCGTGTGGCCAAAAGCGAAGAAGCAAGCAACCACAAAGACAGCCGAGAGCTGGGAGGGAGCCTGGCAGGGTGGCGGAGAACGCCTCACAGAGGGCCTGGAGCCAGGCCTACCAGGGTCCTCTCCTGCCCTCCCGGGGGGTCCTGGAGCTCCACGACTGTGTGTGTGGATTTCAGGTCGTGGGCATGGAGCCTTTATTGAGCGTCTACTGTATGCATGGTGCACTGGCTCAGGAGTTGGGGGACCTGGCTCCGCTGTTTATAGGATGACAGCCAGCTCTGCCTGCGGACCTTGTTTCTTCAACCATAAAGCGGGGACACTCGTGCTGACGGCGATGATGACAGCTTCTACTTCGTGAGCACTTGTTGGTGTGCCAGGCTCTGTGCGCAGCTTCCCAGCTGTCTCTTATCTGATGCCCACAGCAATCCTAGAACACGGAGCCTACTAACAGCACCATTTTATGGATGGAAAAGAAAAGATGAGGCTTAGAAGCTGTACTGGGTTGGACAGTGTCCCTTCTCCCAAGTTTATGTCCTTCTGGGACCCTCAGAGTGTGACCTTATTTGGTTATTTGGAGACAGGGTTATTGGAGATGTAATTAGTCAAGCTGTGTGGATTAATACTAGAGTTAGCCCTGGGGTAGCATGGGTCCTTACTCCAGTATGACTGGTGTCCTTATAAAAAGAGGACTTCTAGCCTTTAGAATTGTGAGAGAATATATTTCTGTTGTTTTAAGCCACCTCAGTTCAGTTCAGTTCAGTCTCCCAGTCGTGTCTGACTCTCTGTGACCCCATGGACTGCAGCACGCCAGGCCTCCCTGTCCATCACCTACTCCCAGAGCTCGCTCAAGCTCATGCCCATGGAGTCAGCGATGCCATCCAGCCATCCCATCCTCTGTAATAAGTATACAAGTAATAATAATAGCTGCTCCCTGTGTCCAGGGCCTTCTCTATGTTGGGTCTCAGGCTCACAACAATTTAGAAGGTAGGTCTTCTCCCCACTGCTCGAAGGTGTGGAAATTAAAGCACAGACAGTTGTGTGATTGGCCGAAGAGACACAGCAGTGAGGACCAGGACTTCAGCTTGTGTCTCCTGATCCTTAGAAAATGCTGACAACCTGCTCAGAGTTTGACCGCTGGACAGGCCCCACTTCTGGCCCCCCTGCCACCGCTCCTTGGGGCCCCAGGTCATGGTCCCATCAGTGCTGTCTGGGTGGGGCTCCCGGCTCCCTAGGGCAGTGGCTGGGGGCCCGCAAGGATCCCAGGAAGGTGCAGCAGGCCCTGCTCCGTGTGCAGGCACTGGGGTGCACTGAGCCCCTGCCGCTGCCCTCACCCGCCCACAGGGTGCCCAGCTGCCTCCTTCCTGCTCCACGGCTGGACATGTCTCTGGAGCTTTAGCTGCAGGTGGAGCTGAGCCATAGTCACTGTCATGCTCTGAGTGTAATTAAATTAATTCACTTATTAAAGCCCCTGTAATACGCTTTGTGGCATTCCTAAACCAACCAAGCATCCACCCATCCATTCATCTATCTGTCCATTCACCTGTCCATCCACCCCCCCATCCACCTGTCCATTCACATATCAGTCCATTAACCTATCCACCCACCCACCCACCCATTCATCTCTCTGTCCATTCACCTATCTGTCCACCCACCCATCCACCCATCCATTCATCCACCTGTCCATTCACTTATCCGTCCATTCACCTATCTGTCCACCCACCCATCCACCCATCCATTCATCCACCTGTCCATTCACTTATCCGTCCATTCACCTATCTGTCCACCCACCCACCCACCCATTCATCTCTCCGTCCATTCACCTATCTGTCCACCCACCCATCCACCCATCCATTCATCCACCTGTCCATTCACTTACCCGTCCAGCCACCCATCTTCGTATGCTTATGGAGCATGAACTGTGTGGCAGGCACACTGCGGGACACGGGGCTCGCGGGAGTAAACATGACCGTGAGCCCGTCTTTTGGATACTTTTCTGTAAATCTAAGATTATTCCAAAACATAAGATTTATTTTTAAAATATCAAAACATCCATTAGCAGGACATTTTTTTATAACCTTAGATTCTGTCCTTTCCAAAAGGAGTGTTGTGAACCAAAAGCTCGTCTTGTAACTGAAGGTGTTTCTTTTGACCACTCTGGGAAGCTTCTGGTGTTTGGAGGCAGGAAAAAAGCTGTGCATCCACTTCCCCACGACCATCACCAGTGGCGTGTGACAAAGAAATCAAGTCCCATTCCAGAGTCTGCCGAACACAGACATTTATTAGTTAACTGCCCAGATCCGACTCTCTGCGACCCCGTGGACTGTAGCCCACCAGCCTCCTCTGTCCGTGGGATTCTCCACTAAGGATGCACTGGAGCGGGTTGCCATTTCCTCCTCCAGGGCATCTTCCCCACCCAGGGATCAAACCCAGGTCTTCTGCATTGCAGGCAGATTCTTTACCATCTGAGCCACCAGGGAAGCCTATAGCCTCATGGTTGGAATTTCAGAAAAGATGTCTCTCTCCATCTCAGGGACGCACGTCTACCCCACGCATCAAAGTGCCGAGTGACAACATGGCTCACGGGAAAGCGCTGTGGTCAGACTAGACTTCCAGAAGTTTCCCCATCAGAAAGGCTCACCAGTGTTCCTGCTTCATCATGTGGCGGGTCCTAAAGCTTCACCTGTAATTCCACCAACCAAAGGATGCTCTGTCATTCCTTACGCTGATTAGGCAATCCCTGGAGGTGTCCCAGTTTTGGATTATCTTGTGGACGCAGCCTTCCCCACTACACATCTCATACTGAAGTTTTGACAGATGTAACAGGAAGGGAAAGGTCTGCAAAGAAAACATGACTTACATAGGCTGAAACCTGCTTTGCCTTTTTCTCTGCCACCAGCAGGACGGGGGAGTGACAGCAATGGAGCGCTAAACAGTGTTCCCCAGGGCGGGTGGGTGAGCATGAGCCCTGGAGAGTGTGTACGGGACACACACGGAAGAGGCGAAGGCGTGCTCAGAGAAGCAGGGGCAGAGCCGCCAGCCGGGCCAGCGAAGGTGCAGTTGCAGGGAGGTCGTGGGCCGCTGAGCCAGATGCGCCAGGGGCCCCGTGCCGAAGTGCCCGTTGCCCTGGCAACGCGGAGGCCGCGGGGACCGGCTCTCGCTGGCAGGAGGCGCAGCCTGTGCCGCAGCTGGAGCAAGACGGGTGGAGGAGAGCGAGTGGCGGAAAGAGAAAATCAGTGTCCGATATGAACCGGCACACGTGAAATGTGAGACCGTGGTGCGGACGCGCTTCTTCACAAAGCAGAAATGGAGACATCAGACGTGGAGAGCAAACCTCCGGACACCAACGGGGGAAGGGGAGAGGGGGTGGCTTGGGAGGTTGGCCTGGAGGGCCAGCAAGCGTCTGGACTAGAGGCGACAGTCGGGGCTGCCCTGCACGGAGCCGACAGGCTCACTCAGAGGTCGGCTTGGGAGGCCGGGACTGACATGTACACACTGCTATGTATACAGTAGGTGACTACTGAGAACCTGCTGCCCGGCGCAGGGAACTCTCCCCGGTGCTCTGCGGTGACCTAGAGGGGAAGGAAGTCCGAAACAGAGGGGCTGTGTGTACACGGAGAGCTGGTTCACGCTGCTGTACTGTAGAGACTAACGCACCCTTCACGACACCGTGAAGCAACTATGCTCCCATAAAACGTTTTTAAATCCAATTCGGAGGTGGGGGGAGAGCGGGATAGGAAATGGCAGCTTCCGCGCTCACCTGCGGACGTGTGGCCCTGAAGTGGGAGAAAGACCGAGCGGCACATCAAAGGCTGTTTTTGTTTGTGGGTTTGTTTCGCTTTTACTTTGTCTCCCTGAGAGGGACTCAGCCACACCGCGGTGGTTAAATGCCGCCTGTAGTTAAATGGTTAAAGCTCTGGTACCAGCCAGGCCTCCCTCTTTATTCTTCTGTGGGCGCCATTAACTCCTGTAACCTGGAGGAGTCACTTCTCCGAGCTCCACTCTCTTAGTTGTAAAACAGGGATTCTAATTCTTTCTAGGTCATACGGTTATTATGGGGACTGCATAAAACAACACCTACTAGGTACTTTGGCCATCTGACACGAAGGGCCGACTCACTGGAAAAGACCCTGATGCTGGGAAAGACTGAGCGCAGAAGGAGAAGGGGCCAGCAGAGGATGAGATGGTTGTGAGAGAGTCAATTCCTAGGCAGGTTGATAAGAACTCCGGGGGTTCCCAAGGAGAGGGGGGTCTGGAATTCTCAAGGAGGAGGAAAGGACAAACATTTTTCCTTCTCTACATTCCTTAGGATTATATAACAATAATGTATCCTGCTTGAAGACAGTCTCTGGAAAAAACCTTCCGGCTAATCCTATTATCTTAAGGTGTAAATTATGGGAGTGGGTCTAGTGAGGACTTTACAACCTCCAGACAGTCTTTTGATTCACTGTAATAACTAATTAAGAGCATATAACTCCTTTGCTAACACTAGTGAGGGGGAGCTCTTTCTGCCCCCTTCTGATGCCTATGTCAGAAGCCTTCTCTATCTCCTTTATACTTTAATAAAGCTCTATTATACAAAAGCTCTGAGTGATCAAGCCTATTCTCTGGCCCCGGATTGAATTCTTCCCTTCTGGAGGCCAAGAATCCCCGTGTCTTTCGTGGTTCAGCAACAACCTTTCAGCTGGATGGCATCACTGACTCAAAGGACATGCGTTTGAGCAAACTCTGGGAGATAGTAAAGGACAGGGAGGCCTGGCATGCTGCAGTCCACGGGGTCGCCAAGAGTCAGATACGACTGAGCAACTGAACTTGTAACAAGGTGCTCGGCACAGCAAGAACTCAGCAAGTGTAAGCTGTCCTCACAGCAGGTATCAGTGGGAAAGATGAAGTGTGCACAAGGGAAGCGGCGATGACTGAGCCAAGTCTCGAAACGTCCCACGTCTAATGCAGAGCCAAGAGAGCCGGTTCTGATGCTGGCACCTGGTCCGACTGCCCTGATGGATGTTCTATGTGGAGTGTGGTCAGAGGATGTACAAAGACAGGGGCTGGGCCTCCACCAAGCTCACAGGCTGTAGGAACTGGTTTGTGGCTAGCAGGCTGATAGTCATTTAAGACATGTCTGCAGACTTCCCTGGCTGTCGAGAGGCTGAGACTTGGGCTTTCAATGCAGGGGGCACGGGTTCAATCCCCGGGTGGGGAGCTGAAGCCCCACACGCTTCATGGTCAAAAACTGTAAAACAGAAGCAATTTTGTAACAAATTCAATAAAGACTTTAAAAAGTGGTCCACATCAAAAAAATCTTAAGGGGCTTCCCTGGTGGCTCAGTGGTAAAGAACACGGCCGCCAGTGCTGGAGACGTGGGTTCAACCCCTGGTCTGGGAAGGTCCCACATGCCGTGGGGCAGCTAAGCCCTGAACCCCCTGCGTCAAGAGCCTTGGCTCCACAAGAGAAGCCTCCGCAGTGAGAGACCCAAGCACCACAACTAGAGGGGGCCCCCGTGGCAAGGAAGACACATCACATCCAAAAAGCAAATAAAATTATTTTTTTTTAAGTCTTTAAAAAAGGAAAGACATGTCTATATGTAGGGTGGAATTTGGTCTAAGACTTGAAAAAAGTAAGTGAAAGTGAAGTCGCTCAGTCGTGTCCGACTCTTTGCGACCCCATGGACTGCAGCCCACCAGGCACCTCCGTCCACGGGATTTTCCAGGCAACAGTACTGGAGTGGGCTGCCATTACTTTCATCTTTTCCTGGCAGCAGAGTTTGGAGGGGGTTGCAAACTCTCTTCCTCTCAGTTTTTGGTGGTCTCCGTCATCTAGCACAGAGAAAATTAGAATCGGAAGTGACCAGTGGCTCAGGTCGGGCTTCACAGATGGTGCTAGCGGTAGAGAACCCACCTGCTAATGCAGGAGACGTAAGAGACATGGGTTTGACCCCTGGGTTGGGAAGATCCCCTGGAGGAGGGCACCTCAACCCACTCCAGTGTTCTTGCCTGGAGAATCCTGTGGACAGAGGAGCCTGGTGGGCTACAGTCCACAGGGTTGCAAAGAGTCGGACACAACTGAAGTGACTTAGCAAAGCACAGCACACTGACTCAGGTCAGGTCATGGGAGACACCAGAAATGGACTTTTGAAATGAGGAATTAAGAAAACTGGAGAAGTGAAGGACCACAGGGGCTCAGTCGAGTAAGACAGCGGAGACTCCAAGGTGGAAAGCTTGTAACGTTTGCAGGCCGGTCTCTTCATCTCCGTGGAAGCTGCAGCCAAAGACGGCTCAGTGCCTGGAGGGCCAGCAAGCGTCTGGACTAGAAGCAGCCATCGGGGCTGCCCTGCACGGAGCCAACAGGCTCACTCAGAGGTCAGCTCAGGGGTTCCCTGGTGGCCCAACAGTAAGACTCTGAGCTCCCAGTGCAGGGGGCGTGGGTTTGATCCTTGGTCGGGGAGCTAGATCCCATGTGCTGCAACTGAGACCCAGCGCATCTAATTTAAAAAGGATGTCGGCTCAGAAACATATCAAGTGACTTAATTACAACTGTGGTGAGTATCACGCACTATACTGAGGGTTCTGATTGAGGATTGCTCTAAGTAAGGCTTTGAAAATGGCACTGATGGAGGAATGTGCCGGGAGCCAGCGTGAGGAACTCCGCTCGTAGCAAAGGTCATGAGGAAGGAGGCTCGGCATACGCAAAGGCGGGATCGAGCCTCAGGAGTCCCCCTGGAAATTCTCGAGCATCTACCCCCAAAACCAGAGTCTGCCTACTTTCTGCTTTGTGCTCTCACCTACACCTCTGACTCTATGGGGGGCTGTCCCCCACCACCTCTCTCTGAAAAAAGAGTTAGCTTACAGCTCCAGTTAATAATTCCTGGGTGTGACAGTGTTTCAACCTACAAACTCCTTTGGAAGTCCTCTAGCCTGCCTGAATAGGTTTTTCCGGCCACATGTGATTGCTCAGAGCCTCCCAACTGTGAGAGGCAGGAGATGTTCTAAACTGTCTAAATACAGATTCCTTTGAGCGGTTAAAAGATTGATTAGAAATGGTATTGGTGAAGGGTTTTTCACTTTTGGGGCCAATGTTTGCTGCTAAGTCTCCATATCCCTTACCTGCTGTGTCCCTGGCAGTGTATTGATTAATATAATTGGTGTAAGTAGTAGCTTCAATGTTTGTAAACTTGGACCCTTGAGTTAATTCTTTTTCTTGTTATAGCCCACCACACCTTTGCCCTGTAGGAATGCAACTTTATCTAATGCTTTTGGAGGGTGGCGCCTGACTAATCACCTTTAGAGAAAAATAAGTTTTCTGAAGAAAGGGTCTTAAAATGTTAACAGGCCTCCGGGCCAGAAGATGATGCAAATCACCTAAACTTTTATATGATAAGTTTGCAGGAAGAAAGCCTGGCTTGCTGCATGACTCTACCCCTTCCCCCACTGTCCTCTATGCATAACTTAAGGTATAAAAACTACTTTGGAAAATAAAGTGCGGGCCTTGTTCACCGAAGCTTGGTCTCACCATGTCGTTCTTTCTCTCACCTTCTGGCTGGATTATTCAGCCTCTTTTCTCCACTGAATTTCCTCACTGAGCTATCCTTATTTAACCACTCTTTATATCCTTAGTTACCGTTTAATTAGGCAATTGTTTCCTGATCCTCGCCGACGCCGTCCCCGCTTCGAATTCCCTGGATCCACCGGGGCTGGACCCCAGCAGGAAAGTTTCTTAAATTTTTCTCTGAAAGCCTCTGAGTAAGAGGCCATTCCTGGACATGAGGAACAATCGTACCCGTGCCCTCGGCACGGAGAATAGATCCTCGGAACATTCCACAGGAGGAAGCTGACTGCCTCACGTGTTGGTTCAACCCTCCAACACCTACTGCTAATCTGAGAAAAAAGTAAAATGAAACAGTAAAATGAAAAATAAATGAAACAGGAAGTGATTTGGATCAAAAAACAAATAGACAATTGTAACTGGTTATTCCCGCCTCCCAACAAAGTAGAGAAAGATATTAGAGAAAGAGCTTTGACTGCACTATATAATGGTACCCTTCTCAGCAATAATTCAAAATAATTCTCCTTTGTGAAGCTAATTAGAGATATTTATCAGATTCAACAATAGGCCCTTTTCACACTGAAGGTGCATAATTCAAAAGAGGAAGACAGAGAAGAAAAGGAAATAAGGTAATTCCTCATAAATGGTGAGAACAATTGGTAGTTTCCAGAATAATCCATGAGAGGGTGAGGTGGGGCAGGGAGGCATAGTTGGGGTGCCCCAGATAAACAGAACCAATAGGAGACATGATGGATGAGGATAGAGATACAGATGCAGGTGTGTGTGCTAGGCACTCGGTCGCGTCCCTGTGGACTGTAGCCCACCAGGCTCCTCTGTCCTTGGGATTCTTCAGGCAAGAATACTGGAGTGGGTACCTATTCCTGTCTCCAGGGAATCTTCCCTAACCAGGGATCCAAACTGGGTCTCCTGTATTGCAGGCAAATTTTTTTTTTTTAACCATCTGAGCCACCAGGGAAGCTCTATAGATATAAAGAGATTTATTATGAGGAATTGGTTCATGGGACCATGGAGGCTGAGAGATCCCGTGATCTCCCGTCTGCAAGCTGGACATGCAGGAAAGCTGGTGGTGTAGTTCAGAGGCCTGAAAACCAGGCATCTGGTGGCCCAGCCAAGCTGACACATAAAATTAACCGTCACAAAGGAGAGAGAGGAGAGAGAATCCGAAAGAATGGTGCCTGTGTGCTTGTGAGGGCCCACCGGACAGGAACCACGCTGGTGCTCATACAGGAAGGCCCCTAAGGACCTATGTTTTAAGTCAGACCACTAAGAATCCCAGAGCCAGCGATGACCACCAAAGCCATGGCTCCCCTGGAATTCACAGCAGTCTTGGGAGAAGGGAGGGGAGGGCTTTGAACTGACCTTACCCAGCTCTTCGGGGGCAGGGTAACCACCTTAACACCCATTTCAGCATCAGACGCCAATCCTCTGACAAGTTCCAAAATGAAGCAGGGCAAAGGTTAACTGAATTCTGCGTGGAGAGTGCACTCATCATAGCAAATACCCTTGTTCAACAACGCAGGAGATGGCTTTACACACGGACATCACCAAGTGGTCAGTGCCAAAGGCACAAGTTCCATCCTGTGGACGAGGGTCTGAAGTCTGAAGATCTCCTAAGGGTGGGCTGGGCCTTATTCACCTTTCGGCCTCTAATGCCCAGAGCAGCACCTGACCGGGGGTAGAGGCTCAGTCTGTGTTCGCTAAATGAATGGATGATTGAATGAACAGAGCTTTGGCCCTGAAATGCCATAAATACTAGAGCAAAGCCAGTCATTCCCTTAGATTCTCTTTCAGCTTTAGTGACTCACAGTCGGTAATAAAGCTCATTTAGAGGTCTCTTTTAGGAATGTTAGCTGGGAGAGGCAGTGCAGAGCGGCTAGCCAAGTAGGCACAGTGGTAGCTGAAAAAGAGACAGCTGTCAGGATGGCTCTCAAAGAGGAGGGAGGTTGTAACACGTCAAGAACAGAGTCAAAGTAGGTTCCTTTAGGAGCTTACTCTGAGCCAGGCACTTCTGGTCATTTTATAGACATTAAATCTTTTAAGCTGTGCAACTCAGCTGTGAGATTGGCATAATTATTCTGTTTCACTGAAGGGGAAGCTGAAAGCCAGAAGAATTAACAAACTTGCCAGTATTCAAATAGAAATCTGATTTTCCCACTACATGCTACTGAATTGGTTTTGTTTTCTATTTTAATTATTGAATATTTAAAAGCGGTAGATAGCCACCAGGAAGCAATCAAGAGTCAGCCACAGTAAAACACACAATTACTTACTGCGAGCGTCTTAAGTCCGTGTGTTTCCAGGTTTACATCTGAACAAAATTTCAGACATCTTTTTAGGCATTGGAATATGATAAATAAATAGATAGGTAAATAGATGTAGAAATAAAAGCTATTGAAAAAATGGGATAAATCTGTATATGACATTTAGAAAACTAATTACATTTTTACTTGAATTTTGTAGGAAAAATAATTGACAAAGAATAGAAAAGATCATTACATTTCAAATAAATATTTCTCTTTTTTCAAGAGGTATTTGTCAAAAGATCCATGTAAAATTAAGCAACAAAAAGTACTGAGGTTGAAAGAATGACCTCCCTCTCTTCCTTCCTTCCTCCCCCGCCTCCCTCTCTTTTCTCCTTTTTAAACTAGATGTTTCTCTCATAGATTCTTTGTCTTGTCCAATAATATGTTGAATAGAAGTGGCTGAAGTGGGCATTCTTGTCTTGTTCTTGATTTTAGAGTAGAAGTGTTTAGTCATTCATTACCGAGCATGATACGGGCTGTGGGTTTTTCATATTTGGCCTTTATTATGTGGAGCTGTTTCCTTATATTCCGAGTTTGTTGAGTGTTTTTCTTATGAAACGATGTTGCGTTTTGCCACTTTTTCTGCATCGATTCAGATGATGGAGTGTCTCTCCCTTTCCTTCTGCTGATGAGGTGTGTTGCAGTGATTCTTTCCACGTGTTGGATCGTCCTTGCGCTACTGGAATAAATTCTGCTTGGTCATGGTGCATAACCCTTTCAAGATGCTGTTCAATTCAGTTTGCTAGTTTTTTTTTGAGGACTTTCACGTTGGTGTTCATAAGGGATGTCATTCTATAGTTCTCTTGTCCTGCTCTTTTTTAGGTTTTGGTGTCTGAGTGATGCAGTGTCATAGAATGAGTTCAAAGTGTTACCTCTGTTTCAGTTTTTGGAAAGAACTTGAGAGGAATTGGCATTATTTAAAAATGCTTAGTAGATTCCTCTAGGGGGGCCATCTGGTCCGGGGCTTTTCTTTGTTGGGAGGTTTTTGATTATGCATTCAATCTCTATGCAGACCTTCTATTATTTTGTGATTCAGTCTTGGTAAATTGCATGCTTCTAGACAGTTCTACATTTCACGTGGGTTATCCAGTTTGTTATGCCACTGCTCATAGTATTCTCTTATAATCTTATTTCTGTAAAATCAGTAGTAATGCTCTCAGTTTCCTTTTTAAATTTTAGTTATTTGAGTCTTCTCTCATTTCTTCTTAGTCAACCTAGTGAGAGGGTAACAGGCAGGAAGGCCAGGGGTCTCCAAATAGAGGAAATAGCCTGCAAGTGTCAGACATTTTTATCTCTCTTAAGCGGCAGGAGGAAACAAACTAGCAATATTTTTTTCCTTCTGTATACAAATTTAAAGGGAGGTTTCTCTTAAAATACTGTGTTGCCATAATGACACCTGGTTTCACCTGAAGTTAGTTATTCTTGAGCCTAGAGATAATCAATGCCTTTTTCTTATGGAAATGTCCATCTTAAGCTATGCTAATGTACTATGCCTTTACCCCAAACTCTGTCTCCAAGTCGGTTCCACCTCTTGGCCCAGAACCTACTTGACAAACCAGTATGGATATTGTTCCCCTAATCTATGTAAATGAAACTATTTGTATGGTGGTCTGCCCTTCTTCAAGATTCAAGTTAATCATTTTATGGCCCAGGATAAACCATTTATCCCAAAATGCATCTTATGGGTGAGGGGCCTGGTGCCGTTCTGAATTTTAAGATATTCCTTTCTTTCATTAACAGACTGCTAGTGACTATATAACATCCAGCTAAAGACTAGCAGGGGGGTACTCTTTCTGCCCCCTTCTGATGCCTATGTCAGAAGCTTTCTCTATCTCCTTTATACTTCAATAAAACTTTATTACACAAAAGCTCTGAGCGATCAAGCCTCGTCTCTGGCCCCGGATTGAATTCTTGTCCTCCGGGGGCCAAGAATCCTGGTGTATTCGCGTGATTCAACAACAACCTTTCACTAGCTAAATGTTCATCAGTTTTTTTATCTTTTTTGAAGAACACATTCTTGGTTTTGCTTATTTTTTCCTATTGTTTCCTATTATTTCGCTCTGTTATTTCCTTCCTCTGCTAACTTTGAGTTTACTTTGTTCATATTCTAATACCTTGAGGTGCAAAACTAGGTTGTGGGTTTGAGATCTTGCTTCTCTTTAATGTAATCGTTTATAGCCATAAATGTTCCTCTTCTGCTGTGTCTGCCGCTTTCCGAGAGTTTCCGTATGCTGTGCTTTCATTACCGTTTGTCTCAAGATGTTTGCTGATTTCCCTTGTGATTTCTTCTCTGACTTATTGGCTGTATAAGAGTTATTTAATTTACACAGATTTTGGAATTTTCTCCTTCTGCTGTTGCTTTCTACTTTCATTCTGTTGTGATTGGAAAAGACACTCTGTGTTATTTCAGCTTTCTATTAAGACTTATTTTGTGGCCTAACATACGGCGTATCCTGGAGACTGGTCCATGTGCATTTGGAAAAAATGTGTGTTCTGCTCTTGTTTGGTGGAGTGTTCTGTACAAACGTCAGGGTTAACCTGCTCTGTAGCTAACTTAGCGGTCTTATTCCAGCATCCGTCTTTCACCGTGCGTGTACGTACGTATGCATGATGCATCTCTGATCGTCCTTTGAACGATTTTCCATCTCTCATTTTTTCTTTCCTTTTTGTTCCTTCACTGAGTTAAAGATATCTTCTATTTAAAAATCTTTTTTTGCTCACTGTATATTTGAGAATTATTACTTTAACTTTTTGAAAATTGTGGTTTGACATGTGGCTCCAACAAGAAGAGCCCGTTCTGCAGCCACCCTTCAGGAGGCTGGGATGACTGTCTGATCTGACCCTCCTGCTCGTGGTCTTCTCTCGAGGCTGACTGAGGGAACAAACCACCTCTCCCCTGAGCCGCGCTAAAAATTTCAAAACAAATCTTACAGAATATAGCTCAGGGAAAATAAAACACACACAGACACACAGACTTTACATAGCAGTTTATACAGCATAAACTTAGTGCTTCAGGCAAGCCTCTCTTGTAACAACCATGGAGCTACTGAATAACACTCATGAGCAAGCATCATCCCAGAGCCCCGGAGCCAGACGCCCGGGAGAGAGGGGCGGGCAGCACGTGTTGTTCACGGTTCTCGAGAGACGCAAGTGAACAGTGAGAGAAGAGGGTGCCTGCTGAAGGAAAAGGATAGAGAGGGATCTACAGATGGCAGCCTCCACCTTCAGAGGAGGACAGAATCGTCCCTTCCTCAGTCTCAGCTGATCTAGGTAAGAGGCTCTCATCTCGGGGCTCCCCCTCACGGGTCACTTGGAGATGGGAACCACCCTGGCGATTGGAGCAGGGAAAACTGAACACAGAGAGTGGTTGCCTGGGAAAGAGGTCGACTGCGTGAAGGGAGGGGCAGAACCCCGGGGGTGCAGAAAGCAGCCACAGCTGCCCCTTGAGCGGAGGGAAAGTGGCGGGGGTCCCGGACACTCAGAGGAGTGCCGCCCCTCCCTCGGAGCTGAGAGGCATCCTCCCTGAAGCCCGAATGGAGGGCATTTCAGGGCTTAGGAGAGCTTCTGATTTTCTTCTGCTTTAGGCTCTGAGGGATTTAGTGGATGTGATGACGGTTAACTTTATGTCAACTTGGTTTGGGCAAGGTACCCAAATATTTGGTCAAGTGCCAGTCTGGATGTTGCTACGGAGGTATTTTGAGATGAGATGAACAATTAAATTGGTAGACTTTGAGTCAAGCTGGTGATATTTCAAAATGTGGGTGAGCCTCCTCCAATCAGTTGAAGACGTCAACAGGAAAGACTGAGGTCCCTGGAGGAGGAGAGTCTTCGGCCCGGGACTCTCTTTGGACCGGAGCCACACCGTCAGCCCTTTCCAGGCCCAGTGCCAGCCTGGTCTGCAGACTTGGACGAGCCAGCCTCCACATTCGCATGGCCAGCCCCTTAAAACAGATCCCTGTGTCTGCACAACCTGTGGGCTCTGTTTCTCTGCAGAACCCTGGCGAACACACGGGCTGTTGCCTGCCCATCCTCCCCAGATGGTGCCTCTCACTTAGTGTTCTCCTCTGTCCCAGGTCCCCTCTCCAGGAGTGAGAGGCATTGATGCTGGTCGCTACCTTCCATTCCCAGGAGATCAAGTCTAAGCAATGCACGGAGAATGTAAAAGGTCCTTGCAGTTAGTGTAGAACTCCAGAGGACCCAGGATGACCAAGAAGGGAAGGGATTCTAGTAAAGGAAAGAGAAGAGTCAGAGCAGACTCCCCTTCAGTATCAGTATCAGTCAGTTCAGTGGCTCAGTTGTGTCCGACTCTTTGTGACCCCATGAATCTCAGCACGCCAGGCCTCCCTATCCATCCCCAACTCCCGGGGTTCACCCAAACTCATGTGCATTGAGTCGGTGATGCCATCCAGCCATGTCATCCTCTGTCATCCCCTTCTCTTCCTGCCCTCAATCCCTCCCAGCATCAGGGTCTTTTCAAATGAGTCAGCTCTTCCCATTAGGTGGCCAAAATATTGGAGTTTCAGCCTCAGCATCAGTCCTTCCAATGAACACCCAGGACTGATCTCCTTTAGGACAGACTGGTTGGATCTCCTTGCAGTCCAAGGGACTCTCAAGAGTCTTCTCCAACACCACAGTTCAAAAGCATCAATCCTTCAACACTCAGCTTTCTTCACAGTCCAACTCTCAAATCCATAGATGACTACTGGAAAAACCGTAGCCTTGACTAGATGGACCTTTGTTGGCAGAGTAATGTCTCTGCTTTTTAATATGCTGTCTAGGTGGGTCACAGCTATCCTTCCAAGGAGCAAGCATCTTTTAATTTCCTGGCTAGCAGTCACCATCTGACTTTCCGTAGAGGAGGGAAGAAAGAATTTCGGAAAAAGATGAGCAAGCAGGTTCCTCTGCCTTCAAGCTCGCTTCCAATCCCGACCTCCCTGGGCAGGGGAGGTGCTCATCGCCTCAGCTCTGATGCAGACACACCCTGCCTGCCGCCGTGACCCTCCCTCCCCTCCTCGCCTGCCCCGCTTTCAACACGGAGCTCCCCAGTGCGCATGCCCATTCTCCCAGCCCTTGCTTCCAGCCCACTTTTCCACGCAGACCTCCCTGACTTTCTCAGTCTACATGGACTCTCACTTCTCTCTGGTCATCGTGGAAATGTTTCGGATGCTTTGTTTCCAACTCTTGGTTACATAATGTGCTTTCAGTGTGTCCCTGAAGTTAGGGGCTCCCTGAGATTTGCGCTGTACCTTCAAAGCAGCTCACTGGGGCAGGTCTTGAGACGTGCTAAATATTGAGCTGACTTTCAAGGACCCACGAGAAAGCAGCGATGAATGTTTCTAACGCACGTGGAGAAGCAGATGAGGTGGTGCCCATGTTCGCGTATGGGTTAGACAAAGTCAAGAAGGTATCATGGGAGTAGGTGCACCATGCAGGGTTTGATCATCTCAACAGCCATCAGCCCAACCGACCTGAATGCACAATGCTCTGCTGTAATTTACAATCTCGGGTGTTCATGAATCCTTCTCATCAAACGGAGACATGTCCTTTTCTTCCCCCCACCTCACCCTGCCAGGCAGTGGTTCTGAAATATTAATATGCCAAAGGACTGATTTTTATGGGGAGGGTGGATGCATATTAAAATTAAAAATGTAGATTCCTTAGCCCCACCCATAGAGGTTCTGACGGAGAAGGTCTGGGCAGAGTCCTGAAAATCGGCATTAAAAACAACCTCCCTAGGGGACTATGGTGATTTTGAGGAAGGTAGTACATACTGTGGAGAAGGCAATGGCACCCCACTCCAGCACTCTTGCCTGGAAAATCCCATGGACGGAGGAGCCTGGTGGGCTGCAGTCCATGGGGTCGCTGAGAGTCGGGCACGACTGAGCGACTTCACTTTCACTTTTCACTTTCATGCATTGGAGAAGGAAATAGCAACCCACTCCAGTGTTCTTGCCTGGAGAATCCCAGGGACGGAGGACAGCCTGGTGGGCTGCCGTCTATGGGGTCCCACAGAGTCGGACACGACTGAAGCGACTTAGCAGCAGCAGTACATACGGAGGGCTTCCCAGGCTGCGCTAGTGGTAAAGAACCCGCCTGCCAATGCAGGAGATGTAAAAGATGTGGGTTTGATCCCTGGGTCAGGGAGATCCCCTGGAGGAGGGCATGGCAACCCACTCCAGAATTCTTGCCTGGAGAATCTCATGGACAGAGGAGCCATGGGCTGTGGTCCATAGGGTCACAAAGAGCTGGAACCAACTGGAGTGACTTAGCACGCACACATGCACGGATTGGATGCATGGCTCCTGACGGCAGGGAATTCTGGAATGACTTAAATTCCAAGGCCCGCTGCTGGGAAGAGTAAACAAAATTCAATCAGCAAATGCCCAAGGGATACACAAGAAATCTTCTACCAAAGGACAACTATGAGATGATGTATTTTTAAAAACAATTCCCTTGGATACAGGAAAGCATTGCCTTCTGCCTAAATCCAGAAGGCTAAAGCATCACTTGCATCTAGTAACTTTCAGAGAGCATAGATCCCAGAGGAGTTATCCGTGTGCCTGGGAAATTCAAGATGATTAGCAATGGCTCTGAGGTGCAGACGATGCTAATTTCTGGGAGGCACTGGGATCCAGCCACAGGGGCACAGCCTGAGGGGTTGCAGGCTGGGCCCGGAGGAGGGTCTCTTTCCTGTCCTTTATAGCTCAGGCTCAGGAAAGCTTTCTTTATTGGGGAATAAAAATGCCTAGAAAATTTGTTAAAGATTTCTGGCCCTACCCTCAGAGCTTCTGATTCCTTTTCTTAGTTTTTAGTTGAAGGATAATTGCCTCACAGAATTTTGCTGTTTTCTGTCAACCCTCAGCATGACTCAGCCATAGGTTTACATGTGTCCCCTCCCTTTGGAACCCCCCTCCCATCTCCCTCCCCTCCCACCCCTCTAGGTTGGTGCAGAGCCCCTATCTGAGTTCCTAGAGCCACACAGCACACTCCCCTTGACTACTATTTTACATATGGTAGTGTAAGTTTCCGTGTTGCTCTCTCCATGCATCTCATGCTCTCCTCCCCTCTCCCCATGAGAGCTTCTGATTCCTGAAGTCAGGTGTGTGGCCAGAGAATTTTCATTCCCACCCAGTGCCCCGTTTCTGCTGTTGCTGCTGATCTGGGGTGCACACTCACAAAACTACTGCTTTATTTTTTTAATTAATTAATTTTTGGCCTCGTAGCATGTGGGTTCCTAGTTCCCCAACCAGGGATTGAACCCACATCTCCTGTGTTGGAAGGACAGTGTCTTAATCAATGGATTGCCAGGGAAGTCTTACTGCTTTCGAGCAAGGCCAAGACCTGCAAGGACTTGAGAACCAAACTGTAGTCTCAGTTCTCAAGTTGCACTCAAGTCACAGCCCACACCCCGGTGTGACTGGTTGTGTGCAAACTCGAGATAGTCTTGGGTGTTTTCTTTTTAACTTGAGATCATTTTAGACTTACAGTCAAATTGTAAAATAATGCAGAGTTTCCATATACCTTTTATCCAACTTCTTACTTAACATCTTACATAACCATAGAACAATTATCAAAACTAAGACTGTAACATAGGTATAATACTATTAAGTAGACTATAGAATTTACTGAATGTCACCTTGGTTTGTCCACTAACATTTGTTTTATATTCCAGGATCCAATGAAGGATCCCACACGGCATTCAGTCGTCATGCCTCCTTAGGCTTGTCTTTCATTGGCTTGAGACTTTTGAAGAATAGCTGTCAGTAATTGTGTAGAGCATCCCTCAATTTAAGTCTGTGTGTGAGATTAGACTGATGTCATCGGCAAGGATGCCTCAGATGCTACCCCCATCTCAACTCGTCATTTCCGATGTCGGTATGCACGACTGGTAACATTAGCTCTGCTCACTTGATTAAAGTGGTGTCTGCCAGAATTCTCCACTTCAAAGTTACTAAAATTCTCCACCGTAAAGTTCTTTTTGTAATGCCTAAATATTTTGGTAGTTGGTGGAGGTCCTTTGAGACTGCACATACCCTGGTTCTGCTTAAATTTTTACATTACTAGTCCGTAGGTCTCGCCCGCAGCAATTACCACTTTGGGGTTCTAACGATAATTCGCTATTTCACTACTTTTTTCTACTTTCACTAATTAGAATTCTTCTATGCTCTTTATCTCTCATTGTTTTAAAATATTAAAAAACTTTAAAAAACATTTCTTGAAAGGTAGATTTGCTGGCAATGAATTCGCTAGATTTTTGTTTGAGAAAGTATTTGCTTCTCCTCCCCGTTTGAAGGATTTTTGATGGATATAGAATTCTGGATTGACAGGGCTTCTTTTTAAAATTTCAGTGCTTTAAAGATGTCATACTATTTTTTTATTACATGCATGGTTTCTGATGAGATCTAATTCTTATCTTGCGCCTGTGACTGTACCTATTTTTCTAGCTGTCTTCAAGATTCTTTGTCTTTTGTTTTCTGCAGTTTGATTATATGCCTAGATATATCCAGTGTGTGTTTGTGTATTATATGTGTGTTTATACATATCTATACATATATGTATGTATGTAATATGTATGTATGTATGTTATATAAAACTTGGTAGGTGTTCTCTGAGCTTCTTGGATCTTCTTTGTTTCTGTCATTAATTTTGGAAAGCTGTCAGCTATCATTTCTTCTAAAGTATCTTCTGCTCTGTTCTCATTGTCTTCTGGGATAACCCATTTGACATTGTCCCAAAGCTCCCGATGTCATGATTTTCTTTTTCACTCTCATCTCTCTCCATTTTAGTTTGAGCAGTTTCTATCTTCAAGTTCATGGATTCTCTTCTTAGCTGTGGCAGTCGACTAATATAAGTCCGTTGAAGGCACCACTCATCTCTGTTGCTGTGCTTTTTATTTCTAGCATTTCTACTTGATGCTTATACGTTCCATCTCCCTACTGAAATTATCTATCTGATGTTGCCTGATGTCCACCTTTCCCTGTTGAATCTTTAACTTACTAATGATGGTGATTTTAAATTCCCTGCCAGATATTTCTAATATTCGTTTCAGATCGGATAGTTGCTTTGTCCTGGAGAATGTTTTCTTTTTAAATTTTTTTTGCCTGCCTCATCATTTTTTTCTTGAAAGTTGGGCATCTTGTATATGCCAGTAGAGACTGAGGCAGAGCTTTTATGCCTAGATACGAGCATGCCTTTCCTCCTGATGAATGCTTGGTGTGAATGCTTGAATTACTCTATTAGGACTTGGGCTGGCTTTGAGGTTGCCGTTGCTATGGTTACCCTCGGTGCTCCTCAGGCTCGCAGTCCAGAAGCAGTGCCTTGTGTTTAGGATGAAACCTGATTAGCCGGGGCGAGGTCAGTTTGATCTTGAAGTTTAGGTTTTCTCCTTGCACCCTTCTGAGAGAGGGTCTCCGTGCTCGTGTGCTGTTGATACCTGTCACCTGAAGCTTGTGAGCGCAGAGGCGGGGATGTTGGGAGCGTTTCAGACTCACCCTCAGTTTCAGAGAGCCGCCACCTCCCCGGCCGTCAGGGGCACGCTCACCGCAGTCCTCCGGTCCTCCCCCTGCTTGGACTTTTTGGTGCAGCACAGATTCCTGCCTCTCTTCCCAAAACAGCCTGGATGGGAGGGGAGTCTGGGGGAGAATGGACGCATGTACATGTATGGCTGAGGCCCTTTGCTGTCCACCTGAAATGATCACAATATTGTTAATTGGCTATACTCCAATATAAAATAAAAATTTTAAAAATAAAAGAAAGCCCCTAGGGATGGGGACCCAGCTCCACCCACCCCTCACTTCCCCACAGTGCCTCTTGCAGGGCAAAGCCCCCGGGGCAATGGGTTTATGACAGAGGCTCCTAACAAGGGTTTTGCAGTACTCCAGGCTGCCGCCCTTTAATTGTATTACAAAGTAATGGTTGAAGGTCTCTGATTTTTGGAGCCTCAGGAGCCCTAAGTTCAAAGCCTAGGGCTGCTGCTTATCACACTTTGGATCTAGAGCACTCCTGGGATCTTAAAGGAAATACTTGGGTTTGCCAGATGGAAGAAAAGTCAACAGCCTGGACAGGGAGCCGTTGCGGGTTCTGAGGCTGGGTGGATCATGGGCCAAGAGCCCAGACCTCTTCAGAGACCAGGGTGCTTCTCCCGGCTGTTCACCATCAGCCAGAGCGCCCAGACGAGGGGCAATCCCTTCTGGCCTCTGTCTCCTTCTGTCAAAAGCAAGGAGGTTGGATGAGATGGTTCCTAAGGGTCCTCCCAGTCTGATGCTTTCTGCTCAACAGTTCAGTTTCACCAGGCAGGGCTTTTCTGCATTATCCTCTTTATGGGGCCATCTTTCCTCCTCATTTCTGAAAGTGCCATGTGGACATCATTCTTAGCTTATAAAAAACAGCAACTATCGCTTATAAACCCTGCTCTCATGCCCCAAACCTTTTGCATTGATGAAGATCAACAGCCCTCTTTCGTAGCATGGTCTGCTTTAACAATATGCCAAGTAATATCATCAGGCTTGTTACAGTCCCACGAGGCAGGACCCAAGAGGATTAGACAGGAAAAGCCAGGTTTCATTATTCGGTCTAGAATGTTTCTCCAGCCAAGAATCCAAGATGATGTTCACAATCCCTAAAGGTTAATTTCTTATTTCCTTTTTCTGTGAGCGCAGTAAGTACCTGTTTAATGAAGCACTCTACCCCAATATCCTTAATGAGCACTCATGTAAGCTTTGTTAATAAAATAAGGCTTTATTAAAATTTCAATTTTAATAAATAGTCGTTATCTCTGCAATGGGCCCCAAGCCCTGGTAAAAATACAGTGGTCTCTGGGACCGTTCAAAGGAACACGGTAAGCTCCAGTCTTCAGGGGCAAGAGCGGACTCTCCCCATCACCTTGCTGCGGTTTAAAGGCCTGAAGCTGAATTTTATTTTCTTAACCATGCTGAAGTCCACATGCACCTCAGTCAAGCCTCAAGATCTTACAAATAAAAGAACAGAAAAACAAAAACAGAGAAGCAGGCATAAGGAGGAACAGGTGATTTCCGTAGCTGCAGCACCCCAGAAACATCCGCTCGGAAGGCAGCTCAGCAAAAAGAAAGCCCAGTCGCGTTCTGCCTTCGCTGAAAGGCCTCGGAGAGGCTGTGAACTCAGTCGTTCGGACTTCCAGGGGAGAACTCGCATCTTCAGGATCTGTATTTCCAGATGAAGAACGGAACAGCAGGAAATCGAGGCTTAAGTAAGCCGTCTGTCTCTTGGGTTCAAATTCTGGAGCAAGACGAGTCAGGAGACCACGCACTGACTGCTTGTGTGGTTCATTTCTAGAGTGAATTTAGACTTAAAGAAGGATGGAGGTAAGGAGAGAGGCATCGAGGCTTCACGGTCCCGCAGCCCTGGGACGGGGCAGCCTGCTGGAGAAGAAGAGACCTTTCCAGTGGGGCTCCAGGCGGGAAGGAGCAGCTCCAGGAGGCGCCCGGGGGCGCCGCGCTCCTAGCTGCCGGCGCTCGTCTCCGCCAGCCTGCCGTTCATGACGGCGAAGGCGCCCACGCCCCCGGAGAACTCGTCGTCCGCAGGCGGCGTGCTCGCCCGGCGCGGGCGGCCGCTGGCCGCTTCGGACAGCTGCTTCTGGAGGGCGGCCAGGGAGGCCTTGTTGGCCGCCAGCAGGTCCTTCATGGAGACCATCTCGCCCGAGAGGCGCCGCGCGCCCGAGCTGCCGTCCGCCTCCGCGGCCCCGCGGGCCCCGCTGCGCACGCGGCCCGGCCCCACGGCGTTCCTGCGGGGCGGCCCGCCGCGGCCCCGGCCCCGCCGGCAGCCCGCGCCGGCCGCCCGGCCCAGGGCCCAGTTCACCGCCTGCCGGACGAGGATGGACACGACGTTGAACAGCGAGTAGAGGCAGCAGACACCCGAGAGCAGGAGGACGAAGTTGGCCACGCGGTAGAGGCCCTGGCCGTCGTAGCGCGCCTGCTGGCCGCTGACCAGGTCCCCGAAGCCGATGGTGCTGAAGGCCACGAAGCAGAAGTAGAGCGCGTCCAGGTAGCCCCAGCCCTCGGCGGCCGCGTACAGGGCGGCGGCCCCGCAGCACAGCGCCAGGGAGGCGGCGCCCAGCGCCAGCAGCACGACGCGCACGGACGGCTTCCCGGCCGCCGCCGCCCGCCCCGGGCTCCGCGCGCGCCGGCCCGCCCGCCTCCCTGGCCGCCGGGCGCCGCACCACCTCGTGACGTGGGCGATGCCGGTGATCAGGCGCTCCAGGAAGAGGTTGAAGAACAGGAGGGTGCTGGAGCACCCGAGGAGGCCGTAGCCGATCAGGAAGACCTTCCCGCCCACTGTCGCTGGAGTGGCCATCCCAAACCCTGCAGGAGACAGAAATCGGAGGAGAGTGAGGGCCGGCTTGGCCGCGAACGGGGTCAGAGTCTCGGCCTTGATGGCCGGCGGTGGGGCTTCCCTGGTGGCTCAGCTGGTGGAGAATCTGCCTGCAATGCGGGAGACCTGGGTTCCATCCCTGGGTGGAGAAGATCCCCGGGAGCAGGGATAGCCTCCCCACGCCAATATTCTTGGGCTTCCCTGGTGGCTCAGCTGGTAAAGAATCCGCCTGCAATGCGGGAGACCCCGCTTCCATCCCTGAGTCGGGAAGATGCCCTGGAGAAAAGAAAGGCTACCCACTCCAGTATTCTGGCCTGGAGAAGTCCATGGGGTTACAAAGAGTCAGACTTTCACTCCCCTTCACTTCAGGTTTAAGAAAAAGTTAATGAGGGGGCTTCCCTGATAGCTCAGTTGGTATAGAATCCGCCTGCAATGCGGGAGACCTGGGCTCGATGCCTGGGTCGGGAAGATCCCCTGGAGAAGAGAAGGGCTACCCACTCCGGTGTTTTGGCCTGGAGAATCCCAGGGACTGTATAGCCCACGGGGTCACAAAGAGTCGGACACGACTGAGCGACTTTCACTTCAGAGGACCTAAAGAAACAGTTCCCTTAAAAACACTCCGTCCCAGCCTTTCTAGGAATGGGAGGGAGAATTCCCACTTCCTTTTGAAGACATGAAGTGTTGATCAGAGCTGGGCTGCTCAAAGCAGGTATGGTGTGGCACTGCCAATCAGAAAAAGACACCTCTTCCTCCAAGTGGGCTCCAAGCCAGTGACAATGGCCTGGTGGTGAGAACATGGACTGCATTCCAGCCCCCCTCCCAATTCTGCTAGATGTTCTTGTACAGTAGACAACCCGAACAACCAGACTGAACAGACATTATTCAGAGAGATACACAAAGGCTCTATAAAGAAGTCTTACAGAGACTCATGGGAATTCACTTACTCTACAAACACTTATTGGCTGCCATTCCAGGAACTGGGACTAGAATGGCGGGAAAAGGCAGATCTGGTCCCTGCCTTCATGGAGCTCTCATGTAGTAAAGTGTTTATTCTGTGATAGGCGTTGTGCTGGAGAATGTATAGGGTCCTACGGGAAATGCTAAGACGGAAACCGTTCTCAGATTTAGGGTCTGGGAAGTGAAGTCTAAACAGAAAGCTAAAGAAGAATCTGGCAGGCAAGGCAAGGAGGTGCGTGTGTGCGCACACTCGGGTGTGGTGCTGGTGATGCTTCAGACAGAAACAGCACATGCCAGCAGATGTGGAAATCAACATTTTTCTCAAGATTTCCCCATCTTTTAAACAAAATTCTCATGTTCTGGGAGTGCTGAGGGATTGGTGGTTAGAGTTTGATAAAGTCTCTCTTGCCTTTGTCTCTTCCTGTTCACAATTGTGACCTTCTTGACCTTTCTACTCCCACACACAGACATGTAATTAAGAATACCAATTGTAGGACAGTGGACACCACTAAGAAAAAGGAGAAACGAAAGAGGAAGACACTCAGCACTTGCCACTCAGGGGCGCTAAGCTTCAGCCCACCCTGAGGGACACAAATTCCTTCCAAGTAACTGATTCAGTAAACCTAAGGGATCTTATTTGTCTGAGGGGACAGGCATCAAAGTCCTTTTGAAAAAAAAAAACAAACACATCATTTGAAAAGTAAGTCCTCAGCATGCCTCCCTGGGTTCCGTTTTTAAAATTCAAATCAAACCTCGCTGTTTGCATAATCAGGTCCTGTCTCCTAGCTGGGGCCCCATCGCCGGGATCTCTTGGATTCGCCCACAATCCTCTTTCCTGGTAACAGCCTGCTATCGGCAAACAAACGCTTTGCTTTGTTGCTGTGGCTGAGCCGGTGGGGCCCCCAGCGTATCCACCGACGGAGTCAGATCCGACCTGTCCGTGAGCTCCTGAGATTGTAACTGCTGCTCCCTGAGGGGGGGCCAGAGGGCCGCCTTTCCCCAACACCCGGATGCGCACACCGTGTTAATGTTGCAGTTCAGTTCAGTTCAGTCGTTCAGTCGTGTCGACTATTTGCAACCCCATGAATCGCAGCACTCCAGGCCTCCCTGTCCATCACCAGCTCCTGGAGTTTACTCAAACCCATGTCCATTGAGTCGGTGACGCCATCCAATCATCTCATCCATGTTGACCCCTTCTCCTCCTGCCCCCAATCCCTCCCAGCATCAGAGTCTTTTCCAATGAGTCAACTCTTCGCATGAAGTGGCCAAAGTATTGGAGTTTCAGCTTTAGCATCATTCCTTCCAAAGAACACCCAGGGCCGATCTCCTTTAGAATGGACTGGTTGGATCTCCTTGCAGTCCAAGGGACTCTCAAGAGTCTTCTCCAACACCACAGTTCAAAAGCATCAGTTCTTTGGCGCTCAGCTTTCTTCACAGTCCAACTCTCACATCCATACATGACCACTGGAAAAACCATAGCCTTGACTAGACGGACCTTTGTTGGCAAAGTAATGTCTCTGCTTTTTAATATGCTATCTAGGTCAGTCATAACTTTCCTTCCAAGGAGTAAGTGTCTTTTAATTTCATGGCTGCAATCACCATCTGCAGTGATTTTGGAGCCCCAAAAAACAAAGTCTGACACTGTTTCCACTGTTTCCCCATCTATTTTCCATAAAGTGATGGGACAAGATGCCATGATCTTCGTTTTCTGAATGCTGAGCTTTAGGCCAACTTTTTCACTCTCCTCTTTCACTTTCATCAAGAGGCTCTTTAGTTCTTCTTCACTTTCTGCCATAAGGGTGGTGTCAGCTGCATATCTGAGGTTATTGATATTTCTCCCAGCAATCTTGATTCCAGCTTGTGCTTCTTCCAGCCCAGTGTTTCTCATGATGTACTCTGCATAGAAGTTAAATAAGCAGAGTGACAATATACAGCCTTGATGTACTCCTTTTCCTATTTGGAACCAGTCTGTTGTTCCATGTCCAGTCCTAACTGTTGCTTCCTGACCTGCATGTAGGTTTCTCAAGAGGCAGGTCAGGTGGTCTGGTATTCCCATCTCTTTCAGAATTTTCCACAGTTTATTGTGATCCACACAGTCAAAGGCTTTGGCATAGTCAATAAAGCAGAAATAGATGTTTTTCTGGAACTCTCTTGCTTTTCCCATGATCCAGCAGATGTTGGCATTTTGATCTCTGGTTCTCTGCCTTTTCTAAAACCAGCTTGAACATCTGGAAGTTCATGGTTCACATATTGCTGAAGCCTGGCTTGGAGAATTTTGAGCATTACTTTACTAGCGTGTGAGATGACTGCAATTGTGTGGTAGTTTGAGTATTCTTTGGCATTGCCTTTCTTTGGGATTAGAATGAAAACTGACCTTTTCCAGTCCTGCAGCCACTGCTGAGTTTTCCAAATTTGCTGGCATATTGAGTGCAGCACTTTCACAGCATCGTCTTTCAGGATTTGAAATAGCTCAACTGGAATTCCATCACCTCCACTAGCTTTGTTCGTAGTGATTCTTTCTAAGGCCCACTTGACTTCACATTCCAGGATGTCTGGCTCTAGGTGAGTGATCACACCATCATGATTATCTGGGTCATGAAGATCTTTTTTGTACAGTTCTTCTGTGTATTCTTGCCACCTCTTCTTAATATCTTCTGCTTCTGTTAGGCCCATACCATTTCTGTCCTTTATCAAGCCCATCTTTGCATGAAATGTTCCCTTGGTATCTAATTTTCTTGAAGAGATCTCGAGTCTTTCCCATTCTGTTGTTTTCCTCTATTTCTTTGCATTGATCACTGAAGAAGGCTTTCTTATCTCTCCTTGCTATTCTTTGGAACTCTGCATTCAGATGTTTATATCTTTCCTTTTCTCCTTTGCTTTTCACTTCTCTTCTTTTCACAGCTATTTGTAAGGCCTCCCCAGACAGCCATTTTGCTTTTTTGCATTTCTTTTTCTTGGGGATGGTCTTGATCCCTGTCTCCTGTACAGTGTCACGAACCTCAGTCCATAGTTCATTAGGCACTCTATCTATCAGATCTAGTCCCTTAAATCTATTTCTCACTTCCACTGTATAATCATAAGAGGTTTGATTTAGGTCATACCTGAATGGTCTAGTGATTTTCCCTATTTTCTTCAATTTAAGTCTGAATTTGGCAATAAGGAGTTTATGATCTGAGCCACAGTCAGCTCCTGGTCTTGTTTTTGCTGACTGTATAGAGCTTCTCCATCTTTGGCTGCAAGGAATATAATCAATCTGATTTCGGTGTTGACTATCTGGTGATGTCTATGCGTAGAGTCTTCTTTTGTGTTGTTGGAAGAGGGTGTTTGCTATGATCAGTGTGTTCTCTTGGCAAAACTCTATTAGCCTTTGCCCTGCTTCATTCCGTATTCCAAGGCCAAATTTGCCTGTTACCCCAGGTGTTTCTTGACTTCCTACTTTTGCATTCTAGTCCCCTATAATGAAAAGGACATCTTTTGGGGGTGTTAGTTCTAAAAGGTCTTGTAGGTCTTCATAGAACTGTTCAACTTCAGCTTCTTCAGCATTGCTGGTTGGGGCACAGGCTTGGATTACTGTGCTATTGAATGGTTTGCCTTGGAAAGGAATAGAGTTACTATTTAGTTTTCCAATTAAATTCAACTATCCTTTCTCAGCTTGTTAGTCATTCAATTGTATCTGACTCTGTGTGACCCCATGGACTGTAGTCCGCCAGGCTCCTCTGTCCATGGGATTCTCCAGGCAAGAAAACTGGAGTGGGTTGCCATTTCTTTCTACAGGGATCTTCTTGACCCAAGGCTAGAACCCCTGTCTCCTGCACTGCAGGCAGATTCTTTACCGCCTGAGCCACCAGGGAAGTCCTAAACCACATTACAGGACATTAATAGCATGAGCTACTCCTTAGCATATAATTAATTCCTCCAAGAGGCTGGAGGAAGACACCACATCTTAGCTTTTTAGCTGGATGGCATGGAGTGGAAGGAGCAGGATGACCTGGTAAGGAAGGAACAAGGGACTGGGGATAATTCTGCTGGCAGGTATAATTCTGGTCCTTAGTGGTAGAATGTCAGACCATCATCTCTTCTCTGGAACTCTTGTTTTGAAACTTAAAGGTGCTCAGTGACTCTTGGCAGTGTAGGCTTCATTATTAGATATCCTCGTTTGATGTAAGGAAGTTCTGTCTTTGTTGTCTTGTCTTTGTTAGTATCTTTAGTTCTTATCCCCAAGCTCGAGTTGAAATGAGGCGGCTGAAGTAGCGGAGGATTAAGAAAATACTGAGTTTACAGACTGAACTGAGAGCGGTGGTTTTTTCTACCTAGTCCAGGAACACAGCGGGGTTGGCGAAGTGTTGAGTGACTGGTTCCTGATCTAGGGGCGCAGGGGCACCTCCTCCGGCTCAGTGAATTCCTGAAGCCAGTAAAGCTTCTGCATGTCCCTGCATGAAGACGATGTAAAAAGGAAACCTGGAGTCCTTACCCAAGGCTGTAAAGCTAGCAGGGTACTTCGGCTCTCTTCACTGAAACAGAACTGAGGCAACACGCAGGAAAAAGGAGCTGTGTTTATCTGGGGCCATTTATTGACCCAACAACATTCCAGAAACTGGGTAAAGTCACTGAAATGGGCATAGCCCAGAAACAGCAGCAGCTGTATACACAGAGGGGCGAGAGGAAACACTTGCCAATGATCAGAGGAGAACTTACTTGTGTAATGCAGGGTTCAAGAGGGCCGTTTTCTTGTAGTGAATCATCCTTTCTGGGCTGCCCTGGTGTTCCAGGGGCTTCCCTGGGGTCTCAGACAGTAAAGCGTCTGCCCACAATGCGGGAGACCTGGGTTCCATCCCTGGTCGGGAAGACCCCCTGGAGAAGGAAATGGCAACCCACTCCAGGATTCTTGCCTGGAGAGTTCCATGGACAGAGGAGCCTGGTGCTACAGTCCAGGGCTCGCAAAGAGTTGGACACAACCGAGCGGCTTCACTTCCTGATGGTCCAGTAGTTAAGAATCCATCTTGCAATGCAAAGGACACCAGTTCGATCCCTGGCCCAAGAAGATCCCACACGTCACAGGGCGGTAGGGCCCATGTGCCCCAATGACTGGGCCCACACACCACAACCACCAGGGCCCACACACCACAACACCAAAGCCCACACACCACAGCCACCAAAACCCACACACTATAACCACCAAAGCCCACACACCACAGCCACCAAAACCCACACACACCACAACACCAAAGCCCACACACCACAACACCAAAGCCCACACACCACAACACCAAAGCCCACACACCATAACCACCAAAGCCCACACACACAACACCAAAGCCCCCACACCACAGCCACGGGGGCCCACGGGCCCTGAGCCTGAGTTCCACAGCCCGAGACGCCACTGCGGTGAGAAGTCTGCACATGGCAACGAGAGGGATCCCCGACCCACCGTGAGTAGAGAAAACTCTGCATGGCAGTGGGGACCCAGTGCTGCTGACAATATGTTAGTATTGAAAAGCCTTCCTTCCTGACGCAAAGAGGACTCAATGATTCTCCTCTTGGTGAGCAGAGCAAAGGGAGTGAATGTAGCTCCCGACCTGGCGTGCTGCAGTCCACGGGGTTCAAAGAGCCGGACACGGCTGAGCGACTGAACCACGACCAGCAAAGGCAAGAGCAATAACTCACTGCGCGGCTGTCAGCTTCGGGACCTGGCGCCAGGCGCCTGGGCCACACCAGGATGGCCTGGACGGGGTCCTCCTTCTGGGAGCCCGGCATCCAGACTGGGACAGATAAACTGCCTCCACAAATCAAGGCAGGGTGAGGCCAGGGCTGTAGCAAAGCATGATGGTCCTGCCCTGGCTTCAGGGCCCCGGATGCAGCCTTCCTTGGGACAAATGCCCGTGATACATAGGGGGACAGTGCTGAAGGCAGCTGACATGCTTGATAAGCTGATGTTTTTCTAATGAGTGAGACTCCTAGTGATGCTATGACATGTTCCAGAGACTGACAGATTGATTGAGGATTGAAGTACAGCTGTTTTCCAATACTGGGCTATTTCCTTCTGTTCAGCAAAGTGGCTCATCTACACGTATACCCACACCCTCTCCTTGTCAGAGTTGCTTCCCATTCAGGTCACCGCAGGCCGCTGGGTCTCATCCCTGTGCTGTCCAGCAGGCTCCCATTAGCTCTCTATTTTCACATGTGTCACCTCCCACCGTGCTAACCAGGTTTGTTCTCTACATCTGAGACTATTTCTGCTTTGCAAATAACTTCATCTACACTATTTTTCTGGGCTTCCCAGGCTCAGTGGTAAAGAATCCACCTGCCAATGCGAGACACATGGGTTCGATCCCTGGGTGGGAAAGAGCCCCTGGAGTAGAAAATTGCAACTCATTCCAATATTCTTCCCTGGAAAATTCTGTAGACAGTTCATGGGGGTTGCAAAGAGTTGGACATGACTGGCATGCACGCATACCATTTTTTATAGATTCCACAAATAAGTGACGATATATTTTTCTCTTTCTGACTGACTTCAGTCTCTATGACAATCTCTAGGTCCATCCACATCTCTGCAAATGGCATTCCTTTCTCATTCCTTTTTATGGCTGAGTAATACACACCACATCATCTTTATTCCTGTTGATTGTTCCAGGAATTTAAAATCTCCAGATTCTTTCTTGTTTGGCTGGTTTTAAAACATTCAACTTTATGAAAGAAGGGATAATTCATGACTGTTGATTACCTACCGAATTTTCATGATCACTGCCCTCTTTTTAATCAGCAAAAATAACAGAAGACGGTACAAGCAGTGGTGTTCACAGAAGCAACCGGAGACCGCTTCCCGGTGGTTGCAGTTAGAGGTGTTTCCATAGCTCGGACTTCTCTCAGAGCTCAAAAGTGTGTCAGCTAATAAGGCAGGCTTTTTCATAGAAAGTCTCCCCTTTTTTGAGCCCCCTATTACTGGGCATTACGAACGCCTTGGATTGGAAATAATAAGCCTCAGGGTCCTCCTCGGTGGGGAAAAGGGCACAGGCGTTATCAGAAGCATGCTGTCTGCCCGGTTCACTGACTCCTCATCCCCACGCCGCTCCCAGCGGTGAAGCCAAGTTAGACCCGAGGCCTGTCTCGTCTCCAGGCCCGTGACCTCCCACCTGACTGCACGGCCGGGAAAGCCGCCGTCAGTAGTAGACGCGCTGAAAGTAGGCCCCACGGAGGGAAACGAGCCGAGTCTGACGTCCCGTGGTCCACACAGACACCCACCCGAGGGGCTGCCAGACCCACACGGCCGGGGAGCGGCCGACGTCAGACGCTGACGCCGCCGTCCTCACTGACTCAGACGCACAACGCGGAACGTACGTGCCCCTCCCAACACGCGCTGCCGTTCAGTCGGTGTTAAAGGCCTGTTGCGCCCACGCATTTGGTCCCCTCGTGTTTCACACACGCACGACGGTGATTGTCAGAGGGGGTGCTTTCCAGTGTATGCGTCCCTGAGCTTCAGGTCTGAGGTCACGGGGCTTGTGTCCAGCCCCCGAGTCTGGGAGCGCACGGCCCAGCTGACTGGGGGTCGCGGGCACAGTGTGGTCTGGAGGCCGAGGCGGGGCTCACCTGGTGGTCTGCTTCCGTCTGGCCCCCTTGACTACTCCAGATCTGTTTCCGATGTGATTGCAACCTCAGGGTGGCTCCTGATCCTGGGTGTGTCCTTGGGGTCTGGAAGGAAGTGGCAGGCCTGGCCAGGGGCCCGCCACCCCCACAGAACCCCTCACCTGGACCACGAGGACAGAGCAAGACCTGCCGTCTCCTGCCCCTTGAGCACATACTGTCTAAATATTCTCTCAAAAACTTAATTAGGGTGAAAAATCGAAAAGTTTCATGTTATACTTTTCAAGTATACACAAAGCTAGAGAGAACACAACAATAAACTCGTGTTTCCTGGTTTTGGCAGCTGTCAACATCTTGCCAATCATGTTTCTCCTATCCCACCCCACCCCCTTTACTTGCTGGAGCTTTTTAAAGTATTGATAAACCCTAGACAGCATGCCATCTCATCCATTAATAATGATGCATCTGTAACTGACAAGCACCTTATTTTCCCGATGTAACCACTATGTCATTATCACACCTAACTAGATTAACACCAGTTCCGCAACACTAACTAACACCCAGTCCATACTCCAGTCTCTCGAAACTGCGCAGATCACCGGTACGAATCAGGATCCTAACAGTCCACGCAGTATACCTGTTAGGTCTCTTTCCTTTGTTCACAGTCTCCCTTCCCATTTTTCTTTTTTTATGCCACTGAGTTGTTGATCAAATGTGTCCTGTAGACTTTCATCATAATTTTTTCTAGAAACATTTGGGGAAAAATGTGTATTATGAGAGTGCCCTCAGATGCAGTAGCAAATCTCAAACACTGTGCGGAGACCTACAAATGAGCATGCATTGTCTAGAAAGCAATTTGAGAATATGTATCGGACATCTTAAAAATATTTATATCTTTTTATTTATAATTTTTAAGGAATATTCTTCAAAACTATCAGAAATGTGACTAATTATGTACACTGATGTCACCCTGTCTTTACTTTTAACAGTGAAAATCTTTAGCAACCTAAATGGCAGGTAATAGGGCTGCAACCAAGTAAAAGTAGCCGCTAAGATGAAGCTGTTAGAATTACATACACACAACAGAACTAAAACAAGTAATTCTAAAATCTATATGAAACCACAAAAGACCGAGAATCGCCAAAGCAGTCCTGAGGAAAAAGAAAGAAGCAGGCTGCAACATCCTTCCAGACTTCAGACAACACCGCAAAGCTCCAGCGATCAAGCAGAGGGGTCCTTGCACAAAAACAGACCTGTGGACCAGCCGAGCAGAGCAGAACGCCAGACACAAAGCCACCCACCTACGGCCAAGTAATTGTCGGCAAATGAGGCGAGAACACACAATGGGGAAAATACAGCTTCTTCAGCAAGTGGTGCTAGGAAACTCGACAGCCGCGTGTAAACCAGGGAAGCTAGAACATTGTCACACCACACACAAAAGTAAACTCAGAATGGCTTAAGATTTAAATACGAGACACGACACCATAAAGCTCCTAAAAGAGGAAACAGGAAAACATTCTCTGACATAAATCGTAGCAATGTTTTCTTAGGTCTGTCTCCCAAGGCAATAAAAATAAAAGCAAAAATAAACAAATGGGACCTAATCAAATTTACAAGGCTTTGCACAGCAAAGTGAAGTGAAAGTCGCTCAGTCGTGTCCGACTCTTTGAGACCCCATGGACTATAGCGTCCACGGGATTCTCCAGGCCAGAATACTGGAGTGAGTAGCCTTTCCCTTCTCTAGGGGATCTTCCCAACCCAGGGATCGAACCCAGGTCTCCTGTATTTCAGGCAGATTCTAACTGAGCCAAATGAAACGACCATCTACAGACTAAGAGGAAATATCACCAATGATGTGACCAGCAAGGGCTTAGTTTCCAAAATGTACAAACAGCTCATACAATTCAATAATAAAAAAAAATCCAGGTGAAACATGGGCAGAAGAAATAAATGGACATTCTTCCAAAGAAAACATACGGATGGCCAACAGACACACGAGAACAACAGAGGTTCCTCAGGAAACTGAAAACAGCTGGCGCGTGGGCCAGCGGTCCCACTCCTGGGCAAGTATCTGGGCAAACTGTGATCTGAAAAGATGCCCGCACGCCTGTGTTCACGGCAGCGCTGTCCACAGTTCACAGCCAAACGCCCCTCAACAGACGAGTGGATAAAGAAGACGCGGCCTATATAAATAGTGGGAAACCACTCAGCCATCAAGAAGAATGACATAATGCTATCTGCAGCAACACGGATAGATCCAGAGATGGTCATACTAAGTGAAGAGAATCAGGAAGAGAAAGAGAAAGGCAAAGAGCACGCAACACCACTTATATGTGAAACCTGAAACGTGACGCGCACGAGTTTATCTATGAAACAAGCAGACTCATAGGGAATAGACTGCTGGCTGTCAAGGGGAGGGTGTGGGAGGGATGGAGTGAGTGTGGGGTCAGCAGACACCAAGTGGTATATGCAGAGTGCGGCGACAAGAGTCCTGCCGCACAGCACAGGAGACTGCGCAACACCCAACAAGAGCCCTACCGCACAGCACAGGAGACCGCTCAGCACCCAACAAGAGTCCTACCGCACAGCACAGGAGACCGCTCAGCACCCAACAAGAGTCCTGCCGCACAGCACAGGAGACCGCTCAACACCCTGTAGTAGACCATGATGGAAAATATGAAGAGAATGCATACCCACATATTTGTAACTGAATCGCTACGCTATGCAGCAGAAATTAACACATCACAGACAACTGTCCTTCAATAAAATAAAAATTTAAAAAGTCCATATATATGATATACATATACATTATGTACAAAATAAGCTAGAAGGATACATACACAGGGAATATAGGCAATATCCTATGACTATAAATGGAGTATAACCTATAAAAAGTGTGCATCACTATATCGTACACCTGCAGCTTATATTGTATATCAACTATACCTCAATTTAAAAATTACATGGACACCTATGGCTGATTCGTGTTGAGGTTTAACAGAAAAAACAAAATTCTGTAAAGCTACTACCTTTCAATTAAAAAATAAATAAAAAATTTAAAAATTACACATACAAAGAATTTTTAACAACTAGAGAAAGTGTTAAATGGAAAAAAGCAGAGCCAAGATGTGTCTACAGAAAGACTCTAGTCTGGATCACCTTCATTGATTATTTGTTGGATGAAAGAGTGAACCTCACAAAATGTACTTATGCAGTTCTCTGTATTGTAGCAGTTAAGGTGTTTTTGGATGCCAGTAGGGTTAGGGTTACGGCACCCCACTCCAGTACTCTTGCCTGGAAATTCCCATGGACGGAGGAGCCTGGTAGGCTGCAGTCCATGGGGTCGATAGGAGTTGGACACGACTGAGCGACTTCACTTTCACTTTTCACTTTCATGCATTGGAGAAGGAAATGGCAACCCACTCCAGTGTTCTTGCCTGGAGAATCCCAGGGACGGGGGAGCCTGGTGGGCTGCCATCTATGGGGTCGCAGAGTCAGACACGACTGAAGCGACTTAGCAGCAGTAGCAGCAGCAGCAACAATCGTAAAAAAGGGTGGCTTAAACACGAAGGGGATGTATTATCTCATAGAACATGGCATTTGGAGACAGGGCAGCTCCAGGAACAGTTAATTAGGTGGCTTTGGAACATGATCTATGAGCCTGATCACTTCACCTTTTCTGACTTTGGCTCCATCAGCATGTTGGCTAGCCACCCATGCCAGCAGCTTCAGGAGTGACCCCCTCACACACCCGTGTCCAGAGTCGACACGTGTTTTGTTCCTGCCTTGCTTACATCTTATCAGAGCAGAGAAGCCTTTCCAGAAGCCCCATGGCAAAATTTCCATCGTATACCAGCAACAAGCAGCAACAAGTCACAAGCCCGCTTCTCAAACTAGTTACCTACAGAAGGCGTGGATTTCTTCTCAGACTGGTTAGGGTTTACCAGCATCCCCGAAAAAGGGATGGGCCCCAGAACCAACAATGTCTGCCAATACAGAGAAAAAACAAACAGAAAGAGACAAAGTCTTAATCAGGTCATTTTAGGTGGTGATGGCGTGGGTGATGTAATTGCTTCTTAATGTTTTCTATCTTTCATCACTTTTTTTTTAAACCTACAGTACCCAGTGTGGCAGGCCATGGGTTTTTTGTGTTTTTTTTTAATCTTTAATTACTTTTAAACTGAAAAAAAAATGTTAAAATATTTTGAAAATATTCTGGGACATTTCTTCAGATTGCATGTAAACACCTGCCCGGAAGAAGCATTCCTCTTGGTTTATCTCATTACACTAAGAAATCAAACTTTGACTTGAATAAATGTCTTCATAATCTTTCTTTGATTCAGAAATGCCTCTTTGTGTGGGATGAAAGGAGTTTGTGGATTTTTTTTTCCCAAAAGACCCTTCAATTTCAAAAGACCCTTCAATTGAAGGGACCATTCAGTTGGGATGGGAAAAGGAGGCAAGAGCAGACCCCGGGGATTGTTCTTGGGTGGGGTGGGGAGGGGTTCCAGTGATGGAAACCTCACTAGGCACACTGTCTCTACACAGACCTTGGAACCACAACTGTTAGAGCTTAGGGGCTCCACAGCTTTCACACCCAAGCTGTGGTTACAGGCGAGGAAACCGAGGCCACTGCCCAGGCAACCTTCTGAGTGAGGCCTGGCCTGAGCCCTGCCCTACCCTTGTTGCCTGGGTCGGTTGTTCCAAAGGCCATTTTGAACAGACTGCTCCCAGGCCTGCCAGCGCTCGAGGGGAGGAAGCCTCCTTCCTTTCCCGAGAACCCTGGGCGACCTAGAGACCTGCTCTGATCAACAGAACACGGTAGAAGGGAGGCTGCAGCAGTTCCAGGCTTAAATGGCAAGAAGCCCCCAAACTTTGTCTTTCCCTCCCAGGACCTCTGAGCCACCGTGTAGGAAGCGTGACCCCTTAGCTGCAGAAGGAGGCCTGGCCTCAGCCATCCCAGCCCGCGCAGATGCGAGTGAAGCCTCCAGGACCTTCAGCCGCAGTCACGCTCCCAGCTGAGTGCCGTGCGTGAGTTACACCAGCTGATACCTCATGGAGCCAAACAACCAGCAGCTGAGCCCACAGAGCCACACAATTGTGAGAAACGTCCCAAGTTGTTTAAGCTGCTGTTAATACTTTGGGGTGGTTTGCTACATAGATAATGAAATGTCTTCTCTTTGGGACTTGCAATTTTTTCAGGGGACTCCCAGGAACTTCAAGAGGAGGCCTGCAAGGGATTTGGAATTTAATAGAAAGTCCACCCGTTAATGAAGCAAGTTGTTGAATCTTTTTGACGTTAAGGAACAGACATGCGCTGAGGGCGATGGTGGGTCGGTTGTCTCCAGTTTGGGTTGTTACGAACAGTGTTTCTACAGACATTCTGGTTCATGTCTTCTGGTGCACACACCACCCATGTCTCTCACATATACTTACTTAGGAGGGGGACTGCTGACTCACAGGACGTGTATATGGTCAGCAGAGTGAAGTGCTGACTCACGCTGCCCACACCAATGTTTGAGACTTCCGGTTCCTCAGTCTTGCCAGTATAACCATGCTGGTGGGTACACAGTGATTTAAATGGCACCTCCTTGATGTCTACAAAGTTGAGCAGCTTTTCATACACTTCGTGGTCACTTGGACACCCTCTTGAGGACCTGTTTAATTATTCCGTCCTTTCCCTCTTTGCTTGTTGACTTCCAGGGGACAGAAATAATGAGGCTCCAGGCCTCCAGGGCTGCTGAAAGCACGCGAGGCTTGCTTGGTGCACTCATTCGCACGAGGCGCTGGCGTCCACGCACTCTGTTTGGCCACCCTTGTATCATGCCCAGCACTCACTTCTCCAATGGCGAATCGCTTCTAACATTCCCCATGCTACCCAGGATTCCCCCTGGCGCAGCCTTTCCTGACAATATTCATAGTGCCAAGCAGCCACCTCTCGAGAACGGACTCCAGGAGAGACACTGCTATTTGACGACTAACCGCCTCGAGGGTGTGAACTGAGGCTAACTTACACAACCCACTCTTACCTGTTTATAGTGAGGTGTTTCACGATAAATGGCCACTCAGAAAATATAATCATACCAGAAACGGCTACTGTTAACACCCTGGCCAGGATTTTTATTTGACAAGCCAGTCTGAGCCCTCTAACGGGAAGCTGTGGCTGGGTACCAAATGCTGGCACAGCACGTAGGAGAGAAATGACTTCCATTCACCTCCCCCTGAGTCAGCCCTGCACTCAGGCAAGCGGCAAGAGGACCACTCAAAGCCCTCTATGAAGACTTTCCAGACCCTTCAAAGCCACTCCTTTCCTGTCCCAAAGGCTGTTCGCTGAGTTCTGCAAGAGGAATTCTTCTGCCAAACAAGTCTCTTTGGCTCCGTGGGGTTTCACACGTCCCCATGTTTGTGGTCACCCGGGTCCTCCTTATAGACTGAGAAGGCAGCCCTGCAGTTCCTAAAGTCTAGCTAAGACCGTCTCTCCTTTGGCTTGGTTCTTGCTTTACAACCAACTACTGGAAAATGACCAAGAAGGGACGATGGGACACAGAACTCGCTTTCTCTGGCTTCTCTGAGTTTTCCTTCCTGGTCTGGCATTGTCCCCTGTGGCTCCTGTATGTGGAATAAATCATGGCTGCTCAGCACAGCCTCAGCGGAAGCTCCAGTACTTTGGCCACCTGATGCGAAGAGCTGACTCATTGGAAGAGACCCTGATGCTGGGAAAGATTGAAGGGGGCGACAGAGGATGAGATGGTTGGATGGCATCACCAGCTCAATGGACACGAGTTTGAACAAACTCCGAGAGATGGTGAGGGACAGGGGAGCCTGGCGTGCTGCAGGCTATGGTGTTGCAAAAAGCGGGATACGACTTCGCGATCAAACGGCGACAAAACGCTGTGCCAAGCGCAGAGGCATGGGGTAGTTAGAGACAGTTTCTGCCGCCCAGGAGCATCCAACCCGATCCAGAAGGTGAAGCGCTGGAGACAACACACGAGGAGGAAACCTGCGCTTATCAGGTGGAGCAGACGCCTCCCTGAGCCCCTGCCTGACACGAAAGACGGGCGGAAGCCTTCCGTCAAGCTCCAGGAAGAATGGAAGGTCTGAGCACGCCTTCATTTACAGGGTGAAAATTCACCGAGAAGTGAATAAAGTAGAAGGGAACTACAGTCACCCAGGACAGAAGCTTTGAAGTTGAGTACTCACGAAAACTCCCTGAGGAGCTGCTTAAAAACTGAGGATTTCCAGGCCTCACCCAGAGATTCTGACTCAGGAGGTCCGATGAGGCCAGAAAACCCGCGTTTAAACCAGCACCACAGTGACTGTGATAAACGCACCGCGGTGCCGCTTAGAAAACGCCACCCGCTGCGGTCAGAGCACGGGGCGGGGGCTGGAGACAGCGGGCATGTCTGCCTGGGAAGGTTCGAAAGCAAGCCCCCCCCTCTCACCGCATTTACCCCCCAAAAATCCCAGTGAAGGGTTAATACTTCTGGGGTCCTAGAGGCAAAAGTGAAAGTGAAAGTCACTCAGTCTTGTCAGACTGTTTGCGACCCCATGGACTACACAGTCCATGGAACTCTCCAGGCCAGAATCCTGGAGTGGGTAGCCTTGCCCTTCTCCAGGGGATCTTCCCAACCCAGGGGTCGAACCCAGGTCTCCCACATTGCAGGTGGATTCTTCACCAGCTGAGCCCCAGGGAAGCCCAAGAATACTGGAGTGGGTAGCCTTTCCCTTCTCCAGGGGATCTTCCGGACCCAGGAATCAAGCCTGGGTCTCCTGTATTGCAGGCGGGTTCTCTACCAGCTGAACCATGAGGGAAGCCTAGAGGCAAAGGCAGCCCCGTTTCTTTCGTCTATTAATACACAACACGGAACCCCCTTCAGGTGGCACGTGGTATCAAAATGAGCTCTCTTGGAAGCCCTGGGTTAACGGTGGGGCCGTAGCAGCTGCAGCCATGGTGGAGCTGCTCCACTTCTTTGGATTGAAATGTTTTCTAAAATATTCAAGGACTTTTTACTGCGTGCGTCACTTACACTGACTAAGGAAATGAAGCATGGAAGGGGCACCTCCCAGCCAGGCCATCCCCTGGTGGATGCTGTGCACGATTTAGTTTTTGTAAGTGGTTTTGGATTATCGCAGGGCTGAGGGGAGGGACGTGAGGAGTGTGAGCGAGGGCTGAGGTGGGCACTGGTCCTGAGTCAGCTTTCTCGACGGGCCTCTGCTGAGCGCCGGGCAGGCTCACTTCAGTGAAGGAGCAGACCTGGGGCTTCTCAGGGGCTCAGCAGTAGAGAACCCGCCTGCCAGTGCCAGAGACGCGGGAGATGTGGGTTTGATACCTGGGTTGGGAGATACCCTGGAGGAGGAAACGGCAACCCTCTCCAGTATTCGTGGCTGGAAAATCCCACGGACAGAGGAGCCTGGCAGGCTATATATAGTCCCTGGGGTTGTAAAGAGTTGGACACGACTGAACGACTGTGCACACACACACACACACGCAGTTGTGTTCCAGGCAGCGCTCCTCACCTGTGTACCTGACCCCCTGGCACCAAAACCGCCTGGGAGCCTGTTAGGTGCAGACCCTGAGCCTTGCCCAGTGGAGCGTGTCTCTGGGGCTGGGCCCAGTCTCCTGCCCGTATCATCAGTTACCCTCAAGCAGGAGAACCACTGTTCTGGCTTTCCATTGAAGACAGGCTTGCTCAGCAATGTCACAGACCAAGAGAGGACTGAGACAGCTCTTGGCCTTTAGGAAGTCGGTAACTGCATTGTTTACAGCGATGTCATTGATGAATGCGCGATCTAGTGATGAGAAAAACAACGGACGTAGGTCGGCTTTAGGAATTTCCTCCTCCGTTCTACGACCTGCTGCCTTAGTGTTAAAGCTCTCTGGGTCCTTACGCACAAGGCTACTTGACTGTTCCCTCCAGCTCCCTGAGGCGCGCCGAACAGGGTCCAGTGACGATGAGACGGAGGCTGGCGCTTTACACTGTGAGCCAGCACGGTGCTGAGCGCTTTACAGGAAAGTGCTTCAATCCTCATCCACCCTTGAGAAGTAGGAATATCATCCCCCCCCTGAGTAAAGAATCCACCTACAATGCAGGAGACCCCGGTTCAATTCCTGGGCCGGGGAGATCCGCTGGAGAAGGGATAGGCTACCCACTCCAGTGTTCTTGGGCTTCCCTGGTGGCTCAGCTGGTAAAGAATCTGCCTGCAGTGCGGGAAACCTGGGTTCAATCCCTGGGTTGGGAAGATCCCCTGGAGAAGGGCAAAGCTACCCACTCCAGGATTCTGGCCTGGAGAAGTCCATGAACTGTATAGTTCATGGGGTTGCAAAGAGACAGATGTGACTGAGCGACCTGCACTCTCACTCTCCTGACACAGGAGAAATCTAAGTCCCCAGAGGCTAGGAAAGCTGCTGAAAGCCGCTCAGCACACCAGTTAGAGGCTGGGTTTTAGTGCAGACTATGAATGCCCTAAGGGTGTGACGGCCACACCTCGTTCTGGTTGCCCCTTTGGTAAATGGGGGTAGGATGGCCCAGATGTACTCTAAGGAACTTCAAGTTCAAATATGCTGTGATTCAAGAAGGCAGGGCGTGAATCTGAGCTCATTAGCTCCTTCTGTTGTATTCGACAGTCCCAGGATTCTGGGGTGAGCTCACCTTAGGTATCCACAGCTCTCCTACCAGTTGGGTGGGTGAACCTATCGCCTCCCTGTTGGTAACATTCCTCAACCACAAAGACATCACAGCTGATTTAAAGTGTCTCATAATGCACCAAGCAGGCCAAAGGTATTCTCAGTGTCCACCTGTGATAGATACGCTTGTGGACTCCAAAGTTAGGCGTCCTTCCTAAAGTTAAGGACATTTGTAGAATGTGCTATTTTTAGGATTATGACTCCTTTCTCATCTCAGTAACAGTAAAGCAGGCTTGACGAAAGATTATGATATTATGTGTAGTAAAGACCAAACTATTCTCCAGGTAACTCTAAACTAAGGGACGTTTCTACACTCTTTAGCAATAAGTATTTCATAAGTCAAAAATAAATGAATGATGTCCTGACTATAAAAGCAGAAAACAGGGATGTGACCAAAAAAAGGACTCTTCACATCATTTCATTACTTTTAAGTCACAGTGAGTTTTGTCCTCAGTCCAGTTCAGTCGATCAGTCGTGTCCGACTCTTCTCGACCCCGTGAACCGCAGCACGCCAGGCCTTACTGTCCATCCGCAACTCCCAGAGTCCACCCAAACCCATGTCCATCGAGTCGGTGATGCCATCCAGCCATCCCATCCTCTGTCGTCCCCTTCTCCTCCTGCCCCCAATCCCTCCCAGCATCAGGGTCTTTTCCAATGAGTCAACTCTTCGCCAAAGGCCAAAGTATTGGAGTTTCAGCCTCAACATCAGTCCTTCCAATGAACACCCAGGGCTGATCTCCTTTAGGATGCACTGGCTGGTTTTGTCCTCAGAAGGTAACAAAATTGGCCTCATGGGAATCAGACTATGTCAGCTCCCAAAGAGGAATTTTACAAATTTCATTTTCCTGAGAGATCCACGGAGTCCTGGGGGCATCAGTTCTGTGTTTAATGCTGTCTCAAGCTCCCTTTCTCCTCACAAACCTTTAGCTAGTGTGACAGTAGGAATAAATGCTATCATTATTTCTGATTTTACCCTCATTTTCAAAGGGGAAAGTCATTGAATTTACTTATCTCAAGTAGATGTCCCAATTCCAGGGCTTCGTAACTTTGAAATCCTGAAACTACCCCCTTAGAAGCCAGCACCTATAATTACGTTCTCTTGTGAACAAAACTGCCCTCCCCCAGACTTTAAGAAACGGCTCAATTAAGTAGAATGTTAGCGCAACACAGGTGGTGACTGATGGAAGGTGTTTTTCTTCAACATGAGTGAGGGGATCTGGCTGCAAGACGTTTTGAGGCATTATGAAAACGTGTGTGTGTGCACGCGTGCATGTGTGTGCACGTGTGTGTAACCATGTGTGTGCTCAGTTCTCGGTTGTATCCAGCTCTTTGAGAGCCCATGGATCGTAGCCCACTAGACTCTTCTGTCCATGGGATTCTTTAAGCAAGAATACTGGAGTGTGTTGCCATTTCCTCCTCTAGGGGTTCTTCCCGATCCAGGGATCTGACCTGCATCTCCTGCATCTCCTACATTGGCAGGCAGATTCTTTCCCACTGAGCCACCTGGAAAGCCCTTATTAGATAAAGCACAAGCAAACCCACCTGCCTTTGTGAATTTCTTGCTGCTGATGAGACGGCTGCAAGGAGCGGCGGTAGCTGCTGTACCCAACAGTGGTGCCCACCTGTTCTGTGCAACCTGGGTGGCTTCCAGCCCACCTTCTCGCCACCTCCCTCTTTCCAGAGCAGCAGCCTCTGAGCTCCTTTACAGGATCCTAGTGCTTCTGGAAATCTAGGGTGAAAGTCAAAGACCTGGAGAGTATTGCTGTCTCTCTCACCTTTTACGGAGAAGGCGATGGCACCCCACTCCAGTACTCTTGCCTGGAAAATCCCATGGGCGGAGGAGCCTGGTAGGCTGCAGTCCATGGGGTCGCAAAGAGTCGGACATGTCTGAGCAACTTCACTTTCACTTTTCACTTTCATGCATTGGAGAAGGAAATGGCAACCCACCCCAGTGTTCTTGCCTGGAGAATCCCAGGGATGGGGGAGCCTGGTGGGCTGCCGTCTACGGGGTTGCACAGAGTCGGACACGACTGAAGTGACTTAGCAGCAGCAGCAGCATGATGTAACAAGAATGAAGGAAGCATGCCCCACACAAGCTAAACAACAGAATCATGTAAGACTAAAGAAATATATGTCATTTATAACATCACACGCTTTTCCCCACTCTGTATTTATTCCCTATAAACTCATGAAATTTCCTCCATTATGGACTAAGGGTTTGTGTCCTCTCCAAACGTATATGTTGAAACCACATCCCCTCAAAGCAATGCATCAGGAGGTGGGACCCTTGGGAAGTGAATAGGTTTGGATGAGGTCATGAGGGTGGAGCCCTCATGAGATTCTCCATGAGCCCTCATGGGATTCTCGCCTTTTTGAGATTCACCAGCGAGAGCTAGTTTCTTCTCGACTTTCCACCCGGTACGGAGACAAGGAGAAGACAGCAGTGTGAAATCCCTCAGAGGGCCGTCACTCAGAAGCCAAGCAGCCTTGAGAACTGGGAGAGAGGAGACTTCAGTTGCTCATTAGTCACCCCGTCCATGGTACTCGTTACAGCAGCCTGAGCTAAGGCAGAATGTTACTACTCTACCAATACCTACCCATCATTACCCAGAATGTCCTAGAAACATTTGGCAGACATCCTCACCCTTTCAATGAAAAGTAGCTCCAGGAATCAAAGCTCCCTGCAGAAAAATCAAGGTTTTCTTTCCTGTTCTCCCTTCCTTTCTTCTTCCCTCTTTTCCCTCCCATTTCTTTAAAAGAGTCTTTAGAGACTCAAAGCTCATTCTTCGAAGAGGCCCCTTCCAGGCTTTACCTAAATGAGTCATACTGCTCTGTAATAAACTGTTCATTGAGGGAGCTCTGTTGGGGCCTTTTCTTAAGAATATTTAATTTTTGGTATTATTAGTTTCAGAAAGCAATATGACTTTCTTTTGCCCAAAGCCAGTAGACAACCAGTCTCAGGGAACACAGTGATGTTTGGGCACAAACGGAGTCAGTGTAAGAGCTGCCAGAGGGGCTGTCTGGAAGATACAGAGTAGCAGAATGGCCTTTCAGCTAGTCAGGGGAAAGAAAGGCCTGATTCACTCATTTTTCCACTGAAGGAAGAAACCCCGAAGACAAACATTTCCGGTGAACTCAGGCTATGAACCCAAACGCAAGGGTCTTCAGTAAGTTACCTTCAAAAATGGAAATGTGAACTTAAAAGTCAGAGAACAAGTCTGAGGAGCCCAGTGCAAACCAGAATCCGGGTGCACCCTGCACCTGGCGTGCATCTGTCAACGACGCTGCTTATGCTGAGCGGTGTCAGATTTGACCGCAAAATCATGGGGCTGGAAAAGGGCAAAGCTACTGGTCACCCACTGGGGGCTGGGGAGATGAGTGAGCAGCTGTTCACTAGACACAAGGCCTTGAAGAGAGCGGTTCAAACCCTGCACTGTATCTCCGGGACGCTCCTACCGAGTGTGCTTTCAAGGGAGGCCTCCGGAAACCGACGCAGAGGGGTTTTCTTCCCATGACATCACTTCCGCTTTTACTGGCAAAACAGGCTCTGCAGTCGAGTTAAAGTTCCATACTTCTACCTTCCTCTTCTTTCCCTCGTGCATCTAAAGAGCTCCTTCTCCTTGACGGGTCACCTGTGTTCTCCCCACTTACTCATCCATTCGACAAACGTCTCCTGAGCGTGTACTCTGTGCCAGGTGCTGAGCTAACTGTGATTAGTAAATAAGATATCGGTAAATAAGTAAGATATGGATGGCTCAAATGGTAAAGTATCCTCCAGCAATGCGGGAGACCTGGGTTCGATCCCTGGGTGGGAAGATCCCCTGGAGGAGGGCGTGGCAACCCACTCCAGGATTCTTGCCTGGAGAATCCCATGGACAGAGGAGCCTGGCGGGCTACAGTCCATGGGGTCACAAGGAGTCGCACACGACTGAGCGACTAAGCACAGGACAAATAAGATATCACCTTCAGCTTCCCTCAGCCATATTTCTTCCAGAGTTTATACTTTCTTCTCCACCCGTTTCTGCTTCATTGCCTAAATTTCTTCACAAGTTCATCAGCTTCTTGTGTCTCTTGTGAATTCCTATGCACATCCAGTCCATTGTCCAGTAAGGGTAGCTACCGTTTTTCTTATTGATTTGTGAGAGCTCTTCAGAGATTTCTAAGATACTAACTCATCATCTTTTACATATATAGAAATAGTTTTCCTAATTTATGTCTTTTATTTTTAGATCATTTTTTGTTGCTATGCCAAACTTTAATTTTTATGTAGAAAATGTAGAAAAATCCATCAACTTCCATCAATCTTTTTTTTTTCTTTTTCCATTAATCTTCTTTTGTGGCTTTTCACTTCAGGAGTTACGGAGAGAAAAGTCCTTCCTTACCCCATATACTGGTAATTCACTTACAGTTTGAATTTTAAAATTTGATAATTCATTCTTCTTAACTGTAAGGATCTAATGTTTTAAAAAGTACTAGTTTGTTTTTCTCAGCACTATTTTTAGTTAACGTTTTTGTTGAGATAATTGCAAACTGATAAGCAATCATAAGAATACAGAATGTGCTTATACTTTACCAAGTTTTTTGCTAATATTTTACAAAATTACAGTATAATATCATGACCAGGATATTAACATTGTGTATTTAGTTCTACACAATTTTGTCACATGTGTAGGCTCTTTCATGTCAAGAAGAGCCTATTTTTAAGTAGTCCATTGTTTTTCCACTCTCTTGAAATGTCACTCTTACCAGAGGCAACATTCTTAAATTTGTATTTTGATTCCACAGTCTGTTCCATTGATCTGTCTATGCTGAGACTGGTACCCCACCCAAATAATTCTTTTTTTTTAATATCCTTGATGACTTTTCCCTCTTCCTTCTCCCTTATTCTTTTCCTTTTTTCTTTTCAAAAACGCACAGCTAACTTCATGCAAAATTTCCCTGATGTGTTTTAGAATTATTTGGTTAAGCTCCAGAAAAAATACTTGGATTTTGATTAGATTGCCTTATGTTTAGAGATTCATTTGTAGAGAAATGACATCTTACTAAAAAAAACTTTTCCCACCAGGAACACACTGTATCTCTAGAAGTCTTTAAAAATAAGCCTTAGTAGAATTTTGCAACTTCCTCATAAGAATCCATCACAAATCTTACGGCACCGAATTCTGTCCCTTAACTTTTGCAGATGATGTGGATGAGGCCTTTCCCTCCACCATATGTAACTTTTTGCTCTCTGTTTTATCGTTTTTACTGATGCATTGTTGATTGACAAAATTATATTAGTTTCAGGTGTACAACATAATGATTCAACACTTCCATAAACTATACTCCATTCAAAATTAAATTATTATAAAATATTGGCTGCATTCCCTGTGTTGTACAGTATACCCATGTAGCTTATTTCAGACGTGTTAGTTTGTACCTCTTAATCCCCATCCTGTTTTGCCCCTCCCCCCTCCCGCATCCCACTGGTAACCATTAGTCTGCTCTTTGTATTTGAGTCTGCTTTTTTGTTATATTCATCCGTTTGCTTTATTTTTTGGATTCCACATATGTGATATCACACAGTATTTGTCTTTCTCTGACTTTCCTCACTAACTGTAATACCCTTCAAGTCCGTCCATGTTGCTGCATATGGCAACATTTCATTCTCTTTTAAAGTAATATTCCATGGTGTATATATACCATATTTTCCTTATCCACACCTCTGTTGACGGACACTTACATACGCTGCTTTGAACGTGGTGGGGGAGGGGGGTATATGTATCTTTTCAAATTAGTGTTTTCATTTTCTTTGGATTATGTACCCAGGTGTGGAATTGCTGAATCCTATGGTAGTTTTATTTCTAGTTTTGTTATGGGCTTCCCCCTCTGCTCTGCAAGAAAACCCCCAAACAAAACCAAAACATGCATCTCCATCCTTCAAGGCCATTGCCAAATGCCTTCCTGCTTTGCTCCCGCCCGGACCTCACTGTGTCAGCTGTTGATGAACTCTTGCCCATTCCAAGACTGTGAGCTCAGCACATAACAGATACCCCAACTTTTAAAGTTTAATCGTCAACTTAAAAAATCAGCTCTCTCTTTCTGCTTTCGAATCTTCTGGATGACTTTCTTCGTGAAGGCAAAAGAGAGTGGTTGGTGTAGGAACAACAGAGAGACTCTTTCTACCTGGCTGAAGCGACTTGACGTCCAAAAGGCAGGAGAATTTATCTGGACGGGCAAGTTGTCCGATCAACGTCCAGACATTTGTGGGTGCCTGCAAGCTCCCTTGCAACATACTTCTCTTCTGCTTTCTTCACAATTTATCTTTCTAATCTGGGTGTTCTTACTGTGCTGTGGCCTGAAGGCCTGGACTGAGTTCCCGATCAGCATTTCTTTGTATCCCGTCAGGCTTCACGCTCCTTAGAAGCAGACTCTTGCCTTTCAGCCTCCACTGCCGCCAACCACCCCGCAGGGCTTAAGAACATGGAGCCTGGGACTTCTCCGGTGGCTCAGTGGTACAGAACCCGCCTGCTGATGCAGGAGACACAAGAAACGTGGGTTCGATCCCTGGGTCAGGAAGATCCCCTGGAGGAGGGCATGACAACCCACTCCAGCATTCTTGCCTGGAGAATCCCACGGACAGAGGAGCCTGGAGGGCTACAGCCCATAGGGTCGCAAAGAGTCAGACACAACTGAGCGAAGCATTCTTCATTCTTTCTTTCAAGCCAAACCAAAGGGCACCTGTGCTACCTAATTATAGCCTGGTAGAAAGAGGAGTACAAGAACGCTGACGGAGGTCACGGCACAGGGACAGACCTGAGATGAGGGACCAGGTGGAGGCCAGAATCCAAGTGGGACCAACCACGAGGTGGCAGGTCCCTGCTAGGACCTGCTCACCATCTCCTGAACTCCCAGGACAGAGCCCGTCTGCGCTCCTTTCTCAGAGGGCAGGTAAAGGCGGCAGCGACAGCTGCTTCGGGAGAAGCGCGGGCCTTCTGCAGGCCCCGCCCCCGCTTCCTCCCACGAGTCCCGGCTCGACCTGATGACGTCAGGAAACAGGATGCCGTCCTGATGACGTCAGGAAACAGGAGCTCTAGCCATACCGCAGTGTTCACGGAATGCCCACCCCAGGCCGGGCTGTGTGCCGCACACGGCCATCACAGAGAAGGAAATTCAGTTCCTGCCTGTGAGCACAGCGTGAAGACAGAAACAGAGCAACTCTAAGTGAAGAAATACTGCAGCCACAGTTAGCATTTATCAGACGCTCGCGGGGTGCCAGGCTCTGGGCTCTGAGCTTTCCATGGGCCGTTTTACTTAATACCTAGGAGCCCATGAGGTACATATTACTGGCAATATTATCCCCATTTTGCATATGATAATTATGGAGGTAAAATAAATTGCTCAGAGTCACACAGCTGAGAAGGGGCAGAGACAGTATCAGAAATACAATATTTCTAACTCCAAAATCGGTGCCCTTACCAATGAATGCTGTTGACTTTTGGGGTGCTAGGGGGTACTGTGGGGAAACACCTAACTCTGACTGGGTTTAGGGGAAGGTCGGGGAGGAAGGTCATCAGAGAAAGCTTCCCTGGGAGATGGATGGAGAATGCCTGAGCTGAACTATCTAGCTAGAGAGTGATGGCAGGAATGTTCCTGGCTCCCCAAGGAATGCCAGCACTTGGCTCTTCAGTCTGTCTCTTAATCTTCCTGGATTGTGGGGCTTCCTTGAAGGCTCAGACAGGAAAGAACTCGCCTGCAGTACAGGAGACCTGGGTTTGATCCCTGGGTCGGGGAGATCCCCTAGAGAAGGGAATGGCAACCCACTCCAGTATCCTTGCCTGGAGAATCCCATGGACAGAGGAGCCTGGCGGGCTGCCGTCCATGGGGTCATAAATAGTCAGACACGACTGAGCACTGACACCTTCACTTCCTGGATGATTTCTCCCCTTTGTGTCGACTAACTTGCCACCTCCCAGAGAAGCAGAGGCCACCAGCCCAGAATGTCCCCGGAAGCCCGCACACGGCTGTGCTTTCCGCACCTCTGGCCTTCTCTTCTGGGTCTCGGTTGAGGTGGTCCTCCCCCACCTAGGATTAGTTCTGCCGCTGCACCTGTTCCCCACCTGTGTCCCAGGGATCCCGCTCCATCAGTTGTCTCCTCTCCTCCTAAGTCTTTCATGCTCCTTGCGAGACCCGCCCTACTAGCTTGCCCACTTTTGGGGTCCCTTCTGCTCCCTCCTGTGACCACCACCTCTCTTCCTTCTCCTCTGCGTCCCTGCCAAACATCTTCGAAGACCTTCTCCATTCCGTATCTGCAGTCCACGCCTCCAGAAACTCTGGAATAGGCGCTTAGTTCCCCCCTCCAGAAAAGTGCTCTCAAACAGGTCACCCACCCTTCTTGCCTGGAAGCCAATGGAGAAGCTTTAGTCCTCAGTCTCTGTGGTCTCATGGCAGCATGTGATGCAATCGCCCGTCTTGTTGGAGATCTCTGTAGCCTTGGTTTCCATGGTGCTGCCCTCCTCCGGGAGGCCCTTCCAGTTCTCCTGGGCGGTCTCTCCCGGTGCTCCCTCAGAGCCAGTTTCCTCCCAGCTCTCCATGCTCGGCCCTTTTCCCATTGTCAGCCCTCTCTGACACAGCTAACACGTTCTCTGAGTTTTCACTCATCCATATCCTGGGGTCGTTAAAGCTGTATCTCAACCCAGATTTCTCCAGTAAGCCAGACATCTGCATTTAGATGTCTCACGGACACCTGAACCTCAACCCGCTCCAAACTGAGGTCATTATCCTTGGCCCCAAAGAGGCTCCGCCCCTTTGGGTAAAGAGCACCACCGTGAGCCCAGCACAGAGCCCTTGGGGCTGACTTAACTGTCCTACGTCTTCTGTCCAGTCAGACGTCATGTCCCATTGACTCTAGCACCGGAATAGCTCTCTGACCCATCACGGCCATGTCCCTGGCCCAGGCCATCATCTGCCTTGTCTGGGTACCACCGGTCTTGCCCCACTCCTACCCAATCTTCATTTTGCAACCAATCTTCAGTTAAAATGTGCAATCTACCATCTCCTGCTCCTGCTTCAAACCCTGCAGTAGCTCCCCAGTGCCCTTGGGGTAAAGGCCAGATTCCTCAGATAAGCTGGTCTCTCTCTGCCTCTCCAATCTCATCTTGTCTCATACTACACCCCCACCATGTTCCTCCCAGCTTCTGGACCTAGGCCCAGAACTCTCTTTTATTATCCACCCACCTCTTTGGCTAGATAACTTAACAGTGTATTATTTCAAGTTTGGATTTAGATATCATGATCCCATCAAATCTTTGAGGACCGAGTAGTGTGTCCCTTCTGTGAGCTCCTATGTACATTCCTGTGAGCAAAATTACAGAGCCCTGTGGTCGCCCCAACTCAGTATTGTGACTGCTGGTTTGCTTGTCTGTTTCACTTCCTAGATTCCAGGCAGTGGGAGGGCTGGGAATTACTTGGTCGCTGATACACCGGTGCTCAGCACAAAGCCTGACACACAGTAGCTGCTCCATATGCCTCGGTGAATAGAGTTAGAAACCTCAGTCGTCCTCTGTATTCTCTCCCATCTCCCTGAATCCAACATGTACCTACGTTCTTTCTCAAAAACACCCCATCAAAAAGCACTCCGTCACCACAGCCCTGATGGCCTTAGTTTAGGTCTTCCTCCAGTCTCACCAGGCTTGCCCTGATCGCCTTGCTTTTCTTCCTGCTGAGCAATGGATAAACCCTGCAAAGCCTTTCCTGATCCTGTCTCGGTGGCACAGCTGTAACATCACTGTGAGGTTTTTACCGAGTACCTGCAACTAAATGCAAAGCACGGCCTTCTCCCGGAGAGTACTGTTTGTGTGTTGTTATCTGTTCATTTCTGCATCTCCAACATCTCATGTTGAGTGACGGCTACTAAAGCATCAATAAATAATCCAAGTAAAGAATGATTTGTGAATTGCTCTCTTTTGTAAAAACCTCTGTGAGCTCACTGTTCTTCACAGGAAAAAAAAAAAAAAGAATTCCACAGATCCCCAGAAGCCGGGCGCCTCAAGCTCCCCCCACATCCCGCCCCTTCCTATCACACATGGAGCTCCGTGCTCTCCAAGGGGACACGCCACTCCGCACCTCGGGAGGGATGCCTGCAGTGCCCTCTGCTTGCCAGTCAAGATCTGGTTCAGAGGCCGCCTTCCCTGTGAAGGTTTGCTCAGCTTCCCTGAGAGCTTCTTCCCCTTTCCCGTCTGTGGCAGCCTCTGTTCTCTCTGTGAAGTGGTCTATTTGCCAGATATTCCTCCCCTCCCCCTGCCATTACCCCTCCCCCAGTCATAATGGGTCTGAGGCGCTGGGATGAAAGGAGAGGACCTCGTTCCTGGCCTCTGGCTTGGTAGCAACTGTGATGGGTCAGGGGCCCCAGGAAGGTGCCCTGAAATGATTTGTGTTGTATGGATTAGCAGCTCAGTGGTAAGGAATCTGCCTGCAGTGCAGCAGATGTGGGTTTGATCCCTGGGTCAAGAAGATCCCCTGGGAAAGGAAATGGCAACCCTCTCCAGCATTCTTGCCTGGAGAATCCCAGGGACAGAGGAGCCTGGCGGGCTACAGTCCACGGGGTCGCAAAGCGTCGAACACGACTGAGCGACTAAAGAACGACAAAGCATAATACCAGGACCAGGAATGGGCAGACACATTGAACAGCCAACAGATGGTGAACTAGGAGGCAGCCAGTAATATGACACTGGTGGAAGGTTTTTAATTGAGAAAGTGTCTCTCCTCCTCTTAAATCATAAGACTATGCGGATGTGCGCATGCGCTCAGTCGCATCCGACTCTTAGCGACCCCATGGACCGTAACCTGCCGGGCTCTGCTGTCCATAGGATTTTCCAGGCAAGAATACTGGAGTGGGTTGCCGTTTCTTACTCCAGGGGATCTTCCCAACCGAGGGATTGAACCCCCATCTCTTGTGTCTACTGTCAGACATTTTCTAAAATTTCTATAATGGACAGAGATGAAAACTTTTTACTTAAAAAATTTTAAAATGTGTCTAAAAACCTCTCAGGACTTCTCTTCTGAATATGATGGGATAACAAGAGCTAAATCTACCCTCTTGCCTGAAAGGACTAAATATATTGAACAAAATAAATGAAATGACAGTTTTCAGACTCTGAACAACAGGTCGCATGTATGCTGAAGTAAAATGTGTGACAACAACAGAACAGAGCCTGGGAGGGGATGAATGGTGACCCGTGCTTTGAAGGCGCTTAGACTCCATGAGAAGGAGCAGGATAGCACTCCAAAACAGACGGGTGAAGTGTGGATGTTGGAGGAGACTCTTGAGAGTCCTTGGACTGCAAGGAGATCCAACCAGTCCATTCTGAAGGAGATCAGCCCTGGGATTTCTTTGGAAGGAATGATGCTAAAGCTGAAACTCCAGTACTTTGGCCACCTCATGCGAAGAGTTGACTCATTGGAAAAGACTGATGCTGGGAGGGATTGGGGGCAGGAGGAGAAGGGGACGACAGAGGATGAGATGGCTGGAGGTCATCACTGACTCGATGGACGTGAGTCTGAGTGAACTCTAGAAGTTGGTGATGGACAGGGAGGCCTGCTGTGCTGCGATTCATGGGGTCGCAAATAGTCGGACATGACTGAGTGACTGAACTGAACTGAAAATAACACATCACACAGTTAAGCTAATAAGCCAGCAGGGAAGATAAAATGGAATAGTAAAAATTACTCAGGTCCTTCAAAAGAAGGCGGAAAATGAAAAAGAGAACAAAAATAGATGGAACAAACAGAAAGAAATAGTAAAGCAGTAGATTTCAACTCTGTTATACTAATAATCACATTAACTGTAATATTTAAACACCTAACTAGTCAGCACTGATTTTCAGATTAAGGGGAAGAAAAAGCAAGATCCAACTATATGGTCTACACGAGACCCACTTTATTTATTTATTCTTTTGAGACCCACTTTAAATATAAAGGCCCTGAGAAGTTAGAGAGACCCCTGGACTGCAAGGAGATCCAACCAGTTCATCCTAAAGGAGATCAGTCCTGGGTGTTCATTGGAAGGACTGATGTTGAAACTGAAACTCCAATACTTTGGCCACTGATGGGAAGAGCTGACTCATTTGAAAAGACCCTGATGCTGGAGAAGATTGAAGGCAGGAGGAGAAGGGGACGACAGAGGATGAGATGGTTGGATGGCATCACCGACTCAATGGACATGGATTTGGGTGGACTCTGAGAGTTGGTGATAGGGAGGCCTGGCGTGCTGCAGTTCATGGGGTTCACAAAGAGTCGGACACGACTGAACGACTAAACTGGAACTGGAACTGGAGAAGTTAGAAGTATAAGGATGGGAAAGATATTCCACATTAACACTGAGCAAAAGAAAGGTGGAGAGTTTATATTCATTACAGACAAAGCATAGGTTAGAGTCAGGACTACCACTAGAGGAAAGAAGAGTATTTCTAGGGGGATTTTCTACCATGAATAAAGGGACCAGTTCATCAAGAAGCCATTAAACCCCAAATGCTTCAGCAACTAATAGAGCTTCAAAATACGTGAAGCACAAACTGCTGGAACGGTTAAGGAGACGTGAGCGACCATGATTACCAGTGAAGGTTTCAACACGTCTCACAGTAAACGGCAGGATGATTAGACATAAAGTCTGCAAGGATACAGAAGACTCGAACAACACTGCTGATCAGCTTGACCTAATTAACACCTGTAGAAGACTCCACCTGCCAAGAGCAGAACACACATTCTTTTCAAGAATTGAACATTTACCAAAATAGATAATATTCTTGGCCATAAGACAAAACTCAATAAATCTAAAAGCATTCAAATCATAAAAAGTATGCTGAGGACCACCAGGGCTTAAATGAGAAAATAGTAAGAGATTGGCACAAAACCCCCAGCTATTTGAAATAACACACTTTAAAATCACCCATGAGTAAAAGAAGAAATAAATAGAAATTGAAAAGCATTTTGAATAGAATGAAAATTAAAATATGAAAAATGAAAGGTTATGGATGCATTTAAGAATGTTCTCATAAAAGAAAGAAGTCTTCATTTACAGGAGACATGATTCTCTATTAAAAAAAAAAACTGAATCTTAAAAAAATTAAGAACATATGTTTAGCAAAATTGCAGTATACAAACACAATTGTATTTCTAGATAGTAGCAGTATATACAATGATCAAAATTGAACTACAATATCATTTACAATAGCATCAGGAGTATAAAATGCTTGAGGAAAATTTGACAAAAGACGTGCAAGGCCTGTATACTGAAGACTATAATGCATTACTGAGAAAAACTGAAGAAAACCTAAAAACATCCAGACCCTAGACAAGGCCGGGCAGCAGGCGGCCGGGCCGGCCCCGTCCTGCCGTCAGTGGCAGCGTCCCAGGCGTCTCTGAGTGAAGCCCTCTGAAGATGCCCGCGCAGGCCTCCGCCTCCCCGTCATCGGCGTGAGCAGCTCCGGGAGGCCCCGGGGCCGCGGGAGGCCGAGGCCGCTCCATCAGCGGGGCCAGGGCGCGCTCCCCGGCCGGCGGAGCGGGCAGCCCACGGGCTGCTCGGGGGCCCGCGGATGCGCTGGGACGGACGGTCAGCGCTTCGGGAGAGCCGGCCACCTCATCCGCAACCGCGGGGACAGCACCGGCCCGGCATCTCTGCGGGCGGTGAGCCGGGTCTCCCGCAGCCGGGGCGCGGGCGGAAACTGCGAGCTGCCCGGGGCTGTCCCCGGAGGACGCTCCGCGCCCGGCCCCCATCCCTGCCCGCAGGACCGCCCGCCCCGGGAGGGTTCCCAGCGCCCGGCCTCGCGCAGGACTGCGGACAGCGAGGACGCGGGGTCCGGCACGCAGCTCAGGTAGAGGGCTGCAGTCAGGAGGCGGGGTGGAGGCCTGCTCCCTCAAGCCTCACCAAAGTATCCGTGTACAGAGGGGCCCCTTCCCTGGACCTGCCGTGTGCCCACCTGATACCCCGTCCCCAAGGTAGGCGCTGGAGGCCTGGCCGCTCTGCCTCCCGGGAACGGAAGATGCTCTGCGCTGATCGCCCAGTGGAGCGCCCACCCTTCACCCTTCAGTCTCTCCGGGCTCAGGGCACCCGACGCCTTTCCACAACCCTCCCTCCAGCGGGTAAACTGTGCCTTTGACTGGCTCCTGGTGCTGAAGATATTATATGCAAAGAGTTCCTGGGCTCCTGAAGTCAAGGATGGGGGTGCAGACAGCTTCCTGGCGTCTGAGACCCCAGCCTCTCCTTGCTCAGCACCAACTCCAGGTGAGGTGGGGCCAACGGGGGCTGGAGCGGCGCTGTCCCCTCTCCTCGGGTGTGTGTCCCTTAGAGACTGTCTCCTCTCCCCGGGTGTGTGTCCCTTAGACCCTGCCCCCTCTCCCCCGGGTGTGCGTCCTTAGAGATGGCCCCAGAGCCACGCTCTCGGCCAGGGTGCAGACAGACCCCTCCATTGCTCAGTGCCTCCTGGCCAGGCCCCTCCCCCGGGGTCTGTATACACATCCTATGCCCACTGCCCACGTTGCTTGCATGTTACACTCCTGGGTAAAGCGCAGCGCTGCCTCCTGGCCTGTGTCCTGCCCACCTGCAGGGGTGGATGGCGGGCGGGGGGCGGTGACGGAGCTGTCATCCCAGCTGGATTTCGTGGAGGTGGGAACAGGGGCGTTGAGACGTCAAAGCAGGGGACGACTCCCAGATGCCATCGGCAGGCTTGGAACTCTGTTTACTCTCATTTCACGTGCATGTATTTTAGGGCTGTAGATTTACTCTCCTGATTTGCTTCCCATAGCGTCTTCCTGAGCACAGAATGACAATAATCGATGACGTTTATACATCACTTCTTTGGCTTTTCAAAGCCCGTTTAAGACCATTGGCATTTTCCTCACCCCGCCTGGGAGGCAGTTGGAACGGGCAGCAGTACCTTTTCCCCTGGGGAGACCCGGGCAAGAGACATAGCCGGGTGCTCGGACGGGAGAAACTTGCCCTCCCACCGCGGGGCGGGCGGCAGGAGTGGGCTGTTACTGTCACCCGAGGCGGGGTCCCCTGAGACCTGCGGTCATGGAATCCCTTCTCTGTCCTGCAGGCCGGCCCTGCGGCAGCAACAGAGGACCAGCCCGCTCCGTCTTAGGCCGTGTGGACAGAGACAGTGGACTCTGAGTCCTTGCCCCCCTTTTTGTCTTTTCTTTTTGTTTGGGTGTTTTCACGGGCCTCACTTATGATAAACGGGAAGAATCTTCATTAAAGTCCATATTTCTTCTACCTTGGCCCCCTCTCCCCGCCCCGAAAAAGAAGGGCTAAATACATGGAGAGAGATGCCGTGTTCATGAGCTCCTTGGGTGGTGCCAGTGGTAAAGAATCCTGTCAGTGCAGGAGAAATAAGAGACGAGGGTTCCATCCCTGGGTCGGGAAGATCCCCTGGAGGAGGGCATGGCAGCCCACTCCAGTATCCTTGCCTGGAGAATCCCATGGACAGAGGAGCCTGGCAGGCTACAGTCCATGGGGTCACACGGAGTCAGACACGACTTAGTGACGGGGCATGAGCATGCCATGTTTATAGATCAGAAACCTCTTACTGAAAAAAAAAAAGAAAGAAGGCTCTTATTGTTAAGATGTCAATTCTCCCCAAATTGATCTATAGATTTAAGGCAATCCTAACCAAAATCCCAGCAGGACTTTTTTTTTGGTAGCAACTGACAAGTTAATTTTAAATTTCATGTAGAAGTGCAAAGGACCTGAAATAGTCAGACACAACTGAGCGGCTGAAACAGCCAAAGCAACTTAAGAAAGACCAACGCTAGAAACTAATGCTATCTGATTTGAAGACTTCTTATACGGTTAAAATAATCTAGACAATGAAGTATTAGTGTAAAGATAGACAGACATACAGACCAGTGAAACTCAACAGAGTCTAGAAACAGACACACATCACACAGTCAGTTGAGTTTTTACAAGGGTGCCTAGGAAATTCAACCAAGAAATGAAAATGTTTTTTAACATCAAAACAAGTGATGTTGGAAATACTGGACAGCCAGTAACAAGAAACAAGTGACTGATACATGTAACAAGATAGATCAACCTCGAATGACTATGCTAAGTGAGAGAAGCTGAAAAAGAGCATATACTGTATCACCCCAAGTATATATAGATTCTAGAAAATGCAAACTAATTCAGAGTGACAGAGGAGTAGTGGCTACCAGGGGATGCGGAGGGGACGGTAGATCACCACGAGGCACAGGAAGGTTTGGAAATGATGGGAATGTTCATTATCTTTATTGTTCAGCTAGTTTCCTGGGTGCATACATGTGTCAAAACTCCTCAAACCGTCCACCTTAAATATGTGCATATTCCTATACGTCAATTATATCTCAGTAAGGTTGAGAAAGACAGAATCTACGGTTTAAAGCAAATGGCTCTCCGGTCACGCTCCTAGCCCTGAAGTGACGCCACACCCTTGGCTGGGTTTGTGCCGGAGTAAGCGCTCCTGGGAAGGTGCATCTTAGAGCCTCTTCCTGGAGAAGAGGCAGGAGGGAGGCAGGGTCCTGGCTGGGCTTCCAGCAGGGCCAGCGCTCTGAGTTTTCACCTGGGGAAGCTAAGGACCTGCAAAGGACCTGCGTCTCTGGAGAAGGGGGTGGTCGGTGGCCAAGAGAAGTCCCTCCTCTCATTCCCACTTGGTGGGAGCATAGGTTGGTCTGATGAGAGAAATATGTCTTCCCCTAAGGAAAGAGGTAGGTGGCTGACAGCAGCGGGAGCCTCAAGCTCCCTCCCCCACAGGCTGTTTTTAAATTGCCATTATTTACTCACCTACTCCCCAGGATGTATCAGAGCTCTGCCAGAAGTGGCCAGAGGAATGATCTCAATAAATTCACCGCCCTGGGGAGAGAATGAACTTTCGCTGATTTATTTCTCACCAAGGAGCCTAAAGCCTACAAAAGTCATTGGAACATTTATCTTCCGCTCTTTTCCAATATCCTTAACCCTCGGACTTTACTGGACATAATTCATCTTCCTCCGATAATTCAGAGGCTACATCAGGATCCTACAGGTGATATGGTGGGATTGTCAAAGTGGCAACATTAACATGAGATGGGCTTCAGTTTATCTCTGTGCTCCTCCGGTTTTAGTACCAGACTTATCTCATTGGAGAGAGGGGGCCGGGAAGGGGAGGCAACTCGTGACTCCAGCCCTCCATCAAAGCCGAGCAGTGAATAGCACCGTTCCCTGACTCCATCCCCCCAGGTCTACATGACGGCTTTGTTGTATGGCGTGTTTACAATGTTTAAACTCACTGCTCCTTAACTGGCCTTTAAGAACCAGAATGCTCTTCATGGGGGTAACACTTCAAGAACCAGAAGGAACGAACAAGTTTCTTAAGCCTTTCATGCTTAAGGTGAGGCCAGGCACCGGGAGAATCGAACCCTTCTTTAAGAGCCTGCACTGTGGTGCGGAGGCTCTGGGGTGTGGGTTCCTCCTGGTTGTCGTTGTTGGTGTTCGGTTGCTAAGTCATGTCCAATTCTGTGTGACGCCATGGGCTGCAGCACGCCAGGCTCCTCTGTCCTCCACTCTCTCCTGCAGTCTGCTCATCATGTCCATTGAGTCAGTGATGCTCTCTACCATCTCACCCTCTGTCACACCCTTCTCCTTCTGCCCTTAATCTTTCCCAACATTGGGGTCTTTTCCAATGAGTCAGCTCTTTGCATCAGGAGGCCAAAGTATTGGAGTTTCAGGTTCAGCATCAGTTCTTCCAAAGAATATTCGGGATTGATTTTCTTTAGGATGGACTGGTTGGATCTCCTTGCAGTCCAAGGGACTCTCAAGTGTCTTCTCCAACACCACAGTTCAAAAGCATCAATTCTTCAGTCCTCAGCTTTCTTTATAGTCCAACTCTCACATCTGTACATGACTACTGGAAAAACCACAGCTTTGACTAGACAGGCCTTTGTCAGCAAAGTGACGTCTCTGCTTCCAACTTCCTTGTGCTATTCTGCCCCCAGCTCAGCATTCCTCGGCCGTGCTGGCCTGCCTCGGGGCCTTGGTGCCTGCGGTGCTCTCCCTCTGGAATGCTCTTCATCACACAGTTGACTTCAGATCTCAGCTCCAGGATCGCGCACCCCAGCCGTCGGCCACTTAAAGAACAGCCTGGCCCTCTGCCCATCGGCACGCGATCATCTCATCTGCTTTATTCTCCTTAGAGCACTTGCCCCTATCTCAAATCACCTCCTTGTGGACTTGTCATCACAGAATGAAAGCTCCCTGAGACCCTGGACCTCACTGTTTCACCTGCTGTCTCTCCAGGGCCAAGCAGATGCCTGGACCACATTGGCTCCCGTGTGGTTTTGTCCTTCTAGAGTCCTCTGAGTCTTACTCCGTGTGACTGTCGGAACCAATCCTTTATGCCTTGCTGGACCTTGTCTCCAGCCCCATTGCTGCCTTCGGAACACCGCTGCCTGGACATGTTTCTTTCTGGCCTCCAAATCCCCTTCTGCTGCTTCAGGGCGTCGTTGGGAATCCCAGGGCCCTGGTCCCCAAGCATAACGCCGGTCGCCTGTGGAAGTCCATCTTGCAGACGCTGCTTGGGGCGCCCCGGGAGGCCCGCTGCAGTTAGCAGCATCCATTTGGGGACGCTCAGTGCTCCAAACCAGCTTCTCCAGGGTGATGCCATGCTGTGTCTTACGACAGAACACTACCCCCTGAGAAGCAATCTCTTACTAGTAGCCAAAGGGGTGGCACTTAGCTGGTGTGTGAATTTGTGTGAAAATCAGGAAGAGGCTCCCCTCTGGGCAGACATACCCCTGGATGCAGGGCGTGAAGTGCATGTAGGTTTGAGCTCTCCACTCGACTCCTCTGGTGCAGTGCACGCATCAACCAGCTGTACACAGCATCTCAGAGATACCAGGTCAAGCCCCATAGGCTCGACTTTTAGCTCCCTCCCTATACGCCTCCATTTTCTGCTATTTTATATGAACTCCCAGTCATCCACAGTATAGAGAATGGAGATCTGAAATTCAAAGATAACCCCTGAATCTTACTTTCATAAATCTCACTGTCTACCAGGCCCTCGCTATGTGCCAGGTGCTGGGCTAGACACTGAAGCACATCGTCACATGTTATCAACCATGTGACATTAGCATTTTGTAAAAAGAAAAAAATACAGAATTCAGTAGATATATGATCCCATTATAAAATTAAAATGAATTCTATACGTATGCCTGGAAAGGACAGTAGATAGTAGCCATATGGGGGAGCAGGATTTACAATGAGACTTCACAGCTGACATATTTCTGAATTGTCTAATATTTAAATTAGACAAAAAATAAGAAGCTTACTACTTTCGTAAACAGAAAACAATAATGCTATTTTGGAAAAAATAGCATGGACTAAAAAACTTTAAGTAAAAAGTGGAATTAATAGCTTTAAATTTCAGGTTCTTTTATCAGTTAAAAAATGTAAATGTAGGGGGACTGCCCTGGTGGCCCAGTGGCCCAGTACAGGGGGCCCAGGTTCGATCCCTGGTCAGGAAGCCAGATCCTGCATGCCACGACTAAGACCTGGAACAACCAAATAAGTAAATACGTTTTTAAAAAGGTAAATATAAATGAAATAAATTTTTAAGTTGCATGCACACCAGTGTTCACAGCAGCACTGTTTACAATTTCCAAGACACAGAAACAACCCAAGCGACCATCAACAGGCGACGGGCTTCCGACGTGGTGTAGATACAATATTAGTCATAAAAAGGAAGGAAATATTGCCATTTGCAGCAACACAGACGGACCTAGAGAATTTCACATCAGCTCAGTACGTCAGAGAAAGACAAATGTTATGTATCACTTATATAAATCTAAAGTATAAAAAAATACAAATGAATCTACAGGCAAAACAGGAGCACACTCACAGACATAGAAAAACTCATGGTTACCAAAGGGGAGAGGGAAGAGAGGAGGGGAAAGCTAGGAGTAATGGGGGAACAGACAGACCGCTGCGCACAGAGCAGATGAGCCGGAAGGGTTCTCTGTACAGCACAAGGGGCCGCACTCGGTGTCCTGTAAGAACCTATGATGGAAAATAACGTGAAAAAATATGTGCAAGCATCACTTTACCATATACCTAAAGCTGACGCAGTATTGTAAACCACTGACACTTCAGTTTAAAATTTTTAGTTTTACTTCCTGTTATGGGTGCTGGAAAGCAGGGAAATGACCCCAGATGACTTGGGTCAGAAGAGGAGATTCTGCCAAGTGTTGAATAATCCGGCCGGGAACACCACCCCACTCCACACGATGACAGCAAGTCCTCAGAGGCAGAACGATCCTGGCTTCATGCTAACAGTTAAACTGTTTGCCAGGCTAACAGTGAAATCAATCTCTAATTATAAGAAACTCCAGGCTTTTTAAACACACTATCGTGTGTAAGCAGCTCATTACCGTGTGTCAAGCCACTGGGTGGGAAATGAGTTCTGGCACTCGCAGTTCTAATGCGGGAAGCATGCAGCTGAGAATCAATTACACGGCTCACATTCTTACAGCTCATTTCTTTCCTCCATTTGCAGGAATAACTACACAGTTAATCGTTTACTTTGTTCCCATTGTGTCATTTTAAAAAGAGAAGAGGATGACTGCCCACAGTGCAGCAAAGTTGGGGGAAAAAGTCACCCTGTTGAGCGTATACCTTGTTACCAGCGGGAAAATGCAAGTGGAGTGAAGAAGCCAGTGACCCAGTGAAGCAGAGAGGAAAGCGAAGGCGGAGAAGGCAGAAGCTTGGCCATGTCTTTGTGTGTTTACTTTGGCTCTTTATAAATGAGCACAAACATAAAAAGAAGAAATACGAATCAGAGAAACTCACTCAGCTGCCCTGTGCCCTGTGGCTGATTAATCGGTCCTAGAAACCACCTCCCTGCCTGGTTTGCTGTTCTGTGCCTTTTGCTTTGTTCTTCTTTTCAATTCTCTTTCATTGTCTGTCTTAGTCTGAGAAATACACATAGAGCTACTCATAAAAGTAAACTTGTCATTTTAAAGATCTCCCTAGTGGTAGTCTTTTACATCCCAAAGTGAAAAGTGAAAGTGTTAGTTGCTCAGTCGTGTCTGACTCTGCTCTCCCATGGACTGTAGTCCATGGGTCTCCTCTGTCCATGCGATTCTCCAGCAACAACACTAGAGCCGGTTGCCGTGCCCTCCTCCAGGGGATCTTCCCAACCCAGTGACTGAACCCGCATCTCCTGCATTGCAGGCAGGTTCTTTACCATCTGAGCCAGCAGGGAAGCCCTCACTGTCCCAAGTGGTGTGTGAAAGCCCAGTGGGTCTGCAGTCACCCTCGGTTCAGCCTGGGACGAGGGGAGGGGAGGCTGGAGGGCCTTTCCTCTCTCCAGTCTCTCCCGAGTCCATCCTGGAACTTTCATTCAACACTATTCAGACATTGCGGATCACCTATCCCCCGATAAAAAATTTTTTAAATTAAAAAAACTCAGTATACCAAAAATGGTGAATTTTATGTATGTAATGTATACTTCCATAAACCTGATTTTTAAAAATCAGTGTATTTCACTGTATACAAATCATAACTCAATAAAGTTGACTCTTTTTTTAAAGGGGGAAAACCCCCACCTATTCTGGCTAGATTCTAAGGATGGAGGTGAAAGGGTCCCAGCCTCAAAAAGCTCAGAAAGCTTATCTGGAGAGACGGAGAGGAAGGGGTCATTTCATTACAGGATGCTACGTGCTATTTTCATTATAATGATGACCATCAGGACCAATTATTTTATTGTCAGTAAAACCTTAGGACAATTCAGGTCTTACTAACATTGAAAAAAAAAAAACCCACCTATAATCTATTAGTAAGTTTGTGTCTCTGCTCTAAGGGAGAGGCTCACATATGCTTTCTGTGGGGTCCTTGCTAGAGGGTTCTCCTTCTTCTGGGTTCAGGACTGACTTGGTGAGGAGTCTCTAGAGTCCGTGTTCCCAGCCGCCCCCTGCCCTTCAATCAGCAGCCACCCAGCTTCCTGTTCCTGCTTAGAAGTGGCCGGTTGCATGGGAACCACAAGAGCAGACGCAAAGCTCTGTGACGGGCAAACCGCCTGCGAAACAGATCAGGGGCTACCGCTCTGTTTTGCAGGAAAGGAGGAGCCATTCAGGTCAGAGACGCGGAGAGGACACACCCTCGGCCACTGACTTCCATGGCCTCCAGCCGTCGGCCTGGCCCCATCCCGTCCGCTCTCACCCACGCTCTGGCTACTGTTTGTGACCTTCATGCACCAGCCTCCCTCCTCAGTTCAGTTCGGTTCAGTCGCTCGGTCGTGTCCGACTCTTTGGGACCCCATGGATTAAAGATTTACTGAGCATGGCCCCGCCCATCAGAACAATACCCAGTTTCCCCTCAGTCTCTCCCATCAGGAAGCTTCCATAAGCCTCTTATCCTTCTCCATCAGGGGGCAGAGAGACTGAAAACCGCAATCACAGAAAACTAACCAATCCGATCACATGGACCACAGCCTTGTCTAACTCAGTGAAACGACGAGCCACGCCGTGTAGGGCCGCCCTCCTCTGTAACAGGTTTCAGTCTCCCGGTACCACCTGGCTTGTCGGTCCCTGCCACGGCTCTCCCGGCCCTGGCTCACTCAGACCAGGCGAGCATGTTCTGCAGGTGATGCTGGTGCCAGCCGCAGGGCTGCAGCACCTTGGGTGGGAAGGGATGGTTCCCTTCAGGCCAGGTGAGAGATGAATGCTGGATGCCTGTCCTTATCTCTTCTGGGGGAAGAAAGCGGCTTATCTGCATCCCCCACTGTCCCTTCTGCTAAGTCCTTTCAGGCACTTTGGGAAACCTGTTTAACACTTGTGAGCTTCCCATGCCCTAAATTCAATCAGAAATAAAAAACCTCAACACTTCGCTGTGCAGTGTGTGGGATCAGAGTCCTCCGACCAGGGATCAACCTGCTTTCCTGTAGGAAAAGCGTGGAGTTGTAACCCTGGGCTGCCAGGGAAGTTCCAAAGCCCCCTTGTTTTGAAGAGGCCATTTGCAAGATCTAGAGCCAAAAGGCAAGCCCGGTGCCCTCTGACCACCACCCCTTACCACGCCAGATGCTTCTCACACCCACCGTGACGCGGGAGCCACAACCTACTGAGACACCGCGGGCTGTCTTCTCCCCGGGGCCCGGCTGTGAGTCAGGAAAGTTGTCCCCCGAATGTTGATGAAGCCAGAAAAGTCTTCTGAGACCTGACACCAGGCAGTGGTCATCAAACAGAGCACAATGGAAACTCAACATTTTCATATTTTGAAAATCTGAAAACTCACGTCCGTCGCACCCGTAATCAGCCTGGAAACAGTGTGAGCCATCGGTGGGCCTCAGCACCTCCCTTCCCTTGGTTCTGGGTGAGATAAATGTTGACCACACACTGTGGCAGGTGAGACGGGCTCTGGGCGGCCAAGGAGATGCTGGTGGGCTGCACACTTCCCGTCTGTCTTTGCCAATAAGTTATCAAGCACATGGAGGGTTTTCCTTCATGAAACTCACTTTATCCTTATCTTTGTTTTCTCTTTGAATGAGTTGTGGCTGAAGGATCAGGCATAGATGTGTGTGTTTTTCTTAGAAGACCCGGGTCAGCGGCATGGAGGTGCAAGTCCCTCAGATGAGCCACTGGGTCCAACTGCTCTGTGATTTCACAATGTGAAATGTCAGGGATGCACAGATGACCTTTAAAGTAAGCTGGAGGGTAAACTGATAGTCCAGTGCTTAAGACTCCATGATTCCAATCCAGGAGGTATGGGTTCAATCCCTGGTCAGGGAACTAGGGTCCCACATGCTGCGTGGCCAGAACAATTTTTTTCAAAAAAAGAAAGCTGGCATGGTTACTTTTTAAAATTATTTATTTATGTGTATTTGTCTGGCTGCATTGGGTCTCAGCTGTGGTATTCAAATGCTTAGTTGTGGCATGTGGGATCTAGCTCCCTGACCAGGAATTGAACCTGGGCCCCCTGCATTGGAAGTGTGAAGTCTTAGCCACTGGACCACCAGGCAAGCCCCTGGCATACTTCAGTAAGCCTTGCAGCCAGGGCAGAAACTCTCAGATCAGCCTTGTGCATGATTCATCAGCCACCTTGAGCCCCACAAGCAGCTTAGTGGGGTAGTCTGTCACCTGGAAGAGAGTTTTTTCCTCATAGGTTGCTGTATTCTTTGATTTGTGTTTAATAACATGTTGTTTACAATGACATTTCATATGTGTTACTGTATGGGGCTTCCCTTGTAGCTCTGTCGGTAAAGAATATGCCTGCAATGCAGGAGAACCAGGTTCGATTCCTGAGTCAGGAGGATCCCCTGGAGGAGGGAATGGCAGCCCACTCCAGTATTCCTGCCTGGAGAATCCCATAGACCGAGGAGCTTGGCGGGCTACAGTCCAAGGGGTCGGAAGAGTCGGACACGACTGAGTGACTAGACCCCCACCACGTGTTGTTCCTAATGACCCCTGTTCATTGTAGAAGATTCAGAACAGGCAGAAAAGCAGAGAAAAGCAGTTAAAACCCCTTCACAGCCCCGCTGTCCAGAAAAAGAGGTTACTACCGCTCTCCACAGTTCAGGCTTCCCGTCAGCCAAATGGGACAAAAACAGCACAAGAGCAGGAGCTCCAGCGAGCTTACAGTGTAAAGAACTCGGTGAAGACGAGCGACAGCTCACGAAGCCCAGGTGCATAATGGTACAGCACCTGCCTGCTGGTGCGGGAGACCACCGGGTCCGGTCCCTGGGTTGGGAGAAGGAAATGGCAACCCACTCCAGTATTCCTGCCTGGAAATTCCAAGGACAGAGGGGTCTGTTGGGCTACAGTCCATGGGGTCACGAAGAAGTCAGACAGGACTGAGCAACTGAGCACGTACCATGCTTTATTGATAATATCTTGATATATTTCCTCCAGTCTTTGTGTGTGTGTCTGTGTCTACAAACATCAACATTTCACAAACTTTGGATCTTATGGAGGAGTTTAATTTTTCTTAAAGTTCCTTCCCACTTTAGCTGGGTTGTACCTAATCTTCCAAGGCTATGTTCTAAAAACTATCAGAGGAAGAAAGATGGAGGGTCTAAAACTAAGAAGTGTCAGCTCTGTGTATAAGGAATAGTGCTCATTCCCACCACTTGGACAGGAACTTGCAGATGTTTTTCCAGAGGCAATAATGTGCTTTCTCCTAATCATAATGGTCAAATCTAGCCTCCTATCTTATCAACTGCATAGGTTTTACAAGAAAGCTGTCTGCCAGCAATCCTACTCCTGGGCATATACAGGAGAAAATCTAATGATACATGCACCCCAGTGTTCACTGCAGCAGTATATACAACAGCCAGAACATGGAGGCGAGCGACGTGTCCATCAACAGAGGAATGGATAAAGGACTGGTGGTACATATGTATGCGGGAATATTATTCCGCCATTAAAAGGAATGAAGCAGCGCCAACTGCAGAGACTTGGCGATTGTAATACAGATTGAAGTAAGCCAGAAAGAGAAAAACAAGTATCGTGTAATATCGCTTAGGTGTAGAATCTAGAAAAATGATACCAATGGACTTATCTGCAAAGCAGAAATAGAAACACAGACATAAAGAACAAATGTATGGACACAAAGCGGGGGGTGGAATGAACTGGGAGACAGGGATTGACATATATATACACTACTAGGTATAAAATAGATAACTAATGAGAACCTACTGTGTAGCACAGGAAACTCTACTCAATGCTCTGTGGTGACCTAAATAGGAAGGAAATCCAAAGAGGAGATGCATATATACCTATAGCTGATTCATCTTGCTGTCTTTTACATCAGAAATTAATACAACATTGTAAAGCAACTATACGCCAATACATTTTTTTTAAATGAAGACAGTCTGGAATGAAGGCTCAATTTGCAATCACAGAAAAGGAGGCGATGCTAAGCAACCTGCACAGAGATTAGACTGGCCACCTGGGCCTCATCAGTGGGAAGACGGCATCAGTCAAGCTCATCATACGCAACTGCGGATACAAACGTGTCTCACGTGGGGTCATTTTGCTCGAGAGTCTTCTTTGATGCTGGTGCTGAAGGATGCTTGATGGAAGGGCCTAGCCCTTGGCCCATGATTTCAGCCACAGCAGCAGAACTGGACATACGTAACTGGTGCCAGAGAGGAGTGAGGCCCTGGATTTATATGGTGGAAATTACCCGCTCTCTTCTTTCTAGACATAAGCATGCTTGTGCTGAGGCGGTAACAGCCCGCCTTACAAAACTCTGGAAAGTGCTCTAGAGGAGGTTTTCCTGGGACAGTGAGGGCCCAAGAGAGGGTGCAGGGAGTCTGCCTGGAGACACAGGAACCCTTTCGAAAGAGGAAGTGTTGAGCTGAGTCCTGAAGGAGCAGCCAGAGCTTTCAGGCAGACAAATGGGGAGAGAGGAACCCGGTACCCCCATGAGTGGACTTGGAACTCAATCTGCCTGGTTTCAATCCTGCCCTGCCACTTGCTAGCGCTTATAATCTTGGTCAAGTTCCCTAACTGTTCTGGGCCTGCTTTATTATTATGAGGTTTTTTTTTTCATGTGGACCATTAAGAAAAAGGATTTATTGAATTTGTTACGATATTGGTCGTGGTATATGTTTTAGTTTTTTGGCCACGAGGCATGTGGGATCTCATTTCCCTGAGCAGGAATCAAACCCTCATACCCTGCACGGTGAGGCAAAGTCTTACCCACTGGACCACCAGGGACGTCCCTGTTTTTGTTTTAGGGAAGACTTTAACAAATCAGTTTTATCGAGATACAACTCACACACCATAATACGCCACCATTTAAAGAGTACAGTTCACTTACAATGCAAGACATTCACAGAATTGTCCATTCCCTGCACACCCAATTTTGGAACACTTTCATCATTCTAGAAAGAACCCCCATACACACTAGCAGTCATTCCGCATTGCCCTCCAATCCCCTTAGCTCCCAGCCACCACTAACCTACTTTCTGCCTCCATTTATCTGCCTTTTCTGGACATTTCAGAAAACTCACACAATACGTGGTCTTCTGTGACTGGCTTCTTTCCTTAGCATAATGTTTTACGCTAAGGTCTATGACTGTTTCCTCCTGTATCAAAGAAGAGTAATAATTGAACCTGCCTTGAATTGAGACGTCCTGAAGTTTAAAAGAGAAGTTGCCTAGTGTCCGGCGCAGAGGAAGCCCTCAGTGCTGACGTCTCTTTGCAGAGCCAGACAAGGGATCGGCTTACACACCCGCCAGGTCTAGAACGATTCCGTCATCCCCGGGCGCAGGCAACAACGAGGAGCCACTGCGCGTGCGCACTGCTGTCCACAGTTCAAAATGGCTCCCGGAAGGCACAGGTGAACGCCATTTTGGCGGTGAACGCTTCAGAGGGGCGGCAGCTGGGATGATTGGAAGAGCATCCTCTTGGGCGCCATGCGAATTCAGTTGGGAAAGAGCTTTGCAAACGGTGAACTAACGTAAAAATGGCAACTGTTACTTTTTCCATAAAACTTGTCCCAAAGGAAAGAGGACGCAGAATGCTGCGTGCCCTGCCGCGTGCGTGGCGCGGTGTGCGTGTCACTTCCTGTGACCCTCCACAGCCCTGCGAGGCGCCGGGGACTGATTACTGAGGCTGAGGACACGGCAAGCATCTGGGCCCGTTCTCACACCAGCGTGGACTAGAGGAGCGAAAATTCAAGCTCAAGCCTGGTGGGTGGAGGCGGATACTCTTTCTTCCACCTTAGGCTTTGCCATCTTGTGAGGGAGTTAATGCTTTAATGTCCTGGCAGTTTCCTCTTATTTATTTCCAGTGTCCTTCTCTATCTTCTTCCAGTTCCGGCAGGCGATACGTCAGTCCAAGATCGTCTTCTCACAATATCGTGAGATTTCAACCACATCGCTCCTGAGTCTTCATCTTCTCCGAAAGAGGTAGCTTGTGGTTAAACAACACTGTACGCTTGATGGGAGAACAAATATAAATTTGACTGTGTTCATTTCTATGGAGAGGCTCTTCAGGTGGCACTGCTGAGCGTGTGAGGTCCCTCCAGTTTTTATGGCCACTTGAACCTAAATGACCAAGCCACCCAACTCCCCCGACACTGGTAAATGACGTTCTTTTAAAGTTTTATGAATTGTTCGCTATTTACTTCGCTTTACTTCACTATCTACTTTCCCAGGAAAACCGATTAGAGTTCATTCTTTTGCTTAAGCTCAACGAAACACAGTCAGTGAAGATCTCTTTTTAAAAAGTATAGAACACAGTAGGCAAGACATGAAAGCAACCAGTGTCCATCAAAAGATGAATGGAAAAAGAAGACGAAGTGTGTGTGCATGTGTGTTCGTTATATATACACACACACACACACATATGTGTGTGTATATATATATATATACATATATGTGTGTGTGTGTGTGTACACACATTGCTGTGTGCTAAGTTGCTTCAGTAGTATTCAGCTCTTTGTAGCCCTATGGACCATAGCCTGCCAGGCTCCTCTGTCCATGGGGTTTTCCAGGCAAGAATACTGAAGTGGGTTGCCGTGCCCTCCTCCAGGGGATCTTCCTGACCAGGGACTGAGCCCATGCCTCTCGTGTCTCCTGCACTGGCGGGCGGGTTCTTTAGCATTAGCACCGCCTGGGAGGCCCGTACTTCTCAGCATAAAAGAAGGATGAAAAAATGCCGTTTACAGCAACATGGGTGCACCCGGAGAATATTAGACTTAGCGAAGTGAGTCAGACAAAGGCAAAGTGTTAGGTGATACCAGTCACATGCGGAATCTAAAAAATAATACAAAGGATCTATATACACAACGGAAGCAGACTCTCATGCACAGAGAACAAACTTACAGATATCAAAAAAAGAAAGGGAGGGGAAAATTAGGAGTTTGGGATTAAGAGATACACACTACTAATACAAAAAAGATGAGCAACAGGAACAGCATTCAGTGCCTCACAGTAACCAGTAGTGGAAAAACATCTGAAAAAATGTATATGTATAGCTGAATCACTTTGCTGTAGACTTGAAACTAACACAATATTGTAAACCAACTACACTTCAATTTTTGAAAAGTGTAAAGCATACTAGTCTCCGTGTATGAATCCTGTCCCTTTCCTACAGGGTCAGTCACATTGAACATAGAGAAAGAACATGAGTAAAACTAAGGATGATGAAAACATGGCTCAGTGGAACGTTCCCATGCTGTCGGGAGAAAATAAAAGGAGCCGGCTGCACAGGGAAACCGCTGGGCCTTGCCTTACAACAGGTGGCTCCCCAGCTCCCGGCCGTCCCACCCCTCGGTGCTGCTCCCAGGACACTGGCTCCCCAAGCCCGGCCCCAGACCACCAGCGGCAGCACCGCCTCGAACTTACGACACAGGCAGAACCTCCGGTGCTGCCCCAGCCCACTGAATCAGAAACTCTGGGCACGGGGCCCAGCAGTCCACGTTGTAACAAGCCCTCCAGAGAATTCTGACGCACACTCATGTCTGAGAACCACTACACTAGTGAAGGTTCATATAAGGCTGCCCAGGAGACGTCACCAAGAATGTTTTCTGGGCCACTGATCGTAATGGCACAAAAGCTGGGAAAAACTCAAATGCCCCAAGTCAGAAGAATGGAGACGTAAACTGGAATATTCATATGACAGGATACTATGAAGACACCAAAATAAGTGAACTACAGTTAAAGGTTCCACGCAATATACATGAATCTTAGGAACATAGTATGGCGGCCTAGGAGAAGGTTGCAGTTGACTACATTCACATCATCCATCTCTTGTCAACCTCAAAGTCGAAAATGAAACAGTATATTGCTCATGGCTATACGCATATGTGATGCAAGCATAACTTTTTAACAGCTGGGGGGCTGATAACCACATACTTTGGGGTAATGGTCACTTCTTAGGGAGGGGAGGTGGGGACAGAGGGGGAGATGCAATGCTGTCGGTAACACTCCCAGTTCTTAGAGCAGGGCGTGGTTCATAGGTGTCCACCTGATTAGAATGATTTGTAAGTTATATTTGTGTTACACACATTCTTCTGTGTATATTAAACATTAAGTTCAAGCACGAGTTCGAGCTGGGCTCCCAGAGGCCCATGGGATCCATGGGATCGCAAAGAGTTGGACACAACTGATCATTACTACTACTCTTGCTATAACTTGTTTCTCTTACTACCAGTTGATCTTCCCTGGAACCGGAAGTAAACTGCCGCTTGGAGAATTGTCACTCTTTCTCTTAATAAATTAGTTTCATTTGAAGATGGAGAACTTAACCACCTCTCAGAGTCCTGAAATGTTTGCACCACCGAGTTCATCACTTAAGATGAGAGACACAACTCCTGTTCCTGCTCTGATGGATCAGAGGGCAAAGCACCCACTTTATGTCCATGCACAGATGGATTTTCTGCCTCCCTCCCTGTCCTCATGTGGAAAGCTCTTCTAAGTGGCACAAGTTCGAGCTGGGCTCCCAGAGCCCCAGGGTCAAAGCAGGTTTGCCTTCAACCCAGGCAAGTACCAAAGCTCCATCTGTTTTCCATGATACATATTTTTCCTTATTTCCCAAAAGTATACTCAAAATGGTCACAGAATGTACTTTGTTAGATGAAACATACTTTTGGAACATCTAATAGCTTTAATAAACTATGATGAGTGAGTTTTATGTGAAGCAGAGAAAGTAGTGTACAAAAAAAAAAAGTATGGTGAGTGCTTTTACTTTTAAACCGCCTGCAGAATAAATGCCCCTTTCCCCTAACAGCTTACGGGCCGTGCCCAGATCCATATGCAGAGCGCTCCCTTCCCCTTCGCGAAATGTAGAAAGGGTCTTCTTACTCTACAGGACATACGTGGTTTGGTGAAAGAAACATTTGTAAGGTACATATAGTGTTTTTTTCACTTAAAAAAAATTAAGTTTGGAGACTTCCCTGGCGGTCCAGTGGCTAAGACTCTGTACTTCCACTGCAGGGGACATGGGTTCAATCCCTGCTGAGGGATCTACCCCACATGCCATGTGGGGTGGTCAGTAAAAAATAATAATAATTAAGTTTTATTTTAGAATAGTTTTAGACTCACAAAAAAATTGCTAAAAAAAGTACAGAGAGCTTCCTGTGCCCAACACCCAGTTTCCCCTACTATTAACAGTTCCTGTGAGTATGGTATGTTTGTTACCGGTACTAAGCGATTGTTGTTGCTATGTAGTCACTAAACAACACTTTACAACCCCACAGACGGTAGCCCGCCAGGCTCCTCCGTCCATGGGGATTTCCAGGCAAGACTACTGGAGTGGATTGCCCTTTTCTTCTCCAGGGGATCTTCCCAACCCAGGGATCCAACCTGCGTCTCCTGCATTGGCAGGCAGGTTCTTTACTGCTCAGCCACCACAGAAGCCAAATACAGAACAATATGAGTATGCTATATTTGTTACCACTAATAACCAATGTTGATGCATTATTATCAAGCCCCTTCTTTATTCAGACTGCCTTTGTTTTTATCTCATGTCTTTTTTATCATTACAGGATTCCATCTAATATACCATATTTAGCCATCATGTCTTGGTAGAGGGCACTGGTCTGTGACACTTGCTCAGACAGAAAATTTTGGGTGACCTTGAGAGTCTTGAGGTTTTGGTCAGGTGTTTTGTAGATCGTCCCTTAATTGGAACTTGTCTGATGCTTTCTCATGGGGGGGTGTGTGTGTGTGTGTATTATTCGCTCAGTTGTAACAAACTTTTTTTGACTGTGGCCACCAGGCTCCTCTGTCCGTGAGATTCTCCAGGCAAGAATGCTGGAGTGGGCTGCCATGCCCTCCTCCAGCTTCTCATGGTGAGACTGAGGTGATCTGTCTAGTGTCACATCCTTGGGGAGGAAGACCACAGAAGGGAAGTGCTTAGCACATCACGTCAAGGAAACTCTTTATCCACGTGCCTTATCACAGATGACACGAAAGCCTTGATCACTGGCTGGGGGGTCTGACAGGCTTCTCCACCACGAAGTTACCCCGTCTGCACCCAGGCTTCTCCACCCAGCGCTCGTGGGGGAGGTCACTGCACACGCGCGAGGGCGGGAGGGGCTCCACTCACATCCCTGAGGCCGCAGCATCTCTGTAAGTCATCTGACCTCCACGGGAGGCTTGTCTCCACTCGAGAGGCTGAATCATTCCCTTACGGTAGTATAGACTCGTGGATAGTTACTTTCTACCTGGCTTATGGTCCGACACCATTTTATTTTATTCCTCAAATTGTCCCAGCTCTTTCAGTTGGCTCCTGTGTCCCTCTGACACACTCCCATCATTGTGGGATTTTCATCATCTTCATTTTTGAGCATTTCCTTACTTAAAGCATATGATTTTACTAAAGCTTTCATCCTAAAATTAAGAAAATTTGTGAGCTGAGGGTAGGAGAGGACAGATACTCCTTTGAAATCTGAGGAGCTACTCTTACATTATTTTCTTTCTATAAAGTCTGCCCTTTCTAGACGATCAGCCCTGACATCTGTTCCTATATGTTAGCCACAGAAATTTCCCCTTTCCATCCATCTGAGGTACCTGGGTTTTCATTCTCGTTTTATGGGAAACTTCCACCAAAACAGTGCAGAACTGGGACTGCCCTGGCAGTACAAATGCTAAGACTCTCTGCTCTTGCTGCCGAGGGCCAGGTCCAATTCTGGTCAAGGAACTACGATCCCACAAGCCGTGTGGTCAAAAAAAATTTTTTTAAGTGCAGAATTTGGGAAGAGTGCCCAGGATGGCAGAGTAGGAAGACCCTGAGCTTATTTCCTCCCATGGAAATACCCAAATTACAGCCACTTACTTGGCAACTGTTAACGCTGCTGCTGCTAACACTGGTGGTAACCAGCTCTTTATGACCCCGTGGACTGTAGCCCGCCAGGCTCCTCTGTCCGTGGGATTCTCCAGGCAAGGATGCTGGAGTGGGTTGCCATTTCCTCCTCCAGGGGATCTCTCAGACCCAGGGATCAGACCTGTGGCTCCTGCATTGCAGGCAGGTTCTTTACCACTGAGCCACGGGGAAGCCCCGATTGTCAATGGGAATGACCCAAAGACTGTAAGAAGAGAGCTTCTAAAACTAAAGAAGGAACCGGAATGAATCGGGTAGGAAGGGTGGGGGTGCAGTGCGGTCATGACCCACACCCCCGGGTGAGCAGCCCACGAACAGGATAATTACACATGTAGACGTTTGCTCCAGGGCTTTGAGGGCCAGCGAGCCTACTCCTGGGAGAGGCAGAGGGCTGAAGGAATAGTTGTTGAGTCGCTCAGTCGTGTCCAGCTCTTCGCTACCCCATGGATTTTAGCCCGCCAGGCTCCCTTATCCAAGGGATTCTCTAGGCAAGAATACCGGGTGGGTTGCCATTTCCTCTTCCAGGGGATCTTCCTGATCCAGCGAGTGAACCTGAGTCTCCCGCATTGGCAGGCGGATTGTTTACCTCTGAGCCACCACGGAAGCCCTAGAGGAAACAGACTCCATACTTCAAGGGCACGTACAAAGCCTTACACACTATGAGACTCAGACCAGAAAAGTAATTTGAAAGGAGCCTGAGCCAGACTCATTGGCTACTCTTGAAGGGCCTCAGGGACAGGCAGGAGGTGACTGCGACTGATGCCAGGGTCCTGGACGACGGTGGCAGCCGTTCGGCAAGCCTGAGGTGCTGCGTCCCATGACAGCAGGGAGGATGTGCTGCTGTCTGGGTTTCCAGTCTCAGGTATGTTAGTCTTGTCCTCTGCTGTAACAAGTTACCACAGGTCAGTGGCTCAGAGCAGCACAAATCCGTCATCTCAGATTCGGAGGTCAGAAGTCTGACTTCACCAAGCTAAAAATGAGACCTGGCCTCCATGATGACCTAGAAGGGGGACGGGATGGGGGAGGGAGGCTTGGGACTGACTTGCATTGTCGTGGCATAAACCAACACGACACTGTACAGCAATTATCCTCCCATTAAATAATAACAATAAACAAGCCTGCAGTTCCTTACCTCTTTCTGGAGCTTCCCCCTAGCTTGTCCAGCTTTTGTTGGAATTCAGTGACCTGAGGTTACAGAGCTGGGCGCCCATCTCCCGGCGGGCTGAGAGCAGTCCCCGGGCGAGTGTCCCCTCTTCCTATCGTCAGTGGCAGAAGGGGTGGATGGAGTCCCTCTCATGCTTTGAATCTCTTCTGCTCTATTTGGTCACCTTTCTCTGACGTTTGCCAGGAAAGGTTCTCTGTTTTTAAGTGCTCTGATTACACAGAGCCCGTGCAGATAACCCAGAATAATCTCCCTATTCGAGGTTCCAGGGAGCAGGGCGTGAACATCTTTGGGGGGCGTTACTCAGCTACTCTCATCAGCATAGTGGCTGGTGTGTCAGAGAACAACTGTCTCCTTTAATGAATGAAAGAGAAAGCTGAGCGTGCACTCGGAACTGAGCTCTGATACTTTGTCAGTTAGAAGGTAGTCTGTGTCGTATAAAGCTAGGTGTTGGCGGGACAGAAAGGACAGCTTTAGGAAGATGAAAACAGCTTCTGTCTGGCATTTCAGTTCAACAAGGCTCCCAGTCTTGGGAGCACATTCAAATCACTAGGAGCTTTTAGGAAACACCTTTGCCAGATGCTCCACAGATCAGTTAAGGGAGACTATCCGGGGGTGGGAAGAAGGGAGCGCGGCTATTTGTTAAATAACCTCCCCAGGTGATGTGGAAGCCCTGCTGAGGTGGAGAAGCACTGGCTCGGAATTATCCAGATTTCAGATTCTGTGACCCTCTGTGATGGGCTGAGCCGCACCCCCCACCCCAATGCATATGTTGAAATCCTCACCCCCAGTATTTCAGCAGGTGGGAAGAGTTGGAGACAGGAAAAATAGGAACTTAGTAACTTAGTAAGGAAATTAAGCTAAAACAAGGTCAAAATGAAGCTAATTAAGTGAAGCTAAGGGTAGGGCCCTAATCTAGAATGCCTGGTGTCCTAATAGAAGATGCGGACACAGCAGACACAGTGAGGGAAGAGAGTGTGCGGATGTGGGGGAACACAGCCGTCCACAGGCTTCCAGCAAAGAGATCTCGGAAGAAACCAACCCTGCCAACACCTTGACTCTGGACGTCAAGCCTCCAGAAGTGTAAGAAAATAAATTTCTCTTCTTTAAGCTACCAAGTCTGAGGCGCTCTGTTAGGGCAGCCCAAGGAGGGCAATATATCCTTTGGAGCACTTAGTGCCTCTCAGTTCAGTTCAGTTGTTGTTCAGTCGTGTCCGACTCTTTGAGACCCCATGGACGGCAGCACACCAGGCCTCCCTGTCCATCATCATCTCCCAGAGTTCACTCAAACTCATGTCCATTGAGTCGGTGATGCCATCCAACCATCTCAGCCTCTGTCGTCCCCTTCTCCTTCCGCCTTCAATCTTTCCCAGCATCAGGGTATTTTCCAATGAGTCAGCTCTTTGCATCAGGTGGTCAAACTATTGGAGTTTCAGCTTCAGCATCAGCCCTTCCAAGAACACCCAGGACTGATTTCCTTTAGGATGGACTGGTTGGCTCTCCTTGCAGTTCAAGGGACTCTCAAGAGTCTTCTCCAACACCACAGTTCAAAAGCATCAATTCTTCGGTGCTCAGCTTTCTTTATAGTCCAACTCTCACATCCATACATGACCACTGGAAAAACCATAGCCTTGACTAGACGGACCTTTGTTGGCAAAGTAATGTCTCTGCTTTTGAATATGCTATCTAGGTTGGTCATAACTTTTCTTCCAAGGAGTAAGCGTCCTTTAATTTCATGGCTTCAGTCACCATCTGTAGTGATTTTGGAGCCCAGAAAAATAAAGTCTGACACTGTTTCTACTGTTTCCCCATCTCTTTGCCATGAAGTGATGGGACCAGATGCCATGATCTTAATTTTCTGTATGTTAATCTTTAAGCCAACTTTTTCACTCTCTTCTTTCACTTTCATCAAGAGGCGCTTTAGTTCTTCTTTGCTTTCTGCCATAAGGTGTCATCTGCATATCTGAAGTTATTGATATTTCTCCTGGCAATCTTGATTCCAGCTCGTGCTTCATCCAGCCCGGCATTTGGCATGACTTACTCCTGTGGCTCAGCTGGTAAAGAATCAGCCTATGATGCAGGAGACCTGGGTTTGAACCCTGGGTTGGAAGATCCCCTGCAGAAGGGAAAGGCTACCCACTCTAGTATTCTGGCCTGGAGAATTCTATGGACTAGCAGACACGACTAAGCGACTTTCACTTACACTTTTCACTTTCACTCTGCATATAAGTTAAATAAGCAGGGTGACAATATACAACTTTGACCTACTCTGTTCCCGATTTGGAACCAGTTTGTTGTTCCATGTCTGGTTCTAACTGTTGCTTCCTGACCTGCATACAGATTTCTCAGGAGGCAGGTCAGGTGGTCTGGTATTCGCATCTCTTTCAGAATTTTCCACAGTTTGTTGTGATCCACACAGTCAAAGGCTTAGGCATAGTCAATAAAGCAGATGTTTTTCTGGAACTCTCTTGCTTTTTCCATGATCCAGCGGATGTTGGCAATTTGATCTCTGGTTCCTCTGCCTTTTCTAAAACCAGCTTGAACATCTGGACGTTCACGGTTCACATATTGCTGAAGTCTGGCTTGGAGAATGTTGAGCATTACTTTACTAGCATGTGAGATGAGTGCAATTGTGCGGTAGTTTGAACATTCTTTGGTATTGCCTTTCTTTGGGGTTGGAATGAAAACTGACCTTTTCCAGTCCTGTGGCCACCGCTGAGTTTTCCAGATTTGCTGGCATGTTGAGTGCAGCACTCTACAGCATCACAGCATCAATAGCACCTCTGATCTCCCTTAACGAGTACGGGCTCTTAGGCTGGGCCTGGCCTTCCCACTTGTTTCTCCTGAAGCTTCTCATGCTGTTGTGAGTACAGCAGCTCAGTAAGTCCAAACAGAGCATCCGCAAGCCAGGGCGGCTTGAGGTGCTGTCCCGTCTCCAGCGCTGCTCTGTGATTCTGGCGAAGTCATTCAGCACGTCCCCCTCTGTAAAATGCCGTCGCCTGTGACTGCTGGGAGAGCGTGCAGTGGAAAAACCCCTGCGAGGGGAAATCTACCAAACGGTGGCCCTCAGCTTTTTTGGCCCCAGGGACCACTAACCTGAAAGAGAATTTTTGCATGCCTGGGCGGGGGGGATGGTTTCAGGATGATTCGTGCGTATTACACTTAGTGAGCACTTACTTTCTCATCTAATGCTACCGCTGATCTGACAGGAGGGACCGATCCGTGGCCTGGAGGTTGGGGACCCCTGGCCTAGGATCCCTCCTCAGCCTGCCTGGCTTTGGATTCGGTGGAGGGTCTGTTGGGTATGCACTGAAAGAACAGAATGTCATGGGGCAAATCCACGCACACTTTGTCTTCTATCAGCTCAGAGGCGACTTTAAAAATTAATTCTAATGGTGTTCTCCCCCAGTGACAGCCTTTTTATTTCACTATTTACTGAATGCCTTGGGACAACAGGTGAACATCATATTCTAAATAAGACTCAACATTTTCACATAGGATCTTTAAAATATACACAGATACAGCCCTTTTGGCAAGTAAGGTCCAATTATGGGTGAAAAGCCATTAAAATATTCATATCCTATTATCCACAAATTTCACTTCTGTTACTTCTGAGGGACAGATGCTAAATACAGAAAGAGCTTTGCTAGTACTCACAGGATTGTAAGTAGTGAAAACCCAGCAACAATCTAAATGTCCAGTGAAAGAGGGTAAATCAGAAAATGGTACATGCTCCACCACAGACTGTTTGTGAAGCTATCGAAACGATGAAAGATAGACGTATTATGGTGTTTACTTAAGAAAAAGATGCAGAATATCTAAAGTTTAAAATGCATAAACACAACATTTTTTGTTGTGAGTATAGTGAATCAACTACACTTATTAAAATTTTTTTAAAAAAGGAAAAATGCATAGAGCTAAGGTTAAAAGGAAATCTAATGATAAAGGCAGAAACTTAGCTGGTGGGGCTATGTGTAATCTCCTCCTTCCTTCTGCTTCTCTGGAGTTTCCGACTTTTTCTCTGACGAGAATAGACTACATTTATCAAGGGGGGAAACTGAAATAGAGATCGTATAAACAGTCAGCAACAAGCAGCAGCGCCAGGACCACGCGAACCGTTTTGCTGGAGACTCAGCCGCCTCACTGCAGCGCACGGAGCCGAGCGCCGCCCAGCTCACTCCGCGGCTCTGCTCTGACCCTCCCGGCCCTCGCTTTCCTGGCGTGGGTGCAAAACAGCCCAAGGAAGCCGCGGAGCTTAGAGAGGGGCGAGCGAGGGAGCGCCAAGGGCCGCTTCAGCAGCTTCATCCCGTTCACAAAACTCTCCTTAATAAGTTAACAGAGAGCTGCCGAGCAGAGTCCGTTTCCATAAGCCTGTAGTTGGGCTGAGGCGCCGCGTGACCCTTAGGCTCCGCGGGTGCTCCCCAGTGGCCCGGCCTCTGCGGGGAGCCACACAGCCCCCCACGCAGTTAAGCCGAGATCCCGGCGCGGACTCTGCCTCCGCTGCCCTCTCCTCACAGCAGCCCCTCAACCCTGTTGCTGAAGAACTCCGAATGCCTCCCCATCCGTCTACTTCTCCATGTGGCTGACGCCACCACCCCCTCTCCCTTGAACAACTCGAAGCCAGACACTGCTTCCCTTCTAAATTCATCCTCTCCTCCTTCCACAGTAATGTGTTAGCGTATCAGTCGCTCAGTCATGTCCGACTCTTTGTGATCCCGCAGACTGTAGCCCGCCAGGCTCCTCTGTCCATGGAATTCTCCAGGCAAGAGTACTGGAGTGGGTTGCCATGCCCTTCTCCAGAGGATCTTTCTGACCTAGGGATTGAACTTGGGTCTCCTGCATTGCAGGCAGATTCTTTACTGTCTGAGATAGAGTGTCAGTTGCTCAGTCATGTCTGACTCCTTGCAACCCCATGGACTGTAGCCCACCAGGCTCCTCTGTCCATGGGATTTCCCAGGCAAGAATACTGGAGTGGGTTGCCATTTCTTCCTCCAGGGGATCTTCTAGACCCAGGGATCAAACCTGAGTCTCTTGTGTCCCCTGCGTTGACCGGCAGATTCTCTACCGCTGTGGCACCTGGGCAATCCATGGATTTGATCAATTATGTACTTCCAGTAATTGAAAGATAACTCACTCAGTAAAAAATTAAAAACATTTTTAAGTCTTATGATTATAGGAAATTCAAAACATTAACTCCCAGGTCAAGCCAGTATGAGCTGAAAAGGGAGACGGGCTCATAGCCCAGACCGAGGGAAAGCAGTCTTCCACTCTGGGCCACTGGACCCCGTCCCTAAACTTGTACAAAGACTCTTTTTCAGCTCTGCTCTCATCTCAGTCTTTGCATGTTGGCCTATTTTGAGATAGTTCTAATGTTTCTGCCTATCTTCTGAGCAAAGGGTATTAGCAGCTGTGTTCAAGGATGTTTCCAAAACTGCTCTGAGGCATGGAGCAGATTTGCTTGCATTCTAGGATTTAGCAACGGTGCCTGAGGTATGACACAAAACTCATAAGAAAAAATTAGGTATATTGAAGTCTACCAGAATTTAAAACTTTGGTGCATCAGAGGACATTATCAAAGGACAACATGCAAAGTAGGAGAAAATATTTACAAATAATATATATGATAAGTGCCTAGTGATTAGGGTCCTATATCTAGAATATCTTTATTTTCTTGGGTTCCAAAATCACTGCAGACAGTGACTGCAGTCATGAAATTAAAAGACGCTTCCTCCTTGGAAGAAAAGCTATGATAAACCTAGACAGTAAAGCAGAGACATCACTTTGCTGACAAAGATCTGTATAGTCAAAGCTATGGTTTTTCCAGTAGTTTTGTATGGATGTGAGAGTTGGACCATAAAAAATGCAGAGCACCAAAGAATTGATGCTTTTGAATTGTGCTAGAGAAGAGTCTTGAGAGTCCTTTAGACACAAGAAGATCAAACCAGTCAACCTTAAAGGAAATGAACCCTGAAAACTCATTGGAAGGACTGATGCTGAAGCTGAAACTCCAATACTTTGGCCACCTGATGTGAAGAACTGACTCATTTGAAAAGACCCTGATGCTGGGAAAGATTGAAGGTGGGAGGAGAAGGGGACGGCAGAGGATGAGATGGCTGGATGGCATTAAGTGTGAGATTAATGGACATTAAGTATGAGCAAACTCCAGGAGATAGTGAAGGATGGTGAAGCCTGGCGTGCCACAGTCCACGGGGTCACAAAGAGTCAGACACAACTGAGTGACTGAGCAAGCAAGCAAGATGGCCATTAATAAGACAGAAAATAACAAGTGTTGGTGAGGATATGGAGAAACTGGAACCCTTGACATTTCTGGTGGGATATAAAATGTTGCAGCTGCTGTGGAAAATAGCATGGAGCTTCTTCAAAAAATTAAACATAGAATTATCAGATGAGCCAGCAATTCCACTCCTCGATTTACACCTCAAACACTGAAAACCAGTGCTCAGATATGTATATACAGATGTTTATAGCAGAGTATGCAGGAAAGCGGAAAGGTGGTGATGACCCGAATGTCCATCGACCGTGGAGCGCTGATACATGCCACAGTGTGCATGAACCACTAAACGTTATGTTCAATCAAAGCAGCTAGACCCCAAAGGCAACAGTATCAATCGACTGTCTTTATATGAGCTGTCCTGGTTAAATTCACAGAGGCAGCAAGCAGACGGGTGGTCGCCAGGAGCCAAGGGGTGCGGCGGAAAGAGGGAGGCTCTTAAAGGCTCTGGAGTTGTTCTCCAGGGCGATGAAAATGTCCCAGGACGAGACACAGGTGTCGGTGGCAGGAATGTGGTGAATGAATTAAAGGACCCTGAACACTTTACAAAAGGCAGATCTGAGGGACTCCCCTGGTGGTCTAGTGGTTAAGAGTCTGCTTGCCAATGCAGGGGAATGGGTTTGATCCCAGGTCTGGGAAGATGCCACCTGCCACAGTCCACAACTACCGAAGCACCTACAGCTGGGGCCCTGAACCCAGAGGAAGCGCTGCAGCCAGAGCCCATGCACCGCGACTGGAGAGAGCCCACCTGCAGCAGCGGAGACCCAGCGTAGCATAAATAAAATAATTTTTTTTTTCAGAAAGGCGAATTTTATGCTGGGCCAATTTCATCACACACACAAAAATAAAGCTAAGTTTCCCTGTGGGAAAAATGCTGAGCACATTTTCTTGCAGCTCCTTTTGGACGAGGGATCTCCTGCACTCGGGGTCCTCAGCTGTGACACAGGTCTCCGGGAGCAGCGTTCCCCCAGCCGGCAGTGCTCGGCTCCCCTGGGACGGGAGAAGCCAGCGGACCATGCAAAGACGGGGCTTGAGCTGCTGCTGTGCTGAAATGAGCTGTCCACTCAGGCTGCTTGCTGCCTTCCCAGCAGAGTCCAAGCAAGTGCTGTGGATTGATGATCAAGGGGCAAGAAGGCCTCTGGAGCTTGTCCCCCAAGGGTGCCATGTGCTGTGGCAATGAGATGGCAGTGGAAAGTGCCAGGCATACCCCAGGCTTGCTTCCACCCCCGTAACGCCAAGAAGATATTTGGGCAAAGCAAGCGCCAAATACTTGGGGACTTAGTGACACCTATTCCTAGAGAATATAGATTTCAGAGCAGGCTTCAGAAAAACATCAGCAGGCTATTGACTGGGAAGGGCAATGTCTTTGAGTGTCTTATACTTTGATTTGCGTGGTGGTTACAAGGCTATCATATCTGTGAAGAAGAGTGCAGTCAGTAAATGTAGGAACTCATCAAGGCGGACACTTAAGATTTAAACATTTCACTGCACCTGTGTTACAACTCGTTAAAAAATTGTGGTCCAGGGAGAGGCAGGCATAGAACAATATGCTTGGAATCCTTTCATTCAAATAAATTTAAAATAATCAAGCAAACACAGAAACAAAAGCTCCTCCGCAGCACAGTGAACAGTCTCAGGGAAGACTCTCAGGACGATGTGTGCGATGCTAGTGCAGAGCAGCTGTGGCTCTTGATCCTGGCGGATTGAAAACTCGGCTGAAGAGGTTTTCATGAATACCAGTGGCTGGGGACCATCCAACCCAATGCCAAAGAATGCTCAAACTACCACACAATTGCACTCATCTCACACGCTAGTAAAGTAATGCTCAAAATTCTCCAAGCCAGGCTTCAACAGTACGTGAACAGTGAACTTCCAGATGTTCAACCTGGATTTAGAAAAGGCAGAGGAACCAGAGATCAAATTGCCAACATCTGCTGGATTATCGAAAAGGCAAGAGAGTTCCAGAAAAACATCTATTTCTGCTTTATTGACTATGCCAAAGCTTTTGACTGTGTGGATCACCACAAACTGTGGAAAATTCTTAAAGGGATGGGAATACCAGACCACCTGACCTGCCTCTTGAGAAACCTATATGCAGGTCAAGAAGCAACAGTTAAAACTGGACATGGGACAACAGACTGGTTCCAAATAGGGAAAGGAGTATGTCAAGGCTGTGTATCGTCATCCTGCTTATATAACTTCTATGCAGAGTACATCATAAGAAATGCTGGGCTGGAAGAAGCACAAGTTGGAATCAAGATTGCTGGGAGAAATATCAATAACCTCAGATATGCAGATGACACCACCCTTATGGCAGAAAGCGAAGAAGAACTAAAGAGCCTCTTGATGAAAGTGAAAGAGGAGAGTGAAAAAGTTGGCTTAAAGCTCAACATTCAGAAAACGAAGATCATGGCATCCGGTCCCATCACTTCATGGCAAATAGATGGGGAAACAGTGGAAACAGTGGCAGACTTTATTTTTTGGCCTCCAAAATCACTGCAGATGGTGATTGCAGCCAGGAAATTAAAAGACGCTTACTCCTTGGAAGGAAAGTTATGACCAACCTAGATAGCATATTAAAAAGCAGAGACATTACTTTGCCAGCAAAGTCCATCTAGTCAAAGCGATGGTTTTTCCAGTAGTCATGTATGGATGTGAGAGTTGGACTATAAAGAAAGCTGAGTGCCGAAGAATTGATGCTTTTGAACTGTGGTGTTGGAGAAGACTCTTGAGAGTCCCTTGGACTGCAAGGAGATCCAACCAGTCCATCCTAAAGGAAATCAGTCCTGAATATTCATTGGAAGGACTGATGTTGAAGCTGAAACTCCAATACTTAGGCCACCTGATGCAAAGCACTGACTCATTGGAAAAGACCCTGATGCTGGTAAAGATTGAGGGTTAGATTGAGGCAGGAGGAGAAGGGGATGACAGAGGCTGAGGTGGTTGGATGGCATCACCGACTCAATGAACATGAGTTTGAGTAAACACCAGAAGTTGGTGATGGACAGGGAGCTCTAGCGTGCTGCAGTCCATGGGGTCGTAGAGTCAGACAGGACTGAGCGACTGAAGTGAACTGGGGACCACCCATGGAGAATGTGATTTACTTGGCCCTGGGGGAGAAGACGATTTTGTAGCTCTCTAGGTGGTTCTATGGGTTGGGGGGGGGGTGGACCAACTAGGACCTGAGAGCTACATTCGCCTGCAGACTATTTTTAACAAATGAAGTGTTACTAGAACATAGCCACGCACACACGAGTTCATTCATGTAGCGGCTTTCACACCACAATGGAGAAGGCGAGCCCCGGGGGCCGCATAGACTAAACACTCTTTCACTGGCCCTTTGCAGAAAAGGTCCACTAATCCTGACATCCGATCAGGACTGCACGTTTGAACCACCTGGGGGAGTTTACAAACCGCTCAGACGTTCACCTCCACCTGCAACCTCCTGCAGCCCTGTCTTCAGGCAGGGGGCGTGCGCCTGATGTCTTTGTAAAGTCCAGGAGATTTTCACGAGGAACCCTGAGTTCCAAACCGGTCCCTTTGGGCTGATGCAGTTCCGAGTGGAGCCCAAAGTCTGGCAGCAGTGGGCTGGCTCCCCAGCATCATCTGAGGAACTTGGACTCAGGTCCCCAGCTGTTACCTTTCAGAAACTGAGTCAGTCAGTCTCGGGGAGACCCCATCAACTGCTGTTATTAAAACACTAACAAGCCAACAAAAGTCCCCCAACTCCTCCCTGTGTTTGGGAATGCTGACATCCAGAGGCCGAAACAAGACCAGACCCCAGCCCAGAGCAAACATTTGAAAGGCACTGTTCTCTCTGGACGCTGGCGTGGGCGCCTGCTTAGTGAGAGGCCAGTGATTTTGATCTGATTTTGGCTTTAAGTGCAGGTGAGAGAGCAGGCTCTGCCCAGGCTGCATTTAGGGGCCCCCAAAAGTCTCCGCTCTGACAGGAAGTGATCAGAGTGGGGGGGTGGTGAGCAGCTCCATCAGAGACAAGGGTCGCCCAGCAGCAGAAGGTGCTGGGGGCTGCTCCCAAGTGAGGCCGGTGCCCACCCAACAGTGAAGTCCCTCGGGATGGTCAGGGCCATCTGCTTCCAGAAGAGAAACCAGCAGCTATTCCTCACTCTCAGGATGACTCGAAAGACTATCCTCAGAGTCAGAAGCATATGCCTCCCGGTGGTGGAGACGCAAGTGAAAAAAAATGTTAGCTGCTCAGTTGGACTCTTTGTGACCCCACGGACTCTAGTCCTCCAGGCTCCTCGGTGTGTGGGATTTCCCAGGCAAGAACACTGGGCTGCCATTCACTTCTACAGGGGATCTTTCTGACCCAGGGATCGAACCTGGGTCTCCTGCATTGCAGGCAGATTCTTCACCACTGAGCCACCAGGGGAGCCACTGAATCAGGCCCAAGCAGCCAGAATGAAACCAGCGTGGCACAACCACGGGGCCCCACCTGGGAGTGAGCCGCAGTGCCCGTGGGAGAGCGGCGATAAGCGTGCGTGGCTTTCCCTCTGCCCCAGGCCCTCTCGACCCCACCGCATCTGGGGAGGAATTTGAGACTTACCCAAGAGTTACAGAGATGATACAGAAAATTCCTCTAGCCCCTCACCTAGTTTTCCTTCATGTAAAAATGTAACATTACTGTGATACATTTGCCAAATCTAAAAAACCAACATTACTGTTCACTGAACTCGACTCATTTGGATTTCACCGATCACCAATTTTTCCACCATCATCTTTTTTTTTCTGTCCCAAGATCCAGTCTAAACTGGCCTTGATTCATCACGTCTCCATTGCCCTCTTCCATGATCATTTTTAAATATTCTAATTGACCCAATTAATGCTTTGCCCTGAAAAACATTTTTTGTTCTGTCTTTAAGTATATGTATATTTTAATCTGGGCTTCCCAGGTGGTAAAAGAAATTTCCCTGACAATGCTGGATACACACAAGACTTGAGTTCTATCCCTGGGTCCTAAAGATCCTCTGGAGGAGGAAATGGCAACCCACTCCAATATTCTTGCCTGGAGAATCCCCTGGACAGAGGAGCCTGGCGGACTACAGTCCATGGGGCCACAAGAAAGTCAGACATAACTGAGCACACACATATATTTTAATCTGAATTTTACCAACACTGAAGAAATGTCATTGAGAAAGTGTTTTTCTCAATGAATTCTACCATAAACCACTTTAATCCCTCAATAATTTTTCCATTTTGTGCAGTTAAACATTACCTTGTTTTTTTCTATTGAATTTTTTCTTTCAACGGGATTTTTTCCTACTAAAAATATTACTAAAAAATATGGGTCTTCAGTTACCTCTGTCTGTATGAATGCTCTCAGTCAAACCTTGTGATAATCTGAGTTTTCTTTTTTACTCCAACAGCAATTTCCTGGGTCAAAATCTCCATATCCAGATTGTTCCAAGATTGATTCCTCTGATTAATTTTTATTTTTTAAATGAGGTATAATTGACATACATGATATTCCTTTCAGGTGTATGACATAATGGCTCAGTATTTGTAATGCATTAAATATAATCTTTCTCAAGATTGCTTTGGCTCTTTGAGGTCTTATGTAGTTCCATATAAATATTAGGATTGTTTTTTATATTTCTATGAAAAATGCCATTGAGGGACCCACCCTGGTGGCCCAGTGGCTAAGATGCTGCGCTCCCAATGCAGGGGGCCTGGGTTCAATCCCTGGTCCAGGAACTAGATCCCACATGCTGCAATTAAAATATCCCTTGAGCAGCCAAATAAATAATAATAATAATAAAATTAAGAAAAAAAGAAAAATGCCATTGAGAAAAAAATCAATTTTAAACGTGGATGTTTCCTTCTCCTGGTTTTATTTTCTGTGGGTTTTTCTATTTTACCTAATTTTTCCCAGTTAAATTGTTGTACTTTTCAAAATTACGAATAAATGTACATTCATGAGTTTCTCATCTGTGACGTTTTATTATGTTCAGTGTTGTCAGTTTCATTTTGCATTAGCTATTTCTCCTAGTAACATTTACTGATAACTTGGGTAAAAACAGATGATTTGTATTTTCTTGGTAAGCCATGGAAGAAAGGAGCAGTTCTCAGATATTCTAGGAACGCCCTGCTGCCCAGAAGGAATCTATGGTACTGCCCGTCCAGCTCTTCTGGACGCTTGTGCTCCCTCCTCATGCATGGCCTGGTATTGCCCGTCCAGCTCTTCTGGACGCTTGTGCTCCCTCCACATGCATGGCCTGGTATTGCCCGTCCAGCTCTTCTGGACGCTTGTGCTCCCTCCACATGCATGGCCTGGTATTGCCCGTCCAGCTCTTCTGGACGCTTGTGCTCCCTCCACATGCATGGCCTGGTATTGCCCGTCCAGCTCTTCTGGACGCTTGTGCTCCCTCCTCATGCGTGGCCTGGCAGAGCAGGAACAAGAGCTAGAGACTTCCCTGGTGGTTCAGTGGACAGGAGTCTGTCTGCCAACTCAGGGGACACGGGTTCGATCCCTGGTCCGGGAAGACCACACAGGCCGTGGAGCAACTAAGCCCGTGCACCGCAGCTCCTGAACCGGTGCTCCAGGGCCTGCAAGCCGCAACTGCTTAGCCCTTGAGCTGCAACCACTGAAGCCCGTGTGCCTAGAGCCTGTGCTCCGCAAAAAGAGAGGCCACAGCGGTGAGGAGCCTGCCATAGCAGTGAAGAGGGCCCCCTGCCCACCGCAACTAGAGAAAGCGCGGCCAACAATATTAATTAAAAGAAAAAAAAGGAGAAGTGGTGGCTCAAATGAGTCGCTTCATTTAAAAATGGCAGGAGGGCGGCTCTGACTTTGACGTTCGCACACAGCAGCAGCGTCGTGCCCCCAGGGTGCAGAGTCAGTGCCACCCTGGCGATGGTAGGGGTGACAGTCTGCGGCACGGCCACAGAGGATTAGCCAGAGACCAGTCACAAGGCAAAGCAGGACAAGCAGAGCAGGATCTGGGGCAGAAACACGGATGCCAGACATGCGCTGAGGCAGAGGCGTGGCCAAAGGGAAGGAGTCCTAGTTTTCCTTTTTCAATTATTTATCTGGGCTACACTGGTCTCAGTAGCGGCCTGCACGCGGGATCTAGTTCCCTGGCCAGGGATCGAACCCGGCCCCCTGCATCTGGAGCACAGAATCTAAGCCACTGGACCACCAGTAAAGTCCTAAGAAGTCCCAGTCCCTGGGACCAGGGTACAAGGCCAGCCCCAGGGTGGACCCGCTGAACTCCCCTCGCTGGGCGCCCACAGGGGAGTGGCCTCTGTTTCAGTATCAGGACCTAGAACAGCGAACCTACGTATGAGGGCGGCAGGGGCTGAGGAGAGCCAGGAAACTTCAGGGCCGGTAATTCATCGGCGGTCAGAGGCCTTATTTAGGGAAAACACACACACACACACACACACACACACACCCCTCCGAACGTTTACCTGTAACACTGGTGGCCACCACCTGCCAGTACAGAAGAGGGCGGCTTTATTGCAGCTGAGCCACAGGGGCAGACGCCGCGTCTCTGGGACAAGAAGGACATGCTGGACCCAGAGACAGAGACTCAACCCCTTCTCCAGGGGCTCCCGACGGCTTTTCCCGAAGTAGAGCAGGTCAACAGCTCTCTGCTTGGTCTCAGGACAACAAAAGGAAACATTTCTCAGTGTCTTCCGTGCAGCCCTCTCCCAACAGCAGACTAGAATAAACGAAACCAACAGAAAAAAATGCACAGCTGGGAGGTAAAGACGGGGCTTGTGTGCTCAGTTGTGTCCGACTCTTTGCAACCCCACAGACGCACCCCACCAGGCTCCTCTGTCCGTGGGATTTTCCCAGACAAGAACACTGGAGCAGGTTCCCATTTCCTCTGCCAGGGGATCTTCCCGACCCAGGGACTGAACCAGTGACTCCTGCGTCTCCTGCACTGGCAGGCAGATTCTTTACCACTGAGCCACCTGGGAAGCCCCCAGTTGGGCTTGAGTAGTAAATACCAATTCCCTCCCTGCTTTCCCTGGGCTAATTGACTATATATATTCAAGCCACCAAAAAGAGGTCTTCCCGGTATGTGAAATGTAGCATGCAGTCAGAAAAAAAGTGGATCAACTTGTAAAAGGCTTGGACATCTAGGTAACCACCACCCAGTCACGAAATAGAACAGCCTTCCCCAATGTTTCTGGCGCCAGGGTCTGGTTTCACGGAAGACAATTTTTCCATGCACTGGAGGTGGTGGGGATGGTGTCAGGATGATTCAAGAACATTACTTTTATCACGCACTATATTTCTATTATTTTTATACCAGCTCCACCTCGGATCATCAGGCATTAGATCCTGGAGGTGGGGAACCCCTGAAATAGAAAATTTCCAAAACCTCCGAAGAGTGGATGACTTTCCAACCTCTATGTGATGAACCGGGACAGGTTGCTTTTTTCATTTTTATTTTATGTTGGAATTTAGTTGATTCCAATCTTGTGTTAGTTTTAGGTGTACAGAGAGTGACTTAGGTACACGTATATCTGTTGTTTTCCAGAGTCTTTCCTCGTATAGGTTATTACAGAGCGCTGAGCGGCATTCCCTGTGCTGGGCAGTGGGTCCTGGTTGATTACCTGCTTCATATACAGCGGTCTATACACGCTAATCCCAGACTCCCGATTAACCCCTCCCCCGTTCTTTTCCCTTTGGTAACCATAAGGTCATTTCCTAAGTCTGAATTTACTTCTATTTTATAAAGATAAGTTCGTCTGTGTCATTTTTTAGATTCCACATACAAGCGATATCATGTGATAGTTGAGGACAGTTTTTGACCTGTGCCACATTTGAGATTTGGATGGAGAATCAGGGCTTTGTTCCACAAAGACCCTCAAGACCCAGAGATGTCAAGAAATGTACTTGGAGGTTTGCAACATGACTGGTTTTAAGGCCAGACTCAGGGAATTAATTATTAAGATGCAGGGGGTTCCTGACTCAAGATGACCAGGTGGGGCTTCCCTGGTGGCCCTATGGCTAAGAGTCTGCACTCCCAATGCAGGGGTTCGATCCCTGGTCAGGGAACTAGGTCCCACATGCCGCAGTTAAGAGTTTGTATGTCGCAAATGAAGACTGAAGATCCCGCGTGCCTCAGCTCAGACCTGGCTCAGCCAAACTGATAATAATAATAAAAATAAAAAAAGGAGACATCCAGGTGAGGCTCTGGGACCTACGTTTTTGGACAAGCACTCCAGGAATTTTGATAGCAGGTGGTTCTCAAAGACACCCCGCGTTGGAGAGCCAAGCTCTGAACTCACAGAAGCTCAGTGCAAGAAGACACCACGTGGGACTCCCCTGGCGACCCAGGAGTTAGGGCTCTGTGCTTCCACCACAGGAGGCAAGGGCTCAAGCCCTGGTCAAGGAACGAGGATCCGCATACCAGCATAACAAACAAAAAGAGGAGCCTCGTGAGTCCTCTAGGTCCTTGTTACTCAAAGTGCACTCCCCGTCCAACTGCAGCCGTGGCTCCTGGAAGCCTGATAGGAAGGCAGAATCCTGGGCCCAGCCCAGAGCAGCTGAGTCAGATGCAATAAATGAGATCCTCCAGGTAACGCGTGCACGTCCAAGTTTCAGCAGCAAGTGCTGGGCTCATGAAAGATCGAGTTCTCAGCGGGGCAGTGCTGCCCCCACAGGGCGTTCAGGAAGTACAAGGTTCCTGCATCCTACAGGACAGTCAACCCCTTAAAGAGCATCCTGAACCCGGCAGACTTTCAGACATCCTGCTGGATAGTTGTGGGTACAGAAAACCTCTGCATTTATCTGAACTTAAAACCTAATTCATGTTGACCGTTTTGGGGGACACTGTTTATATGGGGATTCCCTGGTGGCTCAGTGGTAAAGAATCCACCTGCAATGTGGGAGACCTGGGTTCGATCCCTGGGTCGGGAAGATCCCCTGGAGGAGGGCATGGCAACCCACTCCAGTATTCTTGCCTGGAAAATTTCATGGACAGAGAAACCTGGTGGGCTACAGTCCACAGGGTTGCAAAGAGTTGAACACGGCTTAGGGCCTGAACAACAGGTTTTTATATACACTGAGATTTCCAGGAATGCAACCGTTGTATAAACTGAGGGAAGAGTCAACATTTATTTTTTTAAGTATTACCAGGAGTTCTTCACCATAAGTGATGGTTTACATGCTAGCTCACCTGGGTTAAGGCATGCTTGGACAGCTGGTGAAACAATATTTTTCGGTGTGTTTATGAACATGTGTCTGGAAGACATCAGCACTTGACTCAGCAGACTGAGTAAAGATGGCCCTTACTGAGGCCAGTGGGCATCATCTAATCAGTTGAGGGCCTGGACAGACTAAAAGGCCAACAGAAGAGAAGGTGACCCCCTGCTTGAGGTGAGACGTCTGTCTTCTCCTGCCCTTGGACCCAGGGCTCAGGACCCTGGTTCTCAGGCTTCGGACCCAGACCGGGACTCACCCCATCCACCCCTCAATTCTCAAGTCTTAGGACCCAGACTGAGTTACACCACCAGCTTCCCTGGTTCTCCAGCTTGCAGACAGCAGCATGTGGAACTTCTGAGCCCATTTCTACAATAAATCTCCTCTTCTCTCCTCCCTGTTGGTTTCATTGCCTGGAGGACTGACATACTCCATCTCAGACAACCCCATCACAGACAATACTGCGGCCTGTTCCACGTGCCTGCCAGCGTGCCTGTAGCTACTGGCCCCTTCAGAGTCAGACCCTAGAGTCGAGTTATTAATATACGTGCAATTTTACTATAAAATATTTTCCTTTATTTGTTCATATTAAAATTAAGTCAGTATACTGTCTTTTGTGAAATTATATGTGTGTTCAGTCACGTCCAATTCTTTGGGACCATGGACTGTAGTCCCCCAGGCTCCTCTGTCCATGGGATTCTCCAGGCAAGAATACTGGAGTGGGTTGCCTTTTCCTTCTCCAGGGGATCTTCCCGACCCAGAGATGGAACCCACGACTCCTGCATCTCCTGCACTGGCAGGCGGATTCTTTACCACTGCGCCACCTGGGAAGAGTGAAATTATGTGTACTGACGGCTTATTTTATATATACAACTACATTTCAGGAGAGCGAAGGAATATTTTATTTTTTAAAGTTTCTTTTCAGTACCATAAGAAAATTTTTGACATAAAAAAGGAAGGCGTTGGATATGACAGAGCTAAGAAGAAATACCCTGACTGAATAGCCTCACTTTTTAGATAAAGGATTGAAACCCAGGGAGATAGAGTGGTCAAGGTCATGGGATAATTTAGATCAGCAGGACAGGACACCCAAGCCCCGCCCCCCTCCCAGCCCCTCCCACCCCTACTTGCCCCCTCCCACCCTCCCTGCCCTTCCCACCCAAGCCCCTCCCACCCCTCCCTGCTCCTCCCACCTCTCCAAGCCCCTCCCACCTCCTCCCACCTCTCCAAGCCCCTCCCACCTCTTCCCACCCAAGCCCCTCCCACCCCTCCCACCCACTCCCACCCTCCCAGGACCCGCCTTCAGCAACACCCCCAGCACCATCGACTGAGTTTGCCTGGCCTTCAGCAGATGTCTTTCCACTGGAAACCTCTGTCTCTGGCCCGGCTCTTACCAAGGCCCTGGGTAATGACATATAACATCACACAGCTTCACAAGGAAGCACGAAACCTTTGCAAGACTCTCAATTATGATTTTTTTTTTTAAACGCAGGATCTTTTCCTTGGAGACAAAGAAATTACAAATGACAAAATAAAAATAAATGGATCCCCTGTTCCTGGCTCCCTCAAGACACAAATTGCTGCCTGTCCTTGTTTGTTTGAAATTAGACTCAAGGGAACATCAAGAAAAATGACAAGAAGAAAAAAAATAACTTCCTTGATTTTGGAAGGCAATGGATTTTGTTTATAAAGACCCAAAGCTAAGCATCTTATTCAGTTCAGTTCAGTTGCTCAGTCGTGTCCGACTCTGTGACCCCATGCACAGCTGCGACCACAGCACACCAGGCCTCCCTGTCCATCACCAACTCCTGGAGTTTACCCAAACTCATGTGCATCAAGTCGGTGATGCCATCCAGCCATCCCATCCTCTGTCGTCCCCTTCTCCTCCTGCCCCCAATCCCTCCCAGCATCAGGGTCTTTTTCAATGAGTCAGCTCTTTGCATGAGGTAGCCAAAGTACTGGAGTTTCAGCCTCAGCATCAGTCCCTCCAATGAACACCCAGGGCCGATCTCCTTCAGAATGGACTGGTTGGATCTCCTTGCAGTCCAAGGGACTCTCAAGAGTCTTCTCCAACACCACAGTTCAAAAGCATCAAGCCTTAGGCGCTCAGCTTTCTTCACAGTCCAACTCTCGCATCTCATTAGCATGCTATTAATAAACTGTCACCTTCAAGGACAACCATCCAGGACCGCAGGGTGGGTGGCATCCGGTCTGTGCCCACAGGGTCCCTGCAAGTGGAGGGGCTTGTGAGGCTCAGGCCTTGGTGGCTCTGCCACTTTCTGTATCGTGCATGTGAAACTCAAGGGACAGCTTCTCCTTTAACATCCAGCATTTCAGGTAGGGGCTTGAGAGGAGATAAAAGAGGGCAGGGCTCCTGCCGCAGGGTAACAGAAGCTGGCATGTCCTCAGATTAAGTGAAGGAGGCTGATGTGGTTTCATCCAGAGCTAAGAGAAGGAAAGGTAGATGTAAAGGGACCCGAAGCAGGAAGGAGCTTGGAGGATTGGAAACACAGAAAGGAGAGCAGGGCAGGTGTGACACAGTGCGGGTGTGACACAGTGTGGGTGTGACAGGGTGGGTGTGACACAGTACAGGTGTGACATGGCACGGGTGTGACAGGGTGGGTGTGACAGGGTGGGTGTGACAGTGTGGGTGTGACAGGGTGGGTGTGACACAGGGCAGGTGTGACAGTGCGGGTGTGACACAGTGTGGGTATGACATGGCACGGGTGTGACAGGGTGGGTGTGACACAGCACGGGTGTGACACGGGTGGGTGTGACACGGTGTGGGTGTGACAATGTGGGTGTGACACGGGTGGGTGTGACACAGGGCAGGTGTGACACAGTGCGGGTGTGACACAGTGTGGGTATGACATGGCACAGGTGTGACAGGGTGGGTGTGAAACGGTACGGGTGTGATAGGCTGGGTGTGACACAGGGCGGGTGTGACACGGGGCGGGTGTGACACGGGGCGGGTGTGACAGGGCGGGTGTGACGGGCGGGTGTGACACAGGGCGGGTGAACGTCTCGGGAGTGCGGCGGGCCAGCCCCGTCACCTTGCCGGTTGCTCACAGCAAACGAGTCGGAACGCGGTCGGTCGCCAAGCTTAGGGTGACAGTGTGACACAAGGGGAGGCAGTCCCCGGATCTGCCCCCTTCCCTGCCAAAGGCGGGAGAGTCCGCCTTACTCAGAGCACCCCGTGAGGACACGCTGCCTGGGAGAGAAGCAGAGGACAGCCATCACCGCACGAAACCACGCTGGCAGAACTGCTCAGACGCTCAGCCAAGTCTGCAGAGAAGCAGGGCGCTCCAAGCTGTGCGCTGGGACCACCCTGGGGGGTGGGGTGGGGAGGGAGGTGGGGGGGTTCAGGATGGGGATGCATGCACACCTGTGGCTGATTCATGTCAGTGTACGGCAAAACCACTAAAATACTGTAAGGTAACTAGCCTCCAATTAAATAAATTAATTTAAAAAAGAAATTATTTAAAAGATAAGATTATCAAGCAAGTCACAGAGCCCCCAAACATGGGGACACACGTTGGCACGAGGGCCATGTGACTTGTCGCCAGCTGGGTGCTTGCTGCGCCAAGACAGAAAACAGGCTTCTGACAACTTGTGTTTTCAAAAGCGCATCAAAGAGAAGCCTGTAGGGTAATGGAGTTGAAAGTCTCTACAGAGAATAAGGTTACTGCTTTAAGGGAAGAAAAGGTCCCAGCGAGAAAGCCCCAAATGACTCAGCTCCTGACACCCAAGAAGAGCACAGGGAGGCGGCCAAACAGCATGAAAGGGAGAAGGCGCTGACGGGAGGCTCGCCCAGAGGAGGGCGAGATCAGAAGTCCTGCTAAGAAGAGGGAAGCTGATGCTGAAGGGAAATCGGACGGAGGAGCAGAGCGAGCTGTTAGAAAGGGGGAAGCTCGCGGAAGACAGAGCTTAGGATGACAGCCGCACACGAGCTGACTCCTGGCCGGCGGAGGCGTGCCGCGAGAAAGACGGGGTAGCGCCAAAGCAGGCGGGAGAGCGATCCCAAACGTCCGGCAAAGACCCAAGCTTCCTCTCAGCTAGGGAGCACGGCAGGCGAAAACAGAAGTCTTCAAAGGTGGGAGATGCCCTTCAAGGTCTCTCTGGCCCAAGAGAGGGGGAAGAGACACCTTTTTCTCCTTCGGGGTGGCGGGGTGGGGGGGTGTCTAGTTTCCCATATAATTTTCCATCTCCAAAAATACCTGATTTTTCATGGGAAAAGCTCCTGGATAAATAACCCAAGTTGCCATTAAAATTCCCAAAGTGTTAACGAACACAAAATCCCTCAAACTCATAATATTCTGAAGCTTTCCAGTTCGACTGGAAATCTGGAAAACAGAGAGATGAAACAGTGTGGCCTGTGAAGAAAGCACAGCGTCCTCATCGAGAAGCTCCTAAAGGTCCCAGCTCCCGAGAGCTACGCAGAGACAGGCGTGAACGGAGCGCGGCGGAGGGGGCCCAGGAAAGAACGCAGGCTCACTGATTCCAACCACCAGGACCGGGGCGGGGAAGGCGACCTCCTGACGGCGGCTGGGTAAAGTCAGGGTCGGGGTCATGGCTTCGGGGGTCTGAACATCCAAGACTGAGCCCTGCCTTTGCCACCAGGCTTTGAACACATGCAGCATATCCAAAAGCAGAGACATTACTTTGCCAACAAAGGTCGGTCTAGTCAAGGCTATGGTTTTTCCAATGGTCATGTATGGATGTGAGAGTTGGACTGTGAAGAAGGCTGAGAGCCAAAGAATTGATGCTTTTGAACTGTGGTGTTGGAGAAGACTCTTGAGAGCCCCTTGGAATGCAAGAAGTTCCAATCAGTCCGTCCTAAAGGAGATCAGTCCTGGGTGTTCTTTGGAAGGACTGACGCTGAAGCTGAAACTCCAGTACTTTGGCCACCTCATGCAAAGAGTTGACTCATTGGAAAAGACTCTGATGCTGGGAGGGATTGGGGGCAGGAGGAGAAGGGGACGACAGAGGATGAGATGGCTGGATGGCATCACTGACTTGATGGATGTGAGTCTGAGTGAACTCCAGGAGTTGGTGATGAACAGGGAGGCCTGGCGTGCTGCGATTCATGGGGTCTCAAAGAGTCGGACACGACTGAGCAACTGAACTGAACTGAACTGAGGAGTCTGACTTAACCCCTCAAAGCCTCAGCTTTCTCTCGTCTGTAAGTGAAGATACTGCAATAAGTGGAAGGGCTGTGTGCTGAATGTAGCATCCAGCGAGCCTCCTCCACCATGACCGGTCACAGTCACCCTTCCCAGGAGGCACTCGTGGTAAAGAACCATCTGCCAGTGCAGGGGATGTAAGAGACACGGGTTTGATCCCTGGGTCCGGAAGATCCCCTGGAGAAGGAAATGGTAACCCACTCCAGTATTCTTGCCTGGACAGAGGAACTTGACAGGCTACAGTCCATGGTGTCACAAAGAGTCGGACACGACTGAGCGACTCAGCACGCACATGTACCACACCACACATATTCATCTCCACGAATGTCTCCATCTTCAACCAGAATTAATGGAGCACCCACGTATCTGCAGAGGAGTCCACCTCAGTGAGCCGTTCCTGAAGGTGAGACCCTGCCCTCCTGTGTCAAGACTGGGTTTGCTATACAAAGAACAAGACACCCTCACGGGGGCCACTGACCCAGACAAGCTTTCAGAGCGGAGACACCCTGGGACGTAGGATGACGATTTCAGAAAGAGCGTCCCTTGCCCATTTTGTACTGGGAGTGAGTTCAGTGAAAAGCATGGTCCTCAACCCCTTGCCCAGGTCATTCTTTATTCCTGTGCACAGTTCTGTGAGTGGTGATTATTATCACCCCCACACTCCAGGGGTTTCCCAGGTGGCGCGGTGGTAAAAGAATCTGCCTGCCAAAGCAAAAGACGTGGGTTCAGTCCCTGAGTTGGGAAGATCCCCTGGAGAAGGAAATGGTAACCCACTCCAGGAGGAGTAGGCAATTTGCCTACTTGCCTGGAGAATCCCATGGACAGAGGAGCCTGACAGTCCATGGGTCAGAGTATCAGACACGACTGAGCAACTGAGCGCGCCATGTTACAGACAGAGAAACTGTTTTAAAATATGGGAGAGGGAAGCACCTCGCAACGGGGAAATGAACCAATAAGCTCAGCCCACCTAGTTGTAAAGGATCCAGAGGCATCTTCGTGAGTCAAACAGCTACCCTAAGATGCAAATGCAGTTTTTGAAACCTGTTTATATGGGAGTATAGCCAATTAACTATGCTTTGATAGTTTCAGGCGGACGGCAAAGGGACTCGGCGAAACACAAAGACAATTTTATAAGTAGCAGATCTTCGGAATGTGCTTCAAAATCATCCCACTATTTCATGTGAACAAGTCAAAGCTACAAAAATAACCACTGCTAATGGGATAAAATTACTGTTTTCCTTTGTTCAAAACACTGCTTCACACTTAGAGGCCTGCCTAATAGATGTGGGGCCGATTCGGCCCTGTCTCCTGTGAGGGAGGCAATTTTCTCTCCAGGAAGTACAAAGTCCTTGTGTCCCGGAGGCCTCCAGGAAAGCTGCTTACTAAGTGTAGCTTCATTATGCAGAATCTACTTCCAGCTCAGACTCCATGAGGGTCAAACACCACTGAGCTTCGAGAGAGGGCCCACGACAAAAAATTAGGCCTCACCCATGACACCGATTCTGGGGTTCTGGGAGTGGAAAGTGGACTCACCCCTGTGCAGCAGGGTTCCAACATGGAGCCCTTTTTATTCTTTTTTTCTTTTTCCCTACGGCCCGGTCCCTATTTATCCAGGTGTAGATCATCTACATGGTTTGTATCAAAGCGGGATGCACGCCAAAGCCAGATACACAGTTCAGGGGCTGTTTACACTGCTTGCCTCCCCTGGAAGGAGGAATTTTGCTGGTCTGGTAGGACGGAGGGGGTGGTTCGGGGCTTTCTCCGTGAAGCAGATGAAACCCTTCTGAATGATTCCGCAAACACCACGCCCAGCCCGGTGTCCACTTTTTCCGCAGCAGGGTTTGGCTCGCACAGAGGCTGCCTTTCTGCTCTGGTCGCTCGGGACTTTGCCCTCTGACAGCAGTGCCTTTCATCTGGGGCCCTCAAAACCCACCTGGACAGCCAGCACTTTCCCCGGCTGTTTCAGAAAGAAGACGATACGTTTAAAGCCAACTATTGAGTCAGAAGCGACCTTTCCAATAACTCACATAGATAAATTGGTGCTCCGTCTCCTGAAACCCCACTAACGGATGCTCTGTCTTCCTTGGGCTTTCTCATATACACAAGTTTCAGGAAAAGGAAGCCGTTAACAAGAAACAAGGTGCATCAGAGATCTGAGGACATTTTCAAAGTCACCAAGGGCATACGGTGAGTAAGGGCGAGAGAGCCCCGTTTCTGACACCGCCTACGTTTGCAGTCCTTCAAACAGTGCTGGCGGCCACGCGGAGCCCAAACAAGTCCTCTTACTGAGACAGCAGAGTGGGCTACATTTGCAGCCCTTCAAACAGTGCTGGCGGCCACGCGGAGCCCAAACAAGTCCACTTACTGAGACAGCAGAGTGGGCTACATTTGCAGCCCTTCAAACAGTGCTGGCCACGTGGAACCCAAACAAGTCCTCTTACTGAGACAGCAGAGTGGGCGCATGTACTTTAGGACTATTCCGTCCCAACCACGCGAAAACCATACACGCAGTGTCTGGAAAGACGCGCACAAAAATAGAAGGCCTAACTCTGGCTAGTGCAATAATAGGTGATTTTTATTCTTTAATTTCAAAGACGGAGACAAAATTATTTTTTTAAGATTTGAAATAAGATTCAAGTACTTTTTGACGATAAGAGAGGACAACCCATGGGACCAGTTCCATTCCCAGGGCAATCTGGGTGAGGCTTTTCAGGTCTCCAGAAGGACTCTCTCCATGATGAGCCCATATCGACCTTTGGCCTGGATGGTCATGGACCTAATAATGACATTATGAAAACTGCAGCACTTCAAAACTCTGACCTTCCTCTGAAACACAGAGAGCAAGAATCACAAAGGGGTTTCGTGTGTGCATACATGTGTGTGTGTCTGTGTGTGTGTGTGTGTGTGTACGTGGGTGTGTGCCATTTACATAAAAATTGGAGTACATAAATGCGAATTAAATGCCTATTTATAAATTGTGTTATAATACAACATTGTAAAGCAACTACACTCCAATAAAAATTTAAAATAAAAGTCACAATAAAAAATAAATAGAATATTTTGGCCCTATCTTAAAAAAATACAGAGTATCTGTTATGTTCACACACTTTACATATATATTATCTCACTTAATTTTCTAAACAACCCCAGGAGGTCAGCAATATAATCCCCATTTATGTTGTAAATGGACTTTATTCATATGTATCTACAGATATTCTTATAGCTTCATATACGTGTGTGTATGCGCAGGCTCCATTCTTTAACTGATACATTAGACTATGTTTTATGACATTTCCGCTGGCCTCCACTAAGTATATTTATTGACTAGACTAAATTAAAAAATGGCTAAGACGCATAGTTGAAATAATCTTATAATTTGGTATATTTTGCACATTGCTTCCTGAGAAGATTAAATAAAGTTAAACAAAATCATCCACTTAAAGACAGTGTTTTCCATGTATCACCTAAAATTATAATTAGCCCCAGTGGCACCTGAAGAAGCCTGCAGTAGGAATGTCTATTTCTGCTGAATCCATATTTTAGAGCCTATGAAGAATCCCCAGGCTAGGGCCTGGCATCGAGAGCAGTAGAGAGAGCAACGTGGTGGAGAAGCAGGTGCCCTACCCCAGCCTACCCGGGGATGCTGAGAGCAAGCTGGAGCCTTGTGATGGAGTCTCCTTGCTTGCTTACATCAGCGTGTGTGGGTTTTGGTACCTGTGCTTTAAAAAGCCCAGGTTCACTTTTCTCTGTCTGGCCCTCAGGATGCTGTACACAATCTACACAAATGTGTGATCAGTTTAGTTCAATTTCTCAGTCGTGTCCGACTCTTTGCAACCCCATGGACTGCAGCATGTTAGGCCTCCCTGTCCATCACCAAGTCCCTGAGCTTGCTCAAACTCATGTCCATCGAGTTGGTAATGCCATCCAACCATCTCATCCTCTGTTATCCCCTTCTCCTCCTGCCTTCAGTCTTTCCCAGCATCAGGGTCTTTTCAAATAAGTCAGTTCTTTGCATCAGGTGGCCAAAGTGTTGGAGTTTCAGCTTTAGCATCAGTCCTTCCAATGAATATTCAGGACTGATTTCCTTTAGGATGGACTGGTTGGATCTCCTTGCAGTCCAAGGGACTCTCAAGTTCTTCTCCAACACCACAGTTCAAAAGCATCAATTCTTCAGCACTCAGCTTTCTTTATGGTCCAACTCTCACATCCATACATGACCACTGGAAAAACCATAGCCTTGACTAGATGGACCTTTGTTGACAAAGTAATGTCTGTGCTTTTTAATATGCTGTCTAGATTGGCCATAGCTTTTCTTCCAAGGAGAAAATGTCTTTTAATTTCATAGCTGCAGTCACCATCTAGTGATTTTGGAGCCCAAGATAATAAAGTCTCTCACTGTTTCCCCATCTATTTGCTGTGAAGTGAATAACTGGACATGATGCCACGGGGGCTATCCCCCATTCTTTTTAATAAAGGGGAATTTGTGTTGCAGTTTTGTCTTTTTTCCTTTCGTATTGTATGCTGGATGTGTTGGGGTGATGGTGGCTAACAGGCATCATACCTGGACCCGGGGCCTCTGCCCACCGCAGCTCACAGGACTCTGAATGTTCCCCCACCAGGGATGTGGAACACGACTATGGCTGTAGAGAGCCTGACTGGTTATGGTGGGCCATGTCTCAAGGTGTACAGGAAGAGGAATTCATGCTAAGAGATAAAGAAGATTCTGGTTTTCAGTCAGCCTGTTTCCACCCTGGGGACTTTGCCTTGGCAGTCATGTTCATCCTGCCTGACCCAAGGCTCCCTCCCCGCAAGATCTGATTTGATTGGACAAGTAATAAACAGCTGGCCAATGCAACCCTCTAAGGAATGTAGGGAGGAGAGTTAAAAAGCTGGTTTAAAACTCAACATTCAGAAAACTAAGATCATGGCATCCAGTCCCATCACTTCATGGCAAACAGATGGGGAAACAGTGGAAACAGAGACGTTTTTTTTGGGGGGGGGCTCAAAAAACATCGCAGATGATGACTGCAGCCATGAAATTACAAGACCCTTGCTCCTTGGAAGAAAAAGTTATGGCCAACCTTGACGCATATTAAAAAGCAGAGACGTTACTTTGCCACACAAGGTCTGTCTAGTCAAAGCTATGGTTTTTCCAGTAGTCATGTATGGATGTGAGAATTGGACTATAAAGAAGGCTGAGTGCCAAAAAAAATAGATGCTTTTGAACTGTGGTGTTGGAGAAGACCCTTGAGAGTCCCTTGGACTGCAAGGAGATCCAACCAGTCCATCCTAAAGGAGATCAGTCCTGAATATGCATTGGAAGGACTGATGCTGAAGCTGCAACTCCAATACTTTGGCCACCTGATGCGAAGAGCTCACTCATTTGAAAAGACCCTGGTGCTGGGAAAGATTGAAGGTGGGAGGAGAAGGGGACAACAGAGGATGAGATGGTTGGATGGCATCACCGACTCGATGGACATGAGTTTGAGTAAACTCCAGGAGTTGGTGATGGACAGGGAGGCTTGGCGTGCTGCGATTCATGGGGTTGCAAAGAGTCGGACATGACTGAGCGACTGAACTGAACTGAAGGAGCGTAGAGGCGGGCCTGTGAAACCCTAGGCAGTCATTGTTGGTTGTCACAACTCAGAAGATATAAACTCAGGCTGAGGGGTGGCCTCAGCCTTCAGCAGTGGGGAGAAGCAGAAAGCAGAAGTAAAAAACAAGAGACTGAGAAAATGACTGTTGTTTCCTGAGGTTTTCTCCCTCCTGGTCTGGGCTCTTGTGAGGCAGAGCTGTGTTTCCTGCCCTGCAGTTCCAGAAACTTCTCCTTTGTCCTTATAACACATTCTGCATTTTTGCCTTGACCTACTCCAAGTGAGTGCTAATACTTGTATGAAAATGAGAGAGCACATGCCTGCGGTCATAGGCACTGCTAATAAATCGCCCTGAATTTTTACAAGAGAATTAAATGTCAAGTTTTTATAAGAGAATGGAATGTCACAATGTTTCATTGTAGTCTGCAAGGAGGAGAAAGAATTCAGGGCGACAGAGGATGAGATGGTTGGATGGCATCACCGACTCAATGGACACGAGTTTCAGTGAACTCCGGGAGCTGGTGATGGACAGGGAGGCCTGGCGTGCTGCAGTCCACGGGGTCGCAAAGAGTCAGACATGATTGAGCGACTGAACAATAACAACATCTGAACAAGTCTGAGCGTGACTGCTGCACTGAGCTGTTGGAAGGAAGGAAGTCTTTCTCGGGTTGTCACACAAATAGCCGGGGAAAAATAAGGCAGCTGATACCAGCAGCAGAAGGCGTGTTGACTGCAATGCCGGCTCTCGAGGAAGGTAAAAAGGAAGCTTTGGAGTTTGTTTTAAACGGAGCTTCCAAGGCCCCACCTCAGACCTGTTGAGTCAAAAACCCCAGTCAAGTGTTCAAGACAGTTACACATTTTTTTTTAGTTTCCTAGGAGATCTTGATGTGCACCCTGTTAGCAAGAGCCACCTGACCCCAGGACAAAGGGACGTCTGAGAAAAGGAAGGACTCTAGCAATCACAGACTTGTGCAAAAACAAACGACGCTAACCGCAGTGGTTCCTCGTCAGCACTGGTAGAATTCCTTCCTAGCTCAGAAACACGCAATTTTCTTGCCCAAGATGATGAGTTTCAAACCTCCAAAACGGCTTAAATTATGTCTAGTATATACTTCTTGAAGAGGCAGGATAACATGTAATCCATTAAACAGAACAAAACAGGGTTTGAGTTTGCAATTTGTATAAAATTTTCAAGTTACTTCTTCATTGTAGAAATCAGAAAATAAAGATAGGCATTAAGAAAGCAAATTATGTCCCAGAATCACATGACCCACTGTTTGGTGATTCATTCCACACTGTGGGGTTTATACTCCTCTCTCTTTATCCTACCAGGTCAGGTATATATTTTTCCCTTATAGAAATAGGACCATACTGTTTTGCAACTTCTTTTCCACTTCATATATTATGGACACACTCTGTGTTGAAATATACTTTTTATAGCTTCATAGTACTACAGTTATGGATGGATTTGTGAGGGTTGAATGAGACCCACATGCGTGTGAGGTGCATGGTAAGTGCTCAGTAAATGGTAGGTTTTACTCCTGTTACTGTTAGTGCTTACTCATTTTCCTATTGATGGGATATTAGGTTGTTCCCAGAGTACAGCTGTTCATGTTTTATTTTATTATATCCATAATAGACATTAATGCTTCATTAGCTAGAAACATTTTTTTGTAGTTTATTGTTTTAGGTGTTAAATACACAGGAGTTTTATGTCTTGTCCAGTCAGATCTCTTAGTCTTATCCTTAGTGATTTCTAGGCTTAGAAAGCTAAATTCTCACTATGATACTATAATAAATTTTGATACATGATAAATATCAGTATACAAATATTTAATCAATTAAAATGCTTCTACCAAAATGATTAACCTAGAAACAAGTTTAGGGCAGATGCATTTCTACAGAAAACTTTAATTCTAGAGAAAAATCCTTGATAAGGTAGCACATTGTCCCCTAGGTGCCAGGTAAAGCCGGTGATGCTGCGGTGCGCGTGCAATGGGACAGAGTCCTCCTCCTCCGAGGTGACCTGGGACAGGAGTCGGTCTCCGTGAGACAGGAGAGGAAGCAAGCAAAGAAAGAACCCAGCACACTGCCGTTTCTTTTTGCTTTCCAGCCCTGTCCAACTCTTTGCAACCCCATGGACTGTGGCCCGCCAGGCTCCTCTGTCCACGGGATTCTCCAGGCAAGAATCCTGGAGTGGGGGCCATTTCCTCCTCGAGGGGATCTTCCGACCCCAGGATCGAGCCCCCACCTCTACGCTTCCTGCACTGGCGGGCGGTTCTTTACCACAAGTGCCACCTGGGAAGCCTCTCAGACCACAAGAAATCAAGTTTTGTTTAATTACGTTAACCTTTTTTTAAGGCATTTATTCTCATCATATAGCAGCGTGTGCATGCCAATCCCAAACTCCCAATCTATCCTCCCCCTCCCACCCCTCCGCTCTTATAACCTCTGGTTCATTCTCTAAGTCTGTCTCTATTTGTTTTATTAAATATCAAGTCACTTTGCATTTGCCCACCTCTGCTAATGCATCTGAGCAACGCCTGTGCAGAGCTACGAGCTGGCTCACTGTCCTCTCATTTCAGGAGACAAATGCCAGCTTCTCATCCAGGGGCGACAAAGGGAGGGCAGGAAGAAGTCTCAGTCAAAGCCCACGGAAAGCAAGTTCGCACTCATCCGTCCACCCAACAAAGGCCTCCTGAGGGCCCGCGGTGTGCCTGGCAGCGTGCGGGGTGCAGACACACGGAAGTGAGTGAGACAGACGGGGACCCGTGGTTCCGTGTGGACTGCAAGACCCAAGAGGTACCGGGGAGACTCCTCGGCGCTCCCCGAGAAGTGAGGAGATCTGGTATGATGAGAGAAAGAAGCACCCAGCAAACACCGCTGAAACAAACCCCATCAGCCCTGAGGCAGCGCGCAGAGGAGATGCGCAGAGGCTCAGCGGAAGGCGAGAGCTTGGGCAGACCTACAAACGGCATGGGCTCTGAGCGCGCTGCCTTCTCATACACAGATTTGCTGGCAGAAGACAGAACCCTTATAGAGTCCAGGTGGTTGGGGACAACCTGTGTGCAGTTACTGACTGACTGCACAGCGGGGACACAGGGCTCACCTTTAGGAAACCAAGCTTTAAGAAAAAAGTTAACAAAAATTCTGACCAGATGAATCAGCAGTCACACATCCCACAGTGGCACAGTTCACAGATTTAGCCCAGGCAGGTTACTGAATAAATTTAAAGAATCAGAAACAATGACCTTAGGGCAAAAATAAGAGTCCAGAGTTATGATATATTTTCCAAGATGTCCAGTTTTCAACAAAAAAAATTAAGAAATATGCAAAGAAAGAAATCAGTCAGTATAAACTGTCTCTGAATATCTCCAGATGTGGTAATTAACAGAAAACACTTCAAAACAGCCATTATAAGCAGGTTCAAAGAGAAAAAGAAACCAGGAATAAAAATACTTAATGGAAAGTATGACAAAAATGAACAAATTAGTGATTTTCAAGAAAGAAGCAGAAATATAAAAATAACCAAATAACTGAAATGAAATATAAAAATAACCAAATATAAATGAAATGAATATAAACTGAAATGAAATACAAAAATGAAATGAAATATAAAAATATAAATATGAAATAAAATAAAATATACAAATGAAATGAAATATACAAATGAAATGAAATATAAAAATATAAAAATAACCAAATGGAAATAGCTGAAATGAAAATGTAGTTGCCAGGTGCTGGGGGCTGCTGAATTGGGAACAACTGCTTCATGGATGTAGCGATTATTTTTAGGATGACGGAGATATTTTACAACTGGGTGGTAGTGATTATTTCCCAACACTGTAAATGCACCCCACATCACTGAATCCCACATTTGAAATAAATAGCATGTCATATAGTATTTATATGTATGTCATATAAATTATATCTAGACAAAGTTTAAAAAAGAAATAGTAAAAAAAAAAAAACCCCGCAAAGATCAGTGAAAACAACAACAAACAAAGCAAAAAACACGTTTCAATACAACAAGCCAATGGTGTGATAAAACGGCACTTCGAACGCCAGGCACTGATCCAGCTACAGAACAGACTGTTTGCGGTATTGAGAAAGACTTAGCACTGTCTTCCAGAATTCCATTAATGAGGAGTCGGTAAATCTCCACCCATGCATGGTCAAGGAGACCTCTTAGTCTTCTGGAAGCAGAGATGGGAGGGACCCCCCTGGAGAACTGAGACAGCTCACAATGTTCTCTGCAAGAGAATGGGAGACAGGAACCCTGGAGTAAGCCCAGGACTGGCTACTCTCCGCAGGCCCCTTCAGCCCTTGGGCGATATTCACACCATCTCTCATTCAGGCACGACGGCGGGATCAGGGACTCCTTGCATACAGCATCAGGAGACTCCACCATTCTCCCTGACTCACCCTGGATTTGTTGAAAATTCAGAGGTGGCAAAGAGTAACCAAGGCAATGGTAATAGCTCTTATTAAAAAAAACTATCAAGAAAGAATAAAATCAAGTAGAACCGGGACTGAGTCCATCTTTGCTGGTATTTTGAATTAATTTTCCTCATCAGTGCTGGGAACACAGAACAGCAATTCTACACCTTGTTTTGGGGGAGCGTTATGCTCAGCTAATTAAGTAGTTCACAATACAATCTGATGCTTATGTAGGTGAACCACAGTCTAGAAAAGTGTGGGCTTTGAAGCCAGATGGACCCGCTCCTCCTGCTGCTGGCTGCGGGGCGAGGGGCAAGTCTCCTAAGCCTCCGTTTGCTCGTCTGTGAAGTGGGGATGTCATCCCTGAGTGCTGTTCTGAGGATCAAACACAAACCACTGCTTATGGTTTATGTGTCTGGTGCAGTGAAGGGCTCAACAAATTTAACTGTTAGAATCTGGGCGCCTACTGAGAGTGTCTGCCCACTGAAGACACTCAGCATCTGGTGCAAAGTGGGTACCAGTGGTGGCTGTTGGGTCTCCCTGCCTTTTCAGAGCATCCTGATGCTCCCTTGAAGACAAAGAACCGAAGACGCTCAAGTCTGCAAAGCTTGTTTCTGCATCCCGCCCATTTTCTTCCCTCCCAGGCAGATTTTCCTGCTACTTCAAAATGCTCCCTTTAACATCTGTCTCCCACACTTCCATATCTTCTGCCTGCCAAGCCTCAGTATTTTAACTGTGGCTTTACCGCATCTGTTTTTAATAACCTCTGTTCACCAGTTTAAAACCCTCTTCTCTCTTCATTTAATCACTTGTTGGAAAAAAGAACCGGAAGGGATGGATGTTTGTTAGCACCGGGTCCTATCTCCTCCCCAAACACAGGATTATGAGAGTCTAGAGGGTTTTCACAGAGGAGTCATGAAAATTCACAAAAAGCGTCTTTAAAAATGGAGCTCTCTTTCCCACAATGAGATTGACTTTATTCTTGAATAACTCTTGCCAGTGTTTAAGTGATGCAATTCTTAACTTCGCTGTTTTTCTTACCAACTTCCACTCGTCTCTCAGCCCTGGAAACCCCAAGACTCTCCCTTAGCCCTTTCCTAAACCTCATGTTCCTAAATCATCTGCAGAAGCACTTCACCCCACCCAAGAACAGGGTATTAGAGTGCCTAATACCCTTTATGAGTCCCTTAATACCCATAAATAATGAAGTATTTATGGGACAATCACTTTGGCGGGGTTGGCATCCCAGGTTTCAGAATGATCTTTCCCACAGACACTTGGGCGTTATCCAAAATCAGTATGGCCAGTATCCAACGAGACCTCGGAGGCGCTCTCCGTTTCACTGTGCCCTGTCAGCTGCATACTGTATAGAGCTCGATGCATTTGTAATTACTGAGTTTCCTTTGAACCTGTCACTGTTCACCATTTCCAGTTAGTGGGTCTTAATTTCCCAGAGGAAAACCTTTGGCTGGTCACAAAGTTCAACCTCATTTATTACACAGCTAAAGAAGAACCACTTCTTTGCCTACTGATGGGGGATGACCAGAGAGAAATCAACAAGAGTGGGATCCAGTCTCCACCCATCCCATCGGGAGAGGCTTGACTGCTCTGTGATCAGACTGGAAGCAGTTTCTAAAAAGCAGTATCACACAGGACACAGCTCTGCAGCTCTTTCCTAATTTCCTGATAAAGAGCCAGGTGACAAGGTCACTTGGTTCTTACGTCTCAAAGAGGCAGGGCGGACCTCAGCTCTTAGGTCGGTGACGAATGGCAGGTGACACTCAGGCTGGACGGGGTGGGCACAGGGAGCACACACGGCTCTTCTTCAGCCAGTGGCTGGCACGTAGGAAAGCTGACCCAGCACGGCCAGATTTCTCATCTTCCAAGAGAAATCAGAAATCTACACTTTGGCTGGAAATCTCATTTTTAAAAGTTGACCGCTGCTTTGAGTCTTCTCAAACACCCCACAGCCCATGTTAGCTTCCTGGAACTGGCTGCTACAGGCTCATAGGAGCATATATTCTCTCTACACCTGCTTTCAGTGAATTCACGTTCATAGCTTGAAATGTTCGTGGCCATTTAGGGAATATTTACATCACAGAAACAGGCAAATGCTGCAATGCAAGTCAGGCTCTTGTTTCTTTGCTCTTTAAGCTGCCACCAAACATTTCTCAGCACATCTCCACCTGTGGGCCAAACAAATCATGGCACCTCTGGCCAAAGCTGCAACTTCTAATTTAAATATTAAACTAGAAGTGGTGGTGGTGGTGTAGTCGCTCAGTCTGACTAAACTCAACTCTTGAGACCCCATAGACTGTAGCCCACAGGGCTCCTCTGTCCATGGGATTCTCCAGGCAAGAACCCTGGAGTGGGTTGCCATTTCCTTCTCCAGGGGATCTTCCCGACCCAGGGAGGTAACCTGGATCTCCGGCATTGCAGGCGGATTCTTTACCAACTATTAAATAACCATAAAGAAGTAGCTGTTGTTCACTCACTAAGTCGTGTCCAACCCCATAGACTGCAGCACGCCAGGCTTCCCTGTTCTTCACCATCACCTGGAGTTTGCTCAAACTCATGTCCACTGAGTCACAGCCTTGTTGGGGCAAAGGGGCCCGCGTAACTCAATGAAGCTATGAGGCGTGCAGTGAGGGCCACCGGAAAAGGACGGGTCAGAGTGAAGAGCTCTGACAAACCCTGGTCCATGGGGGAGGGAAAGGCAACTGCTCAAGTATTCTTGCCGTGAGAACCGCTTTAGTTCAGTTCAGTCCAGTTCAGTCGCTGGGTCGTGTCCGACTCTTTGATCGTGTCCGACTCTTTGGTTGTGTCCGACTCTTTGATCGTGTCCGACTCCTTGCGACCCCATGGACTGCAGCACTCCAGGCCTCCCCGTCCAGCCCCAACTCCCAGTTTGCTCAAACGCGCGCCCATCGAGTCGGTGATGCCATCCAACCATCTCATCCTCATGAGAACCCCATGAACAGAAGTAGTATATAAATGCAAGGAAGCGCTATGTGTTCCCGACCTGGTGCTGACAACGAAGAGTGCACGTGGCGCCGCGGGCGCGTGGAGGGGCAGGCTGAGGCGCGGGGCGCCGCCAGCTGAGAGCGGAGGAAGGGCGCAGGAGGCGGCTCTGAGCCGAGCCGCGGCCTGAAGACGGCGCGCTCTCTACACGCGGCTGTAACGCTCGCGGCCGCCCCGCGGCTCCCAGCGGCTCCGGCATCTTCTGCTCCGTGGCGATCCTCCGGGGACCGCAACAGCCTGAGCTGTCTTCTGAATCACCAGGAAAAGCTGAGACTGTGCAGTGATGGGGCAGTAAGAGTGCTTCAAGCCAGTTTTCAAACAGCTGCGTGTGGATTAAAGCTCTGCCAGCCACCCAAGGAGCAGTGATAAACGACCATTTCCCCTTTGCTCTTCATTCAAAGTCCGCCTAACCTCGGCCGGGTTCTCGATTCCCGTTTCTGTGACTCGGAGCTTTTGGCAGTCTGGGGAAGCCTGCCGCTCTCCACTGTCTCAGAATGTTTTGTTTTTGTTTTTTAATGAGTGAAATAAAGTGCATACGACTACAAAAGCCATCACATTAAAGTTATGAAACTGGGAGACAGACGCTGGTGCATTGCGTGTACCGCGTGCTCAGCCGTGTCCGACTCTCAGCTGTCCCACGGACGTCTCGGCGTCCCTCCAGGCGCCTCTGTCCATGGAATTTTCTAGGCATGTGGGTTGCTGTTTCCTATTCCAGGGGATCTAACCTGTGTCTCCTGCATTGCAGGTAGATTCTCTACCCGCTGAGCCATCAGGGCGTCCCATGATACAGTATGTGAGCAACCTTACTATATCAGTAGATAACAAGAACAGGTCTAACAACCACCCTAAGTCTGCAGTGTGACGAAGGGCTGGCACGCTGGCGTGTGCCACATGCTTAGGTGAGAACAATCCATCGCTGATTTCTGCTGGTGACAAAGCTGCAGGGGCTACTCGTTCTGCCTCTGAGCGGTTCTCTACACTCTCCACTGAAGGAAATCCTAGAGGCTGCTCAGTCAGAGGTCAGTGAACACAAAGATGGAATTCTTTTCCCATCCAAATGTCTAGCCTCCTTACAGTGATACTTGAAAACAACAGAACATTATTGAAAGAGATTAAAGGAAAGGAAAGGAAACTGAAGTCGCTCAGTCGTGTCTGACTCTTTGCGACCCCATGGACTGTCGCCTACCAGGCTCCTCTGTCCATGGGATTTTCCAGGCAAGAATACTGGAGTGGGGTGCCATTCCCTTCTCCAGGAGATCTTCCCAACCCAGGGATTGAACCCGGGTCTCCCGCACTGTAGATAGATGCTTTACCATCTGAGCCACCAGAGAAGTCATTATTGAAAGAGATTAAAGGATCCAAATAAATGAAAAGACACGTCATGGATTATAACACATAATATTTTAAAAATCACAATATTCCCCTAGTTGATGTACAGAGCCAACACAAGCCTTCTTTGCAGAAACTGACAAGCTGATCTTAAAATGCACACGAAAGTTCAAGGCACCCGTAATAGCCAAAACAATTCTGAAGAAGAACAACAACCCTGGAGGATTCACACTTCCTGATTTCACAATTAACCACAAAGTTATAGTAGCCCCGGCAGTGTGGAGCTTGCTGAGGACATACATGGAGATCAGTGGGACAGAACTGAGAGTTCAGAAATCAACCCTCACATTCATGGTCAACTGATTTTTCACCAGGGAGTCAAAGCTATTCAATGAGGGAGAGTATAGTCTTCTCAACAAACGCTGCTGGGGCTGGACGCTGCACGGAAACACTTCAGCTGGACCCTTGTCTCATAACGTGCACAACAGTGGGTTCAAAACAGATCTACAACCTTGATGCAAGAGCCAAACTACAAAACTCTCAGAAGAAAACACAGGCACAAATCTCTGTGACACTGGATTAGGTGACGGTTTCTCATATGTGACACCGAAAGCATAAACAACAAAGTAACTTGAAACAGGAAAAGAAAGGAAATGAAATCATTAACTTGAAAAGATGCCGCAATCGCATGTTCTCTGTAGTGTCACTTACAACAGCCAGGCCTCGGGAACAACCTAAGCGTCCGTCAGCAGGTAAATGGATAAAGAAGTCGTGGTACATGTAATGGAATACTAGTCGCCCATGTTCTAAAAAGGAGGGCTTCCTTGGCTGTTCACTGGTTAAGATGCCATGCTTAACCGCATGGGTCACAGGTTTGATCCCTGCTCAGGGAACTAAGATCCTGTATGACATGTGACGTGGCCAAAAAAGAAAGAAGGAAATGCTACCATTGTGACAACATGGACGGATCGAGAGGGACAGACAAATCCTGTATGATGTCATTTATATACAGAATCTCTTTAAAAAAACAAACCCCGCACCTTAACTCATGATACAGAGAAGCTGCCAAAGGCGGGGGTGGGGTGCAGTGAAATGAACGAAAGGGATCCAAGGTGCAAACTTCCAATTATAAAACAGATTAAGCCCTGAGGATGTTTAAAAAAAGAATTATAAATGAAGAACTATCTGATGATAATAAAGACAGTAGGAGAATCGCAAAGGAGAACTGACAGTGTTTAGACCGACGCTTAATAGCGGGTCCTTAATAAACAGCTTCTGAAAACATTGTTAAAGACAGTCATCAGACAGTGGAGAAAAGAATTAATGAGCTGGAAGATAAATGGAGACTCACAACTAAACTATGGAATTAAGCAAATAGATGAAAACAAAGCAAAAGTAGTTGATAGACCAAAAAAAAAAAAGGAATATCCACCTAGAGAATAATAACCTCAAGACTGAAAAGCCAAAACAACCCCCCCACCCCGCCCCCCCGCAGGATCGTCTGAACAAACCCTAAGAAAACAGTTTGCTACACAGCGGTGTTGCCGCACAACACTGTCCTTCCCTTCTGTCTTAATAAAGGAACCTTAACTGTGTTCACGTTAGCGACCAGCCTCCGTGCAGATGACGCCTGGGCAATCTGACACGATTCTGGCCAAGGAGATGTAAACAGAAGCGGAGACTTCCAGGCAAACTCTCGGCACTCGCTGGCACGCACTTTCTGCCTTTTCATCTCTCTCCTTCTGCCTTGGTGGCATTCACAAGGCCCGGAGCCGCAGCAACAATTTTGTGAGCAGGAGGAGAGCGCTGCCGTCTAAGCCTGCCTGAGCAGGACAGAAAGACGGCGCCGGGACACCGGTGGCCTCGTGGACTATTCTCCCAGGGCTAAAACGCAGACCACTGGACTTCTCACGAGGCAGGAAAGGCAAACCTCTATGCGATGAGGCCACTGTTATTGGGGTTTTCTGCTATAACACAGACTGTGGCTGATTCTGCATTTGTCATCTTCTTTTCCTTTTTAATATCTGAGACAAAGAAACAGTACGACAGGAGCAATCCAACCTCAAGACTGAAGTGCTAATACAAGCGGCTGCAACGACAGACGTACGAGAAGCAGGGCGCACGCGCGCAGAAGCAGCCGGCGCCGAGCGACTGCTTCCTTCCTTTCCTCGCCCTTCCCCGGCGCTAAATGGAACACTATTTTCAGACCACGTAGGAAAGCCGTTCTCTCCAAGGTTAATTATCTGGCATCTACTTTCTGTTTGAAAGCGGAAGCAAGGCTTGAGAAAATGCAATGGTAATAAGTAAATTATTGATCAAAGCTCAAAGGTCTAGAGGCATGAAAAGAAAGAACAACTGAAATGAAGAAGAAAGTACAAATAAAGAAAAGCGCTAGAAATCACTGGAGGGGGTAACGGAGCGGATGTGTCGTCATCAGTTATCAGATGTGATGATTCAAGGCAGGTTCGTAGGTGCAAAAGTGTAATTTTTTAAAGTTTATATTCTGTTCCAGAGAACAAGATACATCGAGGAGTTGGCGAGACAAGGGGGTTAGAGAAAATGGGGCTGAAACCAAAGACGCAAGACTCTATCGTTCAGAGAAAGAAGCCTCAGTTTTATAGAAAAATATAAAAAATGAAGGCAGAAATCGCTTTTATCCTCAGATAATTTAGGTAAGATTTTATTCTGATTGCACTTAAAATGACAAAAAGGATACGCAGTCTACTGTAATAGAAGGCATAGAGTTGAAAAGTGAATAGAAAATGAGACAGAGAAAAAGACAATGCAAACGAGAGCAAATGTTAAATGTGCCGACTCCCCTAGAGAAATACTTTAAACTGTCAACGAGTATAAAAATGTATTAAACAAGTTTCTACTGGATAGCACGGGGAACGACACTCAATACCCTGTAATAAATTGTAATGGGAAAGAAGATGAAAAAGAATATATGCACGCATGCCTGAAGCATTTTGCTGTGCCAGAAACTACAGCACTGTAAATCAACTAGACTTCAATTCAAAAATGGGAAATTAGTGCTCGCTTCAGCAGCACATATACAAAAATGGGAAATTAAAAAATTAAGTGGCTTACTTTCAAAATTACAACTAGAGAGATGTTCTAAAAGTCAGCAAGTCTCTGCTAAGATTAAATGCAGGAATTTAATTAAATGTAAGCGTTTAAGACACTTGGTCCTTGGAAGGAAAGCTATGACAAACCTAGATAGCGCATTAAAAAGCAAAGACAACACATTGTTGACAAAGGTCCGTCTAGTCAAGGCTTTGGTTTTTCCAGTGGTCATGTGTGGATGTGAGAGTTGGACTGTAAAGAAAGCTGAGTGCTGAAGAATTGATGCTTTTGAACTGTGGTGTTGGAGAAGACTCTTGAGAGTCCCTTGGACTGCAAGGAGATCCAGCCAGTCCATTCTAAAGGAGATCAGTCCTGAATGTTCATTAGAAAGACTGATGCTGAAACTGAAGCTCCAATAGTTTGGCCACCTGATGTGAAGAGCTGACTCATTGGAAAAGACCCTGATGCTGGGAGGGATTGGGGGCAGGAGGAGAAGGGGACGACAGAGGATGAGATGGCTGGATGGCATCACCGACTTGATGGACATGAGTTTGAGCGAGCTCTGGGTAAAGGACAGGGAAGCCTGGTGTGCTGAGGCAACAGTTTAAAAATAGATGTTAGCATATAAAGCATTAAGAGATAAACAAAAGTATTAACAGAATTTAAAGCTACTCAAGTGATGAAATCAATAACACTGAATGTATATGTCCTCAGACACACAATGTTGTATATATATATATATATTTTTTTTTTTTTTTTAAACTATGTTTAGAGGGTGGGGATTATGTCCCTCCTGCTCCAAAATTCTGTAACATAAAAAAACCCAGCTGAGATATATACAGATACCAGGATGTAAAGAAACAGTCAAGTGAAAAAAAAAAAACAGAACTCTGGAAAATGCACATTCTCAAATCATTATGTGATACTTTTAGAAATAAAGCATAATTATATAGCCAACCATACAGAAACATTTTTTAAAAAGCCCTTTTGAATAACATTGTGATGAGTTAGAACCAGAGAATGGGTGAGGATATTTATCTCAACCATGGAGAGGACTCACATTTATGAAAAAATATAGAAGAAAATGTCAGTCAAAATGAGTGTATTTGTTGTTCAGTGACCCCATGGACTGCAGCACACCAGGCCTCCCTTCTGCTGCTGCTAAGTCGCTTCAGTCGTGTTCGACTCTGTGCGACCCCATAGACGGCAGCCCACCAGGCTCCCCCGCCCCTGGGATTCTCCAGGCAAGAACACTGGAGTGGGTTGCCATTTCCTTCTCCAATGCATGAAAGTGAAAGTGAAGTCACTCAGTCGTGTCTGACTCTTAGCGACCACATGGACTGCAGCCCACGAGGCTCCTCCGTCCATGGGATTTCTTGCCTGGAAACAGGCAAGAGTACTGGAGTGGGGTGCCATTGCCTTCTCCGCAGGCCTCCCTGTCCATCACCAACTCCTGGAGTTTACTCAAACTCATGTCCATTGAGTCGGTGATGCCATCCAACCATCTCATCCTCTGTCGTCCCCTTCTCCTCCTGCCTTCAATCTTTCCCAGCATCAGGGTCTTTTTTAATGAGTTGGCTCTTCGCATCAGGCAGCCAAAGTACAGAAGCTTCAGCATCAGTCCTTCCAATGAACACCCAGGACTGATCTCCTTTAGGACAGACTGGTTGGATCTCCTTGCAGTCCAAGGGACTGTCAAGAGTCTTCTCCAACACCACAGTTCAAAAGCATCAATTTTTTTGGCACTCAGCCTTCTTTACGATCCAACTCTCACATCCATTCATGACTACTGGAAAAACCATAGCTTTGACTAGACGGACATTTGTTGGCAAAGTGATGCCTACGCTTTTTAATACACTGTCTAAGTTTGTCATAGCTTTTCTTCCAAAGAGCAAGCATCTTTTAATTTCATAGTGGCAGTCACCATCTGCAGTGATTTTGGAACCCAAGAAAATAAAAGTCTGTCACTGTTTCCACTATTTCCCCATCTATTTGCACAAGGTGATGGGACCAGAAGCCATGATCTTAGTTTTTTGAAAGTTAAGTTTTAAGCCAGCTTTTTCACTCTCCTCTTTCACCTTCATCAAGAGGCTCTTTAGTTCTTCTTTGCTTTCTGCCATAAGGGTGGTGTCACCTGAATTTCTGAGGTTGTTGATATTTCTCCCAGCAATCTTGATTCTAGCTTGTGCTTCATCCAGCCAGGCAATTCTCATCATGAAACATGAGTGTATGTGAGTATATAAAAATCTTTTCTACATTCCAAAAAAGAGTCATAAAAAAGGTAGCAGAATAGGATAACTACTTTGAACCCATGTAAGTAAATACATACAACAGAGATAAGACCTTGATGTGTACCCCTGGGCTTGCAAGACGGCCCTTAGACAGCATAGAGAATCCCAGGATTCTTGGAACATAGTTTGAAAACCAGTTGCCTGGCTGGTCTCTAAGGTCAATCTGATTCATCAGATGCTTAATACTAGGGAAGACCCAAGACACAGACAGCTTTGGTGCCGATACTCTGCTCACAGGCAGAGTCAGGAAGTTGCTTATGGGATCAAATATGTCCAAACTGGAGAGAAAAATTCTGGGGGCAGCCAGACTCTAGGCACATTAGTTATGTGACGGGAAGAAGGCTGCAACTTTGAGAATGATCAAACGTTCCAATCAAAGGTACAGGCTCTGTTTAAACGGACTCCTGGGAGGTAGGCAGAAAAAATAAAGGAGGGTGGGGCTTCACTGGTGGCTCAGACGGTAAAGATTCTGCCTGCGATGTGGGAGACACAAGTTCGATCCCTGGGTCAGAAAGATCCCCCCGCAGAAGACAATGGCAACCCACTCCAGAATTCTTGCCTGGAGAATTCCACCCAAACCTTTTACCATCCTGAGAGTCTGCTAAACAGATCATCTCTGTCTTCTTCTATGATCCCAGGTCACCTAAGGGCCATCACACTGAAAAAAGGGGTTGTGACCTCTTTAACTGGCAGTTCTTCCCACAAGGACCCCAGAGGAGGAAACGGCAAAGAAGTGGTGGGTCAAAGTGCAGGTTCTAAAGGGACAGCCCACACCACTTCCACTGGGGGCTTCAGACACTGCCTGGAAGCTCTCTGAGGCTCACATCCTGGTCTGCAACCTGAGAACACTAACAGCACCTACCCTGACGGGGTTGTCCCAAGAATTAACATATTTAGAGAGGTATAACCTATGGTAAGCCCTCAATAAATTTCATAATTTTTATTAAACACAAGACTGAAAAATAAAAATCACATTTAACCCCCAAATCCAACAATTTAAGGATGGCTAAATAAACTATTCTACATTAATTAAACACATAAAATTCTTGGGAAAGGGAATAGGAAATGCTGTAAAAAGAAAGGGGAAGAAATAACAGTACAGCCTTATGGAGGACAACACGTATGCGCAGTCACTAGAATCAGAAGAGTCAGGAAAGTGTAACTGCCTCCAACTCGTCTTAGAGATTAGAGGGCGTGCAAGGAGGCAGTGGCCGTGTCAGAGTCACCTTCTTGGTGATCAAGTGTCCTGCACAAACAGATACTTAAGGGAACTCCAAAAATGAAGACGCTGCTGAAGGTGGGACTCCCTGGCAGTCCAGGGCTAAGCCCCCACGTTCTCAGTGCAGGGGGCCTGGTTTGACCCCTGGTCGGGGAACTGGATCCCACAGGCAGCAATGAAGACCGGAGACCCTGCATGTCGCAACTGAGACCCAGGGCGGCCAAATAAATACATATATATTTTTTAATTAATCAACTTTAATACAGATCAAAGAAATTCTTACCATGATGAGATTAATTTTTACCTATTGGTACAACAATCTGCTCATGTTACAATGGTTATATGGAAAATGAGTGTTAGTTGCTCAGTCGTATCCAACTCTTTGTGATCCTGTGGACTGGCCGCCAGGCTCCTCTGTCCATGGGATTTTCTCCAAGAAAGAACACTGGAGTGGGTTGCCATGCCCTCCTCTAGGAAATCTTCCTGACCCAGGGATTGAACCCTCAACTCCTGCATCGGCAAGCGAACTCCTTACCACTGAACCACTTGGGAAGGCCCTCTAGAATACATTACACGGCGCTAATCATGAGCCACGTCCAGGACACACAGAGGGCACCAGTATAATTATCTCTGTCTAGTTAAAATGAGTAAAACTGTTGTTGAAAATCTGGTCATCAACCTGGAGGCTTGGGATGGGGGGTTACCGAGGGAGGCTTGAGAGGGAGGAGATATATGTATAATGATGACTGATGGGCGTTGCTGTACGGCAGAAATCAACACAACATTATAAAGCAATTAGTCTGGTCACCACACTGAGTGGCCTCCCACTGAGGTGGGGCTGGGCGTCCCAGACCCACACAAGCCACAGCCACGCTCTCAGTCCAAGGCCAGCACACCCCACATCCACAGAGCTGCTCTATATGACTGCTCCTCACCTCCTGACCACCCGCTGGTGCAGGTCTCACCTCCTCTCCATTCCAGCCCCTCCAGCAGCTGGTCTAAGTCCTGAAGCTCAGGGAGGGGCCCACCTTGTCAGCAGCCTTCTAGACTCCAGAGTTCTCAAAATTTAACATGGTTATGATTTACCACAAGGAAGAACCAACCCAAGTGTCTGTGAACAGAGGAAAGGATAAACAAAATGTTCATGCATACAATGGAATGCTGCTGCTGCTGCTGTCACTTCAGTTGTGTCCGACTCTGTGGGACCCCATAGACGGCAGCCCACCAGGCTTCCCCGTCCCTGGGATTCTCCAGGCAAGAACACTGGAGGGGGTTGCCATTTCCTTCTCCAATGCATGAAAGTGAAAAGTCAAAGTGAGGTCGCTCAGTTATGTCTGACTCTTAGTGACCCCATGGACTGCAGCCCACCAGACTCCTCCATCCACGGGAGTTTCCAGGCAAGAGTACTGGAGTGGGGTGCCACTGCCTTCTCCCACAATGGAATGCTATTCAGCCATAGAAAGGAATGAAACTGTGATGCATGCTACACCATGCTTGAACTCTGAAAACATTATACTTAGTGAAATAAGTCAGACAGAGAAGTATAAATTTACTTGCACTTACACACGTGACCTCCCAGTAGGTTCTAACTCAGCTGGTCTGGGGCAGGCCTGAGACTCTGCATTCCTAGCAAGGTCCAAGGTGATGCCCGTCCTGCTGATTCCAGGACCACTCTTTGAATAGCAAGAATCCTCGAAGTGAAAGTGAAGTGAAGACGCTCAGTTGTGTCCGACTCTGTGACTCCATGGAGTGTAGCCTACCAGGATCCTCCATCCATGGGATTTTCCAGGCAAGAATAGTGGAGTGGGGTGCCATTTCCTTCTCCAGAGGGTCTTCCCGACCCAACGCAAACCCGGGTCTCTCGCACTGTGGTACTGACTTTACCATCTGAGCCACCAGGGAAATCCCTAATTTTGAATCGTCCAGGGTGGTCTCCCTTTCCAACCCTAGCCCAGCTCCTATCACACATGCCCTAAGCGCACTCCACGTGCTGCCGACTGAGAGCCACCCAGGGGAGTTTCTCAAAGGGCACCAGGAGCTCTGAAAGCGGGCCCTAAACCTGCGCTGAGACAAGCACCACCGTCCCCGCGGAGGAGTTCTCATGGACGGCGACGCCAGTGCAGAATCCACCGCTGGGAATCGGGCGCGGCCCTGCGCCTGGGCAAGAGGGGCTTGTGCTGAGCTGCGCCGTGCCCCGCGCTGTGCCCCGCGCCTAGCTGTCCACGCAGGCGCACAGGCTTCCCTTTCACGATGATGGCGGAGACGCTGTGGGGAAGATCACTCATTGTATTATCTTGTCCTTTTCATGACAGTCTATAGAAGACATTGTTATTCACACTTAAGAAGAGGTGGGTGTTTTCTAAGCAGTCAGACTGAGTAAAAGCAATCATTTAATGGCTGTCCTTGCCTCTTTCAACAACTGGAAAACTCACAGGCAGCTCTGGGGCTCGTTTTTGACAATCGCGTAGGCCCTCCTGACACATCTCTCTGGGTATTAACACTTTGTGGCTTAACTGTTCTATCCCACTCGCGTTTCCTCACCCCTTCCCAGTCTTAAATCCACTCGGATCCATTTCTAGCACACTGTGCACACGTCTGGTAGGCGTCCGTGTGTTCACCAGGATCGAGCTTTGCCCACTCTGGGCTCTTGGGAGAGGTGTGGTTCTCCAGGTGCTCGATGTGGTCAATGAGACACGCGTGGAGGTGGCCTGTCCCACCAGGCAGTGCCCGTTCACTGCCGGTGCCCCACTCCTCAGCCCTTCCTGCCCCTTCCCCAGCAGTCCTGGGGACATCAGCTGATGAACATCAGCCAGAAGCTAAAAGAAGCCTGGAACACCGGGCCAACCCAGCAGACAACTGTCCTGGGGAGGCCCCTTGCCCACAATGCGCTCTGGGGTGGTAAGACGTAATCTCTTATCATATTAAGCTACTGAGAATCCCTTGGACTGCAAGGAGATCCAACCAGCCCATCCTAAAGGAGATCAGTCCTGGGTGTTCATTGGAAGGACTGATATTGGAGCTGAAACTCCAATACTTTGGCCACCTGATGTGAAGAGCTGACTTACTTGAAAAGACCGTGATGCTGGGAAAGACTGAAGGCAGGAGAAGGGGACGACAGAGGATGAGATGGTTGGATGGCATCACCGACTCAATGGACATGAGTTTGGATAAACTCCAGGAGCTGCGATGGACAGGGAGGCCTGGCATGCTGCAGTCCATGGGGTAGCAGAGAGTCAGACATGACTGAGCGACTGAACAGAACTGAACAGAGATTATGGAGTAGCCCAAGGCTTTAAGCCTACCCTGACCATATCAGTTTGCAAATGATCTCATCTCCTTTGTGGACAAAAGCTGAGTTATAAATACACAGGCAAGCACAGAAGCAAACGCCTAACAGATGCCTGCCTGAGTGAAAAGGGCACTTACAGAGGTTCACCCACAGGTTACACTGGTCACCTACTTCTCCAGCTGCACTTCAAGCTCATTCTTGCTTCAGGGCTGCTCACCAGCCTCTTTTAGAACCAACATCCCTGAGATGCGTTTTAATATTCTGTTCTGACTTTCCGCACTGTGGTGAAATATACAGAACATCTGTCATCTCACCCGTTCATAAGTGCACAATTCACTGGTATTAAACGTATTCACACTGTTACATAACTATCACCACTATTTACAGCCAAAACTTTCTTTTATTATTCCCCACAAAAATTTCATTAAACAAGCCTTCCTTTCTTCCCTCGGCTCCTGGTGGTCTCTTTTCTGCTTTTCATCCCTATGAAGAGTGCCTATCCTCGGCACCTCATGTAAGTGGAATTATATTTGTCCTTCTGTGTCTGGTGTATTTCACGCAGTATGTTTTCAAGGTCTATCCAGGTTGCAGCAAACACCACAACCTCATTCCTTTTTATAGCTGAGGAACACTGCACTGTAGGCGTGCACATTTTTAATCCATTCGTCTGATGCTGGACACTCGGGCTGGTTCCACCTGTTGGCTCTTGTGGCAGCGCCTCAGTGAACACTGGTGTGCAAATTCAGGCAGACCTCTTTTCCCTGCTCTTTGCTTTATTGTGCTTCACGGTATTGGGTTTTTCACAAATTGAAGGTTTGTGACAACCCTGTGACGAGGAAGTCTGCAGATGCCGTATTTCCAGCAGCATTTGCTCACTTCACATCTCTGTGCTCCGTTTTGGTAATTCTTGCAGTATTTCACACTTTTTCTTTATTGTTATATTTGCTCTGGTGGGCTGTAGTCAGCAGACCCTGATGTTACTACTGTAAAAAGACTGACTCACTGAAGGCTCAAGTGATGGTTAGTACTTCCTCGCTATAAGGCATTTTTAAATTAAAGTGTATACTTTTTTTAGACATAATGCTATTGCACACTTAATAGACTACAGTACAGCATAATCACAAATTTCGCACGCACGAGGGAGGCAAGAGGTCGCTTTACTGCGACACTCGCTTTACTGCGGTGGTCTGGAACTGGACTCACGACAGCTCTGAGGGGTTCCTGTATCTGTTTGAGTTTCTGCTTTCAATTCTTTTAGGGGAATGTCATGTGAAGTTCTATGTTTAAAGTTTTGAGAAACTGTCAAATTGTTTTTCACTCTGCTCTCACTTTTTTTTTTTTAATGGTTAACAACTTCATAATACATATTTATGAATCTCTGCATAATTTCAAACAAACACTTAACTTGTGATCAGTGTTTCCCTCTATATAACTTACAGGAAAAGCCACTGCTCTGACTTCTAAATCAAAGACTTTTAATCAATTAGGGACCTCCCTGGTGGTCCAGTGGTTGGACCTTCGCCTTCCAAAGCAGAGGGTGCGGGTTGGATCCCTTGTCCGGAAGTTAAGATCCCACATGCCTCGGGGCCAAGAAGCCAAACATAAAACAGAGGCAATATTGTAACAAATTCAATAAAGACTTTAAAATGGTCCATATCAGAAAAAAAAAAAATTTAAAAAGGTCTCAGACAGCAGTTGCATGAAATCCTCAACAGGAAAATACTGTTTATGAGCATCACCCACGGTCCTATGTAATGTTTCCCATATGAAATGCCAAGGGGGAAACATTTTTGAGGATTGTTGCTGTTTTCCAGTTGCTAAGCTGTGTCCGACTCTTTGTGACCCCATGGACTGTAGCATGCCAGGCCTTCCTGTCCATCACCAACTCCTGGAATTTACTCAAACTCATGTCCATCGAGTCGGTGATGCCATCCAGCCATCTCATCCTCTGTCACCCGCTTCTCTTCTTGCCCTCAATCTTTCCCAGCATCAGGGTCTTTTCCAATGAGTCAGCTCTTTGCATCAACTGGAGCTTCAGCTTCAGCATCATACTGGGATTGCGTACTGGGAAAAGGTTTATGCTTCCTTTTTTCTCATCAGAATGCCAGTGGGGGTCATGACTCTGCCACAGTACATGCAGCCACATTCGAAGCCTAAATAGTCATTGGTGACACTCAGTCCACGCGCCTGGGATCTCCTTTAACCAGTTCTGGGCGCACTGGCCTGATTTCAAATGGCCAGTGCCTATATCTTATCAGAAGGCTACTCTTGGGCTGTCCAGGGACAATCAGGCCAGAAGTATCTGGGAATTACTTTTTTGGGCTTCCCTGCATCCTCTAAGCAGCTTTTGACCAGTTTCTGGTGGGCGTGGGTGTATAAACGCCCCAGCTCCCTTACCTGGGGTGAGTCTGGTTCGTGAGCTTTGCGCTGATCCCCACAGCTTCCAGCCTGGGATTGAGCATCAGCTGCCCGCTCTGGCTTCTGCCTCACGGTACACCCTGCAGTGATGGACTTCCCTTTCCTGTATCGGTTCCTCCCTCACCTCCCCGTGTCTCTTGAATCTGCCAGGAAACTGCTTGCACCGATTCTTTGCTCAGAGTCTACATCCGAGGGAACTCAAGATAAGATGGAGCTCCCCTCTGGCAATTTCTTAGATCCAGTTGCTTTCCATATTTCTGTTACTGTTTCCTAGTTCTAAAGTTTACTTACATTTTATGATTATTCTGCTGTGAGCTTTCTTGTTATCGTTACGTCAACATCTTTGCATGGTAAAGCATAGTGGCACTAATTTTTAGAAGAAAAACCCGTCATGTAATACTACAGTTAAAACACACGACATAAATGGTTTATAGAACATGATACAAATTTAGAAAAATATGTATGTACATGTGTGTCCATGGGGAAAAAAGAACAGAAAAAAGGCACCAACTAACAAGGACCTATTGTACAGAAAACAACATTCAATACATTGCAACAACCTATAAGGGGAAAGAATCTGAAAAAAATAGGTATTACGTGTGTATACCTGAATCACTTTGCTGTACATCTAAAACTAACACGGCATTGTAAATCAACTAGACTTCAGTTAAAAAATGTAATGTACAAAATGTCAACAATGGTTAATTTTAGGCGGAGTCATTACAGAAGGTTTTCTCTTCTTTACAAAGAACATGAAGCTTCCGTTTCCTCATTTATAAAATAGGAATAATCACACTTAACATATGAATCATGTTGATTAAAATTGCGATTAATTTATGCAGCTGGCTGCATCACATCCTCACATGACAATCACAGGGCGTGCCTAATGTGCCCCGGGAAAGGACAGCAAGCACCATTATTCCATCAGCAATTAATGAAATGATTTAAGGAAACGTGAGAAATGAGAGAGTAAAAATAAACCCATACTTACATAGTGCTTTGTACTTTTTAAAGAACAATTAATTATATGAGCTCATTATCCTTTACAAGAACCTTTCAGAGGGGCAGCCTTCGGGAAAGAGTATGGGAAGGAGACAGGACTAATATTTACTCAACAGCTACAACATGCCAGATACCAACATGGGCACCTACAGATGATTCAGAGAAGGACGGGGCTCCGGATGTTAAACCGGCCCCGGTCACAGGCAGGATGGAGAGCCCCGACTCCACACTCGGTCCAGTGTCCTCCTGTCCCGCGGCTACGGTGCTCCATTTGCGCCCCAGGTGAGCTCACACGCCCACCCATCCACAACGCCCGAGGTTCCCTGGCCTTGGTGTTCACCGGTCTACTCCCATTCTGCCCCTTCCGACCTCTGTGTCCATGGGAAGTACAAACGGGTGGCTGTGGAGAGGGTGGGGAGGACTGAAATCTCCCACCAACTGGCTGTCAGTCACTCAGTCGAGTCTGACTCTTCCTGACCCCACGGATTGTAGTCCGCCAGGCTCCTCTGTCCACGGGAGTCTCCAGGCAAGAATACTGGTCTGGGTTACCATTCCCTCCTCCAGGGGATCTTTCCTACCCAGGGATCGAACCTGCATGTCTTACATCTCCTGTATAACCCACTCCAGTGTTCTGGCCTGGAGACTCCCATGGACAGAGGAGCCTGGCATGCTGCAGCCCAAGGGGTCTCACAGCTGGACTGAAGCGGTTTAGCACGCACGGACTTCTGGCGGAGCCCACGGGTCCGTAACCACTCGGGTCGGGTCTGTAACCACGCGGGTCAGGTCTGTAACCACTCGGGTCCTCTCCTCCTGGCCTCCTGCTCACCGGCTGAGGCCCTGGGCTTCTAGACGAACCCAGGCAGTCTTCCCTGACTAACCAGGCCCGAGGCTGATCTGTTACACTCAGTGCAGAATGTTTTCTCCTGGCAGAATGTCTGCCTAAGACAACCCTGAGTGGGAGCATCGGGGAAGTTCGTTGTGTCACCCGCCTCTTGGACAAGCTCTCTGGCAGCTCGGAGCCATAGCAGCAGGGCACCCCCGAGCCCCTGGAAGCCCTGCTGGTGCTCCTGGGGTTCCAGCAGCCAGCCCTGCGCCACTCTGCTTCTGGGAAGCCTTTCAAAGCCCCTCCTCCACTCCAGACCTCTGCTTTCTTCAAAATTTGTGCAGCATCTTCCCCAAAACCCCTTATCACTCATTACATTCAAGGGTGAGCAAGCCCTCGGAGTGCAAAGACCCCCACCCTTTTTCCTCCTGCTGGTAATAAAGGTGTAAGAGATGGTAGCCTTATGCCTCTCGCTCAGAAACTCTCACTAGCTCCCAACTGCCTCTAGTTCAGCTCCAGCTCCGCAGTAAAGCTCCCTCCCTCACCCCATCGGCCAGAAGACCTTCCTAGCTCTGTTTCCACTACTCCATACAGGTCACTGGGCCCTGAAAGCAATCCTCTCCTCTTCCAGAGTGTGAAGTACTTTTTGTCTCCAGACCCCAATCAGGCCAGCACTAACTGGTTCAACCCATAGGTCCCTTCTGCAGACCCCAACCAGCTTCTTCCTGATAGAAAACAATTTCCATCTTCATTAGCACTTTCGCCTCCTTACCTCCAAACTCATATTTATTTTCTCTGTGTTAAGTAGGAAGTCATGGTCAGCCTTTTTAAAACGTGTCTCCCCCTCAAACCAGTGCTTTATGCAAGGCACTAACTCATTTCATTGAGTCCCTTGGATTGCAAGGAGATCCGACCAATCCATCCTAAAGGAAATCAGTCCTGAATATTCATTGGAAGGACTGATGCTGAAGCTGAAACTCCAATACTTTGGCCACCTGATGCGAAGAACTGACTCACTAGAAAACACCCTGATGCTGGGAAAGATTGAGGGCAGGAGAAGGGGACGACAGAGGATGAGATGGTTGGATGGCATCACCGACTCAATAGACATGGGTTTGGGTGGACTCCGGGAGTTGGTGATGGACAGGGAAGCCTGTCGTGCTGTGGTTCATGGGGTCGTAAAGAGTCGGACACGACTGAGAGACTGAACTGAACTCATTTAATAAACGTAGGTTCCTAGTCCCGATCTGTAAGCGTTCTCCTTAATATTCCATGAACTCAAGCTCAGCTTCCTTAACTAGACTGAGCATCTCCCATTACAGAGTGTCTCCAATTGAGTGAGTGAAGTCGCTCAGTTGTGTCCGACTCTTTGTGACCCCATGGACTGTAGCCTGCCAGGCTCCTCCATCCATGGGATTCTCAAGGCAAGAATACTGGAGTGGGTTGCCATTTCCTTCTCCAGGAGATCTTCCCGACCCAGGGATTGAACCCAGGTCTCCCGCAATGTAAGCAGACGTTTTACCATCTGAGCCACCAGGGAAGTCGTCTCCGATTGAGGATCATTCAAATCCCCTGGGGATTTTCTGAACCCGCAGATTCTGACTCCAGGGTCCCGAAGGGGCTGGGACTGCGTTTAGAACAAGCTCCAGGTGACTATGCCGCAGCTGGTCCGCGGACCTCGCCGCAAACAGCAAGGAGGGCCTGTCACCTGCTGGTCCCTCAGCCGGTCCCACCTGCGCCGCCCGGCCGGGCGCGGGGGTGGCTGGACGCGGGGCCGGGAAGCGCGGGGCCCTCCCGCCGCCCCCCGGGGCGCACTCACCGATGGTGGACACGACGGTGCCCACGAAGTAGAAGGCGCCGGGGAAGTCCCAGCGCGGGCGCGCGCCGTCCACGCGGACGCCGGCGGCCGCGGCCTCCTCGAAGTGGCGGAGGAAGCCGCGCAGCGCGTCGCGGCTCAGGTTGTGGCGGCGGCCGAAGCCGGCCAGGCGCTCCTCCCAGCGCTGCCGGGCCTGGCGCTCGTGCGGCCGCTCCAGCGCCGAGAAGACGGCGGCGCCGCCCAGCAGGTAGAGCGCCAGGAGCGCGCCGAGTAGCAGGAAGCGCGCGTTGTCCTCGTTCGCTCGGCCCGGCCCGCAGTCGCCGCCGCAGTCCCGGCCGGCCATGGCCCGGCCTCGGGCCGATCGTCGCCGGGGCTCCCAGGGAGGTGGGGCGCCCGCCGCGCGCTCAGCCCGCCCCGGGCCGCGCGGCCACCGCCTCACCCATCGCCTCCGGCCGCGCGGCTCCCGGGGCCGCCGCGTGGACCGCGCTAGCTGCCACGTCCGCCCTGACGCGCGGTTTCAAATCCTCTTTTTGGTCCACCGCCGCCCCCCCGCCCTCCCGGGGCTGAGCCCGCTTCTGCGGGGCCCGAGGGTGCGCCGCCGTGCCCCCTGGCGCCCGGCCCCGCTCCGGGTGCGGGGAGGGGGGGCAGCGTGGGGCGTCCTCAGGACAAGCCCCGGGCCCGCCCCCAGAGACGGGGTCTGCGGGCCTCGCGGGCTGACGAGGAGCGGGTTCCCGCGATCCCCGGCGCCTCGACAGTCGCTTCTCGGGCCGCCGACGGCTGGGACGCGGGGCCTCGGTCCGCTGGAGCTGCAAGTGCTTCCCCGCTGGGTCCGCGGTGCAGCCGGGCCCCAGCCGCGGCGTCGCGGGGGCCTCGGGCCTCTGGGGTCACCGGCCAGAGGCCGGGGCTCAGGGGCTGGGTGGAGCCGGTCCCCGGGGGAGGCACCCTCACAGAAGTCGGGCCAAGCGCGCTTCTCCGCCTGCGACCGCCGCGCGACAGCCGGCGGCCGGGTTGGCTGGAGGAGGAGACCAGAAAGGGAGGCTGCGGCGAGGGGGCCAGGAGACTATGGGGCCCTTCCCGCAGGAAGCCCCCGTCACCGCGCCCGCATCGGGCGCCCTTGGCCTCCAGACCCTGCCCGGGGGCGCCCAAGTGTCGGGCTCGCCCGCTGCAAGCGAGCGCCGCGCGCCAGCCCCGGATCCTGGAGAGGCTGCGGAGGACCGAGGTTTGGAGGGGCGCGCGGCCGCCAGACAATGACCCGGGAGAGTTCCAGCTCCCGGGCCCGGCCTTGGCCGCCTCGGCGGGCTCGAGAGACCCGACAGGGCTCGGCTCAGGGAGCGCCATCCCCACCCGAGGCCGACCGGCCACAGGCGCGCCCGCAAACCTCCCGGGCCCCGCCCCGAGAGCCCGCTGTGCGGGGGCGCTGGCGCCGCGCGCGCGTCCCGCCTCCCGAGCAGTGACCCCTCCGGCCAGACCGCCCTCCGGGTCCTCGGCGCGCCCCGCCCGGCCGGCCCGCGCACTCCGCGCTGCAACAGGTGGAGCCGCGGGGCCGACCCCGGTCCTCCGACCCCGGCCGCGCGGAGCCGCCCCAGCGCCAGCGCCCACCTGCTGAACCCGGTCCCGCGGCGGGGACGCCGGGCTGCGGCGCTCCCCCTCCGGACGTGAACCGGAGAGGGGAGCTGGGGGCGGGGGCAGCTTCGCCGGCCCTCGCGGACCCTCCAGGGCCGGGAGGGGGCGCTCAGTCCCCTCCAGACTCGTCTCGCCCCCACCCGCACTCCCGGCCCCACCGGAATCACCGGCCCCGGCCTGCGGGGGTGAAGGCGGATCCCGGAGGAAAAGATGCGTGGGCACCTTCCAATGAACGAGAATTTCCTCGCCTCCTGAGAGAGTGGCCCTGGACTCAGGGCCCACCCACCGATCCTGCCAGGAGCAGAGAATTAAGACACAAACACTTCCAGGTGCCTGTCCGCCTGTCACCAAGTCCTGATGCTGCTAGTTCAGTTCAGTTACTCAGTCGTGTCCGACTCTTTGCGACCCCATGAACCGCAGCACGCCAGGCCTCCGTGTCCATCCCCAACTCCCGCGGTTTAGTCAAACGCATGTCCATCAAGTCAGTGATGCCATCCAGTCATCTCATCCTCTGTCGTCCCCTTCTCCTCCTGCCCTCAATGTTTCCCAGCATCAGGGTCTTTTCAAATGAGTCAGCTCTTCGCATCAGGTGGCCAGAGTACTGGAGTTTCAGCTTCAACATGAGTCCTCCCAATGCTGCTCTCAGTGTTCCCCTCTAGTTTCTCTCGTTCTCCACTCCCGGATGCCCTGCTTTTATCTAGCCTCTTGGGAGCAAGGGCTTTAGAGAACAACGCTTATAGGAAGAGCATGTGTGACCGACCACCCAGGGCGAGTCCTGTGATGAGTCCCCCACCGCCATGTGGAAAGAATGTTACGGTGAATTGCCTTGTCCTCAACGAACGTTTTACTATACTTGCTTTCTTACGTATCTGTCCATCCCTCTTTCCCTCCATCAACTCAGCTCGTTTGGATTCATTTCAAAGTTGCAGACATCAGTGCCCTCCTCCTCCCCACCCCCACCCTGCACTTCTCCCTGCGTTTTACTTTCTGGAGTTCAGTGCTGTTGCTTAGTCACTAAATCGTGTCTGACTTGTTGAGACCCCATGGACTGTAACTCGCCAGGCTCCTCCGTCCATGGATTTTCCAGGCAAGAATACTGGAGCGGGTTGCCATTTCCTTCTCCAGAGGATCTTCGGGACCCAGGGATTGAACCCCTGCATTGCAGGGAGATTCTTTACCTCTGAGTCACCTGGGAAGCCAGTAGAGATCAATACAACCCTACTTACTTACAGATTCTGCTCTTTGGGAATAAAATTTACATACTATGAAATGCACACATCTTAAGTGTACCATTAAATGAGTTCTGGCAAATGCATTCACTCTTGCAAATTAAACACGTATCTATCCAACCTATCCACCAAACATCCCAGGTCCCTTCCCAGCAAGTTCCCAACCACATTCCTACAGAGGAAATGAGTGTTCTGAATTTTTCTGTCATCAACTTTTCCCTTTGTAGAAATTAGTTTTGCTTGCTCTAGATCTTCATATAAATGGATTCATAGTTATGTATTCTTTTGTGTAAAGCACTGCATTTCTGAGATCTAGCCATGTTATATATCTTACTAGTCTGTCCCTTTTTATTGCTCGAGTATTCATTCTCTCCTTACTGATAGAAACCAGGACTATTTAAAGTGCTTGGCATCCACCAGGGTATGACTCTCCTCCGCTGGAATTCTTCGGATGTTTTCTAAGATCCTTTTAATTTACACAAATGCCTAGGGACCTGACCTCCATTTATCTGTTTCACCCCCTTCCTCTGAGTTCCTGATCTTCCCTGAACCATCACCTCAGGGTCTTTGCACATGCTTCCTCTCTACTTGCCAAGTTTCCCTCAACTTCCGTACGGACTTGGATTTCTTCCTCACCTCCTCAGGCCTTTCTTCAGTGCCACCTTATTACTAAGTCTTCTCTGATTACAATATTAGAAAGAAAGCGCATCAAGACTGATGAGGGAAATTTTATCCTCCTGCTTTGCTGTTATTTTTTCCTATAATATTGCCACTATCTGTTATCTGTTTGGCTTTCCTGATAGCTCAGTTGGTAAAGAATCTGCCTGCAATGCAGGAGACCCTGGTTCAATTTCTGGGTCGGGAAGATCTGCTGGAGAAGGGATAGGCTACCCACTCCAGTATTCTTGGGCTTCCTTGGTGGCTCAGCTGGTAAAGAATTCGCCTGCAATTCGGGGAGACCTGGGTTGGGAAGATCCCCTGGAGAAGGGAAGGGCTAACCACTCCAGTATTCTGGCCTGGAGAATTCCATGGAGTGTGTAGTCCATGGGGATCACAACATTTGTTGATTTGTTCAATTATCCCTGCTGTTGCTGCTAAGTCGATTCAGTCATGTCCGACTCTGTGCGACCCCATAGACGGCAGCCCACCAGGCTCCCCTGTACATGCAATTAAAAATCAGTGGACTACCAAAAAGAAAATAAAAAGGTGTTTGTCATCATAAATAAAACTGTTAGGTGCATTCTTGCACAAGTGTTTGTGGACGAATGTTTTCGTATCTCTTGGGTAAACACCTCGGAGTGGAATCGCTGGATCATAGTTCAGCTCAGTTCAGTCCAGTCACTCAGTCGTGTCCGACTCTTTGGGACCACAGTGGCGGTGTTTAATTTGTAAGAAGCTAACATTTATCCAAAGTAGCTGTACCAACTGACAAGGTACAGTTTTGGATGTCCAATATCCTTGTGAACATTCGTCAGAGTCAGCCATTTTAATTTTAAATATACTGGTGGATGTGTACTGGTATCTCACTGTAGTTTAATTTGAGGACTATGTGGCTTTCCCCATGACTCAGCAGTAAAGAATCCGCCTGCAATGTAGGAGATGAGGGTTCGATCCCTGGGTCGGGAAGATTCCCTAGAGGAGCAAATGGCAATCCAGTGCAGTATTCTTGCCTGGGAAATCCCATGGACAGAGGAGCCTGTTGGGCTACAGTCCATGGGGTTTGCAAGGAGTAGGACATGACTGAGCACCTGCGCTGACTAATGTGCTTGTTGGCCATTTGCACTGATACCGAACAGGGCCCTGTGGGGCTCCAGGGCACAAAGCCTTTCTCCGCTCCTCCCTATTCCTTTGATTATAAGAAACAGCCTTCATTCAGCATCCTTGACCTTCTCTGAGTTCCACTGGACAGATTCAAGGAGTTGTTAATTAGGGAAGGGCGGGGATGTGAGACCAGGAAGAAGCAAACAGTCAAGGGTAGCCTTGGGGCAAGGTCCTATTTGCCCCACAACGGATACACACACACAATATCTGTAACCTATTCTGTAGACACTGAAACCCCCTCCAGGTGAAGAAAGTTAATGATTGATGATGATAGGCCGCCCACAAGCATGTAGACTCCATACCAGTTGGACCTGAAAGTTGCTGATGCTGACTCCTAAACTTCAGTTCAGTCCAGTGGCTCAGTCGTGTCCGACTCTTTGTGACCCCATGGACTGCAGTACATCAGGCCTCCCTGTCCTTCACCAACTCAAACTCATGTCCATCCAGTCGGTGATGCCATCCAACCACCTCATCCTCTGTTGTCCCCTTCTCCTCCCTCCTTCAATCTTTCCCAGCATCAGGGTCTTTTCAAATGAGTTAGTTCTTTGCATCAGGGGCCAAAGTAGTGGAGCTTCAGCATCAGTCAATCCAATGAATATTCAGGACTGATTTCTTTAGGATGGACTGGTTTGATCTCCTGGCAGTCCAAGGGACTCTCAAGAGTCTTCTCTAACACCATAGTTCAAAAGCATCAATTCCTCAGCACTCAGCTTTCTTTATAGTCCAACTCTCACATCCATACATGACTACTGGAAAAACCATCACTTTGACAAGATGGACCTTTGTTGGCAAAGTAATGTCTCTGCTTTTTAATATGCTGTCTAGGTTGGTCATAACTTTTCTTCCAAGGAGCAAGTGTCTTTTAATTTCATGGCTGCAGTCACCATGTGCAGTGATTTTGGAGCCCAAGAAAATAAACTCTCTCACTTTATTTCCCATAAAGAAAGAGTTGTTTCCCCATCTATTTGCCATGAAGTGATGGGACCAGATGCCATGGTCTTAGTTTTCTGAATGTTGAGCTTTAAGCCAACTTGTTCACTCTCCTCTTTCACTTTCATCAAGAGACTCTTTAGTTCTTCTTCATTTTCTGCCATAAGGGTGGTGTCATCTGCATATCTGAGGTTACTGATATTTCTCCCGGCAATCTTGACTCCAGCTTGTGCTTCCTCCAGCCCAGCATTTCTCATGATGTATTCTGCATATAAGTTAAATAAGCAGGGTGACAATATACAGCCTTGATGTACTCCTTTTCCTATTTGGAACCAGTCTGTTGTTCTGTGTCTGGTTCTAACTGTTGCTTCCTGACCCGCATACAGATTTCTCAGGAGGCAGGTCAGGTGGTCTGGTATTCTCATCTCTTTCAGAATTCCGTTTGTTGTGATCCACACAAAGGCTTTGGCATAGTCAATAAAGCAGAAATAGATGTTTTTCTGGAACTCTTGCTTTTTCGATGATCCAGTGGATGTTGGCAATTTGAACTCTAGTTCCTCTACCTTTTCTAAATCCAGCTTGAACATCTGGAAGTTCATGGTTCACATACTGTTGAAGCCTAGCTTGGAGAATTTTGAGCATTACTTTGCTAGCGTGTGAGATGAGTGCAATTGTGCGGTAGTTTGAGCATTCTTTGGCATTGCCTTTCTTTGGGATTGGAATGAACACTGACCTTTTCCAATCCTGTGGCCACTGCTGAGTTTTCCAAATTTGCTGGCATATTCAGTGCAGCACTTTCACAACATCATCTTTTAGGATTTGAAATAGCTCAACTGGAATTCCATCACCTCCACTAGCTTTGTTCGTAGTGATGCTTTCTAAGGCCCACTTGACTTCGCATTCCAGGATGTCTGGCTCTAGGTGAGTGATCACACCATTGTGATTATCTGGATCGTGAAGATCTTTTTTGTATTGTTCTTCTGTGAATTCTTGCCACCTCTTCTAAATATCTTCTGCTTCTGTAAGGTCCATACCATTTCTGTCCTTTATTGAGCCTATCTTTGCATGAAAATTTCCCTTAGTATCTCTAATTTTCTTGAAGAGATCTCTAGTCTTTCCCATTCTGTTGTTTTCCTGTATTTCTTTGCATTGATTGCTGAGGAAGGCTTTCTTACCTCTCATTGCTTACTCAACCTTACCACCAACTCATCAGAAGAATGTCTGTGAGCTGATCACGGCCTCTTTGAACAATTACTATAAATGGTCTCTCTTCTCCAAGCTGAGGACACACGCTTTTGCAATCATTAGCACGCAGTGCCCCCCCCCCCCCCCCAGCTTGCTGGCAAAGTAACAAAGCTGTTCTTTTCTATTTCACTCAAAACTCTGTCTCCAAGATTCTAGTCAGCACCAATGTACAGAGAAGCTGAGCTTTTGGCATCAGTATATCTGCTTTCTAAAATCTCTGTTGAATATCCATTTCTCTTTTTGACTACTGAGCTGTAGGAATTCTTTACATAAATCCAGGATGCTAGTCCTTTCTCAGGTATGGTATCTTAGAAATGTTTTCCACATTCTCTGACTTGCCTAATTATTTCTGATGGGTATGTTTTTAGTAAGGCCCAATTTATCAATCATTTCTTTTATATTTGGATCTCTGTGTATCAAGAAACCTCACCTCTCTTAAGGTTGTGTAAGTTTTACGGGCTCTTTTCCCCTAGAAATTGTATAGTTTTAGCCTCTGTATGTTGGTCTTTGATCCAGCTTTGTTCTTCGGTTTGCTTCTGTCTGGCGTGAGCTGAGAGTCGAGGTACGAGGTGTCTTTTGTCCATGTGGGTATTCAGTTATTTTAGTGTCATTTGCTGAGAAGACAAAAGCGAATGTATTTTGGGAATCTGTATCCTGCTCATTATTTGTCCATCCTTATATTAACACCACGGTGTCTAGATTACTGGCTCTCCTTGTGGCTCAGACAGTAAAGACTCTGCCTGTAACGCAGCAGAGCCAGGTTTGATCCCTGGGGTGGGAAGAGCCCCTGGAGCGGGGGCATGGCAACCCACTCCAGTCTCCTTGCTGGGGAACCCCATGGACAGAGGAGCCTGGTGGGCTGCAGTCCATAGGGTTACTTGCAGCTTTTGTGTGAATCCTCCAACTTTGCTCTCCTTTATCAGGATTTTCTTCGAATATTACAGGATCTTAACATTTCCATAAAAATTGTATAATCAGCTTGTTAATTTCACCAGAAAAAAAACACAAAACTTGTGAGATCTTAATTAGGACTGTGTTAGGGAGAACTGACATCTTAATTCATGAATGAGCTATAGCCCTCAATTTATGTCAGTCTTGGAAAATTTTCATGTAGAGATCTTGTACATCTTTTGTAAATTCATTCTAAAGTATTTTGGGGTTTTGATGCAGTTGTAAATGAAATATCAAGATTCTACTTTCTAGCTATTTGCTGTAGTATGTAAAAATAGAAACGATTTTTACAAATTAACTGGGTTCCTGCAACCTTGCTAAATTTATGCATTAGCTGGGTAGTTGATTCCTTTAGGACTTTCTATGTAAATTACCATGTTATCCAAAATAGAGTTTTGCTTCTTTTTTGATACTTATCTTTTTTTTTTTTTCTATTCATGGTGCAATGGCCAGGACCTCAGTATAATGTTGAATAGAGGAGGTGGAAGCAAACATCTTGTCTTGTTCCTGATCTCAGGAGAGAGCCTTTAGTTTTTCTGCATTGATTAGTGTCGGTTTTTCACTGATACCCTTTATCAGGTTGAGAAAGTATCTTTTATTTTTGTTTCTGAGTTAAAAAAAAATAAAATATGAATGAGTGAATTTTATCAAATGCTTTTTTCTGCATCTAGTGTAATGATTGTACAATTTTATCCTTTACTAATATCTTGGTTTTCATTTATTGCTTTTCTAATGTCAAACCAACCTTGCATTTCTGGAGTAAATTTAATGTAGTATTTCTACTCCTCTATTTTCGTTCTTCTGCTTCCTTTTGGGTTTACTTTTTTTTTCCCTCCAACTTCCTATAGTGGATTATTAGATCACAAATTTTAGATCTAAAATTCTTTTCTAATGTTAGCATTTTTCAACTATAAATCTCGTTAGTCCTGGGCTAGCTGCACCCTAAAAGTTTTGGTATGTTGTATTTTTACATCATTTTATTGAAAATATTTTCTGATTTTTTTTCTCCTTTGACCTACAAATTTAGCCATGTATTGTTACTTGTTTTAAAAATCTATTTCTTAAGACAAATTATTCCTAACATTTTCAGTGTGGTCTGTTGATTGAAAAAAATGCACAACCTGAAAGTTGAGAATTATATTGTATTTGATAGACTTTCTGAGGACTTCAGCCCAGGAGACAGCTTCTCAGGTAGCTCTGAGGGACTGCTCTGAAGAAGAAGGGGAGGAGCCAGAATATATAGGAATTTTGCAATAAAAACCAGGTAGTGGAACATCAAAAGATTATAATTAATTGTTGTTGCTGTTCAGTCATTAATGAAAGAAAAGCAGACATTGCAGGTTAATGAGCTCAGCACAAGCATCTGGGCTCCCTGCAATGGTTCCTTTGATGTGCGCCTGGGCTATGAGGGCCAGTATCCTGTCTTTCCCACCCTGAGTCCCCTCAGAGTACACTGCTGGGGTGGCTGCAGTGGCTTGACGGCTACCACATCCTTGGTTTACTGACAAGGCAAGCAAAATTTTTCATTCACAGGTCAGAGGGCCATGTATGATATGTTCCAGTCCTCCTAAATTGACTGTATCATGGCCCAGGATATAGTCTTAGGCAATGTACCACACGCACTTGAAAAGAACACGTATTCTGGGTTTCCCTGCTGGTCCAGTAGTTGAGAGTCTGCCTTGCAATGCAGACTCTTGCAATGGTTCGATCCCTGGTCCTGTAAGATCCCACAGGCCTCAGAGCAGCTAAACCCATACGCCACAACGACTGAGCCCATGAGCTACAGCGACCGAAGCCCACCTAGCTAGAGACACTGCTCCACAACAAGAGAAGCCCCTGCAAGGAGAAACCCGAGCACCGCAGCAAAGAGGAGCCTCTCTGCCGCAACCAGAGAAAGCCTGCACGCAGCGACGACCAACCACAGCCAAAAAAATAACCCTTTAAAAAGAGTATGTACTCTGCAGTTGCTGGATGTAGTGTTCTATGTCAAGGCATTTGTTCTAGTTATTCCGACAATTATCGAGAGTATTAAAAGCACCAACTATGTGGAATTGTCTGTTTCTTCCTTGAAGTGTGTCAGTTTTTGTTTCACGTATTTCGAAGCTGTTATTCACTATCAGCCTGCAGAGGCTTGAAGCGGGGCTTTGGTTCCTGCCCGAGCCTGAGGTCGGGAGCGGCAGGGAGAATGCTGAATGCTAACCACTACACACCAGGGACAGCGGCCAGTGAGAGGCCCTGGCCCGTCAGCTGTGTAGAAATTAATTTCCACAGAGAGACAGAGTCATGAAGCAAGTGAAGTGTTTATTAGGTTGGAGAGTACAGTGTGTGGACAGACACACAGGTGGGCTGAGTCTCGTCCTTGTGGTAGTTTGAATCACTTTTATGGGGCATTTCTTCCAGTTTCCTTTGCCCAGTCGTCTTGCTTTGCCGGGTTCTGAGTCTGTGTTTGGCTTATCTCAGGATCCTCCTGCATGTGTGTGCATCTTTTAGCCAAGATGGATACTAGAGAAGAAGCCTATGGGCAGCTGCATCATTTAACTCTGAGGTGATGCTTCCTTTCTGTAGATCTCTGCGAAGCCTTTCTGGGCATGTGTAGTCTGGGAGGTCTTCTTAACTCTGAGAATGGAGTGTGCGGTCTTTTCTCTCTTATCTGGGCAAGGCCCAGCCTCCTCCATCAACCTGCTTTATGGAGTTTCTACTGTTAAGGAGTTTCTGTCCACAGGGGAGAAATTGTTCAGCCTGGGGCCCATCTGTCTCCTGCCTGAATATAAGCGTTTATAATTATTATATCCTCCTGATGCAGGGACCATTTTTATGAGATGTCTTTCTTTATCTCTGGTGATACCCTTTGCCTTGAAGTGTATTTTGTCTGATATTAATCTAGTTACCACAGGCTTCATTAACTTAACATTCGTAGTGTATCTTTCCCATTTACTTTGCAATCTATTTGTGTCTTTATATATTCAAAGGCATATTTGTTGTGGACAGCGTACAGCAGTGTTTTTGTTTTTTTTTTCCTTTTTCTGGTCAGCTCTGACAGTCTCCATGTTTTAACTGATCAGATAAACACTGTCCATCACTTCTGTGACGATAGGAATAGCCTATATCTGTGCTCTTCTGAAGTCTGTCGTGGTGCTACTAGACTTCCGAGTGGGGAATGAAATTCCCACCCCCCACCCCCCCGAATTTTTAACTTTAAAGTCAACAACAAATTTACGTGTTATGGGTGACTAGTGGCTGCTATATATAATTTGGTGGTGGTTGTTCAGTCACTAAGTCATGTCTGACTCTTTGTAACCCCAAGGACTGCAGCACGCCAGGCTCCTCTGTCTTCCACTGTCTCTTGGGAGTTTGCTCAGATTCATGTCCATTGAGTTGGTGATGCCATCCAACCATCTCATCCTCTGCTGCCCCCTTCTCCTCCTGCCTTCAATCTTTCCCAGCATCAGTCTTTTCCCGTGACTCAGCTCTTCGTGTCAGGTGGCCAAAGTATTGGAGCTTCAACTTGAGCATCAGTGAATATTCAGGGTTGATTTCCTTTAGGATTGACTGGTTTGATCTCATTGCTGTCCAAGGGACTCTCAAGAGTCTTGATGTAGAAATTCTGGATTCTAATTACCTTCCTCTAAAAATAATAATTTTTAAACAGGCAGTTAACTTAGGTGAACTCAACTGCAAAATTATCTCCCCTTCAGCATGAAGTAGCTCAAACTTGAGCTTAGCTCTTTCAGCCTTAGCGGTGCACGTACAGTGTGGTGGTCAGCCCTAGATCCGAGGAGTTTATGTAGAGAGACTGGGAGTCCCCGCCCCGGCTCTCCTGTTACTTGGTGCTCTGGATCCAAGCCACGAAGACTGGACATTTTCCACTGGGGGTTTACCTGCCTTGTGTGGTGCAGACTAAGGCCTGACCTCAGGCCAGAAGTGGTGGAGAAAGAGGAAATTCACCCTTAGAGGCCTCCCTCACAGTTGTTGACTCCTTCTTTTGCCTGCTTTTGGTCACTTTCAGGAGATGGATGGTGTAAGCTCCACACCACAACTTCTATTTTTATTTCTGAAAGAGTGGGTTCAGTAGGAGCTATTCATCCTACCAGAAGCCTGAACTTATTTGGTCTCCGTTCACAACATTTGATAATGAAATTTCAAACATGTACCAAAGTTTAAAGAATTTTAGAGCAGCAATCTCGACTGTACAAATTTTCCTATATTTTATCATATAACTACTCATCCTTTAATACATCTTATTTTAAAGCATTTCAAAATAAACTGCGACCAACAACCAATACACTTGCCCTCAAGTACTTTAGGGTTTATATATAGAGAGTTTAACAGCTGCTTTTTTTCTTTTTTGATGTAGAATTTTCACACAGTGCCCATATCTGAACTTGTGCATTCTTTGAGTTCTTAAAAAGCAGTTTTACTGGGTTATAATTTACATACAATAAAATAACCAACTTGGTGCATAATTCAAGGGGTTTCGTAAAGTGTAACCAAAGCCACAATCATGATAGAAACCCTTCCGTCACCTCCCGAGTTTCCCTCGTGCTGCCAACCCCTCCCCACACCTGCACTTATTCTTAAGGGCACCCAGTGTGCTGTGGGAAGCAGCCAGGGAGCCACAGTAGGAGCAGGAACTGGAGAGGCCGAGGAGAGGCCGCTCACCACCCAGCGTGCCCTGAAATGCCAGAGAAGACGGGAAGAGTGGCGTTGGGGCTCACGTGGGCTCCTCCCAGGGCCCAGGCTGATTCTAGGCGGGACGGGGCTCGTGGGGTCACAAGGTTCATTCCTGTCCAAGGAAGATTCTGCCAATGGAGGCACAAAGCTGCCCACTTCTTGAATCTGTTACGGTGTGAGGTGTCCAGGAAGCAAGAGCCCCTCCGTCTTCAAGAAGGCGGCCTCAGGCAGTTCACAGATCTGAGCCTCAGTTTCTTCGTTTGTGAAACAGACTTCCTCCCAGGGCTCAAGCATCAACTCACCCGTGGGGTCACTTGAACGTGGACTCCCTCCCAACCTCAGTCCCACGTGGCCTCCATGAGGACCCCCTCTTTCCGGAGGCAGCAGGCAGCGTGGATCCGTGCTTTCAGGGCAGGAAGTATGCGGTCTGTAGAGCTGTTAACTCTGTTCAGAGTTGAGAGCCTGGGCTCTGGGACAAAGGGGTCCCGGGACACAGTCTCCTCCTCCTCCTCTGTAAACAGAGCCCCCTTCTCCTGGAATCCAGAGGCCTCATTGCCACCTGGCTGCAGCCAGGACTCTTCAATCTCCCCCCTTTTTCAGAAAAACCCACCTGTGGTAATGTGGGAGGGAGCGGTATTTGCAGAAAGTAGCTCATTTTTCAGAAGACATGGGTTTTGACCCTCGAGTTACATTTCTGTAAATGCCCCAGGGAGAGACTGCCAGCGTGGTACTCATCAAGAATCATCTCGATTTACACTGATAGAGTTCCTGCCCTCACTCAGGAACACCATTTCCTATGATCTTCAAGCAATCCCACCAGGCAGGAAGGATAGCTATGAGCCCCACTTAACAGATGAGAAAGTGAAGACTCAGAGGTATCATGAGTCTAAGGTCTCGCCTAAGGTCTCACAGGGTGGAGGAAGCAGAGCTGGGGCTGGGCAAGTCTCATGAACACGTGACTCAGCTTCGCCAATCAGAGGCTGCAAGGGGCTTTGGCTGACACCGCTGGGAAAGACGGGTCTCCTTTCCTCTGGAATGACTGGCCTGCAGCTGTGATGCTCTCTGGCTGGGTGGCTTGTCTGGTGCTGCCTGGAGCCTTGCACTGAGCCCACCCCGACCCGGGGCAGACCGTGCTAGTGGGCATCCCGGGTGGTCAACCACAGTCCTCTGAGTGGACTGAATGATGCCCACTCAGACGGCTGGGTTCCCATTCTGGGCTGGTCTCATCGTGGCATCCGACTTTACTGTGAGCCCAGGGCTGCTGCTGGGTTCAAATCTGTTAAGGGTTTCAATGTCGTTAAAGCAGAAGGCAGGTTCCAAGAAGGCTTAAGCCTTACTTTTCTTACCAGTGGAAGGAACTGGTTAAATGAATTCAGTGGCTTTTCAACTTCATGTTTTTAAGCAGAATGCAAAACAAAGCAAAAGCAAACCACCCAGGTGACACCCTTTACAGAACCCAAAACGTAAGAGAGAAGGAGGCCATCTCTGCCGGGGAGGAGGGGGCAGGAGACCCCAGCCCTGCCCGCCCGGCCGCCTCCTGGTAGCCACAGTACTGTAGCCACAGTACCTCCCCCCACCCCACTTCTGATGTGAACATTGTCGGCCTCTGAGGAACACTCTGAAAAACGAGCATCTTAAAAGAATCTTTCAGAGTTAACAATCAACTGCACTCTAAGTTAAGGGATGAAGAGGCTGAAGACCACTGGAAAGGAGACCCACACAGGAATCCAGGAGGCTCTGGGTCGTCGCAGGAGAGCGTGGTTCCCACCCGTGAAGGGCGCTTGGACGAGAAGTGTGGCGACGTCCGCTGAGCTGACCCGGGTGGCTGGAGTCCTGGGGGTGTCCTGACCCTTTCTGGGCCTCCACCCCTCTATGCCAGCTCACCTGCAGGGGCTCCTGCGAGTGGAATACTTGTGTGCTTTGCTAGGGGCCTGTGAGCTGTCTTTTCTGGGCGTTTGTGGGGACGGCTGAGGACAGGGCAGGTGGGGGCTGGTCCGTGAGTGGGGAGGATGAAGTGTCATGGGAAGCTGCCGGATAACGACCGTCAGTCGGCGTGTGGTGTCTGGGGAGCCTCATGGGCCTCAGTGACACACAGCAGGCCCTTCCAGCAACTCTGCCACACACCCAGAAAGCTGAGGCAGGGGTGACGGGTCACATTCCTGCTCTGGAAAGTTTCAGCTGAATCAGAGGCACCCTTTCCAACGGAGCACAGCTCACAACGTCAACCTTCCATTCAGAAGCGTTGACGCCACCATGAGAGTCTGCATTACCAGGAAGATCGCTTTGCATCTATCTATCTATATCCTTTTAATATGCGTAAGTTTAATAGCTTTTATTCCAAGGCATAGAAAAGGGAGTTAAGAAAATATACAATTTTTTTTCAAGTGAGAATGTCAACAGTGACCATTGAAAGGATAACCAACGTTCATGTCTGAAAGACTGACCTTTGCAGAGTTTTGTTGGGGGGCTGATAAAACATTAAGGGAAGTGAACACCCATTACAAACAAGGACATCCAACGTTTGGGGCTCAGGCCTTACATGTCAACTTCACAGAGCTTTCCTGCTCTCAGGAGGGAACCCACATGTTTCCATGTGTATCAGGTGCTTTGACATAAGGGATGTTCCAAATCCATGGTCGATCTGGGGGAAAAAAATTACATGAATGTAACACTTATTTGAATATGATTACAGAAAATCCACTCACCTGATAGGATCAAATCACTCACGGGCCGCAGTAGACATATCACGAGTCCTTTTCTGAACTGAGCCCTTTTGGGTAGGAGCTTGCAGTAAAGGTTCATGTTAAGACACGGGAGCGTGAACCCCGGGGTAAATGCTGGCTTGCCACTAAGGTTCCCAAGTCCCTTCACCTCTGAACCTGTTTCCTTACCTGTGCCTAAGCCGTGGAGCCGGCAGTAGGATTAAATGAGACACTATTGCTGTTTAGTCCCTCGGTCGTGTCCTGCTCTTTCGCAACTCCATGGACTGTAGCCCACCAGGCTCCTCTGTCCATGGGATTTCCCAGGCAAGAATCCTGGAGAAGGTTGCCATTTCCTTCTACAGGGGATCTTCCCAACAGAGAAAACAAACCCACGTTCCTGCATTGGCAGGAGGATTCTTTACCACTGAGCCACCAGGGAAGCCCATTAAATGAGATAAACTGAAGAACTATGCAAGATGCCGTGTTCCATCTGCATAGAGAGAACCTAAAAAGGAGGGTGGCTCTTGTTTTCTTCTTTTGAGAAGCTGGAGAAACCAGCAGTGACCACGGGGACAGTCAAGGCCACTTCTCTGCTCTCAGCTGGTCACGGTCACACAGAACCACGAGGCCCAGAGTCACATCCCCGAAACGGTTTTGTTCTGTAATTTAAGGCCAGTGATTGCTGAGCCATGACCATCTCTGTATAATGCCTGTAGACCCACATCGAGGGAAGCAACAGGCCTTGGAATGGTACTGATACAATGGAAAGAAGTGAAATGAAGTCGCTCAGTCGTGGCCGACTCTTAGTGACCCCATGGACTACAGCCCACCAGGCCCTCCGTCCATGGGATTTTCCAGGTAAGAGTACTGGAGTGGGGTGCCATTGCCTTCTCCATTAACAGAGGCTAGGCATATTATATTTACTTGGAGCTGGTATACTTGGTGACAGCCTTAGTGCCCTCGGACACAGCGTGCTTGTCCAGCTCCCCGAGCAGCAGCAGATGCACGGCAGTCTGGATCTTCCTGGATGTGATAGTCGAGCACTTGTTGTAATGCGCCAGGCGCGATGCCTCGCCAGCGATGCGCTCAAAAATGTCGTTGACGAAGGAGTTCATGATTCCCATGGCCTTGGATGAGATGCTGGTGTCTGGATGGACTGGCTTCAGCACCTTGTACACGTACACGGAGTAGCTCTCCTTGCGGCTGCGCTTGCGCTTCTTGCCGTCCTTCTTCTGGGCCTTGGTCACAGCTTTTTTAGAGCCCTTTTTAGGGGCAGGAACAGACTTAGCCGGTTCAGGCATGTCTATAATGACAACACCCAACAACACAACGGAAAGAAGACCCAGGTTCAAATCCTGCCTTCGTCTCTGTCTGCGGCCTGGGGAAGGCTTGTGGATCTTGGTCTCGGGTTCCCCGTCTGTGAAATGGGAGCTAATTACACTCGCAACCTCCCAGGATTACTGTGAAGTATGAATGCGAGAACGACTGGGAAGCTCATTCCCAGCATATTGTAGGTGCTCAATAAATGTGAACTTTTTCTTCCAAAGAACCAAAATAATGTGAAAGTGTAAGTTGCTCAGTTGTGTCTGACTCTTTGTGACCCCATGGACTGCAGCCCACCAGGCTTCTCTGTCCATGGAATCTCCAGGCAAGGTAGGGTGTAAACACACTGCAAGGATTAAAAATAAACTCCCCTACTACTGTTCTGGGAAACATGAGTGATGGAACAAGTCTGAAGGGCGGAGTGCTCACTCGGCAGGTCGGCTGGGATGGACCAGCCAGCCGCCCCGGGGGTTGGCACTGGCCTCTTCTTGAGCAGACACAGATGGCAGCTGGGAGGCTGGCCTGCCTAACAATGACTGCCACTCACACCGCCCAGCTTCACCATTTGTCTTGAATAATCATAGACTGAACGTGCAAACAGCAGCTCCCAGCAGCAGGAGCAGCCAAAGAATGCCCAAGGTGGCAACACGTTATCAGAACCCTGTTCTCTAGCCTCTGGCCTCCGGATGGTTTGAAAGCAGGAAACCACACTTGCTGTTAATTTCCCTGAGAGGCAGGGGGCTAGCAGGGCTGGAGACCCGACTCTCTGGCTACTCACTGGCCACTCTCTTGCCCTAGAAACACCATCTTCTGCGTCTGCACGTCCCTGCACTTCCTCCTCTTTCCCTGCAAACTGCTCTGTGGGGTAACGGCAGCTGTGCTTCACCCTAGGCAGGACACACTCTGACCCTTGCTATCTCCCCAGGGCAGGGTCTGTGACACACAGGCATCTCCTAGTGACTTAAAGGGCCACCACCGCACTTAGAGCACGCCCTCCAACAACCTGGGTTTGGAATGTGCGGGTCCACTTATGTGCAGATTTTTTTCTCAATAAACATGTACTACATGATCAGGGGTTGGTCAAATCTGGGGATGTGGAATCGGGGACATAGAGTGCTTGTCATGGGACTCGAGCATCTGAGGATTTTGTATCCGGGGGGTCCTGGAGCCACCCACTGTGGATACCAATGGGGACTGTATTCCTTTCCTTCAAGATAAGCCAGTAATGTCCAAGTGAGGACCTGGAAACCACCCGCCGGGAAAATCCCATGCTCTGTTTTATAAATAAACAAATGTCTGTATTTCTTGGGCAGGTCCTTTTCCATGCTGGCTGGAAGGCCCTCCACAACCTTGGGGGAAAGGGACACACAAAAAATGCCAACATGGAGGGGTGCGGGGTTGTGAAGTCAGCATTGCCACTCACTGGCTGGGATGAAGGCCTGTTTCAGGCGAGCCTCCTCGCCTGCCCCACGAGAGCGCGTGCCTTGTGACAGTCGTGTGTGTATATGGAATGCTTGTTAGTGTTGGTTAGGTGCTGTGCTCTGCCAGGCGGGCTTCCCAGTTGGCCGGGAGGTAAACAATCTGCCTACCAATAAAGGAGATGTGGGTTCAATCCCAGGGTCAGGAAGATGCCCTGGAGAAGGGAATGGCAACCCACCCCAGTATTCTGCTTGGGAAATCCCATGGACTAAGAAGCCTGGTAGGCTACAGTCCACGGGGTCGCAAGAGAGTCTGACATGACTGAGCAACTAAACACCACCACTATGCTAGACAAAGCCGAGGGCCTCTCCAGGTTACAGTCCAGAGGGGAGGCAGACCGGGGAACGCCCTGCCGCTGGGACGCTGACCCTCACCTGTCTGGGCTGACTGGGAACTGCTGGCACGTTTTTCTGGGACCCACCGCTGGAGGGCTCGTCTCAGTAGGTCTGGGCCAGGCCTGGCAAGGTGCCCCTTTGTCAGGGCAGTGCCCAAGGCCCAAAGCTAAGCACACATGTAGCCCAGGCGGCTAAGCTGAAGGCCGTCATCACATGGGTCTTCCCTACCACCAATATGTTTATTCAGGAGAACTGGGAGGTCGGGGGGCAGGAAGGAGGGAACAGAACGGAAAAACAAGAGAAAGGAAAAAAGACAAAGGCACAGCCCAAAGCCAGAAGGGGAATGAGGGCATCAGGTCACGTCCTGGGTTAGGGTCTGTCCTGCACGAGTCTCAGGCTCTTTGTCAGTTCATCAGGGTCGGGGAGAGAACGACCGTCCACTCCCTGCTGTAACTGCATCGGACATTTTAAGTGCCAGAAACAGTGGCTAACAGCAACTGGATGCCAATTCTGAGCTGGACACTGGGTTAGATGTTTTCAAGACCTCATCTCAGTCACTTTTCAGCAGTGAGCTGTGCGCTCTCATTTTCTCATTTTGCAAATGGAAACACTAAGGCCTAGAGAAGGCAAACCACCAGCCAAGGTCACGCGATAAGCTGTCAGGCTGGTGCATAAACACCCAGGACCTAAAGCAGTGTTTTCCATCTGTGAGCTGGAGGTGAGGAGTCGTCGTCACGGATTCCTTGAAATTCTGACAGAACCTCTTGCTAGTAAAAAACAAATATGGTGAATTTACAACAACATACTTAGAGGACTCAGAAAAATACACATGGCTTGGAAGGAAGGGAACAAGAAGGCCTTTGGAAGCTGTCCATGTGACCAGAGAGAGGAAGCCGGCTGTGTGAGGCAGGAGGGGCTTTGTCAGACGAGCCCAGATAACCTGAGAAAGGGGCCCTCGGAAGGGCAGGCTTGGCTCAGCATGGAAGCCAGAGTGAGTGAGGCTGGGAGGCGGCTGGGACCCAGCCAGCCTTGGTCAGGGAAGGAAGGGCCCACCAGGCAAGGCCAGCCCCACTCGGGAATCCGAGGTTTTGCAGTATCAATGGGATGACGTCACTGATACTGTCCAATCAAAACTCAAACTTGTCCTGTTCACATCTAGCATTTGCTCAAAGACTGTGGACTATACCCGGCTACCCTACAGGTAGGGTAGGATCTGCCCCGTCCTGATTGTATTACTTCTCCCCTTGCGTGAACCTGGTGAAGCGTGAACTCGCCTCAAAGCCAGACTTCCCGGGGCTGAGAGAAGCGCTCTGGGGCTGGAGGGGCCGCGTCAGAGCAGGCGCGGAGGTGGGGCCGCCCACCCCAGCCAGCCTCCCTCCAGAACACTGGGAACCCGTGCCAAGACGCCACCGACTTCCTCTGCGAAAAAGACCTGGTCTCTGACCTTAAAGTCCTCGCCTAGTGCAGCAGTTTTCAGAGGGTGACTTGGGGACCTACCTTTCAAGGGGTGGGGGTACACCTGTAAAGTCAAAATGAGGGCCATCCTAACATTAAGTCGTCACCGGTCACTGCGCCTGGGTGTACAGAGGCTGCCCGACGTGGGTGGCAGCAAGGAGCAGCGGTGAGAACCCAGTGTGAGCCCAGACAGCAAACGCGTCTGCAAAGCGGGGAACAAGGCCATCTTCCAAACCAACCTGAGTTGGCGGACAGTCACTTTAGATATTTTTAAATATATCAATGGGCTTATTATTATTTTATTTTATTTTTTTTTGTGAGCAAGGCCCGTAGCTTTATTTTCAACAGGGGCTTTTATACCGTTAAGTTATACATAGAGGATAATGCTGCTGCTAAGTCGCTTCAGTCGTGTCCGACTCTGTGAGACCCCATAGATGGTAGCCCACCAGGCTCTGCCCTCCCTGGGATTCTCCAGGCAAGAACACTGGAGTGGGTTGCCATTTCCTTCTCCTATTATTTTAAAATAAGTCAATAAGTACTTTAAAATTTATTGGCTTTAATTTCTTTATGACAAATATCAACAGCTATAGAAACCCATGTAAAGGAAAGCTGTCTGTGGTCCTTGATTAGTAAGGGCACAGGGGGTTCTGAGACCCAGAGGCTTGAGAGCCGTGTTTCCGGGGCCACGAACCTGTGCTCCCAGAGCAGCCCCCCAGCCAGGCTCCTGCCAAGAGCCCACCCATGGCTCTCCCCGAGCGCCATTGTCTCTGCGCTGGCACTCACACCCGAGTGTCTATGTCCCCTGGGTCTCACCTCTGTCTCCGTACAGTTCTGGAGGTAGGTCGTATGGCACAGGGAAGGAGGCTGTGGGCTCCTGGCTGCTCCCAGAGAAGAATTTCTGTTTCACTTTGAAACTGTCCAGGCCCTGCAGACACACAGAATCTATAATGCGTCTCATTTTCTGGAAAAAGTTCCCAAAGATGCAATTATATTTTTATGATGCTCACAACAGAATTCAGAGCTATTTTTGTGATTGTTTCAGAGCTTCTTCTGATATCAGTTAGGTCAAATATATCTACGACACTGCAAATCACTCTTTCCTAAAAATGAGATGTCCAAGTTTCGGAAAATAAATTATAGTAAAGCTTGCAAAAGTTTAATAAAGTATATAAAGATATATGAGAAAACAAAATTTGGGAGCTGTTATAGCCCATTTTGGAGAAGGCAATGGCACCCCACTCCAGGACTCCTGCCTGGAAAAGCCCATGGATGGAGGAGCCTAGTAGGCTGCCGTCCATGGGGTCGCTGAGGGTTGGACACGACTGAGCGACTTCCCTTTCACTTTTCACTTTCATGCAATGTCGAAGGAAATGGCAACCCACTCCAGTGTTCTTGCCTGGAGAATCCCAAGGACCGGGGAGCCTGGTGGGCTGCCATCTGTGGGGCTGCACAGAGTTAGACACGACTGAAGCGACTTAGCAGCAGCAGCAGCAGCAGAGTCCATCTCTACCGACCTCTGTGTACAGCAGCAGGGAGTATGTAAAAGATACTGTCAAACACTTCGAATACTTTCAGTATTGCTGTAGTAATGGGCTGCTCACTCTGGTGAAGTACAAAAGTTGCTTTCATGTATAATGAAAGTGTCCAAGATAACGGGATAGGAATGTAACAGTGAGAACTCAACAAGACCCACCAAATGAAGGCTGAGTCTAAGAACTCCAGAAGAGGCTCGTACTAACTTCGGATCCTCATCAGGATGCAAGGCCAGGTGCCGAACCCGGCTGATGTTCACACTGCTCCTGCCTCCTGACACGGGGCCTGCCCGGCACGTGGGCACTCTGGAGGTCAGCTGGGCGCTCCCCACACCACTGACCATCCCCTGACCCCCTCCCGGATGACCCCAGCACAGTGTTTCTGCCTCATTCCTCTGGCCACCTGTTCACACTCATGTTGTTCCTTCTCATCCTAGACGCCCACAGATCAAATGGGGCTCTGTCTCCAGAACCCACACAAAGTGCTAGCCCTACAGTTCCTGTCTTGGTGAGCACACAACTTAGACTTGGGTAGAAGAGGCTGCTCCTTCCTGGGCACAGGGGAGGGAATGGTAAGCGTCAGTGCTGTGTGGACCTGGCCTTTGGGCAACCCGGGCTGAGTCTGTGCGGGTAGTAAGGGCTGTGAGTGGCTCAGGCTGCACTCATTCACCCCACTCATGACTCCTTGAGCCCCTCTTCTGTGTCAGCCTGTACTCAACGTACAGGAGTTGCCACAACTGTCAATCCCTGTTCTCACGGGATGTACAGTCTAGTGGGGAGACGTTCAACAAACACATTTATAGAAGTCAAATAACTAATTACAATTTGTGACAGGTGCTGTGAATAACAACAGAGGAGTCCTAGAAAATAGGAGGCCTGTTTTAGATTTGTTGGGGACGGGTGCTCAGCGGAAGTCCCCCTAAGAAGGTGACATTTTAATCAAGCTTTGAAAGTGAATTGCATTTGGTCAGGTGAGGGTGGGTCTAGGAGGAGGCCACAGGGTCCCCAGTGGCCCAGAGGCGGCCGGGAACTTGCGAGAGGAACTAAACGAGGTGGCCGTGGGGGACGCCAGGCCACGTGTCCACCAGGCCTCCATCTCCTCATCGTGAGATGGAGCTCAGTCACGTCTGACTCTGCCCACGCTCCTCGGCCACGGGATTTCCCAGGCAAGACTACTGGGGTGTGTTTCCATGCTCTCCTCCAGGGCATCTTCCCCACCAGGGACTGAAACTGCATCTCCTGCACTGACAGGTAGATTCTTTACCATTTGCAACTCCTGGAATGCCCCAATCTTCCGGATGTTATTGCATTAACACGTCTCACTTCAACACCCAGCACAAGCCTTGACGCGTAGTTGGTGGTCAAGAAATGTTGAGCTGCAAAAATGGGGTTAAAGGACCTTCCCCGCTCCCTTTCTGGGCATCTGCACGGAAGCCAACACAGCAACGTGCACGGAAGCGCCGCAGGCAGGAGGGGACGTGCAGGGAGGCAGGGGTGACGCCCCGCCCCAGATGCGGGTGAGTAAAGCTGCAAAAGGCAACACGTGAGATACAGGCAGAGTCTGCGCAGAAAAGGAAGAAAGGACCTTGTAACAGTGGTCACTTAAGAAAAGCGCCACAGAAAATATTTTTCCTGGACCTTGAAAAGTTGATATAATTCTGATGAACGAAGAGCTAGCAGGGAGCACCATCAGGGGAGGCCAGCCTGAGGGAAGGCCCTGCAGGGGACGGTGAGGGAGGCGAGGCGGGGGGGCGCTGGGGACGCTGGGGAGGGAACACGGCGGCAGGCTGCAGAGGGCTGCGAAGGGGGAGCGCTGTGGACACCTGCAGCTTCTCCCTGTTGAATCGGGCCGTCTCCTCTGGCCTGAGTCAGGGATGCGGGGAAGAGACCACCCTTCTCTGGGGAGCTCCTCTCGCTACAGGAACCACTGACTGAAACTGCCCAACCTGTTCAGGAACGACAGTCACGCCTTGCATGAGTTATCTTATTAAGAGGTCCCGGCAAGGAACGCAGAACAAGCTACCCGAACTGGAAGCATTTTGGAAAGGCCAAAACGGGAGAAGAGACTCCAGCCCAAGCGTCTAGCAGCCTCCCAGAATCCTCTGTGCTGGAATCCATCTCGGCTGAGCAACGCTTGCGCCGCCAGGAAGGACCCTGAGTCAGTGACCAGCCAGAGACAACCTGGAAACTAGCGCAGTCACCACAAAGGCTGGGACGGTGGGCCACACGGCACAGCGGTCCTTCTGGGCTCCCTCTCCCGCCTGCTCTGCACCCGGGCGCCCCTTCTCAATAAGGTCTCTTGCTTGGTCAGCACGTGTCTCCTCGGACAATTCATTTCTGAGTGTTAGACGAGAGCCCTCCTCGGGGCTATGGAAGGCAACAACTTGCAACAGTTCGGCCAGGTGTGAGCCCCAGCTGCAGACCGAGCTCCACGTCCTGCAAATGGAGCTGGGCGTTAGAAGACAGGAACCCCAATGACACCGCCCAGACCTCTGGATTCAGCCCCGCCTGAAGCAAGTTCCAGCTGGTTATCCTTCACTTACAGCCCGGGGTGTCGCAGGACCCTGGTGAGAGTGGCCTTTACTGTGATGTACAGTGAGGAGTTGCAGAAGGTTTTCTGAGCAAGTAAGTTCCACTATAAAGGCGGACATGGCAACCCACTCCAGTATCTTTGCCTGGGAAATCCCATGGACAGAGAAGCCTGACGGGCTACAGTACACGGGGTCACAAAGAGTCAGATACGACTTAGCAACTGAATAACAAGGCAGGATGAGCCAAATTCTGGAAACCCTGGCCCTTGACCTCCTAAAAAAAAAAAAAAAACAGGCCAGAGGTTGGGAAGTGATGCCTATTAATGATTATCAAAAACTTTATCGAGTTTCAGGCAAAAAATGACTTCCCTCTTGTTTAGCTCCTGGCTTACTTGCGTTACTTCTCAAATGTGCATGGTGAGGGATGATCAATCTCTACAGCTCAGACCCAGATCGCAAGCCCCCCTGTGCCATTCTGTGGTGGCTGATTCACATGCCAGGAGCTTTGAGCCGATCATGCCTGACAGGAAGCAATGTGCTTTTCCCTAGACTGCCATTTCTGACCCCAATTCTAGGGCATCATATATTTACATTTTAAAGAGTGCCACTCTCCCCTTCAATCTGGATGTCAAATAATTCGAGGGTGTCTTCTAATTATCATCATTTATATATCATAGTGGTACCAGTTGGCATTTTACAGAACAGAGGACGGCACCCTCCCAGGCACGGGTCACGTTGAAGACAGCTATTATGACAATACAGTGATAATACGCCGGGTGAGAGGGTGGACATGAACCACGCATGAGAAATTACTGGCTTTTCCTCCACCAGTTCGGGGAGGGAAAGAGCTGGTTCTCACTGTGACAGATTAGGCTTAGCAGCTTAGCTCAATCACAGAGAACAAGCAGGCTCACGTTTCAGTTTGAGATGTAATTTATGTTTTTAGTTGCATCTAACCGAGTAGCATCCTCAAGCAGTAAAACCCTAGGCAAACATTCCTGGGTGAACACTAGCGCAGATGAACCTTCCGGAAGGAGAGCCTTTCATCACAGATGTGCTGATTGGCAAGGAAGCGAGTTACAGGAAGGTGGCTCTCTCGCTTTTCCTGAAGCATATTGTCTTCAGTGCCTCCAGCTGGGGGCTTTGGAAAAGCTTTGTGGAGGAGTGTACCCCTTGCAGGGCCAAGAGGGATGGGCTCTTGAGAAGCGAGGGGCTGACTGTGAGAGTGTGGAGGATGTTCTGGAAGGGGAAAAAGTAACACTGTGCCATCATGGGTGTGACATCAAGATTTCGGTTCTCCTAAAGCTCAGTCTCCGCCCTCCACTGAACGGCTTTGTCTACATGCTGGTTTATGAACTATGACCTGGGCCCAGCACTTGCTAAGTACCTGGGGCTGCTGTAAACACTTCACACGTAACCACTCTTCATTCTCAAATGATCGCCCCTGTCACGGCAGAGAAGGAAGCCCAAAGAAATGAGCAGGCTGAGTCTCACGGCTCATGTGGGGCTGCAGCCCGCCTCTGTCACTCTGGCCCCTACAGACCTCAAGTCCCTGAGCCTTCATACCCTGTGCTCGGGGAGGGCCCCTTCTCGGTCCTTGGAATCTCTCCAATTCTGTGCTGTCTCTCTGAGCCACTTCTAACTGAGCACGAAGCAGGCCCGGGGGGTCACAGCTAGGAGACGGCCATCGCTGCCACAGCCCGCCGCACTGGGGGCCGACAGGCACTGGAGCGTGGGGGGGCCGGGGTGGGGCAGAAAGCAGGGGCTGGCGGTGGGAGGCACGCTGCTCCCATTCACTGTGTGCTGCCCCTGAGAACCTGGGACGCTGCCTCCTGGACCTCGGACGCCTTCAAGGCAGAGAGACACAGACCCTGACGGGGGGCAGAAACCGCTTCAGGAGGAGGTGGGAGCCGAGGTGGGGTGGATGGGAGGGGTCCCAGGCAGCAGAGACCAGGAGCAGCAGGGGCAGTGGAGGCTGTGCCCGGCAGAGGGACAGGACGCGGGCACTGCACGTGGACCGGTGAGCGGCAGGGCGAGGCCGGGACGTGGTCCTGTCAGTTGAGCAGAAGAACACGAGGGGTTACAAAGAAACATCACCTGAAACCTGGTGCTCAGCCGTGGCCTGCCGGGGAACTCTGAGAGCCCGAGCCACGCACTGGGCTCCGGGCAGGTTGGCAGAGGTGGTGCAGGGAGAGCGAGGGGACGGTTAAGGTGGGGGCGCCTGTAAATTTTGTTAGTTCTTCCAGCCAGAGCCATGCTTGGCAACAGAAATAAAAAACGTTTAACCAGAACGGAGAAGAGAGAAAGTAAAGGCGTGAAGACTGAAAGCTGGTGGCATCGGTTTGCAGCGCTTTTGCTTCTGATCACAGGAAAGAGAACCCACCGTCTCAGGAGCAAGTGAGCCTGGGGCTGAGCCGGCTCTCAGCCCTGGGACAAAGGCAGGGATGCTCAGGACATCGGGCCACTGTTCTGAGATGGTTTCTGCTTTATTCCCAGAGGTGGGGTGAGTTCTGGACAGAGCACTGCGCAGCCTAGTCAGTGCCTATGTTCGTGCTCAGTAAACACCAAAATGCACAGGTTCACAGAGGGAAAACTTGTATCTCCCTGAAACACTTGCAGACGCCTGACAGTTGAGAACACAGCAACTGCTCTTTGAAATCACGAGGTGATCTTTCCTATATTGAGATTTTTCTGAACCTAGATGAATCCGTCTAACCTAAAAGTTAAATACGCCTCAATTAAAGGTGTGGAGTCCTGCCCCAAGGCCACAGGTGCAAGGCCTTACACGACGGCCACAAAAGCAGAGACTGGGACCAAGGTTGCCCCTGAAGCTGACTGAGCTCCTGTGTAACCACGGCCAAAAGCTCCTCTGATATCACCAGCAGGCCTCCTGACCCCGTATTAGGCAGAAATGCTCACCCCGGTAGTCACCGTATAGGGACCTAACCAATCACCTAATGGTCATCTGCCAGCAGGAATTTTCTGTCTTGAGGCATAAGAGTTGGCTGCTAAGCCACAAAAAACGCCCACTCTGCCTGGCCTGTCAGGAGGCGGCGGCCCACTGCACTTGCAGTGCCCGCTTTCTCTCTGCTCTTCGTTCTTAATAAACTCACTCCCTTCTGAAATGCTCTGCGTCTGGAAATCCTTTCCCAACCTGCATCCAGACTGCCACGACAAAAGGGACAACTCAAAAAACATTATAAAAGTGGAAGGGTGAAGTCAGACTGTAAAGGAATAAGGTCGTCACTGAACAAACATTTGTCAAGCACCTACTGTGAGCAACAGCCAAGGGGAGCACAGTCAAATGTGCCCTGACATTAATCCCCAAAGGTCTTGAAAGTGTTCCCGATCAAAAAGAAAGCTGCTGACTCCACGCTCTATGACAAGTTAGGTTAACCTCAAAACGATGTGTTTACTGAGTCACACATTTAAAAGCCACAGAATGGACTTCCCTGTGGTCCAGCTGTTAAAGACTCCACACTCCCAGTGCAGGGGGCCCTGGTTTGATCCCTGGTCAGGGAACAAAATCCCACATGCCATAACTAAAGATCCCGCATACTGCAGCTAAGGCCTGGTACAGCAAGAGGGAAAAAAAAAAGCAGAAAAAATGGGAACACATCAGTATTTGGCTACCGGGAACTTGTCGGCTTTCAGATCAATCCCAGAACTTTCCAATGGCATCATTATCATGAATGGGAAGTGCAGGCTCTCCACCGCTGCAGTCTGTAGGGCACGCAGTGTCTGCCCACATGCTTCCGGAACAACTGGCCCCTAAGACGGCCAAGGAAAGGAGAGCCGCCAGCTTCCCGCGGGTGGCACCTGCTGTGCTTGAGGCTAAGCCCATGCTGAGCACAAAACCTGACCACGTGCAATGCTGGCCTCAAGTCCGCGTTCAGGAACGCAGATGTAGGGATGGTCCGCTGATGAAGGACAGAAGTGGCGATTCTGGCTGCTGATAACTCAGAAAAGCGGGTGTTTCACACATGGAGTTCTGCCCAGGGGCCACAAAGGAGGGCTGATCTCCAGAAACTGGGTCTGGATGATGTCCAGTCACAAGAGCGACTGGAGAACTGGGTGTTATGTAAGTCTCTGGCAAACATGTAGCGAAACATATCAAAAGGCTTATCTTGACAGCACTGAAGGGAGAAACCCAAAGACAGGAATCACACCGGGCCTCAGACTGCACCACTCCCAGCAGCCATTCAAGACAATAGCCAACACAGAACGGTTAAGACACTGAATGAATACATAGGGACTGTTATTTTAAGTAAGGCAACAGACTCCCACGACAGTGAGCATGAGGCTGTGTGCACATGCGTTGGCTTCAGCAGACGCTACAGGTGAGCTACCCCACGCTGCAAACGGTTCCTGACGAGATCCTCGAGCATCTACTATGACCAACCTTGACAGCCTATTAAAAAGCAGAGACATCACTTTGCTGACAAAGGTCCATCTAGTCGAAGCTATGTTTATCCAGTAGTCACGTATGGATGTGAGAGCTGGACCATGAGGAAGGCTGAGCGCCGAAGAATTGATGCTTTTGAACTGTGGTGTTGGAGGAGACTCTTGAGAGTCCCTTGGACTGCAAGGAGATCCAACCAGTCCATTCTGAAGGAGATCAGTCCTGAATATTCACTGGAAGGACTAATGCTGAAGCTGAAGCTCCAATACTTTGGCCACCTGGTGAGAAGAGTCTACTTATTGGAAAAGACCGTGATGCTGGGAAAGATTGAAGGCAGGAGGAGAAGGGGCGACAGAGGATGAGATGGTTGGATGGCATCACCGACTTGATGGAGGTAAGTCTGAGCAAGCTCTGGGAGATAGTGAAGGATGGGGAAGCCTGGTGTGCTGCAGCCCATGGGGTCGAAAAGAGTCGGACACGACTGAGCAACTGAGCACCGCCACCACCACCCAACACCCCTTCGATTAAATCCACATTGCCCACATCGTCACTGGTCTGCGTAACTGTCCTCCTCACACAAAGGGGTGAGGGTGCTCCAGGAACCTCACGGGAGCGACACCAACAGACAGACTTCAGGGAGAGCCCCCGTGTGCCAGGCCCTCCTGTGAGAGCAGCTCCCAGCCCTGCTGAGGAGACGCCTGAGTCAACAATGACAACACAGGGCGCCCGGGACAAGCCCCGGTTTTCGAGGCCGTGGGGCGCAGAGGAGCAGCACCTGCAGTGGAGACGAGAGAGACGGGGGTTGGGGGAGGCGGGGAGCCTCAGGGGCCGTCCGTAATATGGATTAAGGCTCCCGAGAAGGGGGGCGCGGGATACCGGGGAACCAGCAAACATCACCCGCGTGTCTCTAGGGCGTCTCCATGAGATTCCTGTTTGCATCAGTGGGCTGAGTAAAGACGACCCCCAACACTGTGTGGGCCCAACCCCATCAGTGGGGAGCCCAGAATGTTAAGAAAGAGGCCAAGGCACGGCTGCCTGGCTGGGACAGTGGCACAGGCCTCCCGAGAGAAGACCCCGCTTCGTCTGCCTTCTTGGAGGCAGCGGGAGGTGCTTGCAGAGCCGACCGTGCGGGAGGCCACCCCAGGCAGCGAGTCCAGGGACGAGCCGGGTGCACTCAGAGCGGGGAGGGCCTCTCCTTCACAAGCTAAGTCTCACTCTGGGCTCCTGCAGCCTCCACAAGATGACTGATGACCTGGCAGAGATCTCCAGTGCCCTCAAAGTCAAATCCATAAATGTTAATTCTCTGAGGGCCACACAGAGGTCTCCTGCTTTCTCAGAAGCTCCGCAGAACAGTACGTGACACGGACGAGGTACAGCGGCTGAAGGACAACGTCTCCTGTGCTGCAAAAACCCTTTAGCTGCTTCCTCTGGATAAAACACATCACCTCACTCACGGGTAAAACTCCCTGGCAGTCAGCTCCTACCTCTTGGGTGGCTTCCTAGCTCACACCAAACCCCCTTCTCTGCAAGCAGGCCCCTACTGGGGGCCGGGGCTGGGAAGGAGAGGCGTGGAGGGCAGACCCAAGCTTGGGCAGTGACTAGAAATGCAGAACGGCCCGCAACGGAGCCGAGAAGGTCCGCGATGGAGCTGCAGCAGGGGCGGCAGCCCACAGAGCCCGTCATCGGGGGCTGGCCAGCCCGGCCCTCCACACCTCCACTGTCCTTCCCATCCCGTAATCCCACCACACTCCCCCTTCTGTGGGCCTAAGGCAGCTCAAGCTGGTTTCTGAAAAATGCACCTAAAAGACCTTGGATATGCACTGAGACCTCTGGGCTCTGCTCACTCGGGCCCAGCGCTCTCCTCACGCGTCTCACAGCCAGCTTATGCCTGGGACGTCTCTCAGCCCTCCTCATGCATCTCAGCGGCCAGCCTATGCCCGGGACGTCTCTCAGCCCTCCTCATGCATCTCACAGCCAGCTTATGCCTGGGACGTCTCTCAACACTCCTCACGCGTCTCTCAGCCCTCCTCACGTGTCCCACAGCCAGCCTATGCCCGGGGCGTCTCTCAACCCTCCTCATGTGTCTCAGCGGCCAGCTTATGCCCAGGGCTTCTCTCGCACAAGGCATCTGTTTCACTGCGACAACATCCTTGATCAGCTCAACCGTCAGGCCCTTGGGAGGCGAGGTCAGATACCCAGTCAGTGATGACTCGCTGAAGGACATGGCCATCTGCCCAGATGGGAAGAAGCCTGATGATGAGACAGTGGTGGTGTGTGGGTTCCTGAGTGTGTGCAGGAGGCCTGCCGTGAAGCGTGGGATCTGCACGTGGAAACATGACAAGGAACTGCTTACTCGAGAGCCCGCTGCCTCAGGAAGTCAGCTCCACAGCCCCCCTGCCGGAGGCCTCGATCTTGACCCTGGGGGCACAACGTAGGATGGGGGAGTCCATCTTTCAATATTCTTGCCCGATGGTCTTTATACATGACTACATCCTTATTTCAGCTAGAATGGTGGTATACCTCTACAGTGGTGTGTTAGTTGCTCTGTTGTGTCCTACTCTTTGCAACCCCATGGACTGTGGCCCACCAGGCTCCTCTGTCTGGGCAAGAATGCTGGAGTGGGTTGCCATGCCCTCCTCCAGGGGATCTTCTCGACCCAGGGATCAAACTGGCATCTCTCATGTCTCCTGCATTGGCAGGCAGGTTCTTTACCATCTGAGCGAAGAGTCTAGTCTACAGTCATTCTGGAGATTCTAAACGATTATGGCCATTCTTTCTCTAATGTACACATAGAAGCAACATAGGAGGTAAAAATTAGTCGCTTAGAGGGGTTGAGAGCTTCTGGAAGTGCAGCATACTTCTTTCCTGTTTTCATTTTTGTGATGAGGGATCACGTCGGAACAGTTAGAAAGGACTGGAAGTTTGCAGATGCTGACAACAAAAGCCAATGAGTGACACAGAATTTGCTCCACGACTTAAGCTATTACTGGAAGATAATTCCAGCCTGAGTTCAGAGCTATAGCCACTATGGTCACAGCACCTGAGTGTTAGTTCCCTAGTGCTGAGGACTCACTACCTCCCGGTGACACAGCTGAGCGATCCCAGGAGGGTCGGGGGGACGGAGCATTGGGGGCTGCTGGATCCGCCGAGCTGGGGGGGCCTGTGGAAGTCGCCTCCTCGTCTGCGACCCCCTCTGTGACGGGGCTGCCCCAGGACAGCCTGTGAGACGGCTCTGTGAGAAATCCCCCGAGACTGAGAGAAGGCGCTCTCAGCCCACCTCAAGACGATGCCCTCATGTCGCGGGGCCTGGAGGGAAGTCTCAGGACCAGCTCACAGCACTCCCCTGGCTGAGTCTCCTGGTGCAGGCTGAGTGGAGTGCCAAGGGCCAGCATCACGGGTGTGCTTACCAGCAACTCAACTGCAGTGAGTGGCAAGAAAAGAACAAGACACTGAGAGAAAGACACGGCTTCCCGCGTGGTGCCCTCCTGGGGGCTTCCCAGTGAGTGTGACAGCAGGTCCTCCGTGACCCTGGGGCCCCGTCTCCAGCAGACGCTGTGAGCCCCCCTGCCTCCAGGCTGGTGCTCAGGCCAGTTCCTCCATAGCCTGCCTTTCCTGTTCCTCTCCACTGACCAAGAATCCTCAGGATCCTTCATTGCCCCTCCTCAAGACGTCCTGCTCCTAAAGGTGGTCTGCGGTCACCCCACCCCAGAACAAATCTCACACTTGGTTGACTCCTCCCTTTGCTGATCTTGTAGTAACTTTCACATTCTGGTTCACAATCTTTATTTAAAGACTGTTATTAACTTTACCCAAAGCAAGATCTTCCATCACCTACTGGATATACTCCTTGAGAGCAGTGATCATACAGCACCCAAAGGAGTGATCGGGGAAACAAATTCACAGCTGTTTGACCTCCTGACCTTGGGCAGGTCACGGAGACTAAAGAAGAGAACCCGCGTGCATGCACGCCGAGTCACTTCAGTCGTGTCCGACTCCGTGCGACCCATGGACTATAAGCCCACCAGGCGCCCCGTCCATGGGAGTCTCTAGGCAAGAACGCTGCAGTGGGTTGCCGGGCCCTCCTCTAGGGACTCTTCCCAACCCAGGGATCAAACCAGCATCTCTTATGTCTCCTGTGTTGGCAGGTGGTTTCTTCACCACTAGCACCACCTGGGAAGCCCAGAGATGGGAGTACGTACCCCCTCCCTCTCACTCACGCCGGTCAGGCAGCCGCGTGGACTTACAAACGCTGACGGCAGAAAGAGGACGCCGAGCTCGTAGGAGCGGATCATCAGCTGGGTGCCGCTCTTCTCCAGCGCACCCCAGGCGGCCTTGGACAGGTTGGCGCTGCGGGGACAAGAACAGAGCGGGACTCAGTGAGGCGTCTCGGCGTGGGTCCAACGCCCCCAGCGGCGAGAGCAGCGGTCAGCGCCCAGAGCCCCATTCACATCCATTCAGCTTCCGGCACGGTCCTGCGTTTGGGGAAAAGTGAAAGTGAAGTGAAAGTGAAGTCATTCAGTTGTGTCCGACTCTTTGTGACCCCATGGACTGTAGCCTACCAAGCTCCTCCATCCATGGGGTTTTCCAGGAATGTAAATCCTGCTGTGTTCTTCAAGGTTTATCCAACTGCCCGAAAAGCTTCACTCTCATCTGCGTTTTCCCTTGAGGGAGGGCTAGTAAAATAATTATCCTTCCTTAGAAAGATCCCCCGCTTCTTCCTATGAAAAACGCTTCCTGTTCACGCCCTAGCCAGGATGTGGGATGTTGTACATAAAAGCTGCACTTAAGAAAAAACTAAGTCAAGGATATGGAAATCAACACCACAACGAGCAACCCATACCTGGCAACGCGTGGGTGCTAAGTCACTTCAGTCGTGTTCGGCTCAGTGTGGTCCCGCGGGCTGTGGCCCGGCCAGACTCCTCTGTCCGAGGGATTCTCCTGGCAAGAACTCTGGAGTGGGTTGCCACTTCCTTCTCCAGGGGATCTTCCCGACCCAGGGACTGAACCTGTGTCTCTTATGTCTCCTGCATTTGCAGGAAGGTTCTTTACCACTAGCACCACCTGGGAAGCCCCCATTACACCTGGGAAGCTCTGTCAATGGCTATGGTCAAAAAGACTACAAATAACAAATTAACGCTGGTGAGGATGTGAGGAAAAGGGAACTGTGGTGCAGTGCTGGTGGGAACGTAAACTGACGCCGTCACGACGGACACAGTGTGGAGGCTCCTCAAAACACTAGAAACAGAACTGCCACAGGCCCAGCAATCCCAGCGCTGGGTTTATGTTCTAAGGAGAAAAACAAGCAGTGATTCGAAAAGATACATGTGCCCCGTGTTCACAGTAGCTTTATTTATGATAGTCAAGATACGGAAGCAACCAAGCGCCCACTGCAGATGAACAGATAAAGACGTGGTGTGTTATGCAAATACACCGTGGAATGCTACTCAGGAGTGAAAAAGTGACATTTTGTTGCCATGTGCACCAACATGGATGGACAGAGAGAGTAGTATGCTTGTGAAGTCAGACACAGAAAAATACTGTATGTTATGATGTATGTAGGAATCTAAAAATAAGAAACAACTACACATGCTGAAACATAAACAGACTCACAGACACAGAGAACAAACCAGAGGTCACGGTGGGGAGGGAGGAGGCGGGGCAAGACTGGGGACGGGGCTGAAGACGCGCCGCCTGCCCACACAGAGTGAACAGGCTGCAGGGAATCACGCACGGGCGTCGTAAAGAGTCCACCTGCCAATGCAGGAGACTCCAGTTTGACCCCTTGTCTGAGACGATCTCCTGGCGGAGGAAATGGCAACCCGCTCCAGTATTCTTGTCTGGAGAATCCCATGGACAAAGGAGCCTGGTAGAATCTTTCTAGACCAGGGGATGAACTCATATCTCCTGCATTGGAAGGCAGATTCTTAATCATTGGACTACCAGGGAGGTCCTAGAGACATTATCTTATGAAAAACTATAGATCGAGTATAATCTATAAAAATACCTTAAAATAATATGATGACTCAACTATACTTAAAAAAAAACTATGTCAGTATCACTTTACAGAGTAAGATGACACTGATAAACACATTCCCTTTCCTGCTAATTTTACTTTCAGTGAAAAGAAACCAGCATCCTGTTTTATGTAGACTAAGAGCTGTGGACACGGCTGGAATCGTGGTGGAAGGAAGGAGGCTGGGACCTGACCAGAGGGGAGGCACCAGGGCAAGCAAGTCGCCAGGAGTGGAGATGAAAAGGCTCTGAAGCATCTTTGGAAACTCTCCTGCAGCAAGTCAGGCCAGAACCTCTCATCCAAACTGATTACTCGCAGGAAACATTTTTTCAATTAGATTCACCCAAATTCTATTTCATTTTTAGAATGGAGAGAAAACCTCAGCTATTCAGACCCTTAAAGCCTGACTTCATTGGGTAACAGAATATTTAAAGATTCATTCACTGGGGCATCAACTATTCTCCTGAGCCGCGGGCCGGAACTGCTGCTGTGGGAATCCGAGTCAAGGAGAGACAGGCAGCAGCGAGGTGAACAGAACCGTTTCTGGTCAGGGTGCTAAGGAAACAGACAGGAGAAGCACCGAGACCAGAGCCGAGGGAGCTCTTAACGCAAGTAAGCCACAGCGTCAGAACACAGAAGTGTATTCGCAGACCTCCCGCCCTCCTGAACGGACCAGGGGACTTGCTTTGACACACGGGAGCCACAGTCATGAGCATCATCACCATCTGTGATGTGTCATGAAAACGTAAAAAGGAGAGGAAGCAGGAAGCTGACAATACAGTGATATTATGACTCTAGGAAAAAAATATGGCTCCTTAGAGGTCCAAGATGACAGCATGCTTTTATTTCTCTTGCTTGTTAGTAATGTGAAGTGACCTCCAGGGCAGAGACACAGGTTTTAATGGCAAAACCAACCAGTGTGAGGTGGAAGCCATCTTCCTGTGAATTTTTTCCCAGCTTCCTAGATTATCACCGCCTGGTAACTCTCTCCACGTGGCAGCACAGCACCGCAGGTTAAAGGCACTTTCTGGAAGGCTAATTTCCACTCTTCCCTCACTAGTCTCATTTTCCTCAACATCCCAAGATCTGAGGGCTTATTCCAAGATAAACATCAATGGAGACCATGAGGACACCTCTTCAGATGGTCTCTTCCAGCCCTGCTTTGTACTTGGCTTCTAAGAGAATTCTAAGCACCTAGAACCTTAAAGTCTATCCTGAATAATGAGACTAAAAAGTCTCTTCCAGGCTGTCTAGGTGATAAACTTTTATTCCTTGAAACAGCATCCTTAATAATTCTTTACACTCCGAATACACTTTGGATCACTGGTACCCAGGACAGCCACAGCCAGGACACAGGGTGTACATGTGCAGACTCTGACCTGCCTGTGTGTGGACGGTGAGGGTGGGTGCCTGCCAGTGTCTGGCAGAGGCACAGTGGCACCATAAGCCTCCTGACAACAAGCTCTTTTGTTCTTGAAACGCCAAAGCAGTTTTAGCTTCCAGCCTTCTCCAGCCAGGACTCACGTCCACAGCCTGTCCTGGCTTTCCGCTGTGGCCATTGCAGCCCGTGAGCTCACTCTCCCACGTCTCCTCTGTCTCCTGCGGGCCTGAGCTGCGGCTTCTCCCCCAGGGCTGTGCTTTCTGGGTACTGTCTGTGCTTCATCACCAGAGAGGGCCGGGTTTGAACTGACTTTGCGTTCTTTGGGGGTATCAAACACTTGTACGTTGGAGAACTTCGGAGGGCGGGACTCTGGATGTGCTGTGTTGTACCGCCTTTCAGAAGTAAGCCACTAAGAAAGTCAGGTGGCTGGGTTGAATCACAGATATACAACTACAGATATGAAGGAACTACATATATAGTGGACTGACTATAAGTCATTGCTGAGAAAGTAATAAAAACAGGGGCTTCAGGGGGATAGATATGCACGTTAGTTAGGGTTCAATCAGAGAAGCAGAAGCACTTTGAAGGCTAAATTTACAGGGATTTGACACCAGAGCTCCAGGAGTCAGTAAAGTAGCCTGGGTAACGTTGCTGACTTCGCCCTGGTTTCACAGCCTGAAGTCTGTAGGGTGGGCAGGAGCCAACGAGGATGAACACACAGTGGAGAACAAGCTGGAACCACAGCAACAAGCGGAAACCCCACCAACAAGCTATAGCTATGGCGTCTTCGGGGAGGCCCTGACCAGAAACGTGCAAGAGAAGGGACTCTGCACAACAGACCTGGCTCAGCCCAGGCAAGCGGACACGCTACAAAGCCTCCACCGGGCAGAAGGTTTTTCCCCCGAGCCCCCAGCTAAGCAGACTAACAGTCAGTTATTCAACTGGGCACTTTATGGAGCCCCGATCACTGCAGATGGTGACTGAAGCCATGAAATTAAAAGACGCTTACTCCTTGGAAGGCAAGTTATGACCAACCTAGACAGCATATTAAAAAGCAGAGACATTACTTTGCCAACAGAGGTCCCTTTAGTCAAGGCTGTGGTTTTTCCAGTAGTCATGTATGGATGTGGGAGTTGGACTATAAAGAAAGCTGAGCACTGAAGAATTGATGCTTTTGAACTGTGGTGTTGGAGAAGACTCTTGAGAGTCCCTTGGACTGCAAGGAGATCCAACCAGTCCATCCTAAAGGAAACCAGTCCTGGGTGTTCATTGGAAAGACTGATGTTGAAACTGAAACTCCAATATTTTGGCCACCTGATGCGAAGAGCTGACTCATTGGAAAAGACCCTGATGCTGGGAAAGATTGAGGGCAGGAGAAGGGGATGACAGAGGATGAGATGGCTGGATAGCATCACCGACTCAATGGACGTGAGTTTGAGTAAACTCCAGGAGTTGGTGATGGACAGGGAGGCCTGGCATGCTGCGGTTCATGGGGTCGCAAAGAGTTGGACATGATTGAGAGATTGAACTGAACTGAACTGAATGACCAGGAGCTCAGCTGTGGTCTATTTTCTGCCAGGGCCTGCAGAGCATGGCTGTTAAGAGATCTGATCTCAGCCCACAATATGGGAATTCTGTCCCATGGCTTAAAGCTTGAAGGCTAAATTTAAACTAATAACGTATAATGGACAAGTCCTAAAATAAAGCTCAGCAAAGCACAGGAAGGCCGTGGAAGGGACACGGAGAAGAAAGGAAGGCCAGTGTTGAGAAGAGTCACCACCTCCCATGCCGGCCTGAGCCCTGGAGCGGCTGATGGAGCTGAAGGTTCCGCTGGAAGGCGTGTGAACCCCGGAGGATGACTGCTGCTCTGGGAACTGTGTCCTCTGACACAACATCGCTTTTGTCACTGGCCCTTGACCTTTCATCGCTGGTCCTCTGCCCCAGCGAAGAGATGCCCAACAGACCGAGCTTTTAGCCACGCCTCCTGGAGGAGGGGTGGGCAGCAGATGCCACAAACAGACGGTGGACAGCTGGACAGCGACGCGAGAGGGGACGGGGACGGAGCAGCTGGGTGACGAGGGCGGGAAGGACGAGCTTGGGCTTGGGCTGTGGTCTCGTTGTCCCCAAGCCCCACAGCTGCCTGCCTGCCTCTCTCTCTCTCACACACAGAATGATGCCGTGCTTCACATTCCACTTTGCATTTGCTGTAGATTTCCCTGTGCTGCACCTGAGCTCCGTTTCTCTGTATGTACTGAAAAACACTTTTTGCGAGGAATATGGAAAGATATTGTCACTGCGAAGGATGTGATTGTATCTAAGTATATGCAAAGATACAGTCTTTAATTCTGACGGATCCTCTCGCATTTCTAAACCTACGTTTAATTCTGTGAATCTTCTACTCGTAGATTACGTCACCAGCCTTTTTTACTAATGTACAGTGTGCTCTAGTGTCCTGTTGCTGCTCTGTAACAAACGGGCACAAATGCACTGGCTTCAAACACCGCCAGTCCTCGACCTCACGCTCTGGAGACCAGCCGGGATGGGTCCTGCTGTGCTGAAACAAGGTGTCGGCAGCTTTCCTATCTTTGTCTCAAAACCTCTGCTGTCAGCCTTCTACGCAAGTAATACTCTTAACTGCCAGAGCCCATGGGCTTTCTGTACTCCTTATTCTTCTAGACCAGTGGTTCTCACTGGGGGTGACTTCGCTCTGAGGGGCATTTAGCAATGTCTGGGGCGTTCTCTAGAGGCCAGAAGCACTGCTGGACACGCAGCAGTGCACAGCAGCCCGGTCGTCGGGCGCCACCGCTGAGCGTCCGCTCCAGACCGCTCTGCTGCAGGGCGGCGTTCCTCCTCTGCCTCTGGCCTCTGAGGCCCCCTCTCCACGTGCCTACCCTGGTTCTCTCCCAGCTCTCGGACTCAGCCTCTCTCACGTTTGCTGCTCTTGCCACCCGGTTCTGTACCCTCAGGAGTTTGAGCAAACTCGAGGAGGTGGTGGAGGACAGGGAGGCCTGGCGTGCTGCAGTCCATGGGGTCGCAGAGTTGGACACGACTGAGCGACTGAACAACGACCGTGCCCTCTAAGCTGACACTCTGTCCTTGTGTCTCTCCTCTCGTCTCTTCCCTGGGAGTTTCCCACTCACCAACTGCAACTGTCATTTGAACAAAATGATGCTCAGACTCGGCCAGCTTGGACGGCTCACCAAATTTCCAAATGGGCATCTCCAGTCACAAGCTGGATTTCTCAATGGGGATACCTCATGGTCATCCCAAACCCGGCTTTCTAAAAATCAAAACTCATCAGCATGCCTTCCCTTCTGAAAACCAGCCTCCTTCTGAATTTGCTTCTGTCCAGTCTCAGGCAGGCTCAGAAGTCGCAGTCTTTTGGACTTGTTGGCTCACGTGGCAACTATATAGAGGCAGGTATCAAGTTTTTTTTTTCTTTTTCTGCCCCTTATAACATCTTTTTTTTTTGGCTGCGTTGGGTTTTTGTTGCTGCAAGCAGGCTTTCTGCAGGTGTGGTGCACAAGCGTCTCACTGAGGGGGTTTCCCCTGTGGAACATGGGCTCTAGAGCGTGCGGGCTTAGCCACCCCAAGGCATGTGGAATCTCCTTGGACCAGGATTCAAACTCATGTCCCGTGCACTGGCAGGAGGATTCCCAACCACTGGCCCACCAGGGAAGTCCATAACACCCTCTATTTCCAAGAAGATCTGCCCAGTTCAGCCCTTCCCACTCCAGACCTCAGCTCCACATGAACTGCTCTGTCTCTGACTGTGTCTTCCCCCTGGGGCTCTCTAAGCGCCAGTGCAGCCTTTCTCCTTAAGCACATATCAAGGCTTAAGAACCTCCACAGTCTGACCAAATCTATGCCCTTCAATTTTATCTCGCATCATGCTCTTTCAGGATTCCTCTACTCTTGACTTAATTGATATACCGACTGCCTCCACATCTTTGCAAACATCATTTCCTCCACCACGACGTCTCCCACCCTGCCCACTCGTGATGTGATGACGACCCTTTCCTCCTCCACAAATTCCAGCTCTTTGAAGAAGCTGTTGATGGCTATTCTAGCCCACAGATGTCTGCTGGCTCTGAATCCTGCAGATGTTAGGCAGGCGAGAAACGTGTTATTAATTCAAGAAAAGAGCCTGACACGCAAAGGCTTAGAAGATACAATGTATCAAGACTTTTGTTCACTGCAGCTAAGAGAGTTAACCACAAAAATATAGAGGAAAGGTCTAACTGCTGACAATTAAGCAGGAGAGGCACAGTGGAGCAAAGGGCAAGAGCAGAACCTGAGCTCGCACACACTTCAATCCTACTGTGAGGGCCAATCCTGCTCATCTTCAGGTTCTGCACCTACACAGTAGGGTGACACACCCGCCTCATAAAAGTGACCTGCAGGTACCTCCCTGCTGGGCCCGTGGCTAAGACTCCAGGGATCTCTCACAGGGATCAAACTAGATCCCACAATCTGCAACTAAAGACCCTGGCATGCTACAACTAGGACCCTGCACAGCCAAATAAATATTAAAAAAAAAACAGTGTGTAAAATCCCAGGCACATACATGATGCTTAAAAGATGCTACCTATTACCATCATGATACTTGGCTGAATTTATGGGAGGGTGACTGGTTCTTCTCTGGCGGGACTCACCAAGCACTGGCATTCTCCAGGAGGCAGGTCCATTCAGGTCTCCTAATCCTAGAAGGTTACAGTGGTCCATGGGTTCAAAAATTACTCATCAGATTGTTTCACCAATTTAGCAATCCCACCACAAGTGTCCAAGGCAGAGACAGAGTGACCTTCTATTTTATTTTGTAAAGAATGATTTGGGACTCCTGGATACAGATATATGTCCCCCAAATTTCACTACAGATATGAGAGTTACAGTGCCAGGAATTTAAAAGCATGGTTAAAATTAAAGCAGATGTCTTGTGAGGTTAATTACCACAAAGGACACGTCATATCTGTGTTTTGGGGGCTGATATCTGACTGACAGATACAATATATTAACAAAGAAACGTCAGCAGGAAAAGAAAAATGAAAACGATTACGACCTTGCATTTCCACTGATTAGCAAAGTGAAGCATCAGAAGAGATCCTTGGGTGTGGGTTTTCGCAAGTAGTGCTCCTGACTGACTCTGGTCACCAAACAGACGAGGAGTCCACACGCAGCCCCACTCTGCTTCTCAGTCACAGTCACGGCCCGCTTCCTAATCTGCACTCGGAAGCCGGGCTCCCATTCCACGGCACAGGCCAGCCTAATGGCCAACCTGCACTGTAAAAGACCCCTCTCTCTTTGACCCCACAAATCAAATTAACAAGGGCTTTAGAAGCCATCAGCTTAGTATCCAGAACCCAAAATGGCAAAGAATACTGTGCTTTGGGATCAAGAGTTGCTTTCCAAATCTCAAGTCAAAATTGGTATTTAGAATATCATGTCAAAGAACTTCAGCATATACTTAATAGTAACCAATGAGCCAGAATTGCTATTTCATTTTTGACTGAAACGTTCCATTATTTTGGTCCGTCTCCTGTGGTGGACGGGCAAAACAAGGACTTGAAAAGAGCAACAGATTTGTAAGATTTTTAAAAATAATTAATTAATTAATTTTAATTGGAGAATAATTTATTTACAATATTGTGGTGGTTTTTGCCATACATCTACAAGAACCACCCACAGGTGCAGGTTTGAGTTCCGGTTTTGGCCAGCTGTTACCTTGGGCTTAACATCCTTTGGCATCAATTTCTTTGCCTGTAATATGGGTTTAGCACCATATGTTCACTTCACTGGGTTATAATGAGCGATGAAAACAACAATCAACAATAAGGTGAATGTGCTTAGGAAATCGTAAAGCACGGCACGAAGGTAACATCCGGAAAGCATCAATACTTTTTTAAAAAAGGATTTATTTGTTTATTAAGCTGTGCCAGGCCTCAGTTGCAATATGTGGGATCTAGCTCCCTGACCAGGGATCGAACCCAGGCTCCCTGCATGGGAAGCATGCAGTCCCAGCTGCTGTACCACCAGAGACGTCCTGGAACGTATAGGTACTTTTAACAGATCTGTGAAATGGTGTTAGAAGGCTTTGGGAGGTTATCTATTGTAATATTAACTTTTTATTAAACATGAAGTGACGTGAAAGTTGCTCAGTCATGTCTGACTCTTTGCGACCCCATGGACTTCTCTAGGTCAGAACACTGGAGTGGGAAGGCGTTCCCTTCTCCAGGGGGATCTTCCCAATCCAGGAATTGAACCCAGGTCTCCTGAATTGCAGGCAGATTCTTTACCAGCTGAGCCACCAGGGAAGCCCTTTTCTTAAATCCAGGGAGTCCTCTATTCAGATCAGGGCAGTGGGGTCTGGGAGTGGTTTCTAGAAACCCGGGGGCTCCATGGACACAGCACGAAGTCCCCGACGCAGCCCAGTCCCTGACTCTCGACGTGGGGAAGCAGCTTAGAGAACGGAAGGAGCTGTCGAGAAGCAGAGGTGTGGCTGTGGGCAGTGGACCATGTGCGTATCCGAGTAACTGAAAGGTCTGATGAACAGCCCGTATCCGGTCAATTAACCTGAGGGCCCTCTGAAGGCCTTCTGAAGAGGAGCCCTCCCCTGAGCCCCCACGAGTCCGTGAGGGCAGGCCTCTGACCTCCGCTTCCCGGGCGGGGGCACGGCCTCTGCACTGAAGCGCGGAGCCCAGGAGTGGCTTCCATTAAGATCTTCGGGACGCGTGGGCCGCCTCGCTGGGGCGAGCGACCGGCTCCGCGAGGCCTGCAGTGCCGGGAATTCTCCCGCACAGTTCTGTCCACAGCCCTGCGGGCGACCTAGTTCCTCCAGCTGCCCCGGCCTGCTCTCGCCTGCCCGCTCCTGTGTCCTCCAGGTCTTTCTGTAAGAAGGCCTTTACGTGAACGGCCCTCTGCTCTGCCCTTCTGCGGCCACCTTTGTCTGGAACTTTGCACCAGCTTCTTCTGCCCTCACGCTTTAGTTTCTCTTTTCTGTCCCATAAACCAATTCCAGAAAGAGTTGTGACTTGGAAGAAGGAGCTGTTCAAGCTCTGGTTCGACCATGTCCTCGAGGAGCAGCCTCGGCTCTGCGCCGTTTCTATGTTTATGAAATATCTGCTCTCCTTAGATCCAGAGCACAGGGTGGCATTACCATGAAAACAGCACATCAAAGCCTTGAACAATGATGGATGTTATCAGTAACATCAGTTCACAGGCCCTGAGCGCCGGCACCTGAAAAGCCTCCAGTCCTCTGACGTCACTCCGGGCCCCGCCCACCGGCCTGCAGCCCCTGCACAGCGCCCCCTGCCTGCCCCTCCTGCAGCGCGCTCTGCCTCAGGTTTTCAAGTACATGGCTTCTTCCACCTGGTGTGTCCCCTCGATCTGTCACACACAAAACGGACCACGTCCCAAAGCGTGCTTATTTTACGAAGAACTGATCTCTCTCTCCTCTGAGCCATCCCTTCCCCGGTTTTTGCCACCCTGGATACTGTCACCCTGCTTATTTAACTTCCATACAGAGTACATCATGAGAAACGCTGGGCTGGAAGAAGCACAAGCTGGAATCAAGATTGCCGGGAGAAATATCAGTCACCTCAGATATGCAGATGGCACCACCCTTATGGCAGAAAGTGAAGAGGAACTCAAAAGCCTCTTGATGAAAGTGAAAGTGGAGAGTGAAAAAGTTGGCTTAAAGCTCAACATTCAGAAAACGAAGATCATGGCATCCGGTCCCATCACTTCATGGGAAATAGATGGGGAAACAGTGGAAACAGTGTCAGACTTTATTTTTTGGGGCTCCAAAATCACTGCAGATGGTGACTGAAGCCATGAAATTAAAGGACAGTTACTCCTTGGAAGAAAAGTTACGACCAACCTAGATAGCATATTGAAAAGCAGAGACATTACTTTGCCAACAAAGGTCCGTCTAGTGAAGGCTATGGTTTTTCCAGTGGTCATGTATGGATGTGAGAGTTGGACTGTGAAGAAAGCTGAGCGCCGAAGAATTGATGCTTTTGAACTGTGGTGTTGGAAAAGACTCTTGAGAGTCCCTTGGACTGCAAGGAGATCCAACCAGTCCATTCTAAAGGAGATCAGCCCTGGGTGTTGTTTGGAAGGAATGATGCTAAAGCTGAAACTCCAGTCCTTTGGCCACCTCATGCGAAGAGTTGACTCATTGGAAAAGACTCTGATGCTGGGAGGGATTAGGGGCAGGAGGAGAAGGGGATGACAGAGGATGAGATGGCTGGATGGCATCACCAACTCGATGGATGTGAGTCTGAGTGAGCTCTGGGAGTTGGTGATGGACAGGGAGGCCTGGCCTGCTGCAATTCATGGGGTCACAAAGAGTCAGACACGACTGAGTGACTGAACTGAACTGAACTGATGCCCTTAACTGCCACAGAGTGAATCGTGAATTCCTACGAACACACACACACACACACATACATACACACATGAATGTGTGCACATATCTAACTCTATCCTGATCAAGTGCTCGGCAGACTGGCAGACTGAGCAATCACTAACCCAAGCTCGGGACATGGGCAGGCCCGCAGGCCCACCTGGTACTGGGAACAGGGGCTGAGTGTGGATCTACAAAGGCAGTGCAGATGAGAGACTGGATGAGAAGGGACTTCAGAGTGGGGCGACAGGAACATCCAGAAGACCCAGGCTCTGGGAGCATGGACCTCTACGCCATGTGGTTGGGTTTGGTGTGAAAAGAGTAGCTGGGCAGAAGCTGGAGAAGTCAGGCCCTCGCTCAGGTCCCGGATGTTGAGTAGAAAGCCCTGAAGGGACGCTGCAGTGGGCAAGACTCCAAGCTTCCACTGTAGAGGGCACAGGTTTGATCCCTGGTCAGGGAACTATTTAAGATTCCGAGTGTTGTCTCTGGTGCAGCCAAAAAAAAAAGAGCCCTGAAGATTTAAGCACCGGACCATGCCAAATCCTGGCACAGAAGGGATGGTCGGTGGATGGACTAGCAGAGGCAGGATGCACAAGGCGAGGGAAGATAGGCCTCAGGCCCCTCACAGCAGCCACAGTGTCGTCTGAGTGCACCAGCAGGGGCCACAACAGACAGCCATGGCAGAAACCGAAACCTCACTGCGGGAGGAGGGAGGCAAGGCTCTGGCAAAGCAATGGGAAGGAAGTCAGAGCATTCTGGGCTAAATGCCAGGAGAGAAGAGCTGGGGCGAGACACCTGCCTTAGCAGAGCGGGAGGCTGCTAACCAGGAGGAGGCAAGGTCTGGCACGGCGGTCTTCAGGGAACGAGGCTGCCACGAGCTTTTGAGCTGCATGTTCTCCCAAGCCTCAGCCAGCAGGGCCTCAACAGCTAGAACACGAGCTCCTTGCGGGCAGGGCCCACGCCCTGTCCAGCATCTGGCACCAGAGCCTAGCGCGGCGTCCGGCACAAAGGCACGGGCAGTCACACTGGACTCTCGGCGGGAGTCCTACCTCTCTCGCCCTGCCCGCTGCGCCTCCTCGGGAATGTTAGTTAAGGCCTCTCTGCTTAGCTTTCCTAGCTCTAAAATGAGGATCCAAGCCCCTCGGTCCTCACTGGGAGGGTTCAGGGAGTGAGCACAGAGTCAGCACACGCGCACCTGCTGTCATCCGAGAGGCGTGTTCTCTGGAGGCCGGTTCCTGCTGCAGGCCTCCCAGTCAGCGCCTCACCTCCAGCCACAGGCACCACTCGTCACCAGCAGTGCTGGAGTTCGAGGGTCTAGAGACCCCAGGTTGGGGGTCCAAGCTTCCTCCCACCGGGGATAATGCGTTGAGAGACTTGCTCCCACGAGCATGGAAAGGGACCTGCGCTGCCCTTGGTCTCCTCGCACCAGAGCACGAGAAAGCAAGGGGCCTGCGATGGCCTCTAACGCACAAAGAAGTTGCTTGCAGACGTTCGCACTCGCAACAGTCACTCGCAACAAAGTACATGAGGCATACCAGCTAACACCAGGACCTTGGAGCTGCAGTGCCAGGGAACCAGATCCACTCCAGTGACGTCTAGGAATAATCTTTCTGTGACATCCAATGTGATTTTTTTTTTAAAGCTCAAAGGAGGAAACAGACTATTAGTTTCAGAATCAAAGGAACAGACATTAAAGAAGCACCTCACTACTGTGCGGAAAGGCAAAGGGGGCGAGTGCCCTTAACGTTTCTTCAAAAAAGCCGAAGCGGTTTTGTAGTCGAGCACTTGTCTTGTTTTCCCCTCAAGTGGCAGCACCAACATTTCTGCTCATCCTGTCGGTTGCTAGGCAACTGTGACAGCGATCCCGTTCTGCCCACCCACAATGCACAGCTTTCATAACTGTTCTCACTGGGGTTTGCCAAATACTCCTAGGCACTATCTTCTCAGCCAAGCCTGCTTCTTCAAGCTCATCTTCTTGCCTGCTTGGTCCTGTGGCAAAATTTAAACATTGTCTTTGTCATTATCTTCTGGTAATTTCCATAACAGGCTGCCCATCAAACATGGGATGATTTCACAGTAGCATCGAGAACTATAAATAGCTTTCCATAAAAGCAACCAGACAAAAGCCTGCCGATGTAACATTCTAATAACTTCAATCCAAAGTGCTAATTTTAAGTTTATTTGAACACATTCTTCTGGCTGAATATACTTGTGTTGCTTTTATAGAATAATTATGACTAGTCTTAAACTTAACCACACTGAGTTCAGAAAAGGCTTTATTTATCAAAAGTCTTTAGGTCACATATTACACATCCTTTTTTCATATAAACCAAACAGATAAAGTCTTGATAAGCTTTCCTGACTCCCTAGAGGTCTAATTAATATGACCTTAATAATAACACGTGGTTGTCAACAGCCAGTAAAAAGTAAGCAGTTAACTAACACTTCACACCTCATACACTTTGATGGGTAACAGCCACATTTACTTCCTATCATTGTCCTCTGGTCACTCCATACGTCACATAAAGGCCCAGATAAGAAATGATTTTTCCAAGATTTGAGTGGCAAGGCTAGTATGTGGCAATCCCAACTTAGGACGTGGATCTTTGGACTCTGCTAAGTCACTTCAGTGGGGTCCGACTCTGTGTGACCCCATAGACGGCAGTCCACTAGGCTCCCCCATCCCTGGGATTCTCCAGGCAAGAACACTGTGGAGTGGGTTGCCATTTCCTTCTCCACTTTGGACTCCACCTCGGGGCTATTTCCTCCATAGTATGATGGCTGATTGGATAATATCATCATCTGAGGTACTTGAATTTAAAAGGGTTGATGGGGTTAAAGCAAAGAAACCGGCAGTGGTGGTTTGAGGATGAGCAGGATGGCTGGGGAACGAGGAGAAGACAAATTCCCTCTGTACACCCCTGATCTGTGATATGTAGATATGATCTATTTGAACAGAAGTATTTTGTAAAGGTCTCTGATTCAAATATGCACTGGTCCCTACACATAACTGGGCTCAGTGTCAGATGCGTTAGATGCTGAGAATAAAGGTAAGCAAGCCCCTGGTACAGGCTCTCAAGCAGCTCATAATAAACTGACGCCAATAAACGCCCTCAAAACCAACAAGGAAGACGTAAAAGGACCAGGCGGGAAGTGCTGTGTGTGTGCTCAGTCGTGCCTGACTCTTTGTGACCCCATGGACTGTAGCCCACCAGGCGCCTGTACCCATGGGGTTTCCCAGGCAAGAACACTGGAGGAGGTTGCCATTTCCTCCTCTAGGGCATCTTCCTGACCCAGGGATTGAACCTGAGTCTCTTGAGTCTCCTGCACTGGCAGGTGGATTCTTTACCACTGCACCACCTGAGAAGCCTCACAAAAACACAAAGAAAAATAATGGCTCATGTCTGCTAAGCTAGAAGTGTCAAAGGGGACGATTTGAGAAAATCCTTAAAAATAAGCTTAAGAGTGCTGGACAGTACAGAAGGGAAAACACTCTTAAAACTTGAGAAGCTCAGAAAATGAGCGGCAGTTAGATGAAGAGGGACACCATCCATTCATTCACAATTTCCTAGGCCGCTGCAGACCGGGTACTGAACACGCACTGTACTTATTGGTCTCAAAGAAACCACACGTATTTCACAAAATTACCAAGTGTCAGGAAGGGCATTCCAGTAGGAAAAATAGTATGGGACTTTCGAACTCATTTTCTCTTAGAGCAGGATAAAAACAAATGGAGACAGGTCCATTCACAAAGAAACTTCATTAAAAATGGTTTTAGGGGAGATTTTGGTGATGTGGCAACTATATAATACTAAAACATAACCTGGGCTCTATACATGCTTTCAGTCAGAACCCCAATCACAACACATCATGAAAAAGAGGGAAGGAAAAATCTGGTATTTGCGAATATAAAAGGATAAAGTAGAAGATGAAAAGTATATGAAAGCTAGTGTTTTCTTTAAGATTTCAGTCCCTGATTTCAAGCTGATTTCCGCATTTGTGAAATGTCAGTTGGGTAAAACCAAGTCTCTGTGACCAGGAAGCCAACATCCTCTATTACGATAGGCTAGCGATGGTAATGACCAGCGATCACTATGCACACTCTACAGGAAATATGTGAAATGCGTTGCTAAAGTGATGAGGTTTTTTTTCTTGGGGTGGGGGTGGGGTGGGAGTTGTATCTTGTAGGATTCTGCTTACCTCTTATAAGACTTATAACCGTAATTTTTAGCAACTCTATACACCCATGAGTGTGGGTCTCCAAAGCCATCGTGCTGCATGGTTAGAACCTCCCTCCAATCAAGTTGCCTCCTTTGGCTCCAAATCATGCTAGGGCTGCACTTCTCAAACAGCTTCTGGGGGAGCCTGAGGGTCAGTCTTGTGAGTATGCTCAAGGAGACTTTCCCTTGACTATGGAAAACAAACCTCAATTTTCAAAACAGGAAGAAATTATTTCAAGTCAAGGCTGGAGAAGCAGACGGATGAACCCAGCAGAGTAATGACTGAGGCCAGAGGAGGGAAGAATTGGAAGATGGCCTCCAAGATTCAGCCTCGCCCCTGGTGCACACTTCCAGTTTATCCCTTCCCCTGGAGTGTGAGTAAAGTGTGAATATAATGGGATTTCATTCCCATGGTCAGGTCACTAATCCCTGCACCTCTGAGTTAATCAGAAGATTTGGGATGATCCTGGGCCTGAACTAATCAAGTGAAGCCTGGAAGGACGGACTGGGCCCTTCCTGGGGACTGAGATGCTCCTGCTGATTTTGTTTTTTTCTGTTTCCCTCCTGTTGATTTTGAAGAAGCAGTGAGCTACGCTGTGAACTCCTCATAGAGAAGACCACGTGGAGCGCACCAGAAGCAGCACTCAGAGCCGAGAATGGCCAACAGCTCACAGTCACCAAGAAAGCAGAAGCCTCAGTCCTGCAGCCATAGGCAACGGATTCCGCCAACAACCAGCCAGTGTAGAAGACGACCCTGAGCCTTAGAGGAGCACGTAGCCTTGATCAACACTGTGATTTTGTGCAGAGGACCAGCCAACCCATGGCCAGACTCCTGCGCCACAGGAACTGCCAGATACTAAATCTGCAATTGCCTTCAACCACTTAGTCACAAGGTCCAGAACAGACGCATGTCTGTTAAGAAATAATACTTACTAATGTGCCACAGAGGAAATTCTGGATAGTGGCCAAAGGATGTGAGGGTGGCAGTGCTCTCATAAAATGTCTAGTTTCTCCAGGTGGCCATTTTACGGGCAGCACTTCTGTGGACGTGCAAACCTGGCTTATTAAAAGTCACATTATTAGAGTCAAATTCACACGGCTTATTGTCCATATTGCTTATTACTATTATACTTTTTTCTGAGAATATTGTTTTAATAAAAAGCACTTATTCATCCCAAGCATCAACATTAACAGGGAGTTTTAACAATAGATCAAAGTAGTAAAGTGTCAAGAAAAAAAAGTGAGGGGAGGAGTCAAATACATGCGGCTTTGGTATATTTATCTTTCGGGGAGGAATCAAATATATGCAGCTTTGGTGTATTTATCTTTCACGACAATCCAAGTCTTAAAACATAACATATCTGCCCCTTGTGGATGGACTGCTGGATTTGTTGGCATTATCCCTTCATTTGGACTAGAATCCATGGTTCTCTGTGCAACCCCACCTCATCGCTCTAAAACAGGAAAATGCAGGAAAGGAAAGAACAGTAGCGCTCATAAATCAGCTGTTCACAAAGTTCTGAACTTATTCTCAAAGGTGACAGCATCGCCAGCAGGAGAGACGGCCTAGGGGGTATTTAGAGAGGCATGGGCGTCTGCATAGCTTTCGCCATGACATGGTGGTCAGTACGTGGGGGCCGGGCTACTTAGCACCCTAGAAAGAACACAACAGTCCTGCACAAAACGTCCTCTTGACCAAACCCCCAGGGACTGCTCTGCCCTCCTATCCCACTCATTCCAGCAGCACGCATTCTGTTTCTCAAACACAAACCAGAATATTCCCAACTGTGCCTCCCTCTGGGAACGCTCCTCCCGGCTCTCCATCCACATGGCTCCCTTCCTTCCTTCAGGTCTCTGCTTAAATGTCGCCGCGTCAGTCAGGACTCCCTGATCATCCCATTTAAGGAGCAGACTCCCTTCCTGACACAGGGATGGCACACGCCTGGGTTCCTGGACGCTTGCGGACCCTCTCTGTGCTTCAGTTCTCCCATTAGTAAAGGGGACGGACACAGCTCACCTGCAGGACTGTTACCAGGATTACATGAGTGTGTGTGTGTAGACGCTGCTTTTTTAGAGGAATGCCCGAAACTCAGCATAAGCACTGGGCTCCCCAGGTGGTGCTAGTGGTAAAGAACCCACCCGCCAACGCAGGAGACATAAGAGACGTGGATTCGAGCTCTGGGTCGGGAAGATCCCCTGAAGAAGGAAATGGTAACCCACTCCAAGATTCTTGCCTGAAGAATCCCATGGACAGAAGAGCCTGGTGGGCTACAGTCCACTGGAATCACAAAGAGGTGGACACGACTGAGGCGACTTAACACTAAGCACCACGTGTTAGCTCTGAACATCTAAAAACAACTGAAACCAACTTGGAAATTAAGCTATTACCTAACTCACTATACTTACTGGCAAACTTCTTTCTGTGAGCTCATCGGGTGACAAAAGTTGACCTAAAATAACGTGAGGCTACTTGTAACCATGCTACGGATATTAAACACATGTTATATGTACTCACATTAAGCTCCAAATACCGAACTATATCTCGTCTCAAGGATTTTGAATAAAGGACTGTGCACCTAAATTATTCTTCTACTTTACTTTTCTGTGTAGCAACCATCATCATTTGATATATACAAATAAACTTGCTTTCTATGCAATTCTCACTACCATAAAGTCAGGACTGTGTGCTTTTATGGCACTCCCTGAACCTGGAGAAGCGCCTGCCACATAGTAGCTGCTCAATAAACACATGTGGAAATGGTTAAATTTTACGATGTCAAAAATACAACGCAGAACATTGCTTAAGTAGAAGGAAGACTGTTTCTGGAGGCCGGTGACCAGTTGCTCCGTAACTCGGGAGGGAAGGCTTGGGAAGCCGGAGGCGAGATGTTGAGTCCTGGTCTGTTCCTCCCTCCCGGGCACCAGCCCTCGGCGCCACTCTCCCCGACCATCCACACAGAGGCTCAAGGTGTCAAGAGAATTCCAAAACATACTACGCACACGCTGACCTTCTGACTCCAACATCGCCCACAGACAATTCCACTTAACCTTCCCACCACAAGAGGCCAATCTAATCCAGCTGACCATTCTCCCAGCAAAACCAGTTTTATTTCTTGACTTCTCTAGAAGGTGACCGCCTCACACCTCCCTACTGGCCACACCCCAAACCCAGGACCCGTCTTCGAAGCACCTCCCAGTCACTTACGTGCAAAGTCCAGGCAGTGCTTCACTGGCACAGCCTCCACCCTGGCCTTCTGGAGAGCTGATGCTTTTGAATGCTTAATTTCTCTGGGCACCTGTTTCCCCAGAAAAAAACCCATGGTGCTAGACAAGACCACTTTTACCCAATAACTGATATGTTTCTCTATTTGTTTTGACCCTATTTTGAGAAAAAGCATTCTAAGTTAAGAGGATTTTCACCAAAGTTGGAAGAACAGCCTTCAAATTCAACATTCCTGCAAAGTGGCATGATTCCAGTAAGAGCCTTGATGAGTATAAAAAAGTAACACGATGGGTAGAGTCCTAGCGCCCAAACTGGTAGAGAATCTGTCAGATCTGATTGAAGGGAATGTCATGGCACTTTACGCCTCAACACAGGGCAAAATAACAAGCTTTGTAATAAAGCGGCCCTTGGGGTGTGTGATGGCCCGACTCTCAGCACCACTTCCGAGGGCGGTGTTTTAGAATCAGAAGCAGACAGATTATTTCACTTAGCCCTACTGACTGATGATCAGAGTATACAGGGAGCGAAGGTCACACACAGCATCAGGATGTGAGACAACCAGAATCAACAGCCAGGTCTTTCTCCCTCAACTTAGTCACTTGGTTTTAACATTTAACACCAGACAGTTCCTGAACACACAGGTGGCTGACACGGAAACATGGTCTTTGAATGTCCAGGCCCCTTTGGAGAGGATCAAGGATCCACGCGATGCCTGAATTTGTGTTCTTGTTGGTTGACTTTGTAGAAGACTGGGCAGCACTGTGCCTTGGTTTCTCATCACTTTCATTCTAGGAACACTGGTTGTAACCTAGCTTTTGCAAGGGTGTTTTATTTACAGTGAAATCAGGGGAGTAATGAACAATTTTGCACTCATAAAGCAGCTAGGGCTTGAGCTCCAAGCCCACAGAGGGGCCACAAGCCCTCTACACCTCTGCTCTCCTTGGTACTTCCTGCCCCAGACGATGACTTCTCCTCCTAGGGCATCTATAGGGCACACCTCATACCCAGGCACCCTCCTCGTCAGAGGCAGAAGTTTTTCTTTTTAAAGGCACACATTGCCTTTAAAAGAAGGGCACCAGTGCCCCTGGCCGTCCTCCACGGCCTCGGGGGCGGAGCTGGAACACACGTGACCGCGGCCTCGCGTGCCCTGGGTCCTTCTGTCCCCAGCACTGGGCTCTGTCGTGTACCTCTCACAAGGACCCCAAAGACAGCCACCACTTTCCCAAGAGCTGGACACGACTTAGCGGCTAAACAACAAATCACAAAGACACAAACACACGTACACGTTTAAGAGAAAACGAAGGACGGTTCACAGAACCACTTTTTGGAAGTGCACTCAGTCCTCGTAACAGGAGTTGCAAATACATTTTAACAATTTTTCCCATCAAGAATATAAGAACTCGTACCTTGTGACAAGGAACCAAGCGATCTGACTGAAGTCTGGAGAGGGTCTCAGGTATGTCTTAATATGTGGCATGGCGTTGCTGCGGCCTGACGTGTCAGCTGACCACTTGCTAGCGATGGAAAAGGCACAAATCACTAGTCAGAAAACACAAACGGGTCATCACAGTCCTAATATGAGAGAACTGCATGAAAAGCAAAATCCTGACGTGTAAAAAACAGTGAGTGCATTGTTCTCTGTGATATGACCTGAGAAAACGTCCTAAATTCTGTTGAGCTAACGGGATAACACATGTTCATTTTAGAATGTAGGCACGTAGGAAATACCACCTACAAAAAGCACTGGACACTGCAGGCCCTTGGTCCCCGCGCCTTGTTAGGAACACGCGTGTGCATATGCACACATGCTCTCATGCGTCTAACTGCGTGTGAGCACACCTCGTCTCTTTAAAAGTAGGAACTGTGTTCCCGGAGCACACTGCTGAGCGGGAAAGGCCCACCAAGTGCTTGCTGAGTGAACAAAATGCAAACTGGAAAAGATACAAACAGGATGAATATCAAAATGGAAGGCCGAAAAGCAGGGGGATCATTCAGAAATATCCCAAATGCAGATACTCATGTGTCTAAGCTTGGTTTCTAAGTTTCCAACATTTTTGGGACTAAGGTTTCATGGGAAAAAAAGACATATACCATGACGTAGGAATCCTCCCTTATGAATACAAGAGGATGGTCCCTCAAGAGAACTGACTGAAAGAGTAAAATTGGGATTTGGCAGAGTCATTATTAGATTATGAAATTCACTTGTGGGGCTTCCCTGGTGGTCCAGGGAACAATCCACCTGCCAACGCAGGGGACACAGGTTTGATCCCTGCTGTGGGAAGACCCCACATACCATGAGGCAACGGAGCCCGTGCGCCAAACCATCACACCTTTGAGCCACAACCGTTGAGCCCTCAAGCTGCAGCTACTGGCGCGCCCCAGAGTTGGGTTTCGCAACGAGGAGCCACCACAATGAGAAGCCCATGCACCGCAATTAGAGAGTAGCCCCCTTCTCCGCAACGAGAGAGGAAGCCTGCTTGTGGCAACAGAGACCCAGGGCGGCCGATAAATAGATGAATAAAAGTTAAAAACAGAAAAACAAAATTTGCTTGTAAGAACACAGTACTTAAAGGAGCTCAATTTGAAGAAATGTCCTCTGCAAAATAAAATCAAACACCCCCAAAGAAAGCATTACAGAAAGGCTCCAGGATGACATGCTGAATTACACTGAAAGCTCTTTTTCTTTCTTTTGGCCATGCCGCGGGCGGCTTGCAGGATCTTAGTCCTCTGACCAGGGACTGAGCCCAGGCCCTTGGCAGTGAAAGCAAGGAGTTCTAACCACTGGAGCGGCAGAGAATTCCCAGACTAAAGCTATGGAAAGGTAATCTACCTTCGTTTCTGGTTCCAGCTTAAGTATATGTCTGTTGAAGCCAGAATGAGACTGCAGCTAGCCGAGAACATGCAGGGTGGGCGGCGGAAAGGACGCAGAGCATCCCTTCAGCCTGAGCGTTCGCCCGCTGGCTGGGCCGTGCAGCAAGCCAAGGCTGCCGTGTGCCCCGGAGAAGGGGCGTGGGTTCTCCCCTCAGAAGCCTGCAGCTTCCCAGTGCATGAATGTGTACACAGAGGATGGCATATTTTGGAAATATGAACTGAAACGCTGCTTATGTAAATTCTCAATTTCCCAATATGTTCTTTCATTTATCCTTTTTCTTTGGATGCCAATATTTAAACAGGAAACTCAGAGAGATAAATTAGACTCTGGTATTAAAAACCAATTCCAAGAAATGTCTAGAACTTTAAGGGATTTCTATCACTAACATAAATAGATTAAAAATACAGCCATATTATGTAAAGCTCTTTTTTTTTTTTTTTTTTTAAAGAAAATCAGACAGACAACATTCTTATTTTACTTGAAAGAAGCAACAGCGCATTCTAACCGGATTACTTACTGAAAATAGGAATGAAGCCAATTCTGTTTCTCCGCCGTCTGGATGCTATAGGGAAGAGAGCCCCCAGCTTTTAAAACAAGAGAAACAAAGTAAACAAATAAAGATTACTGACTGTAACCTGAGGACCCTCATTAGGAAAATCTATACACAGTGCTTAAAGAAGCACCACTTATCCCGCCTCACGGAACAGCTCTCTGAAAGGAAGCACGCACACCTGCATTCGCTGTGCTCTCTCAGTGGGGTTTCCTTTCTTAGACGTGCGCAGTGTTAGCTGCTTAGTCGTGTCCAACTCTTGCCCACCAGGCAACTCGTAGCCCACCAGGCTCTTCTGTCCATGGGATTCTTCAGGCAAGAATACTGGATGGGGCTGCCATTTCCTTCTTAGGGTGCACATCAAATAGTAAATGTTAACTATTGCAATAGAAGACGGTATTTAACCATTGGAGGGGTGGTGGTGGTACGTTAACATCTGTAACAGCACAGACTGGAAATGTCAGGAGAGACCAGAGATGAGCCCTGGCCCAGCCTGCTGCCCTCGCGCAGGTGGGACACCCTGAGACACACTTTGCGAGACGAGGGCTCCTGCGTCTTTTTTTGGGCCCAAGACCAGGACGCTTGGGAGAGGGGAGACTGGGATGAAAGCCTGGTTGTCCTGCCTCCTTCACTTTTACATTGATATTGCCAAAGAGACTCTGTCCTAGCTACACAGATTCTTACAAATGCAAAAACCAAGGATCACTAAAATAAAATGTTCAGTAAACCATTACGTTTTAAAAAATGAATCCTAAACGCCATAGTCCCACAGAGAGAATAAAGATACAGTTCCAAGTGGAAACACAATTAGAAGCCAGTATCCTTGCCTGGAGAATCCCATGGACAGAGGAGCCTGGTGGGCTACAGTTCATGGGGTCACAAAGAGTCAGACATAACTGAAGCGACTTAGCACACACGTATACCCTGTTCAGGATTTTGGTTAATACCGTCTGAATACACTACCTGGGGGTTGTTGAATTCCAAACAAGTGCCCAGCACTGACATAAGGGAACTAGAGGACAAGACTGAAAGGTGTCTACAAAACAGTCCTGGAGTTTACAGATGAAGCCCTTGAGAGACTAGCTATATCAACTAAATTATATCACACCAAAGATTTCATCTCAGTATTAGGCCTCCGTTCCAGACCCTCAATGTGACCTGTATCGGGGAGTCAAATCTGGAAGAACCACATAGTACTTTAGGCCGGGGGTACGTGGGGGGAGAGGTGTTAGAAAAAGGCACAGCGTGGGGCTGTGGCAGAAGCTGGTTTTATCTGGATGTCTTATCCGGACAACCACTGGTGGCAGAGGGGAGAACACTCTTTCTCGTAAAAGTACCCAACACTCAGGGCTACTGTGAGGGTTAAACAGCACCCAAATTGCTCAGCTGCGTGGCATCATCTTTAGAACACAGCACCACCCAATATTACCTACTTTAAAGATCCTCATCCAGTTGAGAGAGAATAATCTCCAAATTTCTCATCAATACCTTTCTGACCTCAAGGAGGAAGGCATTCTTATCACTTGTTTTAAAAAGTTTACCAGGGTATTTGTGAAATGTACACACAAAAACACAATCGGGACAGTCTTCCCAACAATTACCTGGATATCCTTCTAAGCTGGTGCGCACATTTTCCACTGAAGGATAGATCTAAAAATAAAAACAACAACACTTAGAATGTACAATGTTCAAGAAACTATCTATGTGTGTTAAAAGGAAAGAAGTTTAGTTTTTACCAAGATGAAAATCTCTATTAGAAATAATACTTCAAGACTTAGAAAACGTGCTTTAAATTTTAAAAAGTTCCCATCTTATTGAAAACTGTTGAACTTCTAGTCATTAAACTACAGAAAGCATTTATAGTCAATGAAAGAAAATTACATTTCAATGAGTATTTTCTCCTCTGAAACACCAAGAGAAAAACTTAACTGAATGTAAAATTAATTCTTACTTCAAATGTCTCTAAATAATTAATAATGCCTGTAATTCTGCTGGCAATGCTTTATCAAAAATTTTTGCCTTGGCTTGACCACCTAAAGGAAAGAATGGGGAATCTGCAGGCTAGTCTGTGGCTGAGCCAGAGCTTGGACGAAACCAGTGGCCCCGGCAGCAGACGCTATTAGGAAACTTGCTCACAAACGGCAGTGCCACCGTGCTGCATTCAGCGTCTTCCATCCCCCACCCACAGAACGAAACCCCTTTCTGTGGAAGGAGGACAGACCTGACTCTTCTCCTGGACCAGAGGCTGAGAACAGTGACCTCAGGGAGGAGGGCACTCACCAGATGGAGAGGAGCAGCACTTCCTAGGGTCCTGCTCTCCTTGCCCAGGGTCACCAGGCTCTCTTTAAACTCAGAACACAACCATTTTGATTCGTCTGCCCCCATGGAGCCAATGCTGGAGAACTGACCTATGACCGGCCAAGACTCTGCTTTCGGCATGGGTGAGGCGTGCTCTTTTAGAAGCTGTGAGAGAACAAAAACGAAAGCTACTCAGTCCGACCACGTGGAGAGAAAAGCCGTGACAGCTCAGAACACGGTTTTCTGTCCTCGGATCGCCGACTTCACAAGGAAATGCTGAAAATGGTTAATGCTCAGTTTCATGCCCACGTACAGCTTTTCTTCTTTGGGAAAAGTTTTGTTTTTAAACTTTTGCTGGTGTACAGCTGCTATGCCATGCTGTGTTAGCGTCAGGTGCACTGCAGAGGGGGTCAGTTACACACACATCCACTCTTTTTTAGATTCTTTTCCCCACAGAGGTCACTAGAGCACTGACTAGAGCTCCCTGTGCTATACAGTAGGGTCCCTATTAGTTATCCGTTTTATATATAGTAGTGTATACATGTTAATCCTTTGGGAAATGTTTTTAAATACCAAAAATATTAATGGAGTAAGTTGACAAAAGTATTTCTCTTCCAAAATTCTTTGATTTGTACTTAAACATATTTAAAAAAAATGACCCATTTTAGTAGCAATGTCAGACAAACTAGCAACCTGCCATATGAGATTAGCCTTCTGCCTCGAAATTCCAAAGGTTTAATACACTGAAATAAAACCTAGAAGGTCAAACTATATTTTGACTCTTATCATTTGAAAAAGGCTTGGGCTCTGGGCAGCTGTGATGCTCTATAAATGAAAGAGAATATATTTAAATATGGATACACACCACCTTAAGCCCTGGGTAAGACTGACCTGCATTTCCTGCTTTGTTTGATATTTATGCAAAGCTGCAGAAACAAGTCAGAAAACACTTGAGAATTTTCTCTCTTTAAACCTGTGCCGAGCGCCTTCCTCGAGGCTGGAGACAGCAATAAAAATAAGCCACAGTTCCTGTTCCAGTGGAGCTCATAATCTGATAGATGCATTGTTCAGGGTTATATGCGTTAATTCTCCTTACCACTGAGTAGGCATTAATACTTATAAACACACTTCCCCACAGAGCCCAAACAGTTCTCAACTTCCACCCTGGGTGCAGCATGGGGTAGGAAGCAGGACTGAGCCGACAATCACAAGACTCGGCTACTATTCTGGGTTCAGCCCTTGATCAGCCACCGGACCGTGGCCCAAGTCCTGGGCTTCTCTTCCCCACCAGCGGGGCAGACTTCTGATCACGCCCCGTCTTTACTGGAAGACAGCTGTGATGCAACACAAGCTCCTGACTGTGCAAAGGGGTTGCAAACTCAGATAAGAGGCTACTCCGCTTCAGTAAGACAGGCATCCTGCACAAGTACGCGTGATCACCTGGCCTTTCTGAACCACCAGTCCACAAGCTAAACCCCACAAGTGCTGACTGAACGATCACCCTCCTTTCCTCATTCGATCTCTACATGGTTCTGTGAGGGAAGTACTGTCATTATGCCCGTTTTACAGATGTCAAGAGGGTGGGAGCAAGTCAAAGTCACACGGCTTGTAACCGGGTCAGGATTTGGCCCCTGCTGTGGGTATCAACTCACAAAGCTGTGCACTTATCCAGCATGTGGGCTTCCCTGGTGGCTCAGTTGATGAAGAATCCACCAGCAATGCGGGAGACCCAGGTTCAATTCCTGGGTCAGGAAGATCTGCTGGAGAAGGGATAGGCTACCCACTCCAGTATTCTTGGGCTTCCCTTGTGGCTCAGCTGGTAAAGAATCCGCCTGCAATGCGGGAGACCTGGGTTGGATCCCTGGGTTGGGAAGATCCCTGGAGAAGGGAAAGGCTACTCACTCCAGTATTCTGGCCTGGAGAATTCCATGGACTGTATAGACTATGGGGTTGTAAAGAGTCAGACACGACTGAGCGACTTGAACCATCCAGCCTATGGGACTCCCCTGCTCCCGAGTTCAAGACAGAAGGATGGTGGTGTTGAGACCCTGCCTGCTTTCAGCTGTGGTCTCTCTTAAAAACAGGAAATTAAAAACTGTCATCAGCCAAGGGGAATTCTCACACAGCATCAATAGTCTATGGAAAAAGAGGGGCTTTTAAGAAATCGTGTTGGGAATTTACTAAGGTAAACTGACTCCTAGAGAGAGAGAGGAAACTTGAAGCTTTAACCTGCTGCTTGCTTTATTTTGTTAAAGACCTTTCTTGGCTTATTTTCATACCAGCAGCAAATGCCATTCTCATAATTACTTCTAGGGCGTTGGTTTAGCAAACAAAACACATCACAGCTCCGTTGTGGTCTTTGCTCAACACTGTTTTCTGTTCTTTGTTGAATCTGTGTGAAAAATCCTTGACATTAAATTAAAAAATCCTTCACATGCTGAGCAAAAACTACTTGTATAAATACAAAGTCTCTAATAATCTTTATTACAAGAAATTAAAAAACTAAAAATCATCCCTATGCTTTTGCCATTTAGCTCTGTTAACTCTGCACCTATAAACGAGGCAAAATGTTAAAATGCAAGTAATTAATGGAAACTATAATTAGATAATCAATTTCAAGTGCCTAATGCTTGCCTAGAGTTGTGCTAGAGATATTATAAAGCTGCTTTCAAAACAGACCAATTATAAATGAAATAGGAGTGAACATACAATAAAATTTTTTTAAATAGTAAAAATTTTATTACCTTCCTAAGCCTGAAATGTCCCCAATTATCTTTCTGATTTCCTTGAAAGCGTCCTGGGGTTGAGGCAATAAGGTAAACACTGCAATGATACAAAATACACGTCAGAGAACATGGTGACGTGTGGACCTCAGCACACACAAACCCCGACAGTAAGCAGGAAATGTTCCGAGAGCCAGCCCGCTTTCTTGAGATGCCTCCTCCGAGGAGTTAACTGACACTTAAGTAACTTTCAAGCACCCTGTGCGACCCCCACAGGGTGGAAGTCAAAGAACTCGGTGACTTTTAGAGCAGGCACTCCAGTGGGGACTCAGGTGAGTGGGGAGAGCCCCGCGCCTCCACCCCAGCACCTGAGGGCCAGAAGGTGCCGAGAGGGACGGGCCCCGCTCTCCCACGTCTCTGAAGGACACGTGTCCCTGAAGGACAGTCCAGAGTCCCTCCAGCACCCGCCAGGCCCCTGCGCCCCACGTCTCGTGTGGTCCTCGGGGTGCTCCCCGAGCTGCTACGAGGCCACGTTTACCCTACTTTGTTTCTGAGAGGTCGTGCTCCTGGATGGTGTCTATCCACTCCTTGAGAGGGGCGGCGTTATAAGCTGCCAGGTAGCTGATGAGGTCAGCTTTGAAGTTTGTGGCCGATTCTCCAGATCCGTGGGTCCCGTGGACGATTCTGGGGTACAAGGGGCTCAACCATATTCTGGAATGGAAAAAGAGAACCACCTTGAACCGTCAGGAGCAGAGCTGATCACAGTGCTGTCTCTAATCAGGCACTCACCTCTAGGAGGTGAATTCTCACTACCTCTCCACCTGCTGGTAAGGCCACCCTTGTGTGTGTGAGTGCTAAGTCACTTTAGTCATTTCCGACTCTGTGACCCTGTGGACTGTAGCCCGCCAGACTCCTCTGTCCATGGGGTTCTCCAGGCAAGAACGCTGCAGTGGATCTGCATGCCCTTCTCCAGGGGATTTTCCAAGCCAGGGATTGAACCCGTGTTTCTTAGGTGTCCTGCATCTTTACCACTAGCACCACCCGGGATGCCCAGGGTCACCCTTATGAAACATAGAGCAAAGCTGGCTGCACCACTCCAGTGGTTCTCAGCATACCCAGAATTAGTTTCGAAATGCTTACCATGAATTTTAGACCCAGGAAGGCCTGGCCTCTGCCTGCCTCTCCCAACTCGACCCCTCCACGCTCCCCCATTCACCCACTCACCCTGCTTATTCGCTCTCTTACCTTCTCAGCTCTACACTGCTTTTTTTCCCCCAATATTTATTTGGCCACGCTGGGTCTTAGTTGCAACATGTGGGATTTTTAGTTGTGGCATGCGAACTCCCAGTTGCACATGTGGGATCTAGTTTCCTGACCAGGAATCAGGCCCCCTGCATTGGGAATGTGGAGTTACAGCCACCAGACCACCAGGTAAGTCACTACACTGCTTTCAAAGACTTGATGACAACAGTTTTACTCCTAACTGCTTATAGCAACTCCACATAGTGGTAACCCCAGCAAGTTTCTGCCCAAAAGTATGTCAATGCAGTTCTTTAGCCAAGTGGAAAATAAAAGTTATCCTATTAAGAAAAAAATGTATGTGCAAATATGTTTTCAATAAACAAACTCATCCCATATCTGGTGTCTGGAATGAGGTATAGTCTACGTTTAGTTATACTACATTAACACTAACCTCAGGCTTTCAAATAAATTGGTAAAAACACTTTAATAACATCTCTAACTTCATCGATTCTTTGCCAGTGTACTTTGCTAAAACCTCTATGTCCTACCCACGAGTGGCAAACGACCACATCTAAACCCAGTCCTTCTGTGAACTGGCCCCTCGTAGATTACAGAGAAATATGGCTTCAAAGCTCTTGTGCAGCTCCTTCAGCTGCAAAACCAGGTCAGCAGTCCTATCTCACAAAGATGCCCACGAGGTAATGAACAGGGCCCAACAGAAAGCAGCCTCAGCAGGCAGGAGCTGCGTCTGCCGGTCTCCCCTGCTCTGGCTCCTCCCGCCACAGTCCTGCCCAGGAAACCATAACAGAAACTGCCCGTTCCTCTCTCGCTGGTGGCCCTCAAAGGAGACCGAGAGGCAGGCCGTCAGAACCTCGAGAGTCCTGGCTGGGCGTCTCCTGAGCTCTGAACGCATTCCCAGCAGGCTGGCCTGTCACACCTTCCTTCCCCACATCAAGGAGACCCCTCGTCAACCACAGATTGGCACCTGCCCTCTACATCTACAAGCATTAAATCATGTGCAGCCGTCTTTCAACGTCCCTGAGAGAAGGTCAGGGTGGAGAGCAAAAACGAGACACCATGTGCTGGGGACGGAAAACTGGCAGAACAGGCCTTCAGAGAGTCAGATATTTTCAGGAGCCGATTTTAAGAGCCTAATTCTTATATCTCCTTGAACCTAGAAAAACACTAAAATCCTTCACGGTGACACCTGCTTCTCACGAGTAGCAGTAACCTTCATGAAACTAGCATAAACCTTCTGCTAAAAATGTGCTGACGGCATGCACATATTCACCAAAAGCACACATACACTGACCTCCCCCTGCCTCTGGAGCAGCTTCTGACGAGCTATCTGAAATGCGTCTCCTAGACTATAGTCCTCATTCTGCCCCAAATAAAACTTGACTCACAGCTCTCACGGTGTGCATTTTTTAAAGTCAACACCTTGCACAATGGGTAACGCGTGAGACCAGGAGAGGAGCCCAGGTTCTGCACCGGGATCCGCAGCTACCTGGCCGTGTCACCCTGGGCAAGCTTGGTGGCCCTTCTGCGCCTCCCTCGGCTCCTGCGTGTACCGTGGCCGTGTTGGGAGGGATGGATGGGGGCAGTCTCTCCTCCCCACAGCAACTCGGGGCTGCAGGATGAGGGGGGCTCTTCCTGGATCAGAGGGTCACTCACAAGAACGGTCCTGGAGGAGGAACACGACAGACGACGACTTTCCAACCAGATAATCGAGATGTGAGACGTCTTTACCATTTGACAAAATAAAGAAACCTCGGGCCAGATAATTTTAAAATTAAGACATGAACAGGTGGATCAAGAAGCAGGTGAAAAGGACGGATGGAATACCTTTAGGAGAGGAAAGAATCCACAGGCCCATGATAGGCAGACTATGAAATAAGATTATACAAAATAACTTTTTAAAATATTCGAATAAAATTATAACCCACAACATGAAACTGTAAAGTATCAGAGTAGAATGTAGACTAACAGTACCCCCTTTCCTAGGGGGCCAGCAGAGGGAAGTTGGAAGGAGATTTTATACCACTTGTACTTTGAGTTTTGAACCATGTGAAGCTACACCTAGTCAATACATTTTTAAAAAATTAAGTGTTTTTAAATAAAGGAAAAAAATGAACACCTAAGCCCTTTACCTTTAATCCCTTCCCCACAGCAGCCAAGTCAAAGACGCCTAAGGAAGCAGGGCTGCCTCTACACTCCAGAAGAAGCCGAGAGCCGTGGGTGGGATTCTTTGAGCCACAGGAGACTCAGAGTCAACCTGACAAATCCTTTTCGTTATTGTTCCTCTAAGGACGAGCTATGTCAATCTCATTTCCTTTTTAGATGGGGCTACAGATGAGTCACGGTCCCGAAGCTCAACTGGCAGCTTAGAAGCTTGAGGGCAGCAGCAGACCTTGTCACCCGGAAGCTCAGTGATCAGGAGCCCAGCAGCCAAGGCTCTTAGGGACCGTCCGCCCCACCCCCATCAGCACAGGGCGGTTTGCAAGTGCAGCTTGAACGGGAAGCGGGAGCGTGTCTGTAGGAAAAGTGCCAGGCAGGGCGACAGGGGCTCGCACGCCCGCTCTGGTGGGGAAGCAGAGTGAAGAGGGACAAGAGACCCCTGGCGTGAGAAAAGACTGCCTTTCACATTCAGAAGGGCTGTGTGATAGCAGAGGCGACTGGGGCTGGGCAGCCCACCCAGGCTCAGCAGGTCCAGAGGACGGCAGCTGGGAGGCTCACTGTCTCGGTTCAATTCAGGGTGCAATGCAGGCTCAGTGAGAGCCCTGCATGAGTGCTCTAGCCCAGGCTGGGTGATGAAGGGGAAAATGCGTGAACCCCAAAAGGGTGCTTCTTCTAACACCGGAAGGCAGAGACATGCAGAACGGCTTCTGCAATCAAGGGAACGGAGACCAAGGCTGGCTGTAAGGAGGGCTTCCTGGGAAGGAGAACGAGGGTGAGATGCAACTCGAACAAGTCCCTAAATGCCTAAGGATGCACCCTACCTTCCCCAAGAGATCGAAAACTAGATCTAGTGAACACGCACCACGGACAAGGGTTAGTAACTTAAAAAACAGCATGAAAAACCTTTGCATTCAATCCTTTCAGAGATTTATGATCATATTACAGGCTCTGAAAAGACAGCAGTTTAGAATGTTTTATGGGAAACCAAACTGATTGGAGGTAAAGGGATATATATATATTTTTTTAGTTCTATCAGTTTATTGCTACCAACCCACCTCCCTCTACCCTCATGCACACGTGCTCAGTCACATGTGCCCATGGACTGCAGCTCGCCAGGCTCCTCTGTCCATGGACTTTTCCAGGCAAGAATACTGGAGTGGGTTGCCGTTTCCTTCTCCATAAAGGGGTATTTTTAGCATACCACCAACCCCTGAGTTTTCCTTTGATGTCTAGGGGGAATGCTCAGGTACAGGTGGGTGTGGGGGTGAGTGAGGGCCAAGAAAGTTATCAGGAGGCTCTTATTGGGAAATAATACGTTTGGCCCTTCCATTTTTTAATCCTCTTCCTGCCTCAGATCCTTAGACCTACTCGGCAAGAGAATATATGGATGACTCCATTTTTGTAAAAAAATAGGAAAAAACTACAGCATATAAATTTTATGTGCTGGTATGTTTACAGGGAAAAATGGAAGCAGTGACAGACTTTATTTTCTTGGGCTCCAAAATCACTGTGAACAGTGACTGCAGCCGTGAAATTAAAAGACGCTCTCTGGAGAAAAGCTATGACAAACCTAGACAGCATATTAAAAAGCAGAGACATCACTTTGCCAACAAAGGTCCATACAGTCAAAGCTATGGTTTTTCCAGCAGTCAGGTATGGATGTGACCATAAAGAAGGATGAGCACAAAGAACTGATGCTTTTGAACTGTGGTGTTGGAGAAGACTCTTGAGAAGTCCCTTGGACTGCAAGGAGAACCAACTAGTCCATCCTAAAAGAAATCAACCCTGAATGTTAGTGGAAGGACTTATGCTGGAGCTGAAACTCCAATACTTTGGCCATCTGATGCGAAGAGCCAACTTACTGTAAAGACCCTGATGCTGGGAAAGACTGAGGACGGGAAGAGAAGGGGCAACGGCGGATGAGATCGTTGGATGGCATCATCAACTCAACGGACATGAGTCTGAGCAAACTCAGGAAGATAGTGAAGGACGGGGGGCCTGGTGTGCTGCAGTCCACGGAGTCACGAAGAGTCGGACGTTACTTAGCAACCGAACAACAACATTTACAGGTATAAATAGACAGGTGTGGATGATCATGGGCTAAATGGTTAACATCAGTTACCACAAGGGAGGCAGTATCACTTTTTTGCATGCATCTCTTTTCTATGCCATAATTCTGGTTTTTTCCCTCCCACCATGAAACAAACAGAGCCCTACAAACCCCTGTGTTTTCTGGTGCCAGTCCTCGCGGATGAGGTTGGACGTGTGTATGACGACCCGGAGGCCTTCCTCATACAGCAGAAGCATCATTTTCCTTTAAAAACAGAAAAAGGAACAAGCAGCGTTAAGAGTACTCTCAAAACACCTTTCCGGCACAAACGCAACAGGTAAGAGAACTCTCACATCACCCAGACTGCAAAGTTTACAGTCTCCGTTTCTTCCAGACATTCTCAACGTCTGCTTGAGTGACAGGCAGAAAGCCACCTTCCAAAACGCTCGGAGTGCTGGATGACTGAAACGAACCTTTGCTCCATCCTGCCCATGTGGCCAGTCCTGGCACTGAAAACCCCTCCCGCTCCAGTCTGGCCCTTATCATCGACTCCGCATCGCCCGTCACTATGAGGGACAAGAGCAACCTGCTCACTCAGTGTTTCCAGGGTCTGGTCACTCCCTTGTGCTGCGCTGTGGCTACCTAGTGTTAAAACCAAACAAAAGACTGCAACACAGCAAACCAGAAACTCAAGAGAACATTGCGTGCAGGTAAGAGCTGGCTCATGAGACTGGTTTCAGCACTTTCGGTGTGGATGTGTGCAGCAGGCTGAAATAAATACACTTCCCACTCTGGGCTGCAGTTTAAGTTTGAAAGATGCTTCATTTCTAAGAGACTGATCTTTTTTTTCTTCAGGCAAGGCTTTATTGGGGCCCCTGCTACAGCAGAGGGGAGTGAGAACAAGTAACCACTTATCTTTCCTCACACTCCAGACACCAGACTTGTCACCAGCCTGAACCTGGGCTGGAGGTGAGTCTTGCCTTTTATCCCTTGACTCAAATCAGCTCTTGAGATTCATTCCTTTCAGATGGGGCTTCCCCACTCATCAGAATATTTCTCTTAGTTGAATTCCAGTGAGGGGAGGGGGAAGAGCACACAGATAGGAGGTTCCCATCTGAGGCTGGAAGACCTAGGCACCTCTGCTCATCACTTGGAGGCCGTCTGACCCCACACGTCACTCTGTGTCCCTCAGCCTCAGTTCCTCACTTGCAACATGAAGGATCGATCATCCGTTCACTTTACAGGGCTGCTGTGATAATGAAACGCAACACGTGTTTTGCTTAACTTAAAGCGTTCCGTGTGTGTGTTCCCTCTATGCTTCAACGCCCTGCTTTACTTCATCATCTGTTAGGAGATAATTCTTGGCCTCTCGATGGTTTTCTAATTATTTCAGGAACCTAAATTCTCTCCCCCACACCCAGCTAGAGATTTACTCAAGGCAATAACTCTGCTTTATTTCCACTGAGGCCAAAATGCTACTTAATGTTTACTGATGGAAGTCAGTTTACACCTGGGGAAAAAAAACGAACCACTCGAAAACCAACAACCCGAATACTATTCAGATAGAATGGAGTTAGCATTAAAAACATACAAAAGCAGATAAAACAGAGAATAAGATTTAGCTCTTGCCAAAAAAAAAAGAATTTAAGCTGGCAAACAGTAAATTAATGCAAAGCTGGAGAAAGACAGCTGTTGAGACAATCTGCTTCCCACTTATGAGATGTGCTCCCTGAAACCTCAACAAATTTACATACACAGTCGCCAAATTAGTAGCTAGTTGTAATTAACAGTAAGCCAGTTGTACATTCATGATGTAAGTTTTACAAATATTTCCATTAGCCAAGGCATCATTTATAGGGAAATCCACACACTGATGTCAGTGAATCCTATTAAACTGCACCGAGAACTGCTCTAAGGGGACCCATCTTTTCATAGACCAAGTGGCGTGTCCCAAGAAGGTCAGAGTTAAAAACGGATAAAAACACAAAATGAGGTCTCCCTGGAGGAATGCTGACCTGCATATTATCTAGTAAGCTGTGTAGGGAGCAAAAGCGACGTTTCTCACATTTGAAGCTGTTCCCTAACAGGGGAAAGCAAGCTAATATCTGTGGAGCATTTATTAAAAGACGCTTGCTCCTTGGAAGGAAAACTATGACAAACCTAGACGTATTAAAAAGCAGAGACATCACTTTGCCAACAAAGGTCCACCTAGTCAAAGCTATGGTTTTTCCAGTGGTCATGTATGAATGTGAGAATTGGACCATAAAGAAGGCTGAGCACCTAAGAATTGATGCTTTTGAACTGTGGTGTTGGAGAAGACTCTTGAGAGTCCCTTGGACTGCAAGGAGATCAAACCAGTCAGTCCTAAAGGAAATTAGTCCTGAGTGTTCATTGGAAGGACTGATGTTGAAGTTGAAGCTCCAATACTTTGGTCACCTGTTGCAAAGAACTGACTCATTGGAAAAAACCCTGATGCTGGCAAAGATTGAAGGTGGGAGAAGGGGATGACAGAGGATGAGAAGGTTGGATGGCGTCACCAACTCAACAGACATGAATTTGAGCAAACTCCAGAAGACAGTGGAGGACAGAGGGGCCTGGCATGATGCAGTCCATGGGGTTACAAACAGTCGAACACAACTTAGTGATTGAACAACAGCAATTTATGTGCCAGGCACCTAATGCTAGCACGCTAAGCCCCACCTAATCCAGAGGAGGCACTGCCATTCCCACTTCATAATGCAAGTGCAGACGCCGTGGCTGGGCGAGGCCACGAGCACCATCCCGGGTCCCACGTGAACCAGAAGCAGCGGGTACTGGGATCACACGTCTTGCACGCAGCGTTCCTTGGGCACGGCTTCCCCAGTGGGGGGCGGGCAGCAGCTACTTCCCGTTTCTGGGCACGGGCAGGTGAGGCTGGGTCCAGGCAGCCCAAGTGAGAGAGGGGAGTGCATCCCAAGGGGAAGGAGGAGGCCTTCCTACAGCCCAGTGGGGCGGGAGGCCCACCCTGGGCTCTGCGCCCTGCTACAGGGCATATCTGATGCTTCTCCCCGCTGTGGATTCTCGGGGGCCTGGGAGGTGCCTTCGCTCCCAGCTCTGGGGGCCACCAGAAAGCCTCGGCATTCTAAAGCCCTACGAGGTAGGTCCTGGATGGCAGGGCATCTGGGAAACACAGATGGAGTGCGTTCACTGTCGCCAAGAGGACCATGAGCTCCTGGAGGACGCGGCTGTGTCTGGTCACTTCCAGATCCTCCACAACACAGGTATGGGTAAGGCCGTGTGACCCCAGAGACCCCGCGGAGTCACCGCAGCAGCCCCACTCTGCTGGGGGGTCCCCCACACATTACCAGGAGCTGGAAGGCCTCCCGCCGTTCCTAGTTCACGTTTGTCTGCCTCTCTCACCCAAAGACTGAGAGCTCCGAGGACAAAAGTCAGCCCGTCTCAAAACGCTCTATATCCCCCGAGCTGGGCTTCAAGAGCATACTAGATATTTAATGAATAACTTTTAGCACATTTTAAAATGAGCAAGTGGAAGTAATTTCAAGACATGAGCTCAATCTCCTATCAGGTACCGGCACTTTAAGGTGTAAAGTGCGCACACTACCGGTGAGGGAGAGCTCTGCCGCTGTCTCTTCCCCGGCACTTGCCACTCTGAATGAGGAGCCCTCCTGGGCTTAATCCGCAAAATGCCTGCGGTGGCGGGAAAGGAGGAATGGACTTTCAAAGTGTGCGTCTCTGGGATGGGGGGGTGTGTGAGTGTGACTGGGGGGATGGAACTTGCAAAGTGTGTATGTGTGTGTGTGGCCAGGGGGACGGGCCAAGGGAAACAGACTTAATTTTACCAGTGAGGAAGCAACAAAAGTAAATTAAGGGAATTCCCTGGCGGTCCAGTGTTTAAGACTGCACTTCCACTACAGGGGACACAGGTCCTACACGCCACATGGCCAAAAATAAAAAAAATTTTTTTAACTAAAAAAAGATAAAATAACTTTAAAAAACAAAGTAAACCAAGAACCCAAGTAAAAATAAACAGTTCTAGTCCTGTCTCCAACACTAACTGGAGGACGACTGCCTATTGACTTGGGGGTTTAATCTATAAAATGAAGACAAAGGACCAAGCAATTTTTTGGAAAAAAAAGAAAAGGAGAGCCCACTGCCTCGTTGTTGCTGTGTCAGAGCCAGGCCAGCCCAGCACTCCGTCCCTCTGGGCCCCAGGCTCTCCCAAGGCTACCTGTAACACAGTTAAGTGTGCAGCATGAATGTGCCAGATAAAAGCTGACTGCCGGCTTGGAACGTGTGTCCCACGCAGGAGCCCAGCACTGCAGGCCAGCGAACCGGGACCCACAAGACTGACAGGGCCTGCGAATGCATTTCCAAATCAGGAAGGTATTTAGGCTGAATTCCAGCTAAGGGTGGGGGACAAGGGTCCATCCGGTGGGACCCTTCCCGGGCAGAATGTCGACCCAGGACAGCTGACTGCTGCCGCCCACCAGCGTCTCCTGTGGAGAAGTGGCAGGAGCCTAAGACGCCTGTCCAGTCTATTCAGCGCTGTTTGTATCCTGGGCTGAAATTACCCTTCTGTGAGCTCTACGCCATGTAAAGAACGATTGATTCCCCAGCGACACAGGTGCTTGAGATCACTCCCAACAACCCTCAACCCCTCCCTAACACTAAAGCTACCAATCAGGCACGGTCGGTAAATGCGGCAACGTTTACACAAGAGCGTCTAAACCCAGAAGGTGTGGGCTGGACAGGCGTCCTTTCACAAAGTGGCTCGTGGCTTTCTGCTCTGGCTCCTTTCTGAAAACAGACGCAAAATACAGCTTTAAGCTCACAAAGCAAATGATGAGCACATGTCCTCGTTTTTGGCATAATATCAGGAAAACAGCGGTCACTGCAAGACTCGGGCGAACACTTCCACCTACGCGCTTCCTGGTTGCCTTAGGAACAGGAGGAACAGGTGCTAAAGGGACAAGCCTGGAGCAGCAGACGACCTGTTTCCACTGCTGGTCCAGAAGCAAGACGAGGCTGTCACACTCAGAAGAGTGAGACATACTTCAGATAAATTTGATTCACAAAAACACTGAAATGAAGGCAACCACGTCTTATTCTTTTCTCAGCTAGAGAACCAATTATGTAAAAGAGCTCCATAAAAGTTTTAAGACGCAACTAAAACGGGGCTCAAGCTGGTATGTGTCACGTAGGAAGAGAAGCTTCTCCTGCCTATGGCCTGCACTGTCTCCGACACCGCCCTGAGAGAATTTTCTGAGATGTTTTAAAAGCAGGGACAGGTACCAGTCTCTTAGGCTGACAACTTCTTGCAAAATTGTTTTTCTTTTATTCACAGCACAGAGCTGACCTAACAATATTCTATTTGCTGAAACTTAGAATCTTACAAAAATCACAAGGTTTTCTTTAAACCAGTGGAATCTTCAGGCATGTGATGGCCACGTCTACAGTCACTCACGACCACGGACCACAACCTATCCCTGCCTGTGCCCCCCGGTGGCTGTAAGGAAAGTCCTGAGCAGAGAGTGGAAACCACATCAGAGATTCAGACTGTCAGGTCCGGTCCAGGCCCACAGATCCACACTTTCATTTCCTGGTACTTGTTCTTAAGACTGTTAGGAAAAACTCCATCTCCTCTACTTCCTAACTTACAGCTTTCCCCGCAACAAAATCGTCACATGTGAGTCCCTTTTAAGACTGATTTCTGAAGAGCATCATTCAATCTTTTAAACTCAAATCCCCCCCCACTTCATAAAAATTGCTTACGTGTGGTGTGTTCCAAATGCAATATCCAACTTTGCCTAGGATAAAAAAAGAGGTCAAGTCATTAAAAACAAACAAAAAAACCTCAACAATACCTGTATTTATTTAAAACAAAATTAGAAAAGATTCAGGTCAATTTTTTTTTTAAGTTTTTACTGCCATCTAGTGAGCAAGCCCTTGATCACCAAGACAGCCTTTACAATACCAGCATCCAGTGAGGCTTATTTAAAAACTTTTTTTTTTTTAAGTTACCCAGAATGATTCAATACATACTGCATTTTTAATTACAGTAATTAGAAGCGAGAAGCCGAATTTCTTTAGTTGTGGGAAAACTGGTAAAAACAAGTGAGATTATATGCAAAGTTTTATAATTAGACATTTGGCTCATACAAGTACATCCAATAAGTTTTCCAAGCATATTTTAAAGAAACATTAAAAGTGGTGGTGATATGGAGACATTATGATGCTAAAACAAAAGTTTTCTTGTATTTTTAACATAGCAAGTGTTGAAAGTAAAGATAATATGTTATATCCATTTTCATGTTACAAAATGATAATTTTACAAACAAACTGGGGGGTAGGTGAGGGAGTAAAACATTTTATCTAACATCTGGTATAGCAAGACCTTAATTAAGCAGAATATGCCTCAAGATGAAAAAGTTAGAGATGTCAAAAAAATTTAGGCAACTGCTAATCAAAGGAGGATCTTGTGCAGCAGGCGAGCCTAAACAGGATGGTTAGAGATGGAATGATTTAAAACTCCAACTACACAAAGTACAGTGAGTTAAATCACAGGAAAAATGTTGTGAGATAGGTTTAAAATTGATCAGATTGAGATTTCTCACTGTTTTTATCTTTAAAATAATACACATACACACACAGTTAATATTCTACAGCTGAAGAATGACTGATGCTTTGCAGATCCAACCAGTCCATCCTAAAGGAGATCCGTCCTAGGTGTTCACTGGAAGGACTGATGTTGAAGCTGAAACTCCAGAACTTTGGCCACCTGATGTGAAGAGCTGATTTGAAAAGACCCTGATGCTGGGAAAGATTGGTGGCTGGAGGAGAAGGGGACGACAGAGGATGAGATGGCTGGATGGCATCACTGACTCGATGGACGTGAGTCTGACTGAACTCCGGGAGTTGGTGATGGACAGGGAGGCCTGGTGTGCTGTGATTCATGGGGTCGCGAAGAGTCGGACACGACTGAGCAACTGAACTGAACTGAAGAATGATAAAACCCTTGGGAGCTGGGATTCTTTAATCTTGTATGAATGGAGAAAATGGACATTAGAAAGTAAATGGAAAATAAAAAGAATCAGGTTCTATGTAATTTACCCTTGTCTCTGTCTGTACTCCAAGGGCAGAAATCCTGAGTCAATTGCACTAAGCTATTGGCCAGGAGAGAAAAGGGCCATGAAAGATTCATTCATCAAGCTGCTCAGGAATGGACTGACCCACCTGCTCAAACAGGAAAAGGTGCACATTCACCAGCCACTTCAGAACCACCAGAGGAAGGAGATCATCAACATTTCTTAATTCCTTGCTACCCCTGCTTCTTACACCAAATGCCACATACAAAAAGACCCTTTCAGACATGAGTCTAAAACAATGAGCCTGAAGGAAACTCCAAGACTCACTCATCGGTCACACTGTATTTCCATGTACTGACTGGAAAGTATCAGGACAAAATTACAGGGATATAGAAAAAATGGGAAAAATTGAGGTCAGGAGGAGAAGAGGGTGACAGAGGACGAGATGGTTGGATGGCATCAGGTCTGAGCTAACTCGGAGGTAGTGAAGGTCAGGGAAGCCTGGCGTGCTGCAGTCCACGGGGCGGCAAAGAGCTGGACATGCCTGAGCGACTGAACAATGACGACGACAGGAAAGCCGGGCGACAGCCTTCTCTCTGCCTCCGCTCTGCTCTGGTCCCAGCAAACCAAGCCTGCTGTGAGACCAGTGACTGCCCCTCGTGGGACCTGAATCACATGCACTGTGCAACTCGCAAGGTAGTTTTCTAAGGTTGGGTTTCAATCTAAGTCTCTCCAGTATTAAGTGATTCTTGTGAAAAAGAACCAACGGCAGGACATCCCAGGTGGCCCAGTGCTTAAGACTCTGCCTTCCGACGCAGGGGGTGTGGGTCTGATCCCTGTTTGGAGAGCTAAGATCTCATCAAGCTTCGCTGCCTACAAAAACAGAACATAAACAACAGAAGCGATATTGTAACAAATTCAATAAAGACTTCAAAAATGGTCCACAGTAAAAAAACAAGTCTTTAAAAAGGATCTAAGGGCTGTGGGTAAAATGTCAATGGCAGCTAAATGTAAGTTAGGTAGGTGGTCACACTAAAAACTACCAGTGTGAAGCTGCCCTCACAGAAACTGCCACTGAACTGACTCCAGAGAACCTGCTCCCCGTGGAACCCTCCGCTTCCAGAGGGCCATGGACAAAACAGATGTCAACCAGCGGACTGGCAACTTGGGGAAAGAAGGGGACCCTTGATGCGCCAGGTGCAGTGAAGAAAGCAAACGCTGGAACCTGGATGAGAAAACCGGGAAGACGAGATAGATGACTTCAAACACGAGAACCACCGACACCAACGGGGCTGTGTGACCCCAGAGGGGAGAGCGAGGACCAGGCGGGAGGCAGGGAGGGAGGGCGCGTCACCACGGCCAGGCCACAGTGCCCAGATGCCTGCTGACATGGTGTGTGAAGGCATTTTTTTTTTTTTTTTCAGAGATTAACATTTGAATCAATGAATCTGAGCAAACTCCAGGACACAGTGGAAGACAGAGGAGCTTGGCATGCTACAGTCCATGGGTTATGAAAAGTCAGACACAACTTAGTGACTGAACAACAACATTTAAATCAGTGAACTGTAAGGAAAGGAGATTACCCTCCAGAATGTGAGCCTTAGTCAGTCAGTTGAAGTTGTTAAGAGAAAAAAAAATTAAAAGACTGGTTCTCACAAGGAAGAGGGAATCAGTCTCTAGTCGGTCTTTGGACCCAAACCGTAACATCAACGCTTCTCAAGGTGTCCAGCTTACCCGGCCGATGCTGGACTTGCCAGCCCACACAATCACGTGAGCCAGCTCTTCTAAAGTCAATGTCTCTACAAATTCAAACACACACACGTATAACCTTACTGGTTCTGTTTCTCTGGAGACCCTGACTAATTACAGAGAAACTGGGTCAACATAGAGAAAAAGCTTTCAACCATGAAGGTTACCCAGGAATAGGACAGGCAACCTCAGGAAGCATTTAAGCCAAGGCTGGACAGACGTCTGTTGGTGATGCTGGAGAGAGGATTCCTGCATGAGGAGGGTGGACACACTGAACGTACAGTTTCCTTCCAGCTCTCAGCCTAAGCGTGACCTTGAATGGCAATAAGCAGCTTACCTGGCAGAGGGTAACGTTCCCGTAAGGCTTCGCCTCGGCAAGGAGGTGAGCCTTTGCTTCCCGTTTGTCGCCATGCACAAGCAGGACTGGTTTCTTCCTGAAAGGAGATCACAGGTATTTGAAATCCCTCATTCATGAAGCTGGTCTGGTGCCAGTGAAGGAACGCTGACCACCGACACGTGTGTCCGGCCTGTGTGGTGACGGAGTACAGGGCCAGCACAGGGCAAGTGACCAGTTAACCTTTGCTAAGTGGTTACCTTCATTAGGGGGCCCCGTGGCCTGATCCTGAATCTCTGCAGTGACCCAGGGGGGCTGGGACCACCCTAGGTCCTTGAGCATTTATCTTCTTTGGTCCAAAAGGACGCATCATCAGCTCTGTGTTATTAGATTCAGAGATCACACTTAGTGTTGTGGATCGTGATGCTCTTTTCTTTCCCTTGTTTTGGACCAAACAATAGGTCACTTCCTCACTAGCCATCCCTTCATTAAACACCTACTGTGAGTGAGGCCTGCACCACACGTCCAGGATACAAGAGTGCAAGGGCCCAGGTCCATGCACGCAGATTCACTAGGAGTTATATTTCAGTGAAACGAGCCCAGTGTGCGCCAGAAATGCCCTGTTTTTCAATTCAAAAGGACAATATAAAAATATTCTGCAGGAGTACTGTTTGTGATAGCCGAGAGATGGAAACAACCCAAATGTTCATTGGTAGAGGAATGGATAAAGAAGATGTGGTACATATACACGATGGAATACTACTCAGCCATAAAAAGGAATGAAATCATGTCATTGGCAGCACATGGATGGACCTAGAGAGATTCATACTGAGTGAAGAGAGTCAGAGAAGGAGAGATATAGTGTGACAGCCCTTAAATGTGGAATCTAAAAGAAATGATACAAATGAACTTACTTACAAAACAGAAAGAGACTTGCAGACTTAGAAAAGGAACTTATGGTTGCCTGAGGCGGGGAAGGGATAGTTCGGGAGTTTGGCAAGGTCATGTACACACTGCTATATTCAACATGGATAACAAGGACCAATTGTACAGCAATGTTATGAGTCAGCCTGGATGGGACGCTGGTCTGGGGGAGAATGGACACATGTATATGTCTGGCTGAGTCCCTTCACTGTTCACCTGAAACTACCACATTATTAGTTGGCTATATGCCAGAGAAGGCAATGGCACCCCACTCCAGTACTCTTGCCTGGAAAATCCCATGGATGGAGGAGCCTGGAAGGCTGCAGTCCATGGGGTCTCTGAGGGCCGGACATGACTGAGCAACTTCACTTTCATGCACTGGAGAAGGAAATGGCAACCCACTCCAGTGTTCTTGCCTGGAGAATCCCAGGGACAGGGGAGCCTGGTGGGCTGCCATCTATGGGGTCGCACAGAGTCGGACACGACTGAAGCGACTTAGCATACACCAATACAAAATAAGAAGTTTAAAGTTTGAAAAAAAAATTCTGCAGTAATAGATTAACAAGGCCTTTAAGAGAACCATGATCTACTCTGGTTAATTCGAAGTGACATAATCCTTAGAAGTCAATATATTTTTAAAAGCTCGCCCAACAAAACAAAAATTGGATTTTTCTCCAACAAGCAATCAAATAAGATGAACAACTTCCACGGTCATCAGTCACGTGCAGAATGATGCTCTGTCACACATGAAGGGATCACACTCAACTAAACAGAAACGTGACAGCAAACACTCATCCGGGACTAACCCTAACCCCAACAGCCTCATGCTAGTATGTTCAGGAAAACAAAGAGACACACCTTCTCAGGTTCTTTCTATCTGGAACAAATTTTCTGTTTTGTAACCAGAAAAAGAGTACAGAGAATAATGTAATAGATAATCATGCATCTACCGTCCAGAAACTGTGTTATCAGATCAGGTTGTTTTTTTAAAAAAAGATTAAACATTACTGACAGAAATGGTAGTCTTCATTAATTACTTCAAGTTGGCTTGTGTGTGCTCAGTTGAGTCTGACTCTTTGTGACCCTATGGACTGTAGCCCGCCAGGCTCCTCTGTCCATGGGATTCTCCAGGCAAGAATACTGGAGTGGGATGCCATTTCCTCTTCCAGGGGATCTTCCTCACCCAGGGATTGAACTGGCCTCCCCTGCATTGGCAGGCAGATTCTTTCACTGAACCACCAGGGAAGCCTCACTTCAAATTTACTAGTGTTCTAAAAACTATCACAAAAAGGCTGCATGATGGTTAATTTTGTGTCAATTTCACGGGGCCAAGAGTGCCCAGATAAACATGATTTCTGGGTGTGTCTGCAAGGGCATTTCTGGATACGATCAGCATTTGAACTGGTGGCTCAGTAAAGCAGATCACCCTCCCTAATGTGAACAGGCGTCATCCAGTCCTTTGAGCAGGCTGGGGAAATTCTCTCTCAGATTTGTGGGCATGCGTGCTCGGTTGTGTCCAACTCTTTGCGACCCCATGGACTGCAGCCTGCCAGGTTCCTCTGTCCATGGAATTTTCCAGGCAAGAATACTGGAGTAGGTACCCATTTCCTTCCCCAGGGTATCTTCCTGATCAAGGATTGAACCCAAGTCTCCTGCACTGCAGATGGATCCTTTACCACTGAGCCACCTGGGAAGCCCAGGTTTAAATCACTTATTTTCGTTTTTCCGTTACATGCAGCTACAACTAATCTTAAATGTTACAGGTTTGAGTGTCAAAGCTGCTTGGGAAATTTCAACAGCATTCTGTCTATAGATCCTCCCTGGTGGCTCAGATAGTAAAGAATCTGTATGCAATGCAGGAGACCAAGGTTCAATCCCTGGGTCGGGATACCCTGCAGAAGGGCATGCTAACCCACTCCACTGTTCTTGCCTGGAGAATTGCATGGACAGAGGAGACTGGTGGGCTACAGCCCATGGGGTCACAAAGAGTCGGACACGACTGAGACACACACACACAATTAACAATGAAAGTTCGCAGTCTGACGTGCTCAATGCAGCATGGACTTTGAGGATCCTGACGACCATTTTTCTGCATGTGTATCCCTCCACTTTACTTGCTGCTACGGGATTCTGCCAAGTGGATGCACTGGAAATGGGACAGGGGGCATGTCACCATGCAATGGGATCTTGATTTGGTCTGCACTGCCTAACATTACCTCCATATCTGCGTCATGGAAGGCCCTATGACTCCTGCATTAACTTCTGAGCTCCAGAAAGAATCACCTGTGAAACAAGAGAGACTCAAACAAAAAAAACAAACAATCCAGCATCAAAGTGCTAGGTGAAGTGCAGGCTTACGGGTCAAGAACGCAGGTGGCAATGACCTTTTCCTTCCTATGAGCATTGGACCTAAAATTCTTTTATTCAGGTTGAAATTTGTCCTACCCTACTTCTGGACAGAACAGAGGGACATGCTAAAATCTGTATTAAGAAGGCTTGTGATTAGTTTAGAATAGATGATAAAAAAAAAAAAAAAGCTGCTTTCCCATTATAATAATGTTATGAAGATTTCAATAGTTTCAAAAGAAATATTCAAAGATGGACAGCAGGTACCTGAGAAACACAGATCTTGTGTTTTCAAGCTCCATTAATTAGAGTTTTGATATCATCCATCATTTTGCACAACTCACCTGAACTCTGGTGGATACTGTCTTACGAGCCAGTCCACGTCAAAGCAGTAGTTAAACTAGATGGAAGGAAAGAAAAGACATCATGGGCAATTTAGAAAAGCAGTTCATAAGGAGAAGTGTCTAGTTACTGAAATGAAAGAGACTCTAAACTAATCATGAACTACACACAGTGTTATTTCTAAACCTGGACCATTATGCTGCAATACTTACAAACCTAAAATACATCCCGAGGGGAATACATGGCTTAAAGGTTCTGAGTCAGTGAGGCAGTGCCTGAGAAAACAGAAAATTATCTCTGCACTGTGGCAGCATTTGTATTTGGTTGGTCAAAAAGTTACTTTGGGTTTTTCCATACAGTAATGAAGGGGCTTCCCTAGTGGCTCAGACGGTAAAGAATCTGCCTGCAATGCCAGAGACCCTGGGCTGAGAAGATCCCCTGGAGAAGGGGAATCTGTCAGTTGCAACGTGTGCAATCTATTGAGTTAGGTTTGTAAACAGGTGCCTGGAATTGGACATTCACTACAGGCTTACGACATACATCAGACTACAAGTTCTGGACCAGACTGACCTGTGGGTGTCCTCCCCATGCCTGGGTAATCCCTGGCCCCTCTCCTGAACATAATGACACATTCTAGCTGGGAGAACACACACAAATTCACCCCATGTTCCATCTAGAGACCAGGATTTCTGCTGCCAAGGAGAATGTGAAGCACACAGGAAGCTCTGCCTTCTTTAGGGACAATACCTTGCTCTATCTGCTGGAGAGCCTGGCACCTTAAGGTGCTTTATCAACACAAAGGGACCAGGCCTGTCAGACAGGAGCAATGAAACATGCATCCGTAACTTTTCCTCGCTTCTCTGTGGAGGGTGTAGGGAATTTCTCATTTATTTCTCTAACTCAAATCAAACTTGATGTGGCCCTCACCTCTCTACCCACACCTCCCAAGGAGCGGCATCAGAGTCCCGTGAGATTATCAGTGTGCCAGAGAGACGTTCCCCGCGGTGGAATTTCCAGGATGATTTCCTGGCCAGTCAGGAAATAAGAGTCAGAAGCCCCAGTGAGTGTGCATCCACATTCCAGGCTGATGGATCCCACAACCGTGGTGCTGGGTGCTGGCCTCCAGGTAGGTGCCATCTTGGGGACCCTGCACGGGACTGACCCACAGATCCCACTGCTCATTTTCCTCAAAAGTGGTTTCTGTGTCCCCCTCCCACCCAAAGACCAAACTGGAAACTCACCTGAGCTGAAGAAACAAGTGTCCCAAAGAGAGGAGATAAAATATCTGAGGAGACAAAACATCAAATTCATATTTTTGATAAAAATTACCTAATAATGATCACAACTGACTTATTAAACAGTCACTGACGGGCAGAATTTGGCTTAGAAAATGGTGCGCTGAAGAGTTCCTATGAGGCTAGACTTTAATGTTCCAGAAAATTTCCCTGGGCTGATAGTATTTATTATGTATCACTATTATTTAACTGAACATAATGGGGAAAATCAAGATCTACAACTTTAGAACTGGATGACTAGTCAGTTTTGGAAACTGTCAATGAGAATGAGAATGATACACATCCTTCCTTTTTCCAAATCTTGTTAATTAAAAAAATTTTTTTTCTTCTATTTTTGGGCTGCATGTGACTTGTGGAATCTTAGTTCCCTGACCAGGGACTGAACCCATGCCCCCTGCAGTGGAAGCAGAGTGTCTTAACTACTACACTACCAGGGAAGGGAAGCTCTGGAAGGTCCTGTCTTTAAGGGAGAGTTGAACAATCAAAAAGAAATCACGGTATGTTGTTTCCCCATTTCCTCCCACTGCAGCCCCTCTTTCTACCTTTCTGAATTATCTGAAGTTCCTCCTCCTTGAGATCTAAATAACCTGCAATTATGGCATTTGCTGGTGTGGGATACCTTAGGAGTATGCACTTCATGCCAGAATGAAAGTGCAAGTCACTCAGTTGTGTCCAACTCTTTGCAACCCTATGGACGATAGTCCATGGAATTCTCCAGGCCAAAATACTGGGGTGGGTAGCACCCATCCTTCTCCAGGGAATATTCCCAACCCAGGGATAGCACCCCGGTCTCCCACTTTGCAGGCGGATTCTTCACCAGCTGAGCCACAAGGGAAGCCGTGATGCCAGAATGCCTGCATTCAAATCCCAGTTCAACCATATTCCTGTGACCTTGGGCGGGTTTATTCAAGTTCTCTGCAGATCGGTCACGGATTCAAGGAGGACAACTGTTAACATCTACTCACAAGGCTGCTATGAGAATTAAAGGACATCACCTACATAACCCACATAAAAGCTCCTATCATAAACGTTACCTCCCCTTCCTTCGTATCTTGGTGCTAACAGCTAGTGTTATCAGTTTATTACATATAGCAAAGCCTTGCATATCTCTCTATTTCCTGTTTCAATCTCTCTCAATATGAAACTGAAATCTGTCTTACATTTCCTCAGAGCAGTTAGACATTTGCAGAAAGGAAAAAGAAACAACTTGTACAATCAAACTCCTTATAGTATGGAATTAAATACACCAACATTTATACATCACACACAAGATGTATTGGTTTAGCCAGAAAGTTTGTTCAGGGATTCCACAGGGTGTTACAGAAAACCCTGAAGGAAATTTTTGGTCAATTACACATTTGATGTATGATTAAAATACTATTCACAGTGAACACAGCCTGTTCTTGAATGTGGGCAAGAACGGTGCTGTGAAATAAGGCGCAACGTCTACTCTGCACACCTGCTGTGTGGCTCTGTGAACATGCTGTGCTGGGCGCTTCATGTGTTTTCTCCCCCGACCCCGTTTTCTTTTCTTTTTTCTGAATTCTCAGTTTAAAGGTGAGTAAAATTTTGAAGAATGTTAGGTCCTTTGTTTGCTGAAGCCCCAATATTTTGTACATGACTTCAAGAACCGACTCATTGGGAAAGACCCTGATGCTGGGAGAGACTGAAGGCGGGAGGAGAAGGGGACGACAGAGGATGAGATGGTTGGATGGCATCACCAACTCAGTGGACATGAGTTTGAGTAAACTCCGGGATTGGTGATGGACAGGGAGGCCTGGCGTGCTGCAGTCCATGGGGTCGAAGAGAGTCAGAATAACAACAAAGGTCCTTTGTCAATTACCAACACAGCAGGCAAACGCTGAAGCCGGATTCAAGTCTGTCTCCAGGATTCTAAGGCTCCTGCTGGTCTCTCAAAGGCAAGCCTTGTTTCCTCTCTGCAGCCAATACTTGTGACCATAAGTGCAGCGGGGAGCGTGGGGTGTTTCCTCACAGACCCATCCTCCAGATACCAGCTGCCTGTCCTACAACTGAACTCAGTTCCAACAGCATCCGCCTGGAGCTGGCACTGGACCCCACAGGTGAAGGGCTGCCCCCATCTCAGGCTCAGAGGCCAATCACAAGGCCAGACCCCTGCACGTCTAAGCCTCACCCACCACCCCTCCCCTTGGGTTTGATCATTTGCGCAGTGCCTCACAGAACTCAGGAAGGCCCTTTATTCACCAGATCACCAGTTTTTCATAAAAGGATGCAACTTGGGAACAGCCAGAGGAAGACGAGCACAGGTCAAGGTACGGGGGAGGGGCTCGCCACACCCCTTCCAGGCGCACCAGGCCCAGTGCCTCCTGTGTACACTAACCTGGAAGCGCCGAGGACCTCTAAAGGGAGGTTTTGGGTTTGCTTTTTGTTTTTTTTTTTTCACACAGGCAAGACTAATTAAATCATTGGCCACTAGTGATTGACTGGACCCCTTCCCTAGAGGTGGGGGCTGGGACTGAAAGTTCCAACTTTAACCACAAGGTTGGTTCCCCAGGCAACCAGCTCCACCTCCCGCCCCCCCAACCCCATTCCTAGGGGCATTCCAAAAGTTTCTGCATTAAAATAAACAGGTGTGGTTGAAAGGGGCTCCTTATGAATAACAAAATATACTCCTTTCACCTTTAATTAATTTGTAGCTATTTCAGGAACCTGGGACAAAAAACCCAACACCCAACTATAACCAGTGGGAAGACCAAATGTCTATATATATCACAATATCACACAGACGTTCCCTGAGACAGAAACCAAAGACCAGGGCGCTCTTGTTTTCACCCAGAACCAAGCCCAGGTTTTCACACAGTGGTCCTCAAACTCGCTCAGGCAGCAGAATCCCCTGAAGGGCTCGTGAAAGCAGACTGCAGAGCCGGGCTCCCAGAGTCAGATACAAGGACTCTGGAGGGGAGGCTGAGAACTGGCACTTTTAATCAGCTCCAGGGGATGCTGACGCTCTGGTCCAAGGGAACTACTGCTGTCACTTACTGGCTACTTTCTAGATCAAGTGTTACCGGATCAAGTTTAACCTTTACAAGTGAAGCACCACTAAGCACTATCTGAAGGCTTCCACCAGGGGGTGCACAGCCGTGGTCCCCAACCCTTTTGGCACCAGGGACTGATTTTGTGAACGACAATTTCTCCATGGACTGGAGTGGGGGAGTGTTTCCAGATGATTCAAGCGCATGGCATTTACTGCACACTTTATTTCTATTGTTATGACATCAGCTCCACCTCAAGTCATCAGCCATGAGATCCTGGAGGTTGGGGACCCCTGATCTACTGGGCTGTGGGAAGCAGCCACTGGCTTCCTGACCTAAGGAAACAGTTTGCTGTCAAAATGGTTATTTTCCCCTAAGAGTGTTCTTGGAAGTCCTTCCTAGGAGGTCCTCCTGTTTGACCAAGGGGGACCCCCTCAATGCAGTGTGAGGGCTCCCATTCCCCAGCTTCACTCACCCTTGATGTGGAGGGCTCCCGTGTTATACTTGGGCTTAATCCCAGAGACTCTCGTGAGGTAGAACTGGAAGGGGTTCCCTTTATCCAGCAAGTCCCAGACGTCCTGGCCTTCCCCTGACATTTCCTGCTCATCTTCCTCCTCCGGGAGCCCACAGCTGGTGGGGGGGCCATGAGGCCCAGCTCCCCGAGCCGTGCGGTCTCTGGGAGAAGGGGGGCCTTGCTCCTCTTTGACCCTCGAGTCCTTCGCCTGCTCCTGCTGCAGCTCTTGAGGCAGTTCATCCTCACTGCTGGACAGACACCAGCCCAGGTCCTCCTGGGAACCGGTCTTCTGTCTTTTGCAAGGTGAAGCTTCTGAAACTGAGTCTGTGCTGCTGAATTTCATGGGCTCCAGCTTCCTCCTGTGGGCAGCTTTCCGAGCCTCGGAGCAGGTGTACTTCAGCTGCCCGGCGGCGCCCTGCCCGGCGTCGGGAAGGAGAGAGGCAGATGGCTTGTCCGGCTGCGGCTTCTCCTCCTCACTTTCATCACTACTGGATATCGTCCACTTCCCATAATTGCCTTCCTGGGACATCATGCTTCTGGAAAAGAAAGGCAAAAATCTTGTTATTTCCCATTCACCAGTTCCCAGGTGGTGCTAATAGTAAAGAACATGTCTGCCAATGCAGGAGACTTAAGAGACAAAAAAAACGTGGGATTTGATCCCTGGGTCGGGAAGATCCCCTGGAGGACGGCAGGGCAACCCACTGCAGTATTCTCCACTGGAGAATTCCATGGACAGAGGAGACTGGCGGGCTACAGTCCACAGGGTCGCACAGACACTGGCAAACTCATTCTCTTGCTCTCAAATTCCGTGTCCTGAGCTTTTAGGACACACGTATAGCACACCTGACACTTACCAGATGCTGAGCTGTTTTCACTAACATCAGCTGCTGTGTGGGTGTTCAGGGCACATGAGCAGAGTCTGCCACGGGAACCTGGCAAATAAAGTGACAGCAGAAACCCCGCTCACCTTCTCCTCTAGTCTTTCCACCTGGATCTTGATCTTAAATGCCTGAGTGGTATCTGGCACAGCACAGGTCTAACATCACTCTCTGGGTAAGTGATGGCACTAGAATCAGAATTACAACCCATGTGCGCTGACTCGAAGATCTGACATCATTTGGGTCATCAAAGTACAGTGTTTCCCAAAGTGGAGATGACTGGGGCCTGACATTAATCTCTCATTATGAAACTACCTCTCTTCTCCATTCCTATCCAATCCCTCAGCTTAATCAAGGAGGAGGTTGTTTGTAGAAATGCCTTTAATCCTACTTTTGAACAAATAACAGGCTTTGGGCTCTTCTGCAGGCACCAGTAACACTTTGGTTTAACGTGAGCAGGAGGTATCTAACGGATCCATGACATTTACAGTAACTAAAGTTTACTTCTTAAAGACAGTGTTTATGTAAAAGTGGGTTCAAATAAAAACATTAAGCAAACAGTAGTACAGCTGTCGAGAGTAAGACAACACTGGGGAAGTAACCAACCACATTAATGAAATTCGGCAAACACATTAAGCTACTATGCCAAGGAGGGTAGAAATCTAAAGAAACTCTACCACCAAATGTCAACTCATAACATTAGTGCCTATTAGATACTAAAAAAAATTGTGAATGCAAAGGTATACTCCTCTTAAAGCTGCTAGCTCCTCCTCTTCCCCTACCATCCTAGTCCCAGCTGGGCTATTTCTTTTACACTTTCAGCTGCTTCTTATAGAGCTTGCAAAGCATCGGGGCGGGGGGTGGGGGGGGGCATGGGAATCAATCTCAACTGAGGCCAGGTGTGGCCAGTAGTGGGCAAATATGGACTCCAACGTCAAATCCAGTCATTCAGTTCAGTCCTTCAGTCGTGTCTGACTCTTTGCAACCCCATGAACTGCAGCACACCAGGTCTCCCTGTCCATCACCAAATCCCGGAGTTCACTCAAACTTACGTCCATCAAGTCAGTGATGCCATCCAGCCATCTCACCCTCTGTCGTCCCCTTCTCCTCCTGCCCCCAATCCCTCCCAGCATCAGTCTTTTCCAATGAGTCAACTCTTCACATGAGGTGGCCAAAGGACTGGAGTTTCAGCTTCAGTATCAGTCCTTCCAACGAACACCCAGGACTGATCTACTTTACGATGGACTGGTTGGATCTCCTTGCAGTCGATGGGACTCTCAAGAGTCTTCTCCAACACCACAGTTCAAAAGCATCGATTCATCGGCGCTCAGCTTCCTTCACAGTTCAACTCTCATATCCATACATGACTGCTGGAAAAACCATAGCCTTCACTAGACGGACCTTTGTTGGCAAAGTAATGTCTCTGCTTTACAACATGCTATCTAGGTTGGTCATAACTTTCCTTCCAAGGAGTAAGCGTCTTTTAATTTCATGGCTGCAATCACCATCTGCAGTGATCTTGGAGCCCCCCAAAATAAAGTCTGACACTGTTTCCACTGTTTCCCCATCTGTTTGCCATGAAGTGATGAGACTTGATGCCATGATCTTAGTTTTCTGAATGTTGAGCTTTAAGCCAACTTTTTCACTCTCTTCTTTCACTTTCATCAAGAGGCTTTTGAGTTCCTCTTCACTTTCTGCCATAAGGGTGGTGTCATCTGCATATCTGAGGTTATTGATATTTCTCCAGGCAATCTTGATTCCAGCTTGTGCTTCTTCCAGCCCAGTGTTTCTCATGATGTACTCTGCATATAAATTAAACAAGCAGGGTGACAATATACAGCCTTGACGTACTCCTTTTCCTATTTGGAACCGGTCCGTTGTTCCATGGCCAGTTCTAACTGCTGCTTCCTGACCTGCATATAGGTTTCTCAAGAGGCAGGTCAGGTGGTCTGGTATTCCCATCTCTTGAAGAATTTTCCACAGTTTATTGTGATCCACACTGTCAAAGGCTTTGGCATAGTCAATAAAGCAGAAATACATGTTTTTCTGGAACTCTCTTGCTTTTTTGATGATCCAGCGGATGTTGGCAATTTGATCTCTGGTTCTTCTGCCTTTTCTAAAACCAGCTTGAATATCTGGAAGTTCACGGTTCACATATTGCTAAAGCCTGGCTTGGAGAATTTTGAGTATTACTTTACTAGCGTGCAATGTAAATATGCACTTGGGCAGGTTACATAATTGCTCAGCCTCAATTCTCTCCTCTGAAAGTGGGTATCAGATCTACATCCCAGAGTTTGTTCAGAAAATATTTATTGAGCAGTTTCTATGTGTCAAGCTCTGGGAATAAGAAATTAATAGCATAGAAACAGCTTCCGCCTTAGGAAAGTTTATACTTCAGGGAGAAAGAAACAGACCGACAGGAACAAAAAATAGCCAAGAAGACCAAGATATGTTTACAAATATTATATTCATTATATTTTATAGGTATGAGAAAGTAACACAGATGCCTTTACCTTATAATATCCTGAATTTAACATTTAACTGAGAGCCCAAAGAAGAAAAGGAAACAGCCAAATAAAGTGGAGGTGGGAAAGAAGAGTATTCCAAGTGAAAGAACCCAACCTGCAATGGCCAGAAGAAGGCTGCAGTTAACTCCAGAAAACAGACCCGGACCTGGGTAAGGAAGACAGGGAAGTGGTCCAAGATGAAGGGGGATAGCAGGAATAAGGAGTCAAGTTACAGATCCTGGACTTTAAGAACAGTAGGGCTACACTGAAGGGGAGTACCTTGTCCGATTTACTTCTAAAATATTCGGCTCCTTACAACTCTGCACCCCAACATCCTCTGGTAGAAGGGGACGACAGAGGATGAGATGGCTGGATAGCATCACCGACTCAATGGACCTGATTTGAGCCAACTCTGGGAGATGGTGAAGGACAGGAAAGCCTAGCTGCTGCTGTCCATGGGGTCTCAAAAAGAAGGACACGACCGAGAGCCTGAAGAACAGCAGCTCTGTCCGGAGAATGGTCTGGAGGGAGACAGGAGTGGAAGGAGGCGGGTCCTGCGGGGACCCTGGGGGCTGGAGAAGGCGGAGGGGAGGCAGCGAAGGGCGCTGAGGCGGAGGTACACGGAAAAGAAAGATCTGCCGCTGACTTTCCTCTGCGTTTGCCTCGGGCCGGGTACAGCTCTGCCGCGCGCCCCCTCACTTCACGCTCGCAAGTCTCACCGCTGGAAGCAGCACGACGGCTCCCTCTGACTGGGAACAGCACAGAGTGAGCGCCCGGCGCGCTCGCGGGTTCTCGACGCCGCCCGCCCACCGAGAGGCCAGAGTACGAACCCGCGGAGGAGAGCGCCCGGCGGACTCCGGTCTCCCCTCAGGGCGGACTCCGGTCCCCTCAGGGGAGGCCGCCAAGGCCCAGGAGGGCCCTACCTGGGCGCTCCGCTGCCTTCCGGACCCGCCTCCAAGCCCGCTAGCCCGTGAGGACGCGCAGGACCCGGGCTTCCCGCGCACTGGACCGGGATAAGGAGAGCTCAGCGCTCCCGCCGCGGCCTCCCCGCGTGTAATGCTCGAACCCCCCGAGCGCGGCCGCCCGGGACCCCGCCCCGCCTCCCGCGCTCGCGCATGCGCGCGATTCAAACCCGCCGGCCCGGCGCGCGGCGCGTGGCCCCGCCCCTGCTCCTGCCCCTTCCGGGACGCGCGCCGCTGGGTCCTAAAGCCCGCCGGATCACCCGGGGACCGCCGCGGACCCCTTCCGAGAGGGGCAGCGAGAAGTCCCGGCCGCCTTTACCTGTCCTCTCGCCGCCTGGCCACGGCTGACCAAAGCGGGAGAGAGGAAGAGAAGTTTCCCTCTTTTCTTATAGCTGATCAGCAAAACGCATCCTCTTTGAGGGGGATCTCCTAATTTCAGGCTCCCGGAACTCGAGGCATTGGGGGGTTTCTTTTCAAAGAGGGGAGAGGGTCAGCTGAGAGGTTAGAGGAAGCTGAAGTCTGAGACCAGTGTTCCGGGTTCTCCTGGGGCGCAGACTGTAAACCCTGTTCTAAGACCAAAGGTTAAATAAGCTCCCTCGGACTCAACCTCGAATATTGGTTTCTTTGTTAAAGTAGGTGTGTGTCTGCCTCTGTGTATGCGTGTTGCCTTTTTAATCTTACTGATTTGCCAGGAGAAGGGTCTGAGATAAACTCTTGCAAAATGGAACCCTCGCCCTATTCCTTGCATTTAGTAAGGATGTTTACCATGGAGTTTGGACTCAGTGATCTTGATACCGTTCTTGGAATTCCCACCCCTCCCAGAAAGCTGGGTTAAATAGCTTGATGGAAACGTTCTAAGGGCTCACTTGGTTTGTTTATTGAACGTGTGATTTGTACCAGGCACCGGGCTCAGCGCTAGGCTTATCGGGAGGATGGAACAGACACAGTAATTACCTGGGAGGTCTCGACACCAAAGACTTGCTGATCCGGACGTGAGTCCTGGGCTTGGTTGGTTCCTTTTATGCTTCGTTCACACTCTTTTTGTGTCTCTTATGATGCCTAGCATAGTGTCATTGATCGAAATTATCAAAAGTAAATACTGTAAGGTGTGGGGACAGAAAATGAGAAGAATCATGCAGTATACAGTGAAACAGTGCCTGGGCGAGCACGTGTCCCAGGTAGAAACTAGAGGGGGCGAAGCCAGGGCTTGGGGCAGGCCTGAGGGCCTCTCTGCTGTTCCAAGAGTTAATAAAGCTGGGGGGGCGGAGCCAAGGTTGGGGGCGGGCCTGAGGGCCTCTGCCATAGGCTGTTCCAAGGGGCGGAGCCAGGGCTGGGGGCGAGCCTGAGGGCCTCTCTGCCATAGGCTGTGCCAAGAGTTAATAAAACTAGAGGGGCGGAGCCAGGGCTGGGGGCGGGCCTGAGGGCCTCTCTGCCATAGGCTGTTCCAAGGAAACATTGCCAAACAAAGTCTCTGGCCAATAGAGCTGCGGGATCAATGCCAGTGGCTCGCAGGTTGTCCAATGAGAGGAGACGTTGGAGGTGCCTGGCGAAGCTCAGCTTCCGGGACTGCGCCGAGCGGGGCTGGCGGTCCCGGCCCGGGGGTTTTGGCCGCAGAGCTCGCGGGTTCTGCAGTCTGGACTCGCGTGGGGCGATCGCGATGTTCTGCTCCCAGGCCGGCGCCCGGCCACGGACGTGGGAGGCCAGTCCCCCAGAGCACAAGAAATGGGTGGAAGTAGGTGTCCGGAGGACTGGGTCTCGGACTTCGGCTTGACCCAGGGCACTCACGCCATCCCCTCGCCCGGCTCTCGTTCAGCCCCAAGGTGTAATGGCTAATCACCCAGCCTGGGGCTTCCAAGCTTCTGGATCCCCGTCCAAAGTTCTGCCTACTTCCAACCCCGTTCTGCTCTCTGCGAGAGTCTCTTTATAATAAACTGTAACCTGCATCTCTCCTCCCGCCTTTCAAAGCCGTCCTCGCTGCCTCGCCTTCCTCATTCTAGCATGAATTTTGGGTAGAATTTATCCTGATGGTTTAAAAGAATTAACCTACCGATTAAGTCCTTTGCACTTTGAGGGGGGTGTGGATGGGGAGCAAATTTTAGCACATCATTAAGGTGTTTTGAGAATTAAAATTAGGATAATGAAACTCACTTCCCAGCCCAACTTTTCAGCTACGTTTTAGATTTGAGAGGTCTAAACTTAATATATGTTAGTAATAAAAATAGTAGAACAAATGGTTTCTGTTTTTTTAACTGAAGATATTTAATGTTCTTTAGGTATTCAAAGCATGCGATGAAGATAATAAAGGCTATCTAAGCAGAGAGGACTTTAAAGTTGCTGTTGTAATGCTGTTTGGTTACAAGCCATCCAAGGTAGAAATTTCTTTTGTATTTGGGGACAGTGCAGAGAATACAGTAATGGTGGTGGGTTAGTCGTCAAGTCGTGTCCGACTCTTGCCACCCCATGGATTGTAGCCTGCCAGGCTCCTCTGTCCATGGGATTCTCCAGGCAAGAATACTGGAGTGGGTTGCCATTCACTTCTCCAGGGAATCTTCCCAACCCAGGGATTGAACCAGGGTCTCCTGCATTCCAGGCAGATTCTTTGCTAACTGAGGTACGAGGGAAGCCCAATACAGTGGTGGATGGAGAGTGCAGAGGGCTAGCTTAGGATGCTTATAAAACAAACTGTTGCCTTTTGAGCAATTTTAGAGATGTGTCCAGTGCTGAATTTTACTTTCTTCTTAAGAACCCAAAAGGGATGAATTAGAATCTATAAAGACTAAGTTACCACAAGGCTGGTAATAATTATGTTAAATGTGAGATACTAGCATAGTTTTCAGGAGAAGGCGATGGCACCCCACTCCAGTACTCTTGCCTGGAAAATCCCATGGATGGAGGAGCCTGGTAGGCTGCGGTCCATGGGGTCGCTAAGAGTCGGACACGACTGAGTGACTTCACTTTCACTTTTCACTTTCATGCATTGGAGAAGGAAATGGCAACCCACTCCAGTGTTCTTGCCTGGAGAATCCCAGGGATGGGAGAGCCTGGTGGGCTGCCATCTATGGGGTCGCACAGAGTCGGACGCAACTGAAGCAACTTAGCAGCAGCAGCAGCATGGTTTCAAGACAGAAGCCTGGGGGGGATGTTGATAACAGGAGGAATTCACAGAGGAAGGGATGTACAGGTTTGTTTTTTTTTTTTAACTAAAAAAAAAAAAAAAGTTGCCCCATTTAAATTATGAAAATAATGCATTTATATAGTTAAAAATTTAAAACGGACCAGAAAAATATGAAGTTGGATGTAAATGTCTTCCCTCCCTACTCCTCAGGAGTTACCATTATTAACCATTTTCTTGTGTATCATCCCAAATTTCCTATGCATGATAAGCATGCCTGGCATTCTGTTGAAAGCATAGGAAGGTGCATAGCATGCCTATTTTATGTTAACTTGCTTTTTTCACTTGGCAGGAGAACCTAAAAGCACACACACTGCATTTAAGAAAAAGTAGGTTCCCAGTAGTCTCGAGCTCGTTTCCTCGTTTTGGTCATTTCAGCTGTTTTCATTATTTTTCACTCCTGCTAATATTGCTACAGTGAGCATTCTTTTACAACTATATCTCTGTTTGTAAATACATCTCTGTGGAATTAATTCCTAGAAGTACAAGTGCTAGGTACACTTGAAATTTTATTGGGCATTGCTTCTCCAGAAAAGGTTGCACTAGTTAAGGAGAGCTGAACTGAACTCCAGTGAGCCTCCTGCTTCAGTAGGACAGATTTCCTGGGGCTCCCCATCCTTGCCTGTTCCCCTTGTCTGTTACATCCATTCTAGTCCCAGGTCCCTCTTGTTAAACTGCCGAACTGGAATAAATCAGAGGCGAGGTCTTGGCCAGGTGTAAGAAATTCAGTGGCAGGCCTCAACCCGAGGGAGCACTCGGGGCTGTCTCTGGAATGCCCTCCTGCCCTCGTTGGACCAAGGGATTGGCAGCCACTTGGGCTCAGCTCTGCCTTATGATCGAGCTCTACTTGTCTCAGATTACAGACCCCACGAAGCCAGGGACCACATAGCGTCCACTTCTCCATGATGCTTAAGTGTATCACAACTTCACTGTTAGCGTGTTCTGTTGATATAACTGTGTCCCATAAACAGCTCAGGTAGATTCCGAGTGGTTCAACTGCCAGGGGGTTGCTTAGTTACTGTGAGGTTGATTCTGGAGCTCAGAGAAGTCCTCAGGGCTAGTCAGGGCTACCTCCCAGAAACTGCAGCTCTCCTGTTAACCTGCAGTCATTTCAGCTGGAATTCCAGAGCAGGTCAGCTACGTGGACCCAGCCTGTGAAGCACTGCGTTTAACCCAGGTTCAGCTGGAAAGATACCTGGTCTCGTTCTGCCTTTATTACTTCTGGATCTACTCACTCGGTTTTAATTTTAGGGCCTAAGTGAAGAATTTAATGACATGTACAGTGATAGGGTAACATACATTCTACACACCATCAGATTTAACACGTTGTTACTTTCGGGTGAGGTTTTGAAGTTTACTTTTTTTTTTTTCTGAAAAGAAAACATGATTTTAAACATTCATATCTTATTCATTTCTAAATGTCAAGACTTACCAGTAAGACTTGAAAACACTTTAAAAACAAGTCCTTGGTCACCTCCAAATTATTCTTGGTGACCTTAACATCCGTCTGGCCATAGTCTTGGGATAGAGGGCATATAAAAAGTCACCATTGAAGTTTACTTTTTAATCAAAGGAAATGCTTGTTGACTACAGGCTGCTAAACAGTAAAATACTGACGTAACAAATCACCTATACACTTAAGAATCATTTGTAACCATCATGAACATTCAGGTGAAAATGTATTTCCTCTGAAATCTCACAGGTTTTTACTCTTATATTAGGTTGAGGTTTGGGATTTTGTTTTTAAATATTGCTTTTGAGCAAATGAAATAACTCCTGAATGCAGGTCATGAAGCTGTAAGTCACTTTTGTGTAATAAATCACTCTGCATTCATGAAAATGTTTACAGAATGAAATTTATTGTATTCTCATATAGTAAAAGGAGCACTTCCAAGTTGCTAGAAATATAAAGATGAATAAAACATAGATGCTACTTTGAAGCAGGGCTTCCCAGGGGGCATCAGTGGTGAAGAATCCACCTGCCAGTCCTGGAGACACAAGAGACGTGGGTTCGATCCCTGGGTCAGGAAGATCCCCTGGAATAGGAAACCGCAACCCACTCCAGCATTCTTGCCTGGAAAATTCCACAGACAGAGGAGCCTGCTGGGCTATCGCCCACGGGGCCGCAAAGCAACAGACACAACTGAGCGACTGAGCACACGCACATTTGAAGCAGTTCACAGTTTAGAGAGACTTATAAAACTCCGATAAATACTAAGACAAAGAGATTAAGAACAGAAAGAGAAGAAGGCAAGGAATTCTAGTGGTAACTGTAATAGGAGGTGGGGCCTTGTTTAGACCAGCGGAAATGGACTCCACTGATATGAAGTGTCTGGGAGCGCCCCGTGGTGGTGGGAGAAGCTGTGTCCCAGTGATTGGACCTGGTGACTGTACCGGAGCGATGCAACCACAGGCCTGAAAGGATAAGAAAAGAGGGAAGTTCAGAAGGAGGAGGTTTGTGGGAAGGGCAGTGAGTTCAGATAGCCGCGCGTTAATTCCGAGGAGATGCAAGCACCCTAAGTGCGCTCACTGTTTTTGTTTTTTTTACACTTTTTATTTTGTACTGGGATACAGCTGATCAACGATGTTGAGACAGTTTCAGGTGAACCGTGACGGGACGCAGCCATACGTCTATGTGTGTCCTTTCTCCCCCGGCAGCCCCTGCCGTCCAGGCTGCCACCTGACGTTGAGCAGAGTTCCCTGCGCTCTGCAGCAGGTCCTTGTTGGTTCTCCGTGTTAAATACAGCCGCGTGCACTCACTGTTTAAGTTGCTGGATGATGGGTGACGATGGTGCTAAAGATCCCCTTCAGATTGTGCTGCCTCCCTCAGATGTAGGAATCTGAAATCGGTGGAGAGGGGAGGGCGGAGCTAGGTTTGGGATTCCTCACAGGTGTGCGAGTGGGTGGCACTGACCAGGCAGGGTGTGCGGAGCGTGAAGGGCGGCACGCTCTCCTTTCTTCTGAGGGGAGAGCCTGGGGGCGTCTGCACATTTAAAGGTCGGTGGGGACCCCAAGAGGAAGACGCACTGGGAGCTAGTCGTCTGGGAGGGTCAGGAAGAACCAGGAAAGTGCAGGGCATGGAATCCAAGGTGGAGAAGCTATGTTGCATGTTGCCAAGATCCTAATTCCATGATATTTGTAAAGGTCTTGCAGCAATGTGGGAAAATGCTGGTGTTTTAATATTAAGTGAAGGCAGGTCCACAAACGTAATATACCATGTGTTCTCGAATATGTTTACAAATGTGTGGGCAGGAGAGGAGGAGATCGGATGGACTGAGACTGGGATTGATGTACACACACTGCAGTGTGTAAAGCAGATAGCTGACGGGACTGACCGGACAGCACAGGGGCTCGGCCTGGTGCCCTGCAGTGACCTGAGTGGGAAGGAGAGCCAAAGCCACAGGGGCCCTATGGATGTGTGTGACTGGTTCACTTTGCTGTAGAAGGAAATCCCAAGCCAGAGGGGCCCTATGGATGTGTGTGACTGGTGACGTTGCTGTAGAAGGAAATCCCAAGCCAGAGGGGCCCTATGGATGTGTGTGACTGGGTCACTTTGCTGTAGAAGGAAATCCCAAGCCAGAGGGGCCCTATGGATGTGTGTGACTGGTCACTTTGCTGTAGAAGGAAATCCCAAGCCAGAGGGGCCCTATGGATGTGTGTGACTGGTCACCAAGCTGTAGAAGGAAATCCCAAGCCAGAGGGGCCCTATGGATGTGTGTGACTGGTCACTTTGCTGTACGACAGAAACTAACACAACACTGTGAAACAACTGTACTCCAATTTAAAAAAGCGCGTGGGGAAGAGGAAGGTGTACCAGGCGGAAATGTTGATGGTGGTTTTCACTGGATGGCTGTTTTTTCATTGTTTCTCTTCATAATGTAAAAATGTTTTTTATGTTTTCTCAATTGTTACTATTACAGTCAGGAAGAAAATATTTTAAATGAAGCCAAAGAGCACATTGTAACAATTGCTTGTACTGGTGTTAGACAGAAAGGTTACCTTATAGGGTATGCTGTGTATATGAGGGCCAAGTTGATTTTATATGATTTAACTGTTTTGATCAATAGATAAAGTTTTGGGGGCCACTACGTCTGTAGCAGGTTAGCTTCTGGTGTCTTACTGACAGAACAGTGACGCGACTGTGGTAGCCGTCCTGTGACACCACTTGTCTGCTGGATCCAACAAACACGGTTTCTCATAATATACATTCCTTTCGTGCATCCCAGGAATTAAGAACTTATACTGTGAAAACATTTGATGAAATTGTATATTCTATTTTTTTTTTTCTTTTCTAGATAGAAGCTGATTCTGTGATGTCTTCAGTAGATCCAAACACTTCTGGTAATGTGAAAGTTAATTTTTACCACCTACCTTATTTAGACACTCATGAAAGTAAAACAAAGAACAAATACAGAGACTGTAAAGCCTTACGTTAAAGCAAATCTGTGCTTTGTTTCCGTTACCCCCAAAACAAGAGGTTTGGTTCTTTTAGTTTTGATGAATCAGTGTATTCATGTTTATTATCAGAGGATTTTCAACCATGGCAAAGCCTAAAGACAGAGTGGTACTTCTAATTGGAACATCCCACGGATGATCTGGGTTTTCTGAGCAGCTGAGTGAACAGAAGTGGCACTTACTGAAATGGAAAGACTAGAGGAAAAGATTTAAGGTTTGGAGACAGCAAGAGTTCAATTTTGAGTTTGAAAGGTTTTGCTCAAGGACATCAAGGCAGTCGGGCTGTATGAGCAGAGCTCTAGGCTGCAGAGATGTCTGGGAGGCTTCGGCATGTGGGTGGTTTTAAAGCCGTGGGAATGAACGAGACCCCCTGCGGGAGAGTGTGGACGGACAGCCATAGGAATGGTAACCACCAGAAGTCAGGGAGGGGGTGAAGAGAGGGCAAAGGAGACTTGGGAGGGGCAGAGGGCCCAGAGGAAAATCAGGAGTGATCAGAAACCAGTAGAAGTGGGTATTTCAGGGAGGAGGTGTGGTCAGCACTGTTCAGCGCTCTTGAAAGGTCAGGTAGCAAAAGAACTGAAGAGGACCCGTGGAGCTGGCACCCTGGGCACGCTGCGTGATTTTAGCAAGAGCCGCGTCAGCGCTTGCCGGGGACAGAGGCCGGGCCGCAGTGGTTGGAAGGTAAACAGGAAGTGAGAAAGCGACAGTGTGAGTAGCTCAGTCTTCCAGGAGGTGCAGCAGCTCTGGATCAAGAGCCCTTTGCTCTGCATCGTTTGCCTTTGTTTGGAACATGAAGCTGTTTCTCAGCTCAGCCGGGTGACTGAGTGAAGAGGCAAAAGGCGGAGGAGAAAGAGAGATGACCCTATTTGAGGCGGTAGGGTCCACAGCACGCGGAGTTGGCTTTTCAACAATTACAATTTAAGACTTACGAAAAGTTGCAAAATAAAAATAGTGCAGAGCATAGGCGTGTACCCTTTAGCCAGATTCACTTTACCCCATCTCCCTTCTCATCAGTGCTCTCTGCCTCGCCTCCATCCTCTCGCTGAGCTTCCATAGCCTCGGCACGCCTACCGGGAGTTCACGTCGACGCCTGTCTTTACCGTCTATGTACTAGAGTCCGCGTGACTTGGAGACCGAACGACAGCAACCGGCTGCATCCCAGTGCTGTCGCTCGCTCTAACTGTGTCCTTCAGAGCATCTTCCCTCATCTCACACAGGAGTTAGTTCTTGGTACCGTGTCTCTTTAGCCTCTTTTAAGCCAGGACATTTCTGTAGACTTTTTTTTTTTGCCTTTTTACACCATTGATTTTTTTGAGGAAATAGCCCACTCTTCGTTGTTTTGTTTTTTAGGAATAGCCCTCCTCTTGCGTTTGCCTGGCATGCCTCTGTCATTCGGTCGAGCTGTTGTGTCCTCAGACAGAATCGTGTTCGGGTGATCTGTCCTTCCCAGGGCACCACGTCTTGAGACCGCAGATGTCTGTCTGTCTGTCTCTTGTAGCTGATGTTAATTTTCTCACTGGTCAAGATGTTGTCCGGTTTCTCCATTGTATTATTTCTCTTGATATTTTCTTCCCTTGCCACTCATCAGCAGCCTGTGGAGAGACGTGTTTGATGTTGCAAATATTGCACTTCTCATCATCATCTCCCCCTGGATCTGGTACCCATTTATGATTCTTGTCTGATCCAGTTTCTGCCATATGGTTGCAAAGTAACGGTTTTCTAATCCCAGGCTTTCTTTCAGTTAGCCCCTGGCATTTTTACTATAAGCAAGAGACTTCCCGTCTTCCTGATTGATCAATCTAGCTCTTTTATCACTATGGACTCATGAATTTGTATGCTTTCAATGATTTATAATTCATTCCTATACTTAATTGAGCTTTCCAGGTGGTGCCAGTGGTAAAGAATCTGCCTGCCAAGGCAGGGGACACAGAGGCAGATTTGATCCCTGGGTCGGGAAGATCCCCCGGAGGAGGACATGGCAACCCACGCCAGTGTTCTTGCCTGGAGATTCCCATGCGCAGAGGAGCCTGGTGGGCCAGTCTGTGGTGTTGCAAAGAGTCGGACACGGCTGATCGGCTGAGCACACTACGCTCGATTATTTTAGAGCTCAGCTTGTCGGAGATTGACCGTTGCCTGCCTCCTTGAGTTGGCTCCTGTGTCCTTCTGACTTTATTTTTCTTTCTTTTTAAAAATATTTTTATTTATAAATTTTGGATATACAGAAGAGTTTAGTAGATTATTTTTTGGATACAAGTTTGGTATCCCATGGGCTTCCCTGGTGGCTCAGACAGTAAAGAATCTGCCTGTAAATGCAGGAGACTTGGGTTCAATCCGTGGGTCAGGAAGATCCCCTGGAGGAGGGCATGGCAACCCACTCCAGTGTTCTTGCCTGGAGAACCCCATGGACAGAGGAGCCTGGCGGGCTACAGTCCTTGGGGTCGCAAAGAGTCGGACACGACTGAGCAAATAACATTCCACTTTTCACTTTGGTGTCACACATTGAACATGACTTTGTGAACAATGTTGCCTTTAGGAGAAGGTGTTTTTGCTTTTTTTTTTTTTTTGCCTTTTTGCAACATTGATATTTTTGAGGAGACAGTGAGTGCTATCTCCTCAAAGTGCTAGGACCAAGTGCTAGGACCACTGGGGAGGCCCCTGAAGGTTTCTCTTGAGTGTGAGTGCTCCGATATCTCTCCACTCTTCACTGTTTCGTTTATTTTATTTTTTTTATAATCCCTAACTTGATGGAATTTCCCCAGGTTTTAAATTTCTTATTAAAATTTTTCACACTGTCAAAACATTCAAAGATTGTTTCTTTGCTGTTCAATTTAGATTGTAGGTTCTTGGTGAGACCTTCTCTATGTGTTTTTTTCTGGGTTTCTATGTGAACCTTCCAGTCTAGAAAGAGTTCTGTCTTCTGGCAGAAGGATTTCTCGCCTGCCTTGCGCTGCTCGGGTTTCTCTCCTTTGGGCGTCCTCTGGGAGCGAGCGAGTGATTCTGTCTGGACGCAGGCCTCCCTCTGCTCTTGTTTAGGTAGTGTTTCTGCATAAATACATGTAGCTTGCCAAAGGCACTCTCACATTCACTGTTCCCATAGAGTTTGTCCCTCGTGTGGGTCCTTTGATTCCTAATTAGAGATTTGACTTCACAAAGGAGGTTTTCTTTCCTTAACCAGTTATCTGATGCACAAATAGGTATTATTCTGGAAGAAAGGCGGCCCGTGTTCTTCACAGGTGTGGCGAGCTCTCTGATGTAAAGGTTGACCTCTGAAAATACCTCCCGCATTCTGTATCCTAAGACTCCCCCTGCGTGTATTATCTCATGTTTAGTAAGACATGCCTTATACACGTGTGTCACATTCGTATGGTTTCTCTGTGGTGATTTGCTGTCCATTGAAGTGTAAATTCTGGCAGAGGGTTTTTCCACCTTTACTTTGTTCTAAAGGTTTCTCTCTTTTTAAAAAAATGTCTATTTATTTGGCTGCCCCGGGTTTTAGCTGCAGCAAGGGAGGATCTTCAGTCTTCAGTTGCGGCATTCGGGATCCTTAGTTGCAACCCACGGGATCTAGTTCCCTCATCAGGGATCGAACCCTGGCCTCTCCCACTGTGACCATGGAGTCTTAGCCACTGGACCACCGGGGAGGCCCCTGAAGGTTTCTCTTGAGTGTGAGCGCTCTGATATGATGTGAGGATTGGTCTGTGGCAGAAGGATCTTCCAGCCATGCTGTTAGTAGTCTCCTCCGCTGTACTTTCTCTTTTTCTGACGTTTGAGAGAGCATTGGCGTGTGGCTGGGAGACTTTGTAAATTTCATGAATGTTTTCTCTCCTCCCCGAGTTCTCTATGCTTAGTTATTCAGTCCTGTCCTTTTCTTTGCAACCCCGTGGACTGTAGCCCGCCAGGCTCCTCTGTCAATGGGGATTCTCCAGGCAAGGGCACTGGCGTGGGTTACCATGCCCTCCTCCAAGGGATCTTCCACACCCAGGGATTGAACCCAGGTCTCCAGCTTTGCAGGAATATTCTTTACCGTTTGAGCTGCAGGGGAAGCCGCCCCCCATCCAGGTTCTCTAATGCTTGGCTTTGCACCCCCTGCAGAGACAGTTCTTACAGGTTCGCAGTCATGGAGCTTCCTTCTGATATTAGGTCTGATGTCCATTAAAGCTTTAAGGTTTGGACGGGAGTCCTCTGCAGGTACTACCTTCACGTGGCCTCTCCTGAAGCCTAGTTCGCTTATGTATAATGAAGAGCACCTTACTATGGGACATTGTCTCAAACTCATATGGCCTGAGGGTTGCTGCAGAACTGGAGGCTCTCATCCTGAGAGTAGGCTTCCCTGTGAGGGCTTTCCGACTTTGGTGATGTGCCCCCAGACCTGCTCTCATATGCATGGCCCTCGCATTTATTATCAGGAATATTACAGCTGCTCTCACAGCCTCTTCTCCATCAGATCGTTAGGGTGCTTTCTGTTGCAGCATCTTTTCCGAAGAATTAATTTTTAAATATATTTCAGAAAGTTACAAGGCTATGGTTTTTCCACTAGTCATGTATGGATGTGAAAGTTGGACCATAAAGAAAGCTGAGCACCAAAGAATTGATGCTTTTCAACTGTGGTGTTGGAGAAGACTCTTGAGAGTCCCTTGGACTGCAAGGAGATCCAACCAGTCCATCCTAAAGGACATCAGTCCTGGGTGTTCATTGGAAGGACTGATGTTGAAGCTGAAACTCCAATAATTTGGCCACCTGATGTGAAGAACTGACTCATTTGAAAAGACCCTGATGCTGGGAAGGATTGAGGGCAGGAGGAGAAGAGGACAGCAGAGGATGGGATGGTTGGATGGCATCACTGACTCAATGGACTTGGGTTTGGGTGAACTCTGGGAGTTGGTGTTGGACAGGGAGGCCTGGCGTGCTGCGGTCCATGGGGTTGCAAAGAGTCGGACACAACTGAGCAACTGAACTGAACTGGACAGAACATTGCAAAGTAAATTAGCCATCGGAGAAATTCAGGGGAAGGCAGGGTTGGAGGAGTGAGGTCCGAGTGTAGGTGCTCAGCGCCTTGCTCCGGAATTGCTGTGGAGGGCTCTCCTTCGTCCTCAGGCTTCCTGGCTCCCCCTTCCTCTCTGGTCCTGATGTCAATGGCAAATTAACCTTCTCAAAGCACCGCTTTCTTCTTGAGTGGAGGAGTAGACTTACAGCCAGGATACTAACTTTCCAACCAGCTTCAGTTCATGTCCCCTTGAAAGGGGACACTCCAGAGCACAGACATCCTTGGGAAAGTAAAACAGCTAGCCTCACAAGAAGTCACTGCCGAACTCTGAGTGCTGCTAACATAATGGTGTTTCATTAGAACTGTTCAGTCCTGAAGCAATTCCAGACCATCAACTCCTTCTTTTCTCCCTTTCAGTGACTTCAGTCACATTTAATGTTATTTATTTTTAAAAAATATTTATTTGACTATGTTGGATCTTAGTCTCGGCACACAGGATCTTTGATCTTTGTTGTGACACGCAGGCTATTTTTTTGGTTGTGGCATCTGAGGTCTTTGGTTGTGGCAATTGAGATCTAGTTCCCTGGCAAGGGATGGGACACGGGCACCCTACATGGGGAGCATGCAGCCAGAGCCACTGGATCACCAGGGAAGTTCCTAACTTTATTTTTTTTTACAGGAAAAGTTTATACACAGATTCTTTTACCAAATATATTATCTCTCTCCTTAATGTTTTGATCTTAAAAAACTGAAATGTTGACCTTGGTTTTCTGGGAGCTATTTATTCAGATAATCAACTTTCCAAAGTTGTTCTCTGCTGCTGCTATTTAGACAGTAAGTTGTGTCCAACTCTTTGTGACCCCGTGGACTATAGCCCACCAGGCTCTTCTGTCTGTGGGATTTCCCCAGGCAAGAATATCGGAGTGGGTTGCCATTTCCATCTCCAGGGGATCTTCCTGACCCGGGGGTTGAACCCACATCTGTGTCTCCTGCACTGCAGGTGGATTCCCTCCCCGCTGAGCCATCAGCAAGTCCCTCTGGGTAGCTGTGACTCGGGCATTCTCCCACTAGGGGTAGCTCTTCTTACATCTAGAAAAGGCCATGCCAGATCTCCAACATGCCACCCCACACGAGGGCCTATTGCTGCCCAGCTTCCTGCGGGTGGTCCAGAGTCACGTCCTGGGTTGAACCCAGTTGGGCAGAGCCCTGACGATGTACACTCTGCCAGCAGTACCAAACCTTCACACCCAAACTCTGCGTCCCTAGGTCTCTGTTATAAAAGGTGGGCCATATCTATAGAGGCTCCTTGTGAAAATCAGGACGAGTGAAAAGTGTAGACAAAGCCATTGGAAGAGTGGGCTATCTCAAGGAAAGTCACACTGGGAGAATTTGAGGGCAGCCAGAATGAACAGCAAAAAGGCGCTAATGACATTTTTAATGCTTATAACCTAACAAAGCAAGTGAGTATCAGTAAAAACTGTTTAGGCCCCAGGAACAAGAAGTTATAGAATAGTAACAGGAGGGAAAATCAAGCCACGTGTTTAAGGAAGCAAGAGATCAGTGTTGGTGTGGGTCCTAGTACACACTGCACGTGTGCGGGTGTGTGTGCTCAGTCACTTCAGTCGTGTCTGACTCTTTGTGACCCTGTGGACTAGCCCGCCAGGCTCCTCTGTCCGTGGGATCCTCCAGGCAAGAACCCTGGAGAGGGTTGCCATTTCCTCCTCCAGGGGGTCTTCCTGACCCAGGGATCAAACGCATGACTCTGGTGTCTCCTGCATTGGCAGGCGGGTTCTTCTACCACTGAGCCACCTGGTATTGCAACCTCATTTTAGAGGGTTTTATTTCTGTTCTCTAAGAGTACAGAACATTTCACATCTTCTCTAACTATAGAAAATGAAAGAAGTTTGCATCTAGAAGAGCCTAGAAAATGGTCATATGTTCCCTTTTCTCAAATGAGTAGACTGAACTCCAGGGAGTAATAAAAAATCTTAATCCTGGCATTTGGTGGTTCTTTATTGGTTTATGAAATACTTTTCCATGTGTTACAGTATTTATTGTTATTACAGATAATAATTATAGCTTTGATTCCTTGAACGTTTACCCTGTGCAGATGCTGTGATGAGTGTTATGCAGGGATTGTTAATGTTAACACAGCTCTATATTAGGATTCCCTGGTGGCTCAGCTGGTAAAGAATCTGCTTGCAATGCTGGAGACCTGGGTTTGATCCCTGGGTTGGGAAGATCCACTGGAGAAGGGAAAGGCCACCCACTCCAGTATTCTGGCCTAGAGAAGTCCAGAGACTGTACGAACCATGGGGTCGCAAAGAGTGGGACATGATGGAGCCACTTTCACTTTCATGTCAGGATTATCTAGTTTTATAAGTTAAAACAATCCCGAAGCTTACAGAAGTTAAGTAATCTGCACAGGTGGTACAGCTAGCTAGCACGTAGCAGGCCGCAGTAGTGTAATCTCTAAGCTTACCCTCACAACCGCTTGATAATGGGTGATGTTAATAGTGCCATGGGTCACATTAGCCCTTGTGATGGAGCTGAGGCCAGTCTTCACTGTCCTAGGAACTCAGCGAGTCGGCATCAGGAGTGGGTCAGCACACAAAAGACAAGCCGTGAGGCTCTGTGCCGTCGTTAGAGGTTGATGTCAGATTTGCTCCTGAGTGTCTGGAGCAAAAAGGGAATCACAGCCAAGTCCGAGATGAGCAGCCACACCAGAGAAGCTCCTTCTCCAGAGAGACGTGGTCTTCCCTGATGTAGGGCGTGTCCCCCACGATGTCTCAGAGAGAAGAGACCGATGAGCAAACACTGATATCTGCAAACAGTTCGGGAAACACAGTCGCAAACTGTGTAAAGTTTCTTGAATTTTCTTCATTGTATGCGTGCTCAGTCGCTTCAGTTAGGTCCAACTCTTTGCGACCCTATGGACGATGGCCTGCCAGGCTCCTCTGTTCAAGGGAGTCTCCAGGCGAGAACACTGGAGTGGGTTTCCATGCCCTCCCCCAGGGGATCTTCCCGACCCAGGGATCCGTCCCATGTCCCTTGTGTCTTCTGCGTTGGCAGGCGGGTTCTTTACCACTAAATACTGTAAAGAAACACTGTAAAGACAGTGAAGACTGGCCTCAGCTCCATCACAAGGGCTAATGTGGCCCATGGCACTATTAACATCACCCATTATCAAGCGGTTGTGAGGTAAAGCGCCCCCTGGGCAGCCCTTCTTCAGCGTAGGCCAGTGGTTTAATGCCGCGTGTGTCTGGGCAGTTCTGGGACGGGCAAGGCCACGGGTGATCTCAGGGGTTTGACTTCATGTGGGATGATTGTAGAGCATCTTGAATAACAACAGCCAAGACTATGAGGCTTTGGCTTAATCTGCGCAGTGTATGTTGCCCCACTGAATCCACAAACAGCTGTCTGTGCGTTTTTAATCCCGTATGCTTGGGGAGGAAAATCAAAACAAAGAACATCAGAATTTTGTTTCCGCTGGGTGATTAGATCATGCTTTATCTCTCCCTCCCCTACTTTCTTTCTGTTTTCTTATATGGTTTCCCTTTCAAAACAAGGAGCACATTTTACTTTCATACTTAACAGGAAAAAAAGCTTTCTAGGAGCTTACTTTCAATCTTCAACTTTAAACGATGGAAAAATCGAAGAAATTGATTGATCACAATGGTGATTATGGACTGTTGGCTCAGTCATGCTATCCAGGATCAGTTTAATTGAAAAATAATTTGTGTATGGTGAGGTTAATGACTTTTGTTTGTTGCTGTCTCACCCGAGTTGTTTTGAGCAAGATCATTGACTATGAAAAGTATCTTTTCCTAAATTTAAATGTCCATTTTCTAGTCTTTTATATTATGTTGTAAACACGTTTGTGTGTCTGTTTTGTGTGTTTTGTTGTTTTGGGCTTCTCCCTGAGGAACTGAGGCCACAGTGTAGCAGATGCGGCTGGCGTCGGACTTCAGATTTCAGTTCACTTTGTTCTTTTCTGTTGTTAGGAAGCGCATGCGCATATGCTGGTGGCTCAGTCGCTCAGGCGTGTCCAGTTCTTTGTGACCCCGACAGGCTCCTCTGTCCATGGAGTTCTCCAGGCCAGAACACTGGAGTGGGCTGCCATTTCCTTCTCCAGGGATCTTCCTGACCCAGGACTCAACGCTGGGCCTCCTGCATTGCAGCAGGTTCTTTGCTGACTGAGCTACGCACATATACTTACCGTGAAATCCTAGGACCATTTTGCTGTTGTTTGTTTTTTGGCTAGCCTCGAGGCATGTGGGGTCTTACTTTCCGGATCAGGGATTGAACCCACACCCGCTGTGTTGGAAGTGTGGAGTCTTAACCACTGGTTGTTGTTTTTCAGTCGCTCAGTTGGGTCTGACTCTTTGCGACCTCATAGACTGCAGCATTCCAGGCTTCCCTGTCCCTCACCATCTCCCAGAGTTTGCCCAGGTTCATGTCCATTGAATTGGTGATGCCATCCAGCCATGTCATTTTCTATCTTCCCCTTCTCCTCCTGCCTTCAATCTTTCCCAGCATCAGGGTCTTTTCCAATGAGTCAGCTCTTCGCATCAGGTGGCCAAAGTATTGGAGCTTCAGCTTCAGCATCAGTCATTCCAAAGAATATTCAGGGTTGATTTCCTTTAAGATTGACTGGTTTGATCTCCTTGCAGTCCAAGGGACTCTCAAGAATCTTCTCCAGTACCACAGTTCAAAAGGATCAATTCTTCAGCACTCAGCCTTCTTTATTGTCCAGCTCTTATCCACTGGACTGCCAGGGAAATCCCCTCTAGACCGTTTGTTTTATGGTATCATCCACAGATATGCACCCCTAATTAATGTATTTAATTCCCCATTTAAAGAGGCTAAGTTTCCTTGTAAGGGTAGAAAAGAATTGAGAGTCACAGACACTGACCTAAAGACGTGTTTTAAAAATGTAATATCATCAGTTCAGTCACTCAGTCATTTCTGACTCTTTGCGACCCCATGGACTGCAGCACACCAGGCTTCCCTGTCCATCACCAACTCCTGGAGCTTGCTTAAATGCACGTCTATTGAGTCGGTGATGCCATCCAACCATCTCATCCTTTGTCGTCCCCTTCTCCTCATGCCTTCAATCTTTCCCAGCAACAGGGTCTTTTTTAGTGAGTGAGTTCTTCACATCAGGTGGTGGCCAAAGTATTGGAGTTTCAGCTTCAGCATCAGTCCTTCCAATGAATAAGGACTGATTTCCTTTAGGATTAACTGGTTGGATCTCCTTGCAGTCCTAAGGACTCTCAAGAGTCTTCTCTAACACCACAGCTCAAAAGCATCACTTCTTCATCACTCAGCTTTCTTTATAGCCCAACTCTAACATCCATACATGACTACTGGAAAATCCATAGCCTTGATTCGATGGACCTTTGTTGGCAAAGTAATGTCTCTGCTTTTTAATATGCTGTCTAGGATGGTCATAGCTTTTCTTCCAAGTAATATGTCACAGGGAAGATGAAAGAAGTATTGTCATTTTCGTGACGGCCGGATGTCACATGAGCACTATAGACAAGAAGACCTCTAAGAGAACAAGAGGTCGTTTGAAGAGAGAGAAGGAGTGGTCGTTCGAGAGGTCTCTTGGAAGAGAGCGCCCCCTGCTTCCTGCCCGAGGTGTGGGCCTGAGCCGGATGTGGAAGGCTGGTGCAGTGCAAGAAGGTGGAGAAGCACAGAGAACAGGTGGCATGCATGACGGCAGGTGGCGGCGTCCAGCTTGTCCTCCAGCTCCTGGCGGCCCTGTGCTCTGCTGGTGCAAGCGTGCGTGCAGACCTCGGTGTCGGTTTAGACTGAACCCTGCACTGTCAGTTCCCACACCGACGTTGCCTGTCTTGTCTCTACACTGTGCCCAGGTGTTCATTAGTGGTGGAGAGGAGGGGCTTTGTCACTCACTCTCCATTGCCAGCAATGGAAAGGCCAGGTCCACACTCCTCCTCTGGAGGGGCTCTTTCTGCATGCCAGCCCTGTGGAGTTTCTCCCACAGACCCGCCTACCCCATGTGTCCCTCTTCTTTCAGATCCCTGCCCCTCATTTTACAGCACCCCTCTTCCCTGCGCCCCTTTCCAATTTCATACCCAAGGTCTGTAGAGTCAAAGCTATGGTTTTTCTAGTAGTCATGTACAGATGTGAGAGTTCGGCCATAAAGAAAGCTGAGCGCTGAAGAACTGATGCTTTTGAACTGTGGTGTTGGAGAAGACTCTTGAGAGTCTCTTGGACTGCAAGGAGATCCAACTGGTCCATCCGAAAGGAAATCAGTCCTGAATAGTCATTGGAAGAACTGATGCTGAAGCTGAACCTCCAATACTTTACTACCTGATGTGAATAACTGACTGATTGGAAAAGACTCTGATGCTGGGAAAGATTGAAGGCAGGAGGAGAAAGGGACGACAGAGGATGAGATGGCTGGATGGCGTCACTGACTTAACGGACCTGAGTTTGAGTAAACTCTGGGAGTTGGTGACGGACAGGGAGGCCTGGTGTGCTGCGATTCATGGGATCAGAGTTGGAAAGGACTTGGTGACTGAACAGGAGCAACAACAGAGCACTCTCAGCTGTCGTTCTGTTGAAATCCACCCTCCTTGGAACATTTAACATGCCACACCAGCATGGAGTACGGTTCGTACCTGTGAATGAGTGGTGTTCAGAGTGAGTCACCCTGGTGGAAGCTGGGCATTGGGAAGGGGGAGATTTAGGGACCAGTTTGCCTGGAAGGAATAATGAAGCTTTAAATTCCAGAATAAGGTATCAGGACTTGGCAGTATTAATGCTGAGGAACCTTAGAAGGTTTGTGAGCAGGAGATGTACTTAATAAAACAGGTAGTGATTCCTGTCCACGCCTGGTAGAAACAAGGTCCTGTTGGCTCAGATTTCTCTGTTCTGCTTGCACTCTTCCTCTTCGTTTTCCTCCCAGTGATATAGTAAAACTTGATTTCTTCCATTAAGATAGACTCTTTTCTCTTCATTCCCCTACTCTTAAGCGTGTGGATGGAAGAAAATCTCAGTCCTCTGAATCTCCTTTCCCATCTGACCGTACAGCTCACCACTGTTGATGCCGTGAAAGCCCTTCTGTCCTTACAGTGCTTTTATGTAGACACATTTTATCCTTTTTTTCCCCCTCGCATGTCCGCCAAAAATCATAATCTGAATTTTATGTCTCAAACTAAAAAGGCTTGCATTATACCTTTTAAAAGTCCACTTAATCCTTTTAAGCCCTCATTTTTAGGCATTTTCAGTCCCCGGAAAAAAATTAATATATGACTCGATGAATGGGAGCCCTACCTTTTCTACTAAATCTCAGACCAGACCTCCAGTCTAAATAACTTGGCATTTCTGTCATTCTCTCCTTCCTCTCCTGGGTTTAAGCTTGCTGTGATAGCCAAAAACGAGATGACTCCTTTTTTAAGAGGGTTTCTTTCTGCATGCTGACCCTGAAACTTAGAACTGTGAGCCACAAAAAAAAAAAAAAAAAGAAAGAAAGAAAGAAAGAAAAGAAAAAAGAACTGTCAAGGAAAAATGTATATGGTTTTATTGTACTTTTTTGAATATATCCACCCCTGTGGTGAAAGATGATTACCCTCCTAGGCAATTGCTTAAAAACAAAAAAGAAGAAAAGATGGCATTTCTCTATATGATATATCTCTATGACATGTATTAAGTAGCTTGGAAAGGAATGTATACATTCATGATAGAACAGGAACAGTCCTTTTGCCAAGAGCCGTTTATCAGATGGAAAGGAATGCTCTCAGAGCTGCAGAGTCTGGAAGGATTCATGAAGATCGTTGGCCCCAGTGGTCTTTCAGGCAGAATCCTTGATCCTGGGTCCTTCCTGTTGGGGCACTTCCAGGGGCTGCTGGAGAGGGAAGCCTAGGGAGCCCACCTCTTTGCAACCGGAATGCCTTGCCTTCATCTTTACACAATGGGATTACCTGTTTTTTTTTTTATTTTTTATTTTTTTTTGGGGGGGGGGATTACCTGTTTTTATAAAGAAGAACCTTTCCTACAGCTAAAAAAAAAAAAAAGTCTGAGAACCACTGATAGAGTCCAAAAAAACTGTCCATTACCCAGACAGTTTTTTTAAATTCATTTTTAATTGGAGCGCCCTCTGTCTTGAACCTCCTCTCTCGCCCGGCCCCATCCCGGCCCTCTGGGTGGTCAGGGCGCCAGGCTGAGCTCCCTGTGTGACAAGGCGGGCGGCCTCCCCTTCGCTCTCTGCTCCACTTACCGTCATGTGTATAGCTCAGTGCTACTCTCTCGATTGTCTCACCCCCTCCTGCCCCGGCTGTGTCCATAAGTCTGTTCTCCAAGTCTCTATTACCTGACCTAGGCAATTTTTGAACACTTTCTGGAGATTAATAATAAACACAAACACACAGGTGTACATGATCCCTATTGTTGTTGCCTTAACGTGTAATTACAGCAAGGTGTTTTATGTAACTTTTATCATTAGAAAAGTCTGCACAGAAGGCTCAACCTTGTATTTGGAATTAGAAGGTTCTGAACATTCTCTCTCACTCCAGGGGTGGACACAGGTAATGCATTTAGAGTTATGGCGAGTCTCTGTGAAGTGGTAATTTTTACAGTTATGGCGAGTCTTTGTGAAGTGGTAATTTTAGGTTCGGATTCAGTGACAGCAGGTGGAGCTCGTAGTAGAAACTGTATATCTAGGCCATTTAAAGAGCAGTAAGACGTTTAAGAATCCCATGGACGGAGGAGCCTTGTGGGCTGCGGTCCACGGCGTCGTGAAGAGTCGGACACGACTGAGTGACTTCACTTTCACTCTTCACTTTCATGCATTGGAGAAGGAAATGGCAACCCACTCCAGTGTTCTTGCCTGAAGAATCCCAGGGATGGGGGAGCCTGGTGGGCTGCCATCTGTGGGGTCGCACAGAGTCGGACACGACTGAAGTGACTTAGCAGCAGCAGCAGCAGCAGCAAGATGTTTAAAACTTTCATTAAGGTGTTTGCATCACAGAGCCGTAGGAATAACCAACCTTTCTACATTGGCCTTGGAAAGTGATCATGCTCCTGCAGCACTCAGCTGAATGGAAACTGCCCTATCCTTTCTGGAAAAGAAACTTGCATTGGCATTGAATGCATTTGCGTGTGTTGCCATTGAAGATTAATACAAGTTAAAGGCAGGGTGGGGATGAGGCTATAGGGTATGTTTATGTGGTTTGATGTTGTGTTTTTAAGTCAACATATGATCCTGTGGGAAAACAGTATGAAGGAACTGATTACATATATGGGGTTATTTGTATCTTTAGGTTCTTTCTTCTCTTTTGGCCATGCCATGAGGCTTGTGGGATCTTAGTTCCCTGATCAGGGATCCAGCCCAGGCCCCCTGCGTTAGAAGCTCGGAGTCTTAACTACGGAACTGCCAGAGAAGTCCCTGTTTCTTCTTTTCAAGTGGTAATAAGCATTGCAGTTGAAACCCATATATATTTTCTCCTAGGAAATAGTAAAGAACATTTGCTTTTTATCCCCAAGATTATGAAATAAAGACCTGACTATACAGCTCCAAATAGGGACGAGTCTTCTGAATATGTAATTTAAAAGATATTCCCGCTCATGTGCATTTTTTTCCTTGTGAATCTGTATCACATATTGAACAATGCAGTTGTGCTTTTTTTTTCTTATCATTCCCCCAAATCAGATGCAATAAGTAAAAAGCAAATATTATGCATGTATTTGCTTTCCCTCTCAATTCTGGGTTTCTAAAATGATGATTTTGCTGGCCGTGTGATTGAATAGTGACCTACTTTTTGGCATTAGTGTCCAGAGTATAAGAGCATTTAAAACACACACGTTTTAATGCTTTTTGCTGAAAACTCTAATAGAAGAAATGTCTTCTGGTGGCACTGGTGATAAAAATGCCACCTGCCGACGCAGCAGACTAAAGAGATGTGGGTTCAGTCCCTGGGTCGGGAAGATCCCGTGGAGGAGGGCATAGCAACCCACTCCAGTATTCTTGCCTGGAGAATCCCGTGGACAGAGGAGCCTGGCAGGCTATAATCCATGGGGCTGCAGAGTTGGTCATGACAGAAGTGACTTAGTATGCACGCATGATTTTATTTACTTATTCAGCATGTGAGGAGTGCTTCTACAAGCAAAATATCTTCCTGAACACTAGGGATAAATTTGACGACAGTGCTTCTCTCGGTGAGTCTGGGGTGAACGTGCAGCAGGTAATCACCAGGCGGCCGATGAGAGCGGAGCTGCATCGTTGCACGGCTGAGTGCCGTGGAGGAACGCGGTCCGGAGGCGCGTCCCGACAGTGCGCACGTACTGAGCACAGGCCAGGCACGCTGGCAGGTGCGAGGAGAGGCGCCTGTTGCCCGAAGCGTCTGCTGCCACTTGTTTTTGCCTCTCACTCTTGGTCGTCTCCAAAGCATCAAGCCGCTCGCACCTCCGAATCGCCGCGGCGTCTCTCTGCCGCCCCCATCCCCCTTCCCCTTGTCTCTCCCCTCTCTTTAAGCGACTCCATCGGAGCTGGAACCTAGGGCTCGCCCTTGGCATGTTCTTTCGCGTGCTCCGTATCTAGCCCTCCGTCTTCTCTGCAGTGTCTGGAGCCTCCCATCGCTCCCGGTCCTGCTGCCAGCGCCCTCCTGACCACCGTCGGGCCAGTAGGAGCCTGACCAGCCTCCTTTGCTCTATCTCGCTTCCTCCCTAGTCCTTTTTCAAAACACTAGCCAGAGGGATCTTTCCATGATCTTTCTAAAGTAGATCTTGTCCCTTCTCAATCCAGACTTCTTACTTGACTTCCTATTGCAACCGAAATAAAAACTGCATTATTTCCTGTTCCAGCCCCTCCCTCCCTTCCCAGCCCTGTCTTCACCCCTGCCAAGCCACAGGGGTCTCTTCCTTTCCCCCACTTCCTGCCCCGTGGTGGGCACGTGCTCTTTCCACTGCACAGAGTGCTCTTCTTCTGAGGCTTTAGCCGGTTGGTACCTTCTCACCATTTAGGTATTCAGTTCAGTTCAGTTCAGTTGCTCAGTCGTATCCGACTCTTTGCGACCCCATGGACTGCAGCACACCAGGCCTCCCTGTCCATCACCAACTCCCGGAGTTTACCCAAACTCATGTCCATTGAGTCAGTGACGCCATCCAACCATCTCATCCTCTGTTGTCCCCTTCTCCTCCTGCCCCCAATCCCTCCCAGCATCAGGGTCTTTTCAAATGAGTCAGCTCTTCACATCAGGTGGCCAAAGTATTGGAGTTTCCTTTAGGTCTTAGCCTTGGTGTTACCTCCTCTGAGAGATCTCTTCTTCACCAGAATCCACTCTACAGGAGGATTTCTTTTTGTTTGTTTGTTTTCATGGTAATAGTAATTTATTGATATCAATTATTTCAGTTCCTGTTTTATCATTTGGTATACAGTTTAAAGGCTTTTAATGGCAACCAACTCCAGTATTCTTGCCTGGAGAATCCCATGGATAGAGGGGTCTGGCGGGCTACAACAGTCCATGGGGTCACAAAGAGTCGGACACGACTGAGTGACACACACACACACACACACACATACACTTAAGTAAGGGAGGAAATTGATTTTCTTGTATTTTTTTACTCACTTTTCACTGGAGTGTGACTGCTTTACAGCATTTGTTGCTTCCTGCTGTGAGTGAACCAGCTCCAAGTGCACCTCTGGCCCCTCCCTCGTGAGCGTCCCTTTCCCCAGCCGTGATCTGCCCGACAGGAGGGCTTCTGTGACATGTTCACGCCCTCCTGTCATTCCCCTCTTTGCACAAGTCATGGTTTGCAATTATTTACACATTTGTAATTGAACCTACATAGTCTCTGTCTCCGCCAATAGACCAGTGGCTTCCTGGGCACAGGAAATCTGTATTTTCTCTTTCCCCTTCTGTTTCCAGAGCTTAACACAGTGCCTGGCACACAGTCAGTCCTATAAAAGGGTCATTTAAACACATGGATTGGCTTTTTTTTTTAATTTTGATGCGGACCATGTTTTAAGCCTTTATTGAATTTGTTACCGTTTTGCTTCTGTTTTACGTGTTGGTTTTTTGGCCTCGAGGAACGTGGGGTCTTGGTTCCTGACCAGGGATCAAACCTGACCCCTGACACTGGAAGTCCCAACCATCGGCCCACCAGGGAAGCCCCCAAGACAGACCTTTTCAAATTCTACATCTTTAACTGCAAATAAGAAAACTATGGAAAATTTAGAAAACTATTTTCTACTTAAAAAAAAAAATTGAAACCATTTTGGGACCTGTATGTAGCTCAGTATACCTCACCAAAAGGAAAAGGGTGCAAGTCCTTAAAAATTAGCATGTGGTTACTGTGTGATTTGGGGCTATTTTTAAAATGGAAGTCCTGACTTATAAAAACAAACTGCTCTTTTTATATATTTAGGGCTCAGTTCACTAAAACGTTTAAATTCTTGGCTTCACTCTTTAAGCCTACTACAAAGATCACATTAGAATTCATTTTAATAGACATCATGAGCGCAGTACCCAATCTCCTGTGATCATGCTGGGCTCTTTTATTATGAGAATCGCAGGGAGCAGAGCCCGAGGCTGCAGAACACTCATGGGGTGTCCCTAAGGCTGGGGACACTGCCAGCTCTATTGTTTATGGAATGTTCGCTCCACCTCTATCTGCGGTGTGCGATTGGTGTTGACTTTTGAGAAACTCCGTCTTCGCCCCGCTCTCCCAGCTGGAGAAAAACCTGTCGTAATGATATCTGGCTAGGAAAAAAGGGATCAAAGACACCCGTGGAAAGAGGAATTAGGAGACCTTCTGTTATCAGTGGTTTTAGCCCTGTCCTTCAGATCCATCAGAGGGAAGACTGTCACACCTTTCACAGCCAACATCTCTGCTCCCAGAGGCGGCTCGGGGCTCCTGAAGTGTCCACCATGTTTGCGGTTAGTCGCTAATATGGGGCCGACTTGGCTTTTAACAAAGTGCCTCTTCAGCTTTAGAGATCTGTATGAATGAATACTGCTTACCAAAATCAAGATGACATTTGTGGGCGATAGTATCACTTTCCATTGATGTTGACAGCTCAGCTGGTAAAGAATCTGCCTGCAATACAGGAAGACCCAGGTTCAATTCCTGGGTCGGGAAGATTCCCCTGGGGAAGGGATAGGCTACCCACTCCAGGATTCTTGGGCTTCCCTGGTGACTCAGCTGGTCAAGAATCCACCTGCAATGTGGGAGACCTGGTTCGATCCCTGGGTTGGGAAGATCCCCTGGAGAAGGGAAAGGCTACCCACTCCAGTATTCTGGCCTGGAGAATTCCATGAACTACAGTCCATGGGGTCACAAAGAGTCGGACACGACTGAGCCACTTTCACTTTCACTTTTTTGTTAAAGAGGAAGACGGTCATTTTTGGTAAACTTATTTTTTTCCAATTTTTAGGGATACGACTTAAGGAGTTTTTAGACATCGTAAGGAAAAAGAAGGAAGCTCAACTGTATCGCAATGAAGTAAGACACATCTTCACGGCTTTTGACAGACACTGTAAGTATCTTTAAAGTGTTTGGATATAAACAATTGTTATTAAGGAACTGTGGATGGGAACATATACTCAGTTAATATTGGGCTGGTCAAGAAGTTCGTTCAAGTTTTTCCATAACATCTTAGAGAACCCAACTAACTTTTTGGCCAACCCAATAAAATACTATACTTGGAAGGCTATTTTCCTATATTCATTAGCTGTTACGGTAGATGTTGGTGTACATTTTTTTCCCTCCATCACAGCCTTAACTCTTGACCTTTACAGTGGATGAAACAGCATCGCAGTAACCTGACTGTACTTAGATTTGCTTACATTTTAATGGGGACACAGAAGGGCTGGCCATGTGGGAATACAGGTGAAGAGCGACTTAGGGAAGCTTGGGAGCCCACAGGGCCTTTTTTCCTGACTCCTCCTTTGACCCACGCGTGATGGAGGAATTGTTTTCCCACGCTGGGGTGGCCCACAAGAGTGGCTTTGGACCCACTCCTCACGGAACGCAGGCTTGAAAGACTCGTGGGGTCCAGGTTCAGTATTTTGGCTTCTGTAATGGTTTTCCTCTAAAGAAGAATGTAGTCCTAAAACCAAGCAAGAAAAAAAAAAAAATGTGCGTTTTGAAGAATGAGTTATTTTGGCAATTCGCAGCGAGCGGAGCCCACTGCCGTTAGCGCACGATGTCTCTTAGTCCTCCCTCTGGGACTCAGGCAGTCGGCAGGGGAGGGGCTGGAAGAAAGCTTCAGGAGCACCTGGGGCCGTACTGTATCACTAGAGTAATACCAGAGTAATCCGGTAATCCAGTGAGGCAGTCTCAGATTACCCTACATGTGAAATCAACTGTAGACTACTGCTTTTCTCCTGGTTAAATATTAAAGTCTCAGGCAGATATTATGGCTGAAATAGCAGTTCACAGGACTTTTAGTGGTGCATGAATGTTATGTCTTCTGCTTTCAAATAGATCGTGGATATTTAACTCTGGAAGATTTCAAGAAAGCATTTAAGCAGGTGGCTCCCAAGTTATCAGAAAGGATTATCCTCGAGGTATTCAGGTAAGGCATCGGTCTTTATGCATACACGCCCTTGTTTTACCGTTGGCTTGTGCAAGTTTTCGGTTTCACGGAGAACACTCATTTATGGTTATTTTTCACTAGTGGATGGTTTCATCTCGAAGGATAGTGTCATGGTCCAGCGGAGAATTTTATAGTTAGCTGTCAGTCCATCCACAGCCTTGGCAGTGAGCCCTGAAGTGGGTGCAGTGCTTGCATACCAGAAAGGTGCAAAAATCATTTGTTCGTAGGGGTGGAGAGAAGCAGAGAGAAAGTAGAGCTTCTTTGTGTGGTGACGTGTTGGCCAGACCTGCCCCCTTAAAGCTCCGTTAATATTACCGTGGATGCTGGCGTTCTCCTGTGGTCTGCATTTCATCAGACGCGGGTTGCAGCCTGTGCGCCGTGTGGAGAGTAGAGCTGGGTTAATCGGTGGCAGACCCTCCTTCGTTTGTGTTCAAAGTGGTAGACCCAGGCTGCAGGTCACGCACACCCGAGAGAGGAGACGTAAAGACTGTATTCACACTGTCTCTATAAACTAATCCTGACAAAATGGGCAGATGCTTAAAAGCAGCTTCTGTCAGGAGACTGCAGATGGAAAGGAGTGTAAGCCGTGTCAGCACACGCTGCTGTGAGAACTGACACAGCTGCCTCTGTTCAGACTGCTAACACGAGCTCCTCATCAACCCTGTTGCCAAGGGTGTTAGTTAGGGTTCAGTCCAGCACCAAAAGCCAGAAAACTCAAAATAACAAAGCTCGCAAAAGACAGCCAGTCCAGGGCTGATCTGAGGGCAGCACAGTGGTGAAGAACTCAGATTCCTGCCCTTTTATTCTGGCTGCCTCAGCACCTGGCCTCTCCCTCCTGCTTCCAGATGGCTGCCGAAGTTCCAGCCATCACACCTGAGTTCCAAATAGGTAGGCAGAAAGATAGGCCCCTCTTTTTAAGGCTATCCATTGTTTCTTCATACATCCCTGTGACCGAAGCTAAGTTCCAAGGCCATGAGTAGCTATAAGGCAGAGGTGGGTCTGGAAAATGTAGTCTCTGCTTTGGGCAGTCGTGTGAGCTCAAATGGAATTTCTGCTATGAGGAAGAAAGAGAGAAGAGACATTGGTGGACATCTGGCAGGTGTTCCCATTTGGATTAAAGTAATTTCATGAAATCTGACCAGAAGCCAGTCCTCAGTAGAAATTATCAAGCAGGTTATTTGAAGTAAGAATCTACACTCACTGCCATCAATAGTGACATATATGAAATTCCTTTGCTGCATCATTTGCAAGCAGATTACTGAGCAAGGTATTGAAGAGCAAAGGAGTTCAAACCAGGTGCAGACAAGGTGCCCCAAGCCAGTATGACGCAGTTTACTCCAGAATTTCATGGCCTTTCAGATGCTGTGGTATCTGTGTGTGCGTTCTGGGATGAGTAATGAGACTCAGGGTATTTCTGCCACACGGTGGTGCTTTTTCACAAAAAGAATGAAGAATTACTTCATTTTACTTTTACAAAAAGACAGGTGTCCACATTTGCTGACCTTTGGGTGTTGAACGGTTTTAGGAGCTGTCTCCTCGTGCTACAAATGTAATTTTGAAAAATCCACTTAAGTACAGCCTTTCAAGGTAGAAGACGTGTTTTAACAGTGAATGGGAAAGTAACTGCTTCTCCAAAGAAACCTATGCTATAGGGAGAACATTTTTGAGAATGGGTGTTTGGAAATGTGATTCTATTTTTAAAAATATGTGTCACCCACTAAAACCTTTATATTTGCATGCTCAATAAGTCGGAAACAGAGTATTCTAATCTGTGGAAAAAAGGAAGCATTGTGATTGGACAGCACAATTTTTTAAAAGTATCAGTGTAAAAATTTAATAGTTTTGATAAGTTAGGAGCAACTAATTGAAATCAGGAGAGATGAATATTTATGAGCTGAATCTCAATTACCAATACCAAGAAAATGGTTAACAAAATAAAACAAACCCCTTAAGTTTTTTTATAATCAGCGGATAGAATTAAAAACTGAGAGATTCAGTGTCACGATGCCCATTTCCTGTTTAGATCTGTCTAACTAAGACCTAGTATTAAAACAAGTTGAACTTGGGATTTCCCTGGTGGTTCCGTGGTTAAGAATCCGCCTTGCGGTGCAGGGGCCATAGGTTTGATTCCTCGTTGGGGAGCTGACGTCCCGTATGCCGTGGAGCAACTAAGCCTGTGCTCCTCAACCACTGAGCCTCTGAGCCGCAACCAGAGACAGTGTGTGTGCGCCTCAAAAGACCCGCGTGCCGAAGCAAAGACCCAACACAGCCAAATAAATAATAAATAAAGTATTAAAAAAAACTGGAATCACTCAGTCACAAAGAATTCAACCGAGATGTTCAGAAATCATAAATTATGTGAAAATCACATTGTTCTTGTTAAATGTTCTTAATTTTGAGTGATGGCAAAAACTCATTTGCCATGAATAAGTGAAATATTTTTATCTTTTTTTTACAAATTTCTGTATTTTATAACGAACATAAAGTATGAATATTGTAGCACATGTCCACATCATCTATGCATAAACATGTACTCATGCCCACAAATCCTGTACTTCCTAGGATGATGGTCAGAGTTTAGAGACCACTGCAGTTAAGAACTGAACAAGGCCTTGTAGTTAACCGAACCCAGCCTGCTTAAAGTCACGTTTGTAATATTATTTATAGCACCACATCCCCTGAAGCAGGATTATTGATACCCGATAAGAATTAAATGAAATCATGACAGCAAAAGAGAGAAAGACGTTTCCTCGGTGTGTAAGCTGAAGTTGGCTGGAGGAACAGAGCTGTCTGACATCCACACGCCTCTACTTCAGGGAGGCAAATAGTTTTCAAGAGAAGGGAAAAGAAGAGCAGCTGCCGGGGTGTCCGTGGTGCGAAAGACGTCACATTTCTAGGGCTGGGCGCTGTGAGAAGCCTGAACGGCTCTGACTCAGGTGCCCCGCGTGAGTGCGGTTCAGTCCCAGGTTCCCCGTTGGGCAGGGGAGAGCGGATGTCTGAAGACCTCCGTAGGGAGGCAGCCCGAGACGGGGCTTCCGGTTAGACCAGCCGCCTGCGGTTTGAAGGATGAAAGAAGATGCCACAACCTTCAACTCTTCGATTGCCAAGTTCTTCCCCAGGAGACTTCCGAAGACCAGGAGGAGCCTCTCTCAGAAGTGCTTGCCCCCATGACACCTCGCTTTGTGAGAGAAGCCGGTACCTGTTTTCTCTGGCTTGCGTGGTTTACCCCGCCTCTCAGCATATTTTCAACAGTGTCTGTTCTCCTTTGTCCTGTGTCCATTGTGGTCTTTTTTTTTTTTTTTTTCCTGTTAGGCTTTATTTTCCCATTATGCTTCTTTCTTGGGCTATATACCTGCTGAAGTTTCGTTTCATTTTGTTATTTTGCTGTATCTTGTTATTTTGTAGTGTCTCCTCTAAGCTTTTCTGTATCTGCTTTCATCTCTTGTTTTATGGAATTGTTGGCTTTTATTGAGGGAAGCAGTTTTGAGGTTTTACTTTTAATGGTTGATTGCTTGGGGGCTGCTAATTATAGCTTTTTTCTTATAAATTAAGAAGGGAAGTTTTCTACCAAGGGAAAGATTTTGAGTTGTATTTCTGTCTTAAACCAAGAGGTGATATCTTGTGTAAACACACACACACACAGACTCACACAAAGAGTGCTTCTTTATATCACCTCTAAAGATATCGTAAATGCTTACGATTGGGATTTCAGATTTTAGGGGGACCACCCTGGCGGTGCGGTGGCTGACTCCACGTCCCATTCAGGGGACCTGGGTTTGATCCCTGGTCAGGGAACTAGACCCCACATGCTGCAACTGAGAGTCTGCTGCAGCTGAAGATCCCACCTGCCACAACACAGGCCTGGTGCAGCAAAAAAAAGAAAAGCCCGAGCTTCCTTCAGCGTTTGAATCTTACAGCTTTGCTTTTCACTTAGAGCTGACAATCATGACTTGTATGCCTGTGTGCTAAAATAGCTAAAGCTATATCTTAGATGATGTTTCATTATTATTATTATTAGGAAATTCTTAGGAAATTCTGTCCTTGAAGAACTCCTTTGTTCCCCTACCCACTGCAAATGGCAGAAGTTTAAGAGGCGTGAGACCTGTTGTTGTTCACTCGGAAAGTTGTGTCTGACTCTTTGCAACCCATGGACTGCAGCACGCCAGGCCTCTCTGTCCTTCACCAACTCCCGGAGCTTACTCAAACTCATGTCCATTGAGTCAGTGATGCCATCCAACCATCTCATCCTCTGTAATCCCCTTCTCTTCCTGCCTTCAATCTTTTCCAGCATCAGGCTCTTTTCCAGTGAGTCAGTTCTTCGCATCAGATGGCCAAAGTATTGGAGTTCCAGCTTCAGCGTCAGTCCTTCCAGTGAACACTCAGGGTTGGTTTCCTTAGGATGGACTGGTTGGATCTCCGTGCTGTCCAAGGAACCCTCAAGAGTGTTTTCCAATACCACAGTTCAAAGGCATCAGTTCTCACCTCTCAGCCTTTCTGGCCCAACGCTCACACTCATACATGATTACTGAAAAACTGTAGCTTTGACTAGACACACCTTCGTTGAGGTTTGTCATAGCTTTTCTTCCAAGGAGCAAGTGTCTTTTAATTTTGTGGCTGCAGTCAGCGTTCGCAGCCCCCCAAAATAAAAGCTGCCACTCTTTCCACTTTTTCCCCATCTATTTGCCATGAACTGAGTAGTACTATTTGTCCAATGAAATAAATCTGAGATAAGAGGCTGTTTCTAGCACTGCATGTTTAAAACAAAAAAAATCTTTTTTCCCTAATACTAATAGACCTTAATGAAAACTTTGTAGTGCTTTTTAAAAAAAAACAAAAACACATTCAAAGCCCTTTAGTGACTCTAAAGAGTAAGTTAGAACTGTTTAACCTGGCTGTCCAACATCTGGTCCCCTTTCCAAACTCATCTTTCATTCATCATCCCAAATTCCTCTGTTTCTTTTGGCGTAACACTTGTTCCTTTCGATGTGTGATGTGTGTTTTTACTTCATTCTGTTGCCCTTGCTGGCAATACCTTTCTCTACTTCTCACCTGACCAAATTGGACCCGTCTTTCAAGGCCTTGCTCAGTAAATACACACACCCAGAAAAAGCCATTTTTTGTTTACATTGGGCAGTCTTCGCTCCTTTCTTTGAATTTTGATAGATGGTTGTGTAATTTTTTAATCACGTGATAAAAATACAGTGTTCGCAATTATCTCCGTAAAGCTCTTTGAGTTTGCAAATTCCTCTGTCACTCCCACTGTTCTCCCTATGTTGCCTGCCTTGTGCGTTCCAGTTACTTAATAATTGGTGGTTTGTTGGCACTTACTCCAGATACCCACTAACAGAAAAATCCTCCCTTGCCATCTTCTTTATGGTTTAATTTATTTCTTATAATCTAGCAAAGAGTCCTCTCAAGTGCAGTCAGGAGCTTTATAACCACATATGGCTTTGCCTTGCATTTTTCTCATTCTACCTGTGACTTTTATGAATTAACCTCGGATGGCCTCTGTCTGCTGTTTCTTGAGAGGCATTTTCAGTTCCTGATTTAGCCCCAGCTGTTAACAGGGAGCTGGCTTAATGTTCTCTCTTGACTTTACCCCCACCGATGCCCGTGATGTTTCCGGCTGGTGTGTTTCTCTGTGTGGGTATCTCTGCCTCTCCATGCCCAGGAGCCTCCTCCATCTCATTGTAAGCATTGAGATTTGCACTTGCCCACCACCTGTCGTTTGGCAAAAAGCTCTGGGAAGCTTCTTCTGTTTTCCAGCCATGAAATGAAGCATGGTTGGTCAGAAGGCCCACCAGCGTCCAAGATTTTGAGTGCAGGTGGAGTGCCAGGTAGTAATGTCAGGCAGAAATACCGAGGCACCAAAGTGCTTTTCAGTCACAGCCGGAGACCCTTAGAGAGGCATCTGGTAGTTTGGGTCTAAGATTCATTCTTCATACTGTGTGGGGAAGGTCAAAAAGCATAGACTATCCAGCTCTCCTTTTGGGAGCATTAAAACTTGGCTGGATAACAAGAGCATCACGACCTGCTGGAGAACGTGTTTCAGTGGCAGTGTATCATGGAGTACGGGCTTAAGAATGCCGTTGTATTTATTTTTTTTTTAAAGATTTTTTTTAATGTGGGCTGTTTTTAAAGTCTTTATCACCTGTGTTACAATGATGCCTCTCTGTTATATCTTAGTTTACTGGCCACAAGGCATGTGGGATCTTAACTCCCCGACCAGGGGTCGAACCCACACCCCCTGCCCTGGAAGGCGAAGTCATAACCACTGGGTGCCAGGGCAGTCCCAGGAAGGCAGTCTCTGAAGGGAGTGGTGGGCACCTTCCCGTGTGCGCCCTAGGTCACAGCCGTGGGGCCTCCTGAGCCAGGGCAGTCCCAGGAAGGCAGTCTCTGAAGGGGGTGATGGGCACCTTCCTGTGTGCGCCCCAGGTCACGGCCGTGGGGCCCCCTGAGCCAGGGCAGTCCCAGGAAGGCAGTCTCTGAAGGGGGTGATGGGCACCTTCCCGTGTACGCCCTAGGTCACAGCCATGGGAGGAGAAAGGGGCCTCCTGAGCCGGGGTGAAGTGAGCTAACGGGCCTAACGGGAGAGTCTTAGAGAGCCAAGGAGCTCAGGGGGGAGTGACGTAGGATAGTGTGTATTTAAGAAAAAAAGATCGCATATGTTTTTTCAAATCGTTGCACCTCTTCTAAAGTATTATTCCTCACCGTGATCTTTCGTTTCCTATACTTCCTTTTTGTCGGCAGCTGACTTGTCGGTATCGTTTTCTCAGACAGTCTCTCTCTAAAGTTCCCCTGTCATTATTCCATGCATCAGAATGACTTATAAATGTGCTCAGGTGGCTTCCCCAAGATCACAGGTATCAGTAGTCATCTCCTGCTTTGATGAATGTGATTGTCGATCTGAAGTATCCCCGTACTTTTGTGTATAGAAAAGTTAACGCTAGAAATCACATCTCATTCCTCGTTAACTATACATAGACAGCTGTCGCCAGCCATCCCTAGTGTGTGAGTGTGATGACCAAATAACTAGACTTCTTGAGTTTCCAGGCTTTATTTCATGAGTTTTTGCATCTTCTCTGCAATGATAATGCCTTGGGTTTTCTTTCAGTTTTTCTGGTTTCAGAATTTTACTGTCAGAGATTCCGTTTTCTGATGATTTTGTTGCGCGTGATCACTGAATGGGGAAATGAATACATATAATTTTTCAAACTGACCTGAGTTTCTTCTCCCTGGGGACTTTCACATGTAATATGGTAAATACAACTTCACTTTAAAAATCCAGGGGGCTTCCCTGGTGGGGGAGAATCCACTTTCTAACACTGGGGCTTTGGGTTCCATCCCTGGTCAGGGAGCTAGGATCCCACGTGCCTTAGGGACAGCTCAGTCCGCAAACTGCGAGCTACAGAGCCTGTGCAGTTAGAAGCTGGTGCATGGCAGCGAAGAGCCTGTGTGCTGCAACCAAGACTCAGTGAAACCAAGAATAAATAAATAAAATTTAAAGTGAATGCAAAATCCAGCTAGAGAAATATTTATACGCTAATTGTTTTAAGAAAATGTCAGTTTTCCCAGGGGGTTCTTGGCTGATTTTGCTTCATGAACAAAAATCATACCCTTGCATTTGAAGATGCTCTCTTTTTACCAGTAACTTTGAGAATTGGTGATGCAGGAACTGATGCCCAGAAACAGGACCAGGAAACCAGTGGAGAAGACCGATGACTTCATTGCATAGATTTTCAAGTAGAAGGTGTTGGTTTAGTTTCTTCAATTAAGCTGATTAGTTCATGTTACAAGGATGTACTATTTGATTGGAAGGAACATTTAATCTCTTTCACATTCTAGATGTCCAGATTCTGTAGCCCTCTCTCATGTTAAACCCATCCAGATGCAAATCCTGCTCTTCCTTCCAGGCCCAGATGTTAAGCTATTTCTTGAAACCTGACCCCACCAACAGCCTACCCACCACCTCTTAACCCAGGAAAGAAATTGTCTCCTTTTCTCATTGGAGTATAATAGCTTTATAACGTTGGGTTACTTTCTGCTGTACATTGGAGTATAGTAGCTTTATAACGTTGGGTTACTTTCTGCTGTACAGTGAAGTAGCTCAGTTACATGTGTACATGTATCCCTTCCCTCTTGGACCTGCCCCCATCACCGCACCTCCCACCCTGCCGGTACCTCTGGGTCATCGCAGAGCACGAAGCTGAGCTCCCTGTGCTAAACGCAGGTTCTCCTTGGCTACCTGATTTACACGTGGTCATGCATTTGCTTCCCTGGTGGCTCAGATGGTGAAGGATCTGCCTGCAACACAGGAAACCCGGGTTCGATCCCTGGGTTGGGAATATCCCCTGGAGAAGAAACTGGCAACCTGATCCAGTGCTCCTGCCTGGAGACTCCCGTGGACAGAGGGGCCTGGAGGGCTGCTGCAGTTCATGGGGTCACAGAGAGTCAGACACGACCGAGCGGCTGGCACACACACAGTGTATGTTTGTCAAACCTAATCTCCCAATTCATCCCACCCTCCTCTTACCTCTGTGTCTCTACGTCTGCATCTCTATTCCTTCCCAGAAACTAGTTCAACTGTACCGTCTTTCTAGATTCCACATGCATGCGCTAATATGCATAAACAGCCTAAGTGTCCATCAACAAATGAATGGATAAAGAAGATGTGGTACATATATACAATGGAATATTACTCAGCCATAAAAAGGAATGAAGCTGAGTCATTTGTAGAGATGTGGGTGGACCTAGAGCCTGTCTCACAGAGTGAAGTGGATCAGAAGAACAAATATCATGTATTAACATGTGTATGTCTCCTGCTTGAAATTCCTGATCTGTCATAAGTGTCTTCTTTATGCTTACACGCAGGTATTTGCACGCATCAGCTATACCCAAGTTTAGAAAGTGAGCTTGATACGAACAGGCACAGGTGGGGTGTACAGCCTCACACTCGCAGAGCACGTTTCGTGCACGTCAAGCAGGTGACTAGACGATGTCAATGAGTGGCTTATGTAGCGAACACACTTTTCATTCTGCCTGTTTTGTTTTATGCACTGAATGCCTCCCCAGTGTTACATCAAGCCCGCGTGTTGTAGATAGCGCCAGGGCTGGGGTCAGGACCCTGGACGGACCGCAGAGTGCGGCCAGCGCCAGGCCAGGGGAGCAGAAGACTCGAGTCTCGTCCCGCTCCGCCTCTTGCCCCTCCTTCCACAAGTCGCGGAAGCTCTCTGGCCTGTTCCCTCTGCGTCTCCGCCCGGAGGGGGCTGTGCTTAACGTGCTGGCAGCTCTTCTTCTCGTTCCAGAACCTGCCGGTGGGGTTATCCATCATGGAGGGTGGCATGCCATCTCCTTGATTTTCCCTGCATATCCCAGACAGCATTCAGAGTCCACCACTGCGTGAATACAGATGTGGTCTGTCAGTGTGACAAAGACTGCTCTCGAGAGAAAATTACTGGGCTTGAGAGCTCGCCAAGCCTGGGCCTAGTTTTTGAGATGTCAGTATAACAAGTGTTACGGTCAGCGTTTCCAATTGCTCATCTGCATATATGGTTGAATACACTGTTCTTGCTGTAATGGCATGAGGGCTGTTTTTCTTTTAATCCAACTCTCACATGCAAAACTGCTGCCACGGTTTCTTTCTTACGACCGAACGTTGCTAACCCTCTCGGTCATCCTTGAAGTTAGTGATAGGCGCATCTCGTGAATGTATCCATGCTATTTTCCTCCATAGAAAGAAGAATCCCTGTCTTACATTTTTCTTTTGTAATAGACAGCTAACTTCTGGGTGAGGATTTTGACAATTCTGTGTGTTGCATTTATAAGAAAAACTTGTATTTAATAATCTACATTTTACGGGAAATATTTAAATTAACATTGTTTAAGATGTCCTCAAAAGGGACTTCCCTGGTGATCCAGTGACTAGCACTCCGTGCTCCCAGTGCAAGGGGGCGGGTTCAATCCCTGGTTGGGGAACTACATCCCACATGCCACCCCTAAAAAAATAATAATAATACAAACGTGCCACAGTGAAGCTCAAAGATCTCGTGTGCTGCAGCTGAGACCTGGCACAGCCCAGTAAATAAGTAAAAAAAGATGGCACCAATTAAAAAGGCTCAGAATTAAGAGTTTCATTTCAGAGTTTCAGTTGTCCCCCTTAGAGATAGCCTTAAAAATCAAGACCAAAGGTTTCTAATACTATGTTTTCAACTACGGCAAGCATGCCTGTGCGTTTGTGGCCTCATAGAGGACATCTAGCCATCTTGTCCACCTGCACCCTACCCAGGCCTCCTCTCCCATCAGGCCGCCCTGAGGAGACACATCCTTGCCACTCAGAGCTGCAGAGACCAGCCACATCAGGACGAGGCAGCTTATTGGCAGGGCCCTATCTCAGGCCTGACTCCAAATGTACTGAGTCAGATGTGTTTATTTTACCATGATCTCTGGGGGATCCATATGCATATTAACGTTGGAAAATCCCTGGTCCACCCTCCTCATTCCACTTTGAAATGAGAGTAAATTAGCATTACTGTTGAATGTTACCTCCTGACTTCAGTAACTTTTCACCCCCTGCCAGGTAACACCCCGACTCCTCAGCCTGACATGTGGGTCCTCCCCGTCCCAGGTCCCAGAGCTGACAGGTGACCCCTGACCCCTCAGCCTGACTCGCGGGTCCTCCTGCTCCCGGACCTGCCAGGTAACACCCAACCCCTCAGCCTGACATGCGGGTCCTCCTCCCAGCTCCCAGACCTGGCGTGACCAAATCAAAGACTCCGTCCCGCGGTTCTGATTTGCTCGCAGTATCCCAATCCAGGCTCGTCTCGTCCCCTGCTCTCTCCTCCCCTCCTCCGACCTCTCCATCTTCCCCTCCCCTCCACGTGTCTGAACAGCATCCATTCCTACAGACTTAGCTGAGCTCTGTCTTCTGTGGCGCCTGCCCTGGCCAGTCCAGCCCACAAGATTTCTTGTTTCTTCCTTAGAGCTCCTGTCACTTGTCCCAGTGATGCATCTAGTAATAAACGGTCACACTGGCAGCTGCTGTTGTGGGGTGTTTCCTGTGCACCAGACCCTGTACTGAGGGAATCCTCTGAGGCACGTCCTGGGTTAGGCTCTGGGCATCCGCATTTGCAAGCTTGGAGATGAGACTTCCCTGGCGGTCCAGAAGCTAAGACTCTGCCCTCCCAGTGCTGGGAGCCCCGGTTCAATTCCTGGTCAGGGCACTGGGTCCCTTGTGCCACAACTGAGAGTTCCCATGCTACACCCAGGACCCAGCAGTGCCAAGAAAGTAAAAATATATTAGAAAAATAGAGCTTGGAGAGCTCGATGCTGGTGGCTGGTGAGTAAGGGAACCAAGATTTGCTTGTGCTCTTAATCACTGTTATATTGCCTTCTTTGGAGAAGGCAATGGCACCCCACTCCAGTACTCTTGCCTGGAAAATCCCATGGACGAAAGGGCCTGGTGGGCTGCAGTCCATGGGGTCGCTAGGAGTCGGACACGACTGCGCAACTTCACTTTCACTTTTCACTTTCATGCGTTGGAGAAGGAAATGGCAACCCACTCCAGTGTTCTTGCCTGGAGAATCACAGGGATGGGTGGGCTGCCGTCTCTGGGGTTGCACAGAGTCGGACACGACTGAAGTGACTTAGCAGCAGCAGCAGCAGCATATTGCCTTCTCACCTCTAACAGCATAAGCCTCCTGAGGGCAGGGACCAGGCCTGCCTTTGCACCCCCATGATGCCTGCCCAGAACCGGAGAAAGCGAGGCATGTTCCCTCTGCCCAGAAGCTTTCTTGATAAACCAGTTGCAATTATATAGCTTTTCCCCTGTGCACAAGAATTGGTTTCGTTGGGATTGTAAAATTTGAGATTTCATTTGATTGGTGGTGGTGGTTTAGGCACTAAGTCGTGTCTGACTCTTTTGCAACCATATGGACTGTAGCCGGCCAGGCTCCTCTGTCCATGGGATTCTCCAGGCAAGAATACTGGAGTGGACTGCCGTTTCCTTCTCCAGGGCATCTTCCTGACCCAGGGATCGAACCCAGGTCTCCTGCATTGCAGGCAGATTCTTTGCCGACTGAGCCACCAGAGAAGTCCATCTGCACATAAATGAAAATAACTGTTTACAAAAATGTGAAAAAGGAAGCGGATGCAGCATTGTATCGTGTGAAATGGCAGCAGGCGTTCCAGATCAGGTCGCTTTGATGGAAACCCGCGTGTTTTGCATGTTGCCTTTGGAATCACACCACAAGAGCAAAAGAGTTTGCCAAATCAAATGGAAAAGCTAAAAGTATTTAAAATCGACAACAGAATTTTTATCATCTTAGCTGGGGCGGGAGTGCTAAACTGAATCCCTGATTGTCTCTTTATAAGACAGGCTTACACATTGATTCACTTGCAAGACACTTTTGAGCAATTGCTGTGCGTTTCACGTCATCTTTTCCCATTTCCAATTTGCCCATATTGTCTGCTCATCTTCCCTGTTTGGTGGCGAACTGCTGCTGGAGAAGATCTGGGCAAACTAGGAATTCAAGACACTGCAGGCTTCCCAGGGCACCTCTTAGTTCTGACGCGTTTCCTTACCGTGCGTGTTCCTGAGCTGACCCCAGGAGAGGCAGCCAAGGTGTTAATACCATTAGCCGTTCCTGGCCGCACCTTCCTCCCTATCACTCACCTTCCCCTCCTCCCCACAGGACGAAGAATGATACAGTCCCAGGACCAGCTTTGTGTTGTTGCTCAGTCGCTCAGTCGTGTCCGACTCTTTGCAACCCTATGGACTGCAGCACGCCAGGCTTCCGTGTCCTTCACTATCTCTTGGAGTTGGTCAAACTCATGCCCATTGAGTTGGTGATGCCATCCAACCATCTCATCCTCTGCTGCCCTCTTCTCCTCCTGCCTTCAATCTTTCCCAGCATCAGGGTCTTTTCAAATGAGCCGTCTCTTCACGTGAGGTGGCCAGAGTATTGGAGCTTCAGCATCAGTCCTTCCAATGAATATTCAGGACTGATCTCCTTTAGGATGGACTGGTTGGATCTCCTTGCAGTCCAAGGGACTCTCAAGAATCTTCTCCAATACCACAGTTGGAGAAGCATCAATTCTTTGGCACTCAGCCTTCTTTATGGTCCCACTCTCACATCCATACATGACTACTGGAAAAACCACAGCTTTGACTATGTGACTTCAGCAAAGTGATGTCTCTGCTTTTTAATATGCTGTCTAGGTTTGTCACAGTTTTTCATCCAAGGAGCAAACGTCTTTTAACATCTTTCATGGCTACAGTCACTGTCTGCAGTGATTTTGGAGCCCAAGTAATTAAAGTCTGCCACCGTTTCCACTGTTTCCCCATCTGCTTGCCATGAAGTGACGGGACCGGAAGCCGTGATCTTTGTTTTCTGAGTGTTGAGCTTGAAGCCGGGGTCTTCGCTCACCTCTTTGGCCTTCGTCAGGAGGTGCTTCAGCCCCCAAGTGGCTCCTGGTGGTGACCGTGGCTGCTGACCCCGTCTTCCCCCCAACCCCCTGCTGTGTCTGCCATGCCTCCACCTTTTTTCGCTTTAGCTGCACCTAAGTCCCAAGGGTGCTGGCACCTCTTCCCCTCCTTGTGTTCACTTAGCACCCAGGCTCTGGGCTGAGCTCCCCCACCCCCTGGTTCTGCTTGCCCTGGTCCTGTCCCGCAAGCTCTTGAGAGCGCACTGGTCCCTGGAGTTGCTCCTGGCCAGTCTGAGAGCTGGAGTGAGCCCAGCCTGTCCTCTCTGCACTGCACCGGCCTCCTCTGCCAGCCTCCGTCCTCTCTGCGCTGCACCGGCCTCCTCTGCCAGCCCGCGTCCTCCTCCGCCATCCCCAGTCTCTGCTCTGCACCGGCCTTCTCCACCAGCACCAGCCTCCTCCGCCAGCCCCCATCCTCTCTGCGCTGCATGGGCCTCCTCCACCAGATACGCACACCGTACTCAGTAGCCTCCCTCCCCTTCTCCCAGCAAGCGTCTTGTCCGAGTGACCTCAGAACCACGTGTCCAGCTCCCCGGACGTGCTATGACCCCAGCTGCCCGCCATGGTGCCTCCAACGGCCTGCCCAGCATGGAGCGATGCTCCCTGGCCAGGCAGAGGCTGCTGTGCCTGCTTGACCATCCAGACCCTTCTCTGCCCAGCTCTCCTGCCCTGCTCCTGTGCGCTTCCAGAAGCGTTTCCTCTTCGTGCTGCAATTGGGGGCGCCTGTCACTCAAGCACCTCGCGCCCTTGTGCTGCCCGGGAGAACTTGAGCTCGTCTGCCTTCAGCTCCCTGTTCAGGGACAGCAGAGAGCTGGCATGTCTGCCCCCACGACCCCTCTCTGTGCCCGTTCTCACTCTTCAGGTGAGACGCAGAGTTCTCGGTGGGACACCCCGAGCCTGTCTGTTGGCACGTCACGCACCACGAGAGCAACCTGCTCTCTGCCGCGGCTACTAAACCTGTGCACGGCAGGTGACCTTGCCTCCTGCTTCATGGGCAGGGTCACGACTCTGTCTGCCTGGGTTTCCTTTTTGCCTCACTGTTCACCTCCAGAGTTTTCTATCTTCCTTCCACTCTATTTCTAATTTTTCTTTTTTCCCCCTTTTTTCTAGTACCTCTCCTTTGTTCCTGTATCATCCTCTCCCCTCCTTCTAAGACCTTTCTCCATCAGTCACCCCCTCTCCAGTTTATAACTTCCATCCCTGACTGCAGATACGTTCAGTCTCCCTGAATCTAGTAGATTAGAATCGCCTAGAAATCTACTCCCCCAACCACAGTCTCTCCAGGCCGCCCTTCTGCCCTTTTTCCAGGTTTTGGTTCTTGTCAGCCTCCCAGGGCGTCCAGCGCTCCTCCGGGGGACTCTCCTCCCCTCGATGCCCGCTCCCCCACCCCATCTTCTGTGCCCGTGACAGTGATTCCCGTTCGTTAAACATGAATCGCTGCAGTGATCCCTTGCATCAGCTTTATGCCTATCCATTCTACAGATAAAGCTGAGCACCTTTATTGCTAATCTCAAGCCAAACTGGACTGACGTCTCAATTATTTTGTCTTTTGCTTGAAGAAGAAAAGTCATAGGACGTTGACATGTGATCAGTTTTTTTTTTTTAATTGAGGGCAGTCATGTTGCTGGTACTTGTTAATGTTTTTGTTACACCTCAAAGTTGTGTGTGTGTGTGTGTGTGTGTTTTTTCAGAATACTGCTGTCCAATAATAGTAGAAAGAATTTACAGTTAAAATATCTAAATATGCTTGCATTTATCATTTAAGGATCACGTTAAAGAACATATTTATTTTTTATATCTGAGTAATTATAGCTTCAAATGATGTTTTACTCCTCAGTCCTTATCCCTTTTAAAAGCACTTTATTATCAGAGTGTATCTGCTTTGCAGTGCTGGCCTAGTGTCTGCTGTGCCCCGAGGTGCGTAAGCTGTAGGTGCACGTATGCCCCGCCCCGCGCTGGAGCCCCCTCCACCCACGCTGGAGCCCCCTCCGCCCGCCCTGGAGCCCCCCCTCCGCCCCCGTCCCACCCCCTCGATCACCGCAGGGCACTGAGTTGAGCTCCCTACACTGTGCACACCTGTTTTACACGTGGCGGTGTGCACACGTCAGCCATAACCTCCCTGTGCGTCCTACCCTCCTCTCGCCCCACTCTGTCCATTCTCTGCATCTGCCAAAGAACGCATTTAGAAGCAACAATAAAATGTTTCAAAATGCTTTTCTTAACCTAAGTTGTCCTCTTGTTAAGATTCCTGGAACCCCATTCATGGTTTCAAATGGGAATCTTCTCTGCCTCCGGGACAGCACATGAAGGGTCTCATCCAGGGAGAAGGGGGTGGGGGGCGCAGAGGAAGAGTCCTGTTCTTGTTGCCCTGTTTACAGAAATTTTGCTGTGTTTGCTGGAGAGAGAATTCTCAGTAGATCCATGAGCGAGTGAATGAGTAAATAAATGAGCAGAGGAGTAGAATGAAGATCAAAGTTAGCATGCTGAAAGTGTGTGTCAAGTCAGGTGGGACAATGCTGGTCCTTATCTTCTTTACTGGGCTTTCCACTGCAGACTTAGAGTCGGAGGCTTTAAAAACTACGAACCCGACTACATGTTTGTGGAAAGATTTAAACTGCTATCATCATAAAATTATTGCACTAGTTTTAAACTCTCTCCGAAGGCGTTTGACAGAACTCTGCTGTCAGAGTCAAATTTAATAAATTGGATGGAACTTTCTCTCTCATCCATTGTCTAGGAGATAAGTTACTTTTAGTGACCAAATTTGTTACAGCATGGGGCCATTCATTCTGCTGGTTACAGATGCGTCACGGCAACAAGTGGCTGGATGTACTTTTCGTAGACAACTTGTATCCACAGATTGGTTGTTCTGGGGTAAAAAAATAACTGGACTTAGTTCTTCAGCAATCCTTGTTTTCACAAATGGTTCATTGTACAGCAATCAGATTTGAAGCCCTAGGTTTCGGTGGTACTCTGTGTACACCATCTGTTGCCAGATGTGGTTCAATTCAAAGGAGGAAAAGATACGTGACAGTGGATATTCACAGGTCACACGGCAGCCTTCGTCTCTGAGTCAGGAATCCCGGGAGAAAAAGCCCAGATTTTTTAAAATGTGAAACTACCTACAGTACCCCCTCAAATGTTTTTATTTCACATTAAATTAATGTCCCGGGTAGACCCTGTAGGCTCACGTACTATTCAATACCTTTAGTTTGCTATCTTAGTTTCTAATTTCACTCTAGTTGTAGTCATTGCTTTTTGAGTGTGAGCTTACGGTAGAATAAATCAAATTAGCTTTAGTGGGTAGACTTAGTTTTCTCTAATGACTTACTAAGTAAAATATGCCTTCTTCTTAAGTGGAAAAGCCAAAGTGGATTACTTTTTATTTGACTGACAAGGAAAGGCATTTTTGATTTTAGTGACTGAAATAAATTACTTTACCACAAATTAAATGTGAACTATGTATATATGATCCCTGTTTTCATGAACAGAGCAGCTTGAGAACCAAGCGCATTGCAGTTGATCTCTTTAACCAGTTGGTGGTGCTGAAAACTCTGGTAAGAAACTAATTGGGAGGCGAGGAGGTTAACCTGGACGCCTTCTTAATAAACATTATTCTGTTAGTTTTTGAAAAATTCATGCCAAAAATGTGTGCCCAAATTACTGGATCTTCTAAGCTTACACACCAAACCGAGTATCGGTGATGGGCAGCAGAATCCATTTGTAGTGAACTTCCGTAAAGATGTCATCGGCTCCCGTAGGATTCGCCTGCTGGACGCTGCATGGCTGTGTAACACTTGGGAAAGACACCTTCCTCCCGGGACTGACACTTAGCCTGCTGGCTACGGACTGGAAGGGGAGATGACAGCATGTGCTGGCCCGGGAGATTGAAGGAACATTGCTTTGTATTATTACGACTTAACAAAAAAAAATGCTATTAATGCATTTTTTAGGGTCTGTGTTTGGGTTTAACTCTGTGTTTTTACCACCCGAGAATTCAGTAGAACGACAGTCCGCTGCTTGAATGTGTGCTGAGGCGCCCTCGGTTGAGCGTGGAGGCCTTGGAGTCAGGCGTGGCTCTGTCAGTCGGATCTAACCAAAGGTGTCCTGTGCCGTTCTTGCTTTGGGGACCTTAGTTCCTGACCGGGGACTGAACCTGGTCGCAGCAGTGAACGCGCCGCGTCCTGGCCCCTGGGCCCCCTGGGAGTTGCCCCGCGTGTGCTCTCTTAAACACATACACCTCACACAGGTACACTTTTAACTTCTGTCCTGGCCAAGTGTCAGTCGCTCACTCATGTCCGGCTCTTTGCGGCCCCATGGGCTTAGCCCACAGGCTCCTCTGTCCAAGGAATTCTCCAGGCAAGGAGACTGGACTGGGTTACCATTTCCTCCTCCAGGGGATCCCTCCTCCAAGGGATCTTCCCGACCTAGGAATTGAACCTGGGTCTCCTGCATTGCAGGCAGATTCTTTACTGTCCTGGCTAAAGCACTGATTAATAGTGTTTTAGGATCTTATCATGTGGAGAAGGCAATGGCACCCCACTCCAGTACTATTGCCTGGAAAATCCCATGGACAGAGGAGCCTCATAGGTTGTAGTCCCTGGGGTTGCTGCGAATCAGACACGACTGAGCGGCTTCGCTTTCACTTCTCACTTTCATGCCCTAGAGAAGGAAATGGCAACCCACTCCAGTGTTCTTGCCTGGAGAATCCCAGGGACGGGGGAGCCTGGTGGGCTGCCGTCTCTGGGGTCAAACAGAGTCGGACACGACTGAAGCGACTCAGCAGCAGCAGCAGCAGCAGCAGCAGGATCTTACCACACTGAAGCTTTCTCCTGACTTGTCTCAATCTTCCAAACATTGAATATGTGGTAGAAAACGTAATAAAACCATCAGAGTTTTAAAACGTAAAAAAAGAAACAAAAGCAAGCAAACAAACCCACATTTTAAACAGATAATCCTAGAACTCATTTTTTTATACTAAAAGAATAAAGATTTTTATTAAGCATTGTAAGTTGCATTCAGTAGCCTTCAGATACACCACACTACAACCCATCTACAGTCAGTCAAGCCCAACAGCAGTTCATCCTGCACAATCCATGAGTTAGGGCAAAACTCCCTTCAACTTACAGTAAGATCCTGCTTAGGTCTTGTTGGCAGGGACTGGGGAATTACATCTCATTTCTGATCACTAATGTGTAATGAAGAGCACCAGGAGAATTATATGAAAACGAATAAGAAGTGATTCTGATTTCAAAGTACATTGTTTGGAAACATTAACAAGAACACCAAAATGATATAAATATACCTGCTAGAACCCATTTTCAGAGAAGGCCATGGCACCCCACTCCAGTACTCTCGCCTGGAAAATCCTATGGACGGAGGAGCCTGGTGGGCTGCAGTCCATGGGGTCGTTAGGAGTCGGACACGACTGAGCGACTTCACTTTCACTTTTCACTTCCATGCATTGGAGAAGGAAATGGCAACCCACTCCAGTGTTCTTGCCTGGAGAATCCCAGGGACGGGGGAGCCTGGTGGGCTGCTGTTTATGGGGTTGCACAGAGTCGGACACGACTGAAGCGACTTAGCAGCAGCAGCAGCAGAACTCATTTTTATAATGTAAAGAATATTAAAATTTAAATTCACCTTACTGTGTTACCTGGATGAGGGCTGCCTGTCAGTTCAGGAGATCAGGGAATCCAGAGCCCCCAGCAGGTTTTGAAAATGGAAGCCCTGCGTGTGGCACAGAGTTGCGTCTGTTCTCACGTGAGCTCACTTTGGCTGTGCTGCGGCCTAGTGGCTGTGCGGGCTTCTTCTCTGGTTGCCATGAGCGGGAGCTACTCTCCAGTCTTAGGGCTCAGGCTTCTCCCTGTGGGGCTTCTCATCTCGGAGCTCGGATGCCAGGGCACACGGGCTCCAGAAGTGCGTGTCCCCGCCAAAAAGCACAGGCTCGGTGTTTGTGGCGCGGGCTTCATTGTTCCAGGGCCTGTGGGATCTTCCTGGACCAGGGATCGACCCTGTGTCTCCTGCATTGGCAGGTGAATTCTTTACCACTGAACCCACCAGGGAAGCCCTGTATCAATCCTTAATAGCTCAGTTTTCTCAACTTGTAAAATGGGGTGATCAAGTCTTTTCCTCCAAGCTGGTGTGAGTTCTAGAGGAGGTAGCGAGTGCTTGTTGGGTGTTGTTTTCCCTACACTTTCCTCCCTTGAGGCAGAGACTGTGAGTCAGTTGCTTCTGAGCCCCCACGATACCCCCGCACTTTAGCCAGAGCCTCAGGACACGAGGTCTCTGTGTCTGACACTGCCTCGTGCTCCACTAAAGCAAAGCTATTTCCCGGTTATAAAGTGTCACAAGGATTTTGTAGGCTCACAGACCCACAAAGGAGAGACTCGTATAGTCATATCTGGTTTTCAGATACGTGCCTGTCTGTCCCGGGAATATTTATGTGTTGGTCTGAATCTGCCTAATTAAGACTGGGGATCGATTTCTGAAAGGTGCAGCAAAGGCGTTACTAAGAGTCTGCTCATCCATCCATTTATTTGTTCCACAGATTGTACTGAGCATGACTCTTCAGAGATGAAGTCCAGGAAAGCCTCACCCTGTCTCTGAGAGCTGCAGACTTCAAGGGGCAGGAATTGATAGGCAGCCCTTATCTAGGTGACAGGAAGATGATTAAATTGTAAATGTTGTTTATAATATTAAGAAAATCAGTCCTAGGATCATCTGTAACAATTTTCTTATGCATTTAAAACTGATGATATCATTCAGTTTTCCAGAGCATATTCTGTGTTTGAAAGATTGATAGAAGTCAGAAGAGAGCTTCACTGCAATGGTAATCCTAAAATGCTGTTACTTAGGTGTTTTAGCCAGTATGGAATTAAAAAGTGTAACTGTAAAGCAGGGGTCTCCAGTCTCCAGAATCTAATGCCTGACGATTTGAGGTGGAGCTGATGCGTCAGTAATAGAAATAAAGTACACATGGATGTACTGTGCTTGAATCATCGAGAGCGTCCCTCCGCCTTCCCTGGTCCACGGAAGAAGAGCTGTCTTCCGTGAAACCGGCCGCTGGTGCAGACAGGCTGGGCACTGCTGGCCTAGGCTGTGTGTATATTTAGGAACAGCGCAGCTAATAACTCTGGTTAGATCTGACTGAGGCAGATCTTTGAGTTTTTGAGATACAGAATCATGGAAGCAGATGTTGGCAGAGACTAAAAATCATTTACACCATCGCTAAGAAAATGGAGGCTGCAGGAACTTCATGGCTTACCCAAGGTTACACAGACCTGGGTCAAGTTCGGGTCTCCTGGCTCCCGATTCAATGCCAAAGCGTTATTTTTCTATCCCCACGTCTACAAGACGAGCCATTTTGGGTGTAAATAAAAGCAAGTGCATGCTTGTTCAGCCTCAGTAAACTTCCATGCTAAACAGGGAGTGCCGTTTCTGCCCGGTCTATCAGAATGAAAACCTGTAGAGCGTGGCAGGCAGTTGATGAAGTTGCCCCGTGTCCGTTTTCGAGCCGAGCAGGGGTCGGGAGCCCAGCCCAGGCGCGTCACTCGCAGCCCCCAGCCAGAGCAGGTCGGTGCCTGGAAGCCTGCGCCCGAGACGGCAGCGTTTCCGTCCACCGACCGGCCTGCCCGCCTCTTGCTTCCTGCGGGATGAATGGCGTTCTGCAGGTGTGTTAGCGATTCCTGAGTTTGTTCCCCGCTCAGGATGACCTCATTGTTTTCTGCTTCTTTTCCATAATTATACAGTAACAGGAAAATAAACCGGCTCTGCGTTGAGCCCACAGCAGAAATCTTGTGCTCTTTATGTAAGTTTGATTTATAGATGTGTACCGCGGAGCGGAGTGACTATGAAACATTCATCTTCCCATCGCTGGTTGCCATGGAAGCCGAGTACACAGAGCGGTGTCACTCCAGTCCTGGGGACGCCTGCAGTGGTTTATCCCTTTGTTGTTCTCGTCTCTTAAGCAACTGCCTAGTATTCTTTCATCATGACAATTAATCATGCACACAGGTTTTTTATCTTTCATCTCAAACAGAAAGCACAAAAAAATGTATGACAAAATTTGGGAGAATTTAAATATTCTTGCTTCTTTAAATATGCATTTGTGGGTTTTTTCCCCCTTCAGTCCCACTGGAAAAATAGGTCATATTGGGGGAAAAAAAGCACATATTAATGTACAGAAATCTCAATAAAGACAACAATACAGAAATTTAAGGAGAAGGCATTGCCATGCTAAGGAAATCTTAAGGAACTTCAGATTCCCAGGTCTCCCAGTGTTTGGAGCTAAGTCTGGATTTGGGTAATGCTAACCCCCCAAGACCACTGAGCTACACTTTATCAATTCTCCTCTTGGTTTGTTTTGCTCGTTTCCTTAGAGGTCTGAGCAGCCTACAGATTTGCTGGAGAGATACAGTAGACAGTAAAGAGTGCACGCGTGCTCAGTCGTGTCTGACTCTGCGACTCCATAGCCTGCAGCACACTAGGCTCCTCTAGCCTTCACTCTCTCCCTAAGTTTGCTCAAATTCACATCCATCCAGTCAGTAATGCCATCCAGCCATCTTATCCTCTGTCGTCCCCTTCTCCTCCTGCCTTCATTCTTTACAGGGATCAGGGTCTTTTCCAGTGAGTCTGCTCTTTGCATCAGGTGGCCAAAGTATTGGAGCTTCAGCTTCAGCCTTAGTCTTCCTCATTTTAAAAAAGTTTTTGTTTATTTTTGGTTGCGCTGGGTCTTCGTTGCTGCACGCAGGCTTCCTCTAGTCGTGGTGAGCAGGGGCTGCTCTTTAGCTGTGGTCGAGGACTCCTTCTTCTGGTGGCTTCTCTTGGGAACACGGACTCGAGAGCGTGCCGACTTCAGAGGTTGCGGTACACAGGCTTGGTTGCTCCGTGGCACGCAGAATCCTCCTGGACCAGGGATCGAACCTGCGTCCCCTGCATTGGCAGGCAAGTTCTTAGCTACCGGACCACCAGGAAAACCCCCTCAGTTTATTTTTATTGTTGTATTTTTTTTTAAACTATTTTACCCCAGTTTAACCTAGCAGAGTTCAAAGTACACACCTCCCCACTGTTAATAAGTGTTTGCTGATTATCCACCTCCTTTCACTGGGTTTCTAACAGGTCTGTTGGTTAGAAGAGCTTGTCCTGAAATAACTGTCTGGATCTAAATCCCTGCTCCATTCCTGGTTGGCTGTGAGGTCTCTGAAAAGTATCTTAACTTGCCTTGGCTCTCTTATCTGTAGAGTGAGCAGCTATAAAATTAAGATAATAATGGCTTGTTGGAGGCTTAAAGGGGCTGATTCATGCAGAGGACCTAGTTCTGTGCCTGCCGGGGATCAGCACTCGGGCGGGGGTGACTGGAGTGGTGGCGATGGTTATCACTGAGAGGATTACCGAGCCGCTGTCAGACTGTGGCTTTTGTAGGGAGCCATGGCAGCACCAAGCCTAGGGCTCCGTCCCCAGCATCCACGTTCACAAGTAGTTGCCAGCGCTTTGTTTGACTTGGGCTCCAGGGACTGGATTCCTCGTAACACTCTGGATCCTAGCACGGTGGCCTAGAGGTATTTACGCTGGCCTTTTTATCTGCGAGTGGAGAAGAGAAGGCCGTCGCAGGTGTCGCCAGTTTCCCGTCTATGACGAGGTCTTGTTTCTCGTACCTGGCTGTATATAGGGTCTACGGGAGGCGTGGGAAGGGAGTGGGCTGCCTCTTTGCATCTTGCTAGGGGAGGGTTCTACAAGGAGATCAAACCAGTCAATCCTCATGGAAATCAACCCTGAATATCCCTTGGAAAGACTGATGCTGAAGCTGAAGCTCCAATATTTTGGCCTCCTGATGTGAAGAGATGAGTCATTGGAAAAGACCCTGATGCTGGGAAAGATTGAAGGCAGGAGGAGAAGAGGGCAACAGAGGATGAAATGGTTGGATGGCGTCACTGACTCAATGGACATTAATTTGAGCAAACTCCAGGAGATAGTGGAGGACAGGGGAGCCTAGCGTGCTGCAGTCCACGGAGTTGCAAAGAGCTGGATACGACTTTAGCGACTGAACGAACAAGGGGAAGCGTCTAGCATTTGTCCGCAGAGCCCGGAATCACGACTGACCAGCTCCCTGTCCACCCCTCGCTCCCGGTGTCACTCAGATGTGGCTCCACCTTCCTCCTGTCTTTCTGGAATTGAAGTTTTCCAAACTGGTAGCAGAAGCATTCTTTGTTGAAATTCCCTCCCCTTGGCAGTCCTCCAGGGCACACGGCAATGCCTATTTATTTGATTTAGCTTTTGTTTGCTTAGCCTTGTATTTCGTCTGTTTTGCTTTGTGAGGTTCTTTCTCCCCTCCCCAAATTTTCATGTTTAAATTCTTTGGACTTCATTTCTATTTATTTTACTAGCTGGCTTCATAGTATTGCTCCAAGTTGTTTGCTTTAAGCTATCACAAAATGAACAGCCTTAGATTAATCTATCTTTCCCCCGCCGAGCCTGCTCCGGCATGAGAACTAGGTGCGCTTCTGTTAATGATTTAAACACAATGGCCTGTGTGGTTTCCCCTTTGTCACGGGCACATGTTACAGCACGGAGTCCCCAGTCCTCTCCACTTACCTCTCTGTTTTACCCTGCATGTTTATCGGCAGGCTCATGTCAGTTCCAGAGAGCCAGCAGTTTGACTTCTCGGAATCCTGTGTTTTTCTCCCCTCACCGTCCTCCTTCCTTCTTTTCCTCCTGTAATGAAAACTCTAGAGGCGGCTCTCACGTCTTCCACGAGAAGCTCTCAAAACCCGAAGTGACGAGGGCACTCAGGAGACCCCTGTGTTCTGCAGCTGCGTTGGGCACGCTGTATACAGCTTTCCAGTCAGTGACTGAAACGGAGACCCTCTCTAGATTCTCGGTAACGTTTCCAAGTCCTCCTGAGGCCCCTTCCTGACCGCGCGGTCCTCACGTCACGCTTACTGAGCGCCGTGCGCTCCCGTCTCCTCTCCGCGCCCTGCTCGCTAGAGTAGGTGGCTCTGCCGTGCCCTCCTCTGTCCTCGGAATTCTACCTTTCTTTGACTTGGAAACAAATGTTCGTCTGCCTTGCAGACGCTGGGGATGTGTAAAAGCAGAGAAGACTGACACCGCCCTGCCTTCTAGGAGCTTAGCGCCTAGCTGGGGAGGTGGGTGGTTAGAATCCAAGATGGTCAGTCCTGAAAGATGACTGCAGAGCACTGTGGGAGTGTCCGGGAAGGCTGCTGGATGCAGACCGGAAACGGAAAGCAAGGCTGACTGCAGAGGAAGTGATGGCCGACGGGAGGCTGCTGGATGCAGACCGGAAACGGAAAGCAAGGCCGACTCCAGAGGAAGTGATGGCCGACGGGAGACCTGAAAGGTGGAAATATAGCCAGGCAGGGATAGAGTGTGTTCTAAACTGAGGGTATCCGCCGAGCTGAGTAGGAGAGCGTGGTCCTCTGAAAACCGGAATCGTCAGCTGTCCTTGTGTGCCTGGCTGGGTGGGGCCGGAAGGATAAATGGAGAGTGATGAGACCAGAGACACGAGCAGGACCAGGTCATGAAGGGCCGTGTGAGGTGCTGAGGAGTTTGAAGTTGACCCTGAGGATGATGGGAAGGCGTTGAAGTGTTTTGAGTAGAGAAGCAACAGGATCAGGTGTGTGGTTTACCGCTATCTTCCGCTGCACGATGAAGAAGGGAGTAAGATGCGGCAACAGTAGCCTCTGTCTGGATTGGTCCTGGTGCCGCTCCCCCCGTGCAGACGCGCCTCCTGAACCCCACAGTGTGTGTCCAGCTCCGCACACCCAGCTTCTCATGTTTTCCTGATTAGCACCGAGGCTTGTCCTGAGCTCCAGCTTCCCTTTTGTAGCTTACTGTCTTGACGGCCAGGACTCCAGCTCCTGGCCAATTCTTGATCTACGGTAACCGTGTCATGCTGGGCACCTCCATGCTGCCATTGCTCAGAGAGTCCACTGCTTTGCTACCAACTTGGATCTCCTGGAGTTTGGGGATCTAGCCTGAGTTCCCGGGGTTCCTTTGACCCCTGAAATTCATCTTTGCATTATTGCACCTTCCTGCCCAGCCCAACCAGACCAGATTGGGCATGCCCCCAAAGAATCCTCCTAGCCCTTTGTCCCACAAGTGGTTGAGTAACCCACATCCTCCACGACGATCCCCTTCCACCCCCGTATAGGGCAATAAACGTGGGGAGGTGGGCTGAAGTCAGATGAGCTGAACTCGACAGGAGACTTTGGGCAAGTTGTCCAGTGTCTCCGTGCCTGTTTCCTTATAGTTGTTAAGAGAACCGATGTTGCAGAGCTGTTTGAGGGATAGAATGAGCAGCTGCATGTACAATAGGCTTCTTGTCCCATCGTGGCGCTCACCGTTTATTAATCTAGACTGTCTGAGGGAAAGAAGCAGAAGAACATAAAGGGACTTTGACTTGGGGATAATTTGCCACAGACAAATAGGTATTCATCTTCAAAGTGCCCCGCCTCTTCACAGCGGGTAGTCAAGAGATGACAGTAATAATGCTGTGCCCTGCCCAGTCTGGGTAGTGACCATCCTGGCTACATTCCAAACCTGAGGTTTTATTCTGTGTTGATTTTGTTCCAGAAATTCTCTGAGTTTTCATGAAATTAAATTAGCTGTGCATCTCATAAATTATGCCTTATTCCAAAGGACAGTTATGATGTTGGCCTCAGCTTAATAGTTTGGGCCTCTTGGGACCCGCCTTTCCTTTGTAATAGAAGAGATAATAACAGCTATCAGTTGATAAGGCAGGAGAAGACAGCTCTGCTGATGTATTAGTTCACTCCACAAATATCAATACTTGCTGGGTGCCACGTGGGAGGCACTGAGGAGGGTACCTTTGGGGCTACAGGAGCAAGTCAGATGGGGACCGTCTTTTAGAGACTGACTGTAAGATGAAGTAGGAAACGATGCCTGCTGTAGAAGAATAATTCCAGCCAGAGTCATCCAGGCATTCAGAAGCTGAGTTAGGGTTTGAATACCTAGAATGCCCTTCCCAGAAGGAAGGGCACCCCGCAGCTAGCAGCAAGGGCAGAGGGGCGTGGCGGGGCTGGCACGGGACGCCACGCAGCCCTGGGTGTGACTGCTTGCCACCTCAGGCCCCACCCGCGGCGCTCTGCCTGTCTCGACAGTGGTCCTCCCCAGCCTGTGACACAGCTACTGTTACCGCCCCCATTTTACAGATGAGGAGACCAAGGCACAGCATGGCCAAGTCACATGGGTCAGATCGCAGTAGCTGATAGAGTTTGGGCTTGACCCAGACAGTCTGGCTCCAGGCTGGAAACACAGGGAGGCATCCCCATCTTGCAAGAAAGACCGCCCCGTCCCTTCTAGACCGCTCCCCAAGTGCACCCTTGAAAGGGATTTTGAATCTCTTCATCAGTCGGCTCTACTACAATTTATGGATTTCAAAGGAATCATTTTATTTAAGGGCCTTTTGCGGTTCAATTTCAATAGAATAAAGATCTAGACAACACATAAATTTTCAGTCAAAAACAGAGCTCTGTAATCTACGGCTGTAACCCTTTCCATGAACCTATACAAGCTAACTGGTACACCCTTTTTGTGAAATTCCCTGATTTCTGACATTTAGTCATAAAATCTTTTGATAAAAAATATAAAAACCTCATACTGCAATACTATAAAATGTGGCTGCATTAATAGCAAAAAAAAAAAAAAAACCCTCTGTATTTTAGACTGTTATGAATTGTTTAAGCATCATAATGAGAAACATTTATGGCTTAAATAATTGAAGTGCGTGTTTCTCAGAATCCCTCTACTCATCTCAACCTTTTGTTAGACCTTCAGACAAATCGTGAGGCTGACTGGCTTGAGTTTCTCCGCAACTCTTTCCCCTCCATCACAGGGTGATGGGACTCGCACAGGGCTGTCGGCTAGCTGTTCAGGCTCCGCTCTCACGTTACGGGGAATTGACTGAGGCAAGTCTGTTAACCTTCCTGGACCTCAGTTTCTTTCCTAGCTTTAGATACCTTCATTCTCTGTTTCTGTACCTTTCGTTTAATTACTCTTTAAAGACAGTTTCCATGAATGGCACAGTGAGGTCATCGCCACAGTGAACAAAAGGACAAACAGATAGTCTGGTCATCAGGGTCATCAGTCACCATCAATTTCATCATCAGTTTCATCCAGCAATATTTAACAAACGTTTACTAAGCTCTTACTGTGTGCAGGGTAAATGTTTGTGTTTCACTCTCCAGCGTTACTAATAACGACAGTGTTAAATTCTCAGATTTACTTGGAATTTACCTTCTCTCAGTTTCCCCACTGCTAATGTATCCTTCATGGCTACATCATTACTACAGAATCTTACTCTCTTTAATCTTATTTTCTTATACCCCCAACAAACAAAGCAAAGACAAAAACGTTCATCTCAACAGGATCTTTAGTATGTTGCAAATTATTATTAGACCATATACAATACTTTTCTTTCAATTTTTTTCAGTGTAAAGAAGCCCCCTTGTCAACCTGCTGCTTCTTAGGGAAACCCATAGCCATCAAAATATTCACATCTAATCCAGATGGATCAGCTGACATACTAGGTTTAATGGTTTGTAGTGGTGAATTTGTCATAGATTTGAAGACCTCTCCAGGTTGTAAATTGCCCAGACTCAGATGCTCTGGAAATTTTACAAGGACTGCAATTAGAATAGAAGTGTTTTGGCTTATCTCAGTTGTATTGGGAAAAAAAAAAAAAAAATCCTGATGAGAGGGGTATCAGATAGTCATAAGTTCACGTAACAACAAAGATTTATTGGGCAGTTTGTCACATATGAGATGGACACTAACAGTGGCCAAAATATGTTACTTTTCCAGTGCTTTAGTGGGCGCTGGCATCGCCGCGATTCCACGCAATCCTCACAGTAACTTAGTGAGTCACGTGTTATCGTTGCTCCCGTTTTACAGATGAGAAAACTGAGCTTAGAGAGTCTCAAAGTTGCGCAGTTAACACGCAGCTGAACATGATTCGGGTTGCTTATTGTCGCCTTCAGTTCATCGTGTTCAAATCGAACATCTTTATCCTTGTCCTCAAGTCAGCTCTTTCTTACTATTCCTGTCAGTGATACCACAGTTTCTTCAGATTCACCCTCACAGTCACTGATTTTTCCTTTTTTGTGCTTGTTGTAAATCCATTCGGTCACCAAGTCCTTTTGCTAGTTCAGTGTCTGTCAGCCCTCTTCCCGTCACCCTGCCCAGGGCTCTAGGACTCACATCTAAAGTGTAGAGGCTGAAGGCCCATTTTTTCCTTTTTTTATTGAAGTGTAGTTGATTTGCAATATTATATAAGTTTCAGGTATATACAGCAGAGTGCCTCTGTATTTTTGCAGAGTATACTCCATTATAAGTTGCTACAAGATGATTTCTCTGGTTCCCTGTGCTCTGCGAGGTCTCCTTGCTGCTTACCTGTTTTATGCATAGTGGTTCATATGTATCCCTCCCAGACCGCTCGCCTGTCCCTCTCCTCCCCCCGCTTCCCTGTGGGAACACGTCCTCTGTGTCTGAGGCTGTTTCTGTTTTGCATATGTGTGCATTGGTGTGATTGTTTGGTTCCACATAGAAGTGATACCCTGCAGCGTGTCTTCCTCTGACTTACTTCACTCAGCCTAAGGTTCTCTAGGTCCGTTTGCGTTTCTTTGTGTGTGCGACTGAGTAATATTCCATTGTGTGTGTGTGTGTGTGTGTGTGTGTGTATACACACCACATCTTCTTTGTCCATTCATCTGTTGATAGGCAGTTTGCTTCCATGCCTTGGCTATTACAAACAGCGCTGCTGTGAACATCAGGGCATGTGTGGCTTTTCAGATTGTTGTCTTCATTTTTTCCAGATGTATGCCCCTGAGTGGTGATTTGTAGTTCCGTGAAGGCCCTCCTCCCTGCGTTCCGTGGGGGCTGCCCAGGTCGCTTTCCTGCCAGCCGTGTGCCAGGCCCCTCTTTGCTCTCCCCTCCAGCACTGGGAGGCCAGGCTCTAACTCAGTCTTCAGGTCAGCTGGCTACCCCCTGCCCCTGCTCTCCTGCTCTCACCTCCTTTATGATGAACTCGTTACCTGAACCCATCATGCTGCTCTCCCCTGGGTGTGCAGGGTCGCTCCTTTCTGGGGTGCCCCCTCCCTGCTCTTCGAGCCTGGCTCCTCCCTCAGGATGAGATCGGGCCCCCGCCTCTGCCCCGTGTCCTGGTCAGTCCGCTCCACAGTGACTGGGCCCTTTCCCCCGCGCCTCCAGGCCTCTCAGTTGCCTGCCTCTCGCGTGGTCTGCTTGCATTGTCCTCCCTGTGTGTGATCTGCCTCTCACTGGTGCTTCGGGATGGAGACCAGACCCCACCCGCCCCGCACCTCGCACAACCGTCTGAGTCTCATGTCCTGTGTGCACGCATGAGGATGGTAATTTCTGTAGTCATGATAGTCAACCTCTCACATCAGACTCAGGGAGTTAGCAGATCGCTCAGGGATCCACCGAAACCACATTACTCAGAAACCCACCTCCCTGGAAACTGACCACACGCATTCACAGATCGAAGTCAGTCGTTTGCATGGATGGCCACAGCCACAATCCTCTCCCCACCACTGTTGGCTCTGGCCTTTGCAAAGCACCTTGGCTCTGTGGCCATCTGGAAGTTTATTTCTGTCTCTTTGAATTTCAGCTGACCTTCTGACTTTGACCAAAGAACAAAGCAAAAAGTAGCAAGTCATCAAACTTGCGTGTGACCTTGAAAACTCTCCCACCCCACAAAGGATTCTACTGGGAACCATACCTTTCGCCCCATTAGCCCCTGAGTTTTCATCCTGTTGCTGTCCACTCACTAGGTTTGTCCGACTCTTTGCAACTCCATGGACTGCAGCACGCCAGCCTTCCTTGTCCTTCACTATCTCCCGGAGCTTACTCAAACTCATGCCCACTGAGTCAGTAATGCCATCCAACCATCGTCTCTGAGTTTTTGTCTTACTGTGTACAAATAGGAGATGTGGTTTGAGATGCTTCTTTTTAAAAATATTTTATTATTTGTTTTTTAATTTGGGTATGGTTGCTCTATAATGTTGTGTTAGTTTCTGCTCTACAGCGAAGTGAATCAGCTCTCCGTATACACATATCCCCTCTCTTTGGGTTCCCTTCCATTTAGGTCACCACGGGGTACTAGCAGAGTCCCTGTGCTGTCCCGCAGGGTCTCATTAGTTACCTGTTTTACATGTAAGATACTTCTTTACCCGCAGTCTTGCTGCATCTTAAAGTTCTACACATCAATAGAAAGGGTCTTAAAAGCAGATAATAACTTGGATGATTGGCCAGCCTCTGATACCATGGTTCTGTTTTGTCTCTCCTAATTTCCTGAATGTAATCCTGGAGTCTCCTCTTGCCTTCTCTCCTACCCATTGTATGGAAACAAGCCCTGTATCTGCCAAACAGCAAATCAGCTTCTCCCTCACAGTATATATTTCACTTCTGTGCTACTGCTGTATCCCAATAACATTTTCTTTCATGGAAAATGACCATTGCTTCCAGGAGTATATGACTTTTTCCCCAAATGCATGATATTTTTAGAAAATGAAACTTCATTTCAGATAAAATGATCTTCAGTTTTATAAAATGGAATTTATTTTTATGGTGCTATGGCTGTTCATCATTTTAAAACCTATTAGTGGTAACAGGTCAGCTTGAAAAATGAGGAGTTTTAACTTCAGCTTGGAATACCTCGTGATAGATTCCAAAACTGTGCCAGTAAAACTGTGTTTGAATGATTCTTGAATTTATTTTTTAGGGGATAGCTTTTTCCTTTAAGTGTGTATTCGGTCAAGCACAGTTACTCAGATTCTAGTCGACACGTAAGACAGCCGGATTTACTTCTAACATAGATATATCGTTCTTGGGGCTTTTACTCCAAATAATGACCTAAAGTGTTGTGTCTCCTTTTCCTGGCTGAGAGAAGGAGTTGTGTCTTATAAGCATTTTATTCCATACTGTGTTCATATTGCCTTTCACCTCTTACTGATTTTCAGACTCCAAGAATACCTGCTCCATACTGAGATAGTTCATATCATTGCTAGAAAAGTACAAGGCAATTTGGATAGAAAATAATGTCGATAGCTATAGTAACAGAATACAACTAAATCAGTGCTGACCGTAAAAACAGTGGAAGGATTTGCTTTTGGTTTTTGATGGACCGGACCAGTGTGATTAAAAATATGTGAAATGGTAGCCCTCACGTTGCAGTGGGATCCCTTTCTAATCTTCATCCCAAACACTCCCTTGTTTGCGACCCTCCCCCACTTTTAAGTAAACTCAATAGTCAGGACTTTGAATTTGGTAAACTAGGGAATACGTTTGTTACATTCTTTGAGAACCCCTTTCAGCAGTGGCCACAGGACTGGAAAAGGTCAGTTTTCATTCCAATCCCAAAGAAAGACAATGCCAAAGAATGCTCAAACTACCACACAATTGCACTCATCTCACACGCTAGTAAAGTAATGCTCAAAATTTTCCAAGCCAGGCTTCAGCAATATGTGAACCGTGAACTTCCTGATGTTCAAGCTGGTTTTAGAAAAGGCAGAGGAACCAGAGATCAAATTGCCAACATCCACTGGATCATGGAAAAAGCAAGGGAGTTCCAGAAAAACATCTATTTCTGCTTTATTGACTATGCCAAAGCCTTTGACTGTGTGCATCACAAGAAACTGTAGAAAATTCTGAAAGAGATGGGAATACCAGACCACCTGATCTGCCTCTTGAGAAATTTGTATGCAGGTCAGGAAGCAACAGTTAGAACTGGACATGGAACAACAGACTGGTTCCAAATAGGAAAAGGAGTTCGTCGAGGCTGTATATTGTCACCCTGTTTATTTAACTTATATTCAGAGTACATCATGAGAAATGCTGGACTGGAAGAAACACAAGCTGGAATCAAGACTGCCGGGAGAAATATCAATAACCTCAGATATGCAGATGACACCACCCTTATGGCAGAAAGTGAAGAGGAACTCAAAAGCCTCTTGATGAAAGTGAAAGTGGAGAGTGAAAAAGTTGGCTTAAAGCCCAACATTCAGAAAACGAAGATCATGGCGTCCGGTCCCATCACTTCATGGGAAATAGATGGGGAAACAGTGGAAACAGTGTCAGACTTTATTTTTCTGGGCTCCAAAATCGCTGCAGATGGTGACTGCAGCCATGAAATTAAAAGACGCTTACTCCTGGGAAGCAAAGTTATGACCAACCTAGATAGCATATTCAAAAGCAGAGACATTACTTTGCCAACAAAGGTTCATCTAGTCAAGGCTATGGTTTTTCCTGTGGTCATGTATGGATGTGAGAGTTGAACTGTGAAGAAGGCTGAGCACTGAAGAATTGATGCTTTTGAACTGTGGTGTTGGAGAAGACTCTTGAGAGTCCCTTGGACTGCAAGGAGATCCAACCAGTCCATTCTGAAGGAGATCAGCCCTGGGATTTCTTTGGAAGGAATGATGCTAAAGCTGAAACTCCAGTCCTTTGGCCACCTCATACGAAGAGTTGACTCATTGGAAAAGACTCTGATGCTGGCAGGGATTGGGGGCAGGAGGAGAAGGGGACGACAGAGGATGAGATGCTGGATGGCATCACCGACTCGATGGACATGAGTCTGGGTGAACTCCGGGAGTTGGTGATGGACAGGGAGGCCTGGCGTGCTGTGATTCATGGGGTCGCAGAGTCGGACACGACTGAGCGACTGATATGATCTGATCTCACATTGAGGGGTTTTGTAGGCATTGAGCAGGCACACTCTCATTAACTCATCCTTCAAAGGGTTCCTGAGCACCTGCTGTGTCCCTGATGCCTTTCTGGGTCCCAGGGCCAGAGCTGTGAGCAAAGCAGGGAAGTCCCTGCCCTCCAGGAGTTCATGGGTCCGTTGTAAGCAGGCAGACTAACTGCGGAAACAAGCGAGCTCCCTTCAGGCACCACGGGGAAAGTGAAAGCGAGGCAAGAAAAGAACGCCCTTCAGGCACCACAGGGAAAGTGAAAGCGAGGCAAGAAAAGAACACCTCACTGACAGTGGGACCGGAGGGTGAGGGGAGGCCTCAGGGGGCTCACATCGGAATAAGACCTAAATGACGAAGAAAAGCTGGCTGTTGTCTGGGAGAAGACCACCCTGCAAGAGGAAAGCAGTCACAAAGGCCCTGGTGGGGCTCAGCTTGGCAGGATTGAGAAATTACAAGCAGCCCGGAGTGGCAGGGCTGCAGTGAAATTTGAAAGGTATTTTTGTTTAATTAATTTTTGTTGGCGTATAGTTGCATTTACAGCAAAGTGAACCGGCTACACATGTACAGGTGTCCCTCTGCTTTGGATTTCCTTCCACGTGGGTCACTACAGAGCCTCGGGCAGAGTTCCCTGAGCTGTACAGCCGTTCCCGTTAGTTACCTCCTGTGTGTTCCGTGCGTATGTATCGGTCCCAGTCGCCCAGGTCACTCCGCCCACGGCCTTTCCCCTGTCCTTACACTGGTTCTCTCTGTCTCCACGTGCTACCTGCTTATGTTTCTGTATATTGTAAACAGGGAGACCACAGGTTAGAGAAGACGCTGGAGTCCTCAGGACACTTGGGTTTCTGAGCATTCCCTGATGTGAAGTCGTCGTGCTTGTGTGGTGTAGAATCCCTTCCTGGATCCTCACCGCCTTCCTGTGTTTCTTTTAATTATCAGGTAACTACAGTTCGGCAGGTACTTTCTGAATCCGTGCTGGGCACGAGAACCTGATGAGTCTACTGGGCAGTTACAGACGGGTGCAGCAGAAAGTGTGGCCAGCTTTCACTGGAAAGCAGCTGCCTGCATGGTATCTGTTACTTCCATCGCTGATCACCTACCTCTTATTTACTTTCCAACATCTTATTTATCCCTAGGTTACAAATCGTAGCATGCAGTAAGGACTGAATACCTCGTCTAAATGTCAGTCATTTGTAATGTTAGCATCTTCTTCATTAGTTCCTCTTCATTGCAGACACAAGACAAGAAAAAATGATTTTGAGGCCAGCTTGTGCATCAGGCCAAAAAGAGTTTATCATTTGAATACCTCTTTTCTGGAGGAAGGAAGTCGTTAATAATTAACAGCTTAATAAAATATATGAAAGTTTTAAAAAAGAAGATACATTCTCTTCAGTGAAGTAGCACAGGTTTGCAGACTCTGTTCTGTTATTATGGTGGTGATTCAGGGCGTCTCGTTTAGCCAAGGGAATCAGGAAATAATACAGATTATCTCCTTTCTGTGCAGCTTCAGACCATATGCAGTCATAATATACTGACTGAAAATTTCCACTGAATTTAACATCCTAGTGATTTATGAGACACTGAAATGCATTGCTTGGAGTAGTTATTGACTCTTCCTTCAGAGATAATAAAAAGATTTTGTTACTTTTTCTTTTTTTAAAGATGATAGTTTAGGTTTCATTCCGGCAAAAGTAAAGTTCTAGAGAGCTTTCCGTGGTTTGCTGCTAGTAATTCCACTCCTTGGAGCCTTGCCTCGCTTTATCCTTTCTGACTCTCACTGATTCTGTGGTTTAATAGATTTTCCTCCTGTTTAAAGTAACACTTTAGAAGCCAGCGCTCTGTTTGGTATCCATCCCCAGAAGGGCAATGCTTCTCCCCACTGGCTTGGTCCCAGGGGGTCTGGGGAAGCGCTGGCCCGTCCCACTGGCTTGGTCCCAGGGGGTCTGGGGAAGCGCTGGCCCGTCCCACTGGCTTGGTCCCAGGGGGTCTGGGGAAGCGCTGGCCCGTCCCGCTGGCTTGGTCCCCGGGGGTCTGGGGAAGCGCTGGCCCGCCTGAGGGACAGGGCAGGCGCCTTCAGGCAGTTCTCGTAGCTTCTCTGGCTCCTCTGCTTGTTCTCCTGTCAAAGTCTCTGGGGTGTAAGTGTGCACACGCGCACGAGTGTGTGTGTGTATCTGAAATACTTGAGGCTGAAGACAAGATCTCTATATACTTTGCTCCCAAACTGAGAAACGAACCATTCCATTCCAAACATGGTCGAGAAGCCCCTTGGTTAACCCTGCCTGGCTGCATTTCCCCTCCTCTGCCCCAGTGATAATCACTGTTCCTGAATTTTCTAAATCATTCATGTGTGTCTTTATATTTTATGATACAGATTTATGTATTTTAAATAATACATAGCATTATTTTTTTTAATGTCTCAGGCTGACATAAATGAAAATTGCCTTTTCTCTTACTATATTTTAAAGACTTATCCCCCTTGATAGCTTTCACATATTTTTTCTCAGTGTGTAGTATTCTGCTGAAGCCTGAGAAGGCAGAATAACCGGAACTCTTTTGCCATCTAGAAGAAATTGGGAAATAGATGCAAGTGATGCAGGGCAGTAAATACATATATCAGCTCTGCGTTTGTGAGACAGCTCTGTGCGAGGCATTGGCTTGCTGGAATGCAGCCAGAATTAAATATGTTCACCCTTCTAATCACAGGCTGTGCAGTTAGCCTGGCACCCCCATGGCACTCCGGAGCAGAGTACTATGTACATGCCCCCCGTCCCGCAGTCAGGAGGTTCTTACAGAGAGAAGAAGGGGAGCACCAACTAGATAAGTCATTTCTCCAGGAGCGACGAGTGAGTAGGTGGAGAGAGCCTGGGAGCGTTACTCCAGACGAGGTCCCTCAGCGTGGAAGTAGATAGGGAAAAGAAACTTTTCCCCCAGAGCACTTTTTTTTCTATTGTGTAAGTGTCCCGTAATTTATGGGTCCGTTCTCCTGTTGACTGACTGATCTGCCGTTGTCATGGATGCGCTGCCATGGATGTTCCTGCCGGTGTCTTCTTGTCCACACGTGGGGGCGATCGTTAGCGCACACGTACATGGGAACGAAACGGCCGGGCCACAGACGTGCGGATCTGCAGCCTGACTCGCTCCCTGAGCGGCGTCTCACGTTCCCGGTCGCCAGCGCGTCAGAATTCCTTTCTATCCACAGCCTCATCAACGCTTGCCGCCCAACTCTTTAGTTTTGGCCAGGCTGACGAGTGTGCACGGGCATTTCTCACCCTGTAGTTTCCCTGATTGCAGTCAAGTTCAGCGCCGTGTCTGCCAGCCTGTTCGGTAGTTGCCTGTTTATGTTGTCGGGCCACATGTGAGTACTGAGTTGTCTCTTTTAATCTGTAGGGGTTCTTTATATGTTCTTAGTACTGATCCTTTCTCATTTAAGTACAAAAAGTCTTTACCTATTTGAGGCTTGACTTTACATTTTTTTTTAATGGGGTGTCTTTTGACGTCTATCTGGAATATCAAAGGGCTTTCTCTTTTAGAGACTTTGACGTGTCCAAAATCTAAATTTATGTAGAGAATGTGGGTAGTGTCACTTAAGCACACTGATGGGCTGTTGTGATTTTTTGCCTGTTGAAGTCTTTATATTATTTTTGAACAACTGCTAATCTTTCTTCTCTATTTTAGGCAATTTGAACATTGTTTCTGCGGGATTTATGTTACTTTTCAAATTCTTTTACACTATAGAATTCAGTGCTTAATGTTTAAATCTTAATACTTAAACTATAATGTTTTCTGTCAATATAATTAATATGCTATACTGCAAGATACCTCTGATCTACCAAAAAGCAAATATATCTACTATATGGAAACTCTGTGTGTGGAAGTCTACTTTTTCATTTTCACTAATCCTGTGGTAATGCTGTATTAATGCTTCATTCTCTCCTCAGAGCTTGTGAACACTGGTATTATCCAAAAGCAATTGAATCTGGATTAAATACTGTGCCACTTATATAAGGAAATTACATCACAATTTTGTTAATTCTTGATAAGCATAGTTCCTTATAGGGTTATAGATTTTTACCAATTAAAAGATTCTTTAAGAACCCTTGGTACAGTCTCCCAGATGGTAAAGCCTCTGCCTGCAATACAGGAGACCCAGGTTCAATCTCTGGGTTGAGAAGATCCCCTGGAGAAGGAAATGGCACCCCCCTCCAGTACTCTTGCCTGGAGAATCCCATGGACGGAGGAGCCTGGTAGGTTATGTCCATGGGGTCGCAGAGAGTTGGACACGACTGAGCGACTTCACCTTACCCCTGCGCCCACCGAGGCTGCGCACTCAGATGGGCGTAAGTTACGGTTGAGACGGGGCCTCTCAGCCCTAGCACAGCGTGTGCTCCGCTGCCGAGACGTCTCAGAAGACCGCGGGGGCTTCCCAGGTGACACGTCTGCCTGCCAACGCAGGAGACTCAAGAGACCCGGGTTCAACCCCTGGGTCAGGAAGATTCCCCTGGAGGAGGAAATGGCAACCCACTCCAGTGTTCTTGCCTGGAGAATCCCATGGACAGAGGAGCCTGGCAGGGCTACACAGTCCCTGGGGTATCAAAGTGTTGGACACAATTAAGTGACTGAGCACACACGCAGAACAGAAGACCATAGATTGGGTGGCTTAACCAATGGAAATTTATTTCTCATACTTCAGGAGACTGGGAAACCCAAGATCTAGGTGCTGGCGGACTCATGTCTGGTGAGGGCCTGCTCCATGGTCCATAGACAGGTGTTTCTCATTGTGTCCTGATGCAGTGGGAGAAGCAGGGGGCTCTCTGGGTTCCCATCTGTGGGGCACGAGTCCCAGTCGTGAGGCTCCACCCTCACGACCTGATCACCTCCCATAGCCCCCACCTCCTAAGACCAGCGCTCTGCAGGCGAGAGCTCAGCATAGGCATTTCGGAAGAATGCAAACATTCAGTCTGTAATATATGTGTGATAGAGTCATGACTTTACTCTCTATGTCTGTGTAAAGTTGGTATGTATTTTTACGGCTAGATTTCCTTGACTGACAGCTTTCAGTGCAGTTGGTTTTTTGTGGAGGCATTCTTTCAGTTACTTAGTACCAAAAGAGCAGTGTATCAGTAAATTAGCTCCCATAAACTGGCTCTACGGAAGTGGCAGATTCTGTTTTCCTTCCTTGTTTAGCTAGTGCTTACATGCTAGTCTTTCCAACAGGTTGTGTAAGTAAGTTGTGTTACAGCAAATTATTCCACAGTGGCATAGTAACAGTTTTCATACACTAAAACCATGGTGCACTAGTTTAAAGATGTAAACGTGTAAGTTTGTAAATGTGCGTAGTTCTTTATGCTTTTTCCACACATGGATATTTTTATTCATTAAAAGCAGTGTGATTAGTGATAAAATGAGTACATTCAACCCAAGAACTAAAATATCATCATTAACTCACGTACGCCCATGCGCTCCTCTAGCCTGGCTTCCTGCTTCCCTCCCTTGCGAACTGCTGTCCAGCGTTGAGTGTTTGTTATTCTCCTGCCTTAAAAATACATACATACATGTGCAAGCACACACACCTATGTATTTTCCTAATGGTTAATTTTCCTCATCTTGTTCTTCAGTCACTACGTCATGTCCAGCTCTTTGCGACCCCATGGACTGCAGCATCCCAGGCTTCCCTGTCCTTCAATATATCCTCGAGTTCGTTCAAACTCATGTCCATTGAGTCAGCGATGCCATCCAGCCATCTCATCCTCTGCTGCCCTCTTCTCCTTTTGGCCCTCAATCTTTCCCTGCATTAGAGACTTTTCCAATGAATCGACTCTTTGCATCAGGCGGCCAAAGTATTGGAGCTTCAGCATCAGTCCTTCCAATAAATATTCAGGGTTGATTTCCTTTAGGATGGACTGGTTGGACCTCCTTGCAGTCCAAGGGACTCTCGGGAGTCTTCTCTAGAAGACTTCTTCTCTAGAAGAACTACAATTCAAAAGCATCAATTCTTTGGCACTCAGCCTTCTTTATGGTCCAGCTCTTACATCCATACATGTCTACTGGAAAAACCAAAGCTTTGATTAGACAGGGCTTTATTGGCAAAGTTATGTCTCTGCTTTTTAATATACCGTCTAGGTTTGTCATAGCTTTTCTTCCAAGGAGCAAATGTCTTAATTTCGTGGCTGCAGTCACCATCCACAGTGATTTTGGAGCCCAAGAAAATAAAATCCTTATCTAAAAACTATCTAAAAAAAGAGTGTCAAATTTTGGTCTTTTGTGCCTTGTTTTTTTCACTCATAATATGTTTCTAATGTTTATTCCTGTTTTGTGTATAGTTATACTCATTTTAAGTATATTTAACATCCCACTGCATGAATTTACCATAATTTATCTATTTTCCCATTGGTGAGCATTTAGTAATTGCCACAAAAAATAATTCTGTTTATTTTTGCTATTACTATTGGTACTGTCCAAACAATCTTATATCATCACTCTTGGTAGCTGTGTGCAAGTGTTTTTATTTGATATGTACTTAGGTTATAAGGTATACAAATATTTACTTAGTGCCAAAATATTATAATACCAAATGATACTTCCAAATCCTTTGTGTTAATTTGCACTCCAGTCATTAGCGTGTGAGAGAGTCTGTTGACCTGCGTCTTCTCCAGCACTTGGTATTGTCAGACTTCTTAGGTATGATAACTCATGTGGGCTTGATTTAGTAATGATTCATCTATCAGCTCGCTTCATGTTTGTTACATATCTGTATATTATAGATATGTCCATGGTTTTCACCCACATTTTTTTCTGCTGCATTTTCTATTGATTTGAACATGTTTTTTTTATATATGTTCTTGGTACATATGTGTTGTCAGTTCACAAATATTTTCTCCCAGTTTGTGGCTTGTCTTTTCATTCTCTTCAGGTATGCCTTTTGGAATATAAATCAAATTTAATTTGATTAAATTTGTGAATTGTTTTGGTAGTAGAGTGATAGTGTCTCATTTAAGAAACCCTTCCTTATCTCAAGTCCAGAGAAATACTCCTGTTTTCTTCACAATTTTTAAAGTTTCGCTCTTGAAAACGAAGCCCTAATTCTTCTAGGGTTGGCTTTTTACCTGTCTGTCTGGCTGCGTTGGGTCTTAGGTGTGGCGCGGGGCGTCGTCACTGCCTCACGTGGGATCTTTCACCGCAGCGCGTGGGCTCTCTAGCCGTGGCGTGCAGGCTTTTCTAGCTGCCCATGGCAGGAGGGATTTTAGTTCCCCAGCTGAGGACTGGCACGCATGTCGCCTGCGTTGCAAGGCAGGGTCTTAAGCACTGGATCACCAGGGAAGTTTCTAAAGTTGGTTTCTGAGTATGGCTTAAGTGCGTGAGAACCCAGTTTCTTTTTTCTTTGCGGATAACCAGTATTTTTAGCTCTCTTCATTGCCTGTGCCTTCCTCTCTCTGCAGCTCTGCACACAGCCTTTGTTCATGGATTTTCTATCATGTTTCTCTGGTCACTTAACCTATCCCAGCGCCAATGCCACACTGTCCTCATAAAGTCTTAATGTCTGTGGGGCGAGTCTCCCTCCTTACTTCTCTCCTTCAGTGGTGTGTCGGTTATGAGCTCTTTGCTTTAAATCCCAGAACTGGCTTATTGAGCATCAAAAACCCCATTCACATTTTAAGTAGCATTGCATTGAGTCTAGAGATTTTCTGAGGAACTGATGTCTTAACAATATTGTCTTCCCATCCATGAATATGGCATATTTTCCATTTAATTACGTATTCTGAAAAACCTTCAGAAAGCGTGTGCACTTTTCTGCATCGTCCTGCTGCCAGCATCATCATCACGGTCCTGACGTTCCCACTTCATGGAGCACCCCAGGGCTTCCCTGCGTGCCAGGCCTCATTCTGTTACTTGGAGTTTGGTCTTCCCACCCACCTCATGAGGTGGTCCTTGTCATGTGTGATATTTAGCACAGGAGACTGAAGCACACAGAGGTTAATTGACTTGCCCAAGATCCTGCAGCTAGTAAATGGCAGAGGAGGAGGTTTAGTGGCTAAGTCGTATCCAACTCTTGTGACCCCGTGGACTGCAGCCCGCCAGCCTCCTCTGCCCATGGGATTCTCCAGGCAAGACACTGGAGTGGGTTGCCATGCCCTCCTCCAGGGGATCTTCCCGACCCAGGGACTGAACCCAGGTCCCCCACGTTGCAGGTGGGTTCTTCACCAGCTGAGCCAAGGATGCCCAGATGTAGTTCGTGCTTTTAGTCACTGCTCTATATCGCACGTAGGCTTCCCTGTGCTTGTGTTGGGTTTATTCCTACATAGCTACAGGTTTTAAGATTAAGAGATCACTGACATGATGTTATGTCCGTTTGCGGTGCACGTGCGTTGATGTGATTCATTTACGTATTGTGGTATGACTGCCTCTGTGGCATCAGTCCGTCCCTCTATCCAGTCATTGGAAGATCATTTCTTTTTTGTGGTGAGGACAGTTAAGATTTAGTCTTAGCAAATTTGGAGTTTATAATATGATGTTTTATAGTTTTTGTTGCTATTAAAATGGTAGCTTTTGGAAATTGTTTTTTAAACTGCTTATAGAAACAATTAAATAGAAATGTAATTGATTTATATATATAGATCTTATAACCAGCAACCTTGTTAAGTTTATCTGTAGATTTTTGAAGGTATTTCTAAGAAGATTCTGATACCAGTGGAAAATAGTAACATTTGCCTCCTTTCCAGTCTCATGTCTTTAATTTCTTTTTCTGGACTTGCTAAGCTAGCTAGTACTTCCGCTAGCGATAGTGTCTTGTTCCCAAACTCAGGGAGTGAGGCTGATGCTGCTGCTGCTGCTAAGTCACTTCAGTCATGTCCGACTCTGTGCGACGCCATAGACGGCAGCCCACCAGGCTCCCCCGTCCCTGGGATTCTCCAGGCAAGAACACTGGAGTGGGTTGCCGTTCCCTTCTCCAATGCAGAGAAGTGAAAAGTGAAAGTGAAGTCGCTCAGTCGTGTCCGACTCTTAGCGACCCCATGCACTGCAGCCCAGCAGGCTCCCCCGTCCATGGGATTTTCCAGGCAAGAGTACTGGAGTGGGGTGCCATTGCCTTCTCCGAGGGAGAGAGAATACACCTAATTATATCCTGTGTCAGATTAAAGATGTGTCTCCCTAGTTTAGTACAAGAGTTTCTGTCAAGAATGGGCATTAAATTTTATTAATGCTTTTTCCTTATCTATTGAGGAGATTTTTTTTTCCCCTTTAATCTGTTAATGTGCTTAATGGCTCATATGTGTGTGTGTGTATTAATGTAAACACAATTTGGTCATGATACTATTTTTTTATACACTATTATATTCAGTTTGCTAATATTTTGCCTAAGACATTTGTGTGTGTATGTGTGTGTGTGTGTATGTGTGTGTGTGTGTGTGTGTGTGTGCTATAAGTATAGGACCACATTAAAATAAATCCAAAGATTGAAATTTTTGTTCCTACTCAAGATTTGCTTAGATTCAGGCTACCGGTCTATATGAGGGCAATCAGTAGCCATAACTTTTAAGAGATAGCTTATCATTTTTGAAAAACTTTTTCTTCTTTGCTTAAGGTAACTTTCACGTTACCTTTTGGAGATAAGCTTGATGTGGGAAGGTTATCCCGTGAGATGATCCGCGCTGTGCAAGCCCTGAATCTTGTCTCCTGGCCCCTTCTCCAGTGAAGCCACCGAACCAGAGCTCAGGTTCAGAGAGGGACCGACACCCTCAGGGCAGAAGTGGCCGGGGTGCTGCCGCCTCTCTGAATTTGAGCCGCCTTAAGAGTGTGGCCTGTCCCCCTGTCCCTTTAACTCAGTGCCTCTAAGGTAGTCTTGTTTTAGTGTCTTACTTACCGTTTTTTCCAGCGCGGAAATTGATCTGACTATCCAAAAACAGAAAGTCTTCATGAATTATTAAGTACTTTTTCTCTCGAGCTTTTCTTTCTAAATTCTCTTTTCCAGATAATGATTTTTTTAGACAGAACATTAGATATATTGGGCAGAATATTGGATTTATTAAGTTTTGGGAAAGACTAAGCACTTATTTGTAAGAGATGATGAAAATATACACAATTAGTGATCCATTGCTACAGTTTAGTGATTCTGGCATCTCAGTTGTGCTGTATCTTCTATTGCTATTTGAAGGATATGTCTGAGTATTTCTGAGCTCTTAATGTTCTTGTCTTGAATATCATTTAGAAAGATGTAACAGCTAAATATTTATTTTCATGGGACATAAAAGCATGTTATCAAGAAATATTGGTATAATTTAATGAACATGCTACTGAATTTCAACTTTTTAATCTTATTTATTATTTATAAAAAGAAACCAATGCAGTGTTTATTTTCATCAAGGTGTTATCTCTAAAAGTCACTTTTCATGAATGTGACTTCCAGATTTATTAAAATACATGTTTTAACTATATTTAGACGTAATGTAAGATAATTGCTTGTAATAATCTATTTCTGAATATGTTCATGTGTCCCTAAGACCACCACCAGCTTTGTGACTCACTAGAGGAATTCAACATATGACTGTACTTTCAGCTAGAATCTGTTGCAGTGAAAGAACATGATGCAGAATCAGCAAAGGGAAAGGCGTGCGGAGCTTGGTCCAGGGGACCCCAGGGGCAAGCTTCTGAGGGTCCATTCTCACTGAAGTCACACGGGATGTGCTTACTTCCTCCAACAAGATGTGACATCATGTGTGAACTGTAGTCAACCAAGGAAGCTTGTCAGAGACTCAGCACCTGGGGTTATTATTGTGGGATGATTACTTAGGCATTCTGTGAGAGGCATGTTCCAGAATTCCAGACTCACAGAAGGAAAGCAAGGGTTCAGCATAAACCGTACCCCTGCACAGCTGCTTCTGGCACAGTGATCCACTCTTATGACTTAGTGCTGGTGGGGCCAACCAGGAGCCATCCTTGGAAGCAGGATGACCGAGCACGGCTGCTGTGCTAACTCTTGTCTGCACGTAGAGTTATGGCTAAATTTAATCCATGGCAAAAATAAATAATGTTATGTTCTTTATTCATGTCATCCTCACAACAACCATTTCAGAGATGAAACTCAGAGAGGTTAAGAAACTTATCCAAGGTTGCACAGCTAATAAGTGGAAAGTCAGGATTCAAACTCAGGCTTCAAAATTCATGATTTATCACTTCAGTAATTTTTTGAAACTATTTTCATTAGTCTAACCTCATGGATAAGAAGTTTTATACATTTTCACACAGCCATGATTCAAAGAAATTGTCTTCATATAACCTCTTTTAAACCACAGTGTTTTTTCATGGCTTTTAATTTTCAGATTTGGAAAATCATTCTAATTACCACATGTAGGCCTTTCCTGATCTTATAGGCTTTCCTAAGCCTTTGTGTTTCTGAATTAGAGGATCTGAATGGTTTTTGTTTTTCCATTTTCCTAGAGAAGGCTTGTCTGGTCTTTGACCACTAATTGCAGTCCCACTATTCTTTCTGTGGTCTTCCCTGGTGGGGCAGTGGTAAAGAATCCGCCTGTCAATGCAGGAGATGCAGGTTTGATCCCTGGGCAGGGAAGATCCCCTGGAGAAGGAAATGGCAAGCCACTCCAGTACTCTTGCCTGGGAAATCCTGTGGACACAGGAGCCTGGCGGGCCACAGTCCATGGGATCACAAAGAGTCGGATATACCTGAGTGCCGAAATAGCTTTCATTTTCTACCTCCCTCAGCAGAACTGCAAACAGGGAAGATCTCACTGTGCCATTGCTTTTGAACAAAAGCAGGGCAGCATTTTCTGTCTTATTTCCGTCCCTGTAATTCTCATGGTGTTAACCATATTGTCTACCTCGGTATATTAGACAATGACGTAGATAATAGTCTTTAAATGCCCCGAAGATGGCCATCTGGGATATAGGTATTAACTAATAGAGTTTGCCTCTCTGTCAGTCAACTTTAGATTTTTTTTTTTCTGGTTGAAATGAAGAGATCCACAGTTCACTATATCCATCCCCAGGAGAATACATTATAGCTTCAAGAAAAGCTTGAGTGTTAACACGCGTGCTAGAACATGACACAGATGTCGAATGTCTTACTGTAATATTATTTTACTGTTCGTAGCCACCTGCTTTTCTGATCCCTGCATAAGTTTTCTTGCTTTATTCCGTAACACCTGCTCCCGAGAATATATTTACAGTGTGTTGTCTTTTCTAAGTGCTTGGTACATATGTTAGGAAAAGGTTGATTTTTACTGGTGTTCAGTAAATACCTTGAGGATTCCTTGTTATTTTATTTTCAGTGTTACTTTATCTCAGGATAATACCAAAGTACTACTTTTACTGAAACATCAGATAAGAAGTCAAGCTAGAGGACTGAGGTATGATCCTTTCAAGAGCTCCTGGATAGGAAGCAACGTATTTTTAGTTTTATTAATAACTTTTTAAAAATAATTGTGAAACTTTTAAATGACTACCTGATGCTGTGTCCTTTATTTCTATAGGCTTTGTTATGCTTCCTCAGTCTCACTCATCTTATTGGTCAAAACATCTGCTACCTTCTATTCCGAGTCTTTGCACTGAGGTTCC